>NC_136269.1:147077232-147669152 GCF_964187855.1 Myxine glutinosa | reverse complement strand
TCAAGAACTGCTTCACCAGAAATGTCTCCAACTGCCGTGAAGCTCAGAATGTCCCTGCAGTGGGATACAAATTCTGCAGACAGGGAAATACACCCTGCACTGGGACAGGGGATGCCAGGATACTCGAAGTATTCCCTGACAGCTCGGCTACCATGGTGGTCACAGGAGTGACTGTACTTCCACTGTAAAGCACAAAATTGCTGAAGCATGGTAAAACAGTGGATGCTGATAAAACGTCTGTATGGATGCCTCCGGGTATGGTAAGCATGGGCATTAATACGAGGCTGCCGTCAGACCCCAAGGTGGTGACAAAAGCGACAGAAGGTAAATTGCAGAGCAGGGGGTTTGGAGCCAGAGGTGTGGACATGAAGAGAGTGGAGGAGCTAATGGGTGAGTGTTCATCAGCTAAATCTCCTCCAACGATTGCAGTAGAAGTCTGATTGTCTATGAGGAAAAGAGAACAGTAAAATGAGAAGGTAAAGAAAGTGAAATAAAATAATACTGAACGGATCAAGAGGGATATTTAAAAAATAACTAAAACAATACAGGTGAGAATTTTATTTTATACACAGAGTTGGAGGCTCATGGAAGGCATGGACGATGAAGGATGAGAGGTGAACACTAAGACAGGCCTACAGAAAACCAGGCAGATCAGGAATGGAGGGAGAAGGATAAAAATGGACAGGTATCCACAATGAAAACAGAGACGAGACAAACAGATACTGAAAAAGTGTGGAAGGTACGCGAAAGTTATGCTTTTAGCAAAGTTACTGCACCTAATAATCTAATGGAAAGTAAAGTTATATAGCCACTCCAGAATACTCTGCGCACATGTGGAGAAACCCCTCGCATCAGCGGCCATCGGGGCATGCTAGCTGTATATTTTGTGCGAGATAAGGATTGTTACCTAAAATGGCTCACAAAGCTCCATGTAATCTTCTTTAATTACATGGAAAAGTACCCGAGAGAAAGAGTTGTGCCTCTGCACAACAAAAGAGTTGGAGAACTTTCTCAACTCACTGAAAGGTTGCAATCTTGCAGCTTCTCATAACTCAATGAAAGATTGCGATCTTAAGGCTTCCCGTAACTCACTGAAAAGTTGCGATCTTGCAGCTTCTCATAACTCACTGAAAGGTTGCGATCTTGCAGCTTCTCATAACTCACTGAAAGGTTGCGCTCTTGTAGCTTCTCATAACTCAATGAAAGATTGCGATCTTGCAGCTTCCCGTAACTCACTGAAAAGTTGCGATATTGCAGCTTCCGCTTCCCGTATCTCACTGAAAGGTTGCAATCTTGCAGCTTCTCATAACTCACTGAAAGGTTGCGCTCTTGCAGCTTCCCATATCTCACTGAAAAGTTGCAATCTTGCAGCTTCTCATAACTCACTGAAAGGTTGCGATCTTGCAGCTTCCCGTAACTCATTGAAGGGTTGCGCTCTCGCAGCTTCCCATATCTCACTGAAAGGTTGCAATCTTGCAGCTTCTCATAACTCACTGAAAGGTTGCGATCTTGCAGCTTCTCATAACTCACTGAAAGGTTGCGCTCTTGCAGCTTCTCATAACTCAATGAAAGATTGCGATCTTGCAGCTTCCCGTAACTCACTGAAAAGTTGCGATATTGCAGCTTCCGCTTCCCGTATCTCACTGAAAGGTTGCAATCTTGCAGCTTCTCATAACTCACTGAAAGGTTGCGCTCTTGCAGCTTCCCATATCTCACTCAAAAGTTGCAATCTTGCAGCTTCTCATAACTCACTGAAAGGTTGCGATCTTGCAGCTTCCCGTAACTCACTGAAGGGTTGCGATCTTGCAGCTTCCCATAACTCACTGAAAGGTTGCGATCTCGCAGCTTCCCATAACTCACTGAAAGGTTGTGATCTCGCAGCTTCCCATAACTCACTGAAAGGTTGACATGTCGCAGCTTCCCGTAACTCACTGAAAGGTTGCGATCTCGCAGCTTCCCGTAACTCACTGAAAGGTTGCAATATTGCAGCTTCCCGTACTACAGACTCCCTATGACATGGACCGGTACCCAATCCCTCAACGTTCCCTGCCAGTGAGTGGACTTTGTACCTTGTGGGAGTGCTTTCTGTGAACAAGGCAGGCTTGGTGATTTATTTAATCGATGTCTGCTATTGGAAAGACGATGCTGTACGTCAATACCAACAAATGAATGGTTACCAAGTTTTCGACAAAGTTCGACTTCATGACGTGAAAATACAACGCTTGGACAGCTATACTCATGTGAGTGAGATGTATCGGGTAGACTTCCCTGAGGGAGACACCGTATCTGGTTTGGGTGCTTCGTAACAGTGATGGGAAGGTCACACCTGTGGCATGTGAATGTACATGTTAAGTTAAAAAGAATAATATTTACTATTAATTAATCATGTTGGGAAGAGGAAGTGCGAGCTGTGAGGACTTTTCCAAATACATTTTTGTTTGGTTCTCGGGTCACGAGAGAAATTGTACTAGATTTTTGCATCTATTTGAGAAGAGCCCGTCCGTGTGTGTCTGTGTGTCTGTCTGTGTGTGTCTGCCGTTGTTCGCTTTTATTAACAGGAAATGGTAGGAACTCGACACCGCTCATCCATGGATATTTCTTCTGTTTCCTATATTTCCGTGAGTCCAATTTGCATCCAGGAACACAACAATTATGGTGACCCATTTTGAAATCGCGACTCTATCATGTAAATTCTGAAAATTATGTTTAAAAGACTATTTGACAGATTTTGACCTCACAACGGCAGGTTAAATATGCCCGGATTAGCAGAAGTGAGTCAGTGTAAACACATATGTAGCACATGCATGAAACGCCTCATTTGCGTTAATATGTCATTTTAAAATTCCCCTATTGTATCTCGAAATGTACAGAAAGCTGGTTTCATTGGACTATTGTGAGTATACAGTTCATAAAACATTTTGAACGCTTCACCTCAATAATAACTCCGCTGACAACAAAATAGGCAAAAATACAGGAAACGGATCATCTTTGTACAAAACAAGTCAGAAAACGAAGCACATCGGTGCTTGCTCAAAGCAGATCCAACTGTACCTGTTTGTGACGATATTCGTGCTGCCATCACGAGTCCAGGTTGAAGAGCGCTACTTTCACCCATGCCCTGGAGTGGAGTAGCAATCTGCTCTGCAGACAAAGGTTCCTGGGCTGTTGGCCTACATGGAGTTACAGTTGCATTTGCACTCGTGCTTTGCCCAGGCAGGGTATCCAGGACCATACTACAGCCTACTTCCTGGGGCGGTATCAAATGTTTCAGCGAGGATGGCTCCAGAATCATCTGCAGTGAAGCATCTAAATCTGACTCTTTTTCAGTGGGATGATCCTCAAGCACTCCACATGGACTACCTGCATGGAAAAGGTTTGGTAGCTTTGGATCACTCCATCCACCAATATATTCCCGACTGCTGGGTGACATGCTACAGAAAATACCATCGTTGTGCTGTTCTTCACTCGGATCAAGATTGCTGAGACATAATGAGGATGTTGTATCTATATCTGTAAAGCAGGGAGTCTCCAAAGCATCGGCTCCATCTGTATCTGAGGTAGCCGGGGACAAAACGGGTGTCATGGTGCCTGCGTTGAAAGACGAATCCGACGAAAATACCTCTGCTAGGAGTGATTCAACGACCCGATTGTTCCTCATGTTTATGTCAAGCTCAGATGGAGGTGACAGGGGCAGGAGAATGTCGTCTTGGCAAGGTTCGCTTTCTTCCTGCACACTCTGCTCATCTTCTGATTCACTGTGAACACAAAAAGGTGAGAGAAACATAAAAACAGACAAAACTATAAGAGCACTCAGTAGAGCACACACCTCCACCAGGCTGAACAGTTTACTTGTTGAATCTCAATGATAGGCCAGATCTGGATTCGGACCTGAACCAAAACCTAATCGGCCTGTTCTTGTCACCAAACAAACTCATCCACCAACTTTATAACTCGTCCATAACTTTTTAAAATATCATGCTGTATGTCGCTTTTCACCTTATCTCTCAATGGTGAAGGATCACATAAAAATTAAATACGTCTCGTATCCGAATCCATATTCAGATCTTCATAAAAATTAAATCTGTTAGTCCTTGTCAGACACACAACCTGTCCACCAAGTTTCGTTCAAATCCGTCCACAACGTTTTGAGATATTTTGTTCACAAACAAACAAAGACTGGGGTGAAAACATAACATCCATCCACTTTCGGGGCCGGAAGTAACTAAAGAGTTCATAGAACACGATAACCCACGCAGTGTTAAGGTAAATATTTCAATTTAAATAACATAATGATTTTAAGGATCGTTAAAAACATCCTGTGGTTTAAAACTACTGAAGGAGTTTTTCACACCATCATTATACACGTAATAGGATGACACCGAGTGTCATTTTAGCAGATGGACGTTTTATTGATCATCATCGAACAGCGTCAATCAGCATCTTCTCCATCCCATACCTCTCATACGCCATGCTCTCTAATACTATATATCGACATTTATATATATATATATATATATATATATATATATATATATATACATATATATATATATATATATATATATATATATATATATATATATATATATATATATATATATATATATATATATATATATATATATAGTCATGTGAAAAAGTAAGTACACCCCATGTAAAGTTTTGACTTTTTCAACATATTTCAACATACAGCTATTTGTTCTTCATTTCAACAATATTGATAGATAAAGGTGATATAATACAACAAACATCATGAAACATTTACATTTTGTAGTTCATTGTATAATTTAAATAATCATAAAAGCAAATTTCGCATGTGGAAAAAGTAAATACACCCATACATTTATCACTACTTCAAATACCTAAAATTAGAATCAGGTGCACCAGCTCAGGTGCAAATGATTAGAACATCGTTAGAGAGGATCTTGGAGGAACCTGTCTTATTTAAACCTCAGAGATTTAGTTTGGTTTGCTCTTTGTTGTTGAAGTGTGCGGCGTTACCATGCCTTGATCAAAAGAGCTCTCTGAGGCCTTCAGATAGAAGGTTATAGATGCCAACGAGTCTGGGAAGGGATTTAAAAAGATCTCCAAACAATTTGAAATCAATCATTCGACTGTCCGGAAGATCATCTACAAGTGGAGAAGATTCCAAACAACTGCCAACTTGTTCAGGCCAGGCCGCCCCAGCAATTTCAGCCTGAGAGCAGATCGCAAGATGCTGAAAGAAGTCTCGAAGAACCCCAGAATGTCATCACGGGACCTACAGGTAGCTCTTGCCACTGTTGATGTCAAAGTGCACGGCTCTACCATTAGAAAGAGGCTGCACAAATTTGATCTACATGGGAGGTGTGCCAGGAGGAAACCTTTGCTGTCCAGAAAGAACATCAGGGCAAGACTAAAGTGTGCCAATGAACACCGAGGCAAAGACCAGCACTTCTGGAACAATGTGCTCTGGACAGATGAGTCAAAGGTAGAGCTATTTGGCCACAGTACCAGAAGACATGTTTGGCGAAAGCCAAAGACAGCATTTGACCACAGGAACCTGATACCAACTGTAAAGCATGGTGGTGGAAATATTATGGTTTGGGGCAGCTTTGCTGCATCAGGGCCTGGGCAGCTCACCATCATAGAATCCACTATGAATTCTTCATTGTACCAGAGGGTGCTTGAGGAAAATGTGAGGCCATCTGTCGGAAAGTTGAAGCTCTACCGAGGGTGGACCTTGCAACATGACAATGACCCTAAACATACCAGTAAATCCACCAAGGAATGGCTGAAAAGAAAGAAATGGAGGGTTCTGGAATGGCCAAGTCAAAGCCCGGATCTAAATCCCATTGAGATGTTGTGGGGGGATTTGAATCGAGCTGTGCATGCAAGAAACCCCTCAAACATCGCACAACTGAAAAAATTCTGCATGGAGGAGTGGGCAAAAATTTCTCCCAGTCGATGTCAGAGACTGGTAGACAGTTATAAGAAACGCCTACTTGAGGTTGTTTCTGCCAAAGGGGGCAATACCACCTATTAGAGCCAAGGGTGTACTTACTTTTTCCACATGCGAAATTTGCATTTATGTTTATTTAAATTATACAATGGACTACAAAATTTAAATGTTTCATGATATTTGTTGTATTATATCACCTTTATCTATCAATATTGTTGAAATGAAGATCAAATAGCTGTATGTTGAAATATGTTGGAAAAGTCAAAACTTTACATGGGGTGTACTTACTTTTTCACGTGATTGTATGTCTGTATATATACAGACTTGGCATTTAATATGGATTATTTTTTTTCTGGGGGTGAACTTACTTTTCAAGATGACTTAGAACCAAAAGTTCATTGGAATTATGTTGAAATTATTCTAGATTTTGTTAATGTGACCTTTAAAAGAAACAAAAACCACATTTGACATTTCGAAGCAAATAAATTGATCCTTGAAAGTGATGTAAACTGATATCGAACTCAATTCACGGACAGTACTGTGTTAAACTTCTGTACGTTTTCCAGAAGTATCTCTTTATTTTGCACATTAGCCAAAAAAAATTTAAACAAAAACAAAAGCTAAATTATGACTGGGATTACGGACAGTAAAATTACAGTTCAGTTCTTCGTGTAACCCCCACGAGCATTCAGGAGAGCACGTACACGTCGAGGCATGCTGTTCACGAGATTTGCCAAGGTTTGGACAGGAATCGCTTGCCATGCAGTGACAATAGTCTGCTGCAATTCATGCACAGAGGTCAGCTGCTGGTCCAAGTTGTCGATTTGACACGTTAATTCTGCCCACAAGTTCTCTATCGGATTCATATCCTGGGACATGGCAGGCCACTCCATATGCACTACACCACGGTCAGCAAGAAAGTGTTGGATCATGCGAGCACGATGAGGCCGTGCATTGTCATCTTGGAAGACAAAGTTTCCTCGAAAGGCTGTACGAGCAAATCGAAGCAATGTTTCTTCCAGAATGGCCCTGTACTTGAACTGGTTCAGGTTTCCATTCAGAACAACCAGGTCAGTTTTGCCCCCTGCATGAAAAGCAGCCCAAACGGTCACCCCACCACCTCAAGCTTGGACTCTTGGCACTACACAATCTTTGTTGTAGGCTTCATGCACTTGTCTGCACACTCGGACGCGGCCATCTTGATGATAGACTAGAAATCTAGACTCGTCACTGAAGATCACGTGATTCCAGTGTCCTGGCTGCCATTGACGGTGCTCTCTGGCCCACTGCAATCAGCGCTGGCGGTGTGGTCTGGTCAGGCGTAGCTTTCTCAGGGGACACCTGGCACGATAGCCTGCTTGAACCAGTCGTTGGTTGAATAGCCTTCTGGATACAGGCACATTTGTCAGTTGCTGCCACTCAGCCCCAAGCCGATTAGCTGACTTGGTACGGCCATTGCGGACTAACCGGTGCAGCTGGCGATCATCCCTCCTTGTGGTTCTGCGAGGACGTCCTGGCCTCGGTATTGGAGTAGGGACACCCCTCTGAGCATTTTGTTTCAGGATCTTTGACACCTGACCTTGAGTGATGCCATACTGCCGAGCAATAGCACGCTGTTTCATGCCGTAATTTCGTAAAGCCACCACTCCATGACAAACAGCATTGTCGAGTTGACGGACCATCTCCAGAGGAAGCGGCAATAACTTTTGGAGACGTGCAGCAGTTGTTTTCCACTAATACAGAACGCAACAACCCTTGTATACCCGACTGTGAAGCCAATCGTCAAATGCACCTGTCCGTACATTTTGTCACGCCACCTGTGATATAATCCTGTTGTTGACTTCTTGCTGCGACAGACAATCAGTGACATGGTTCTTTTAACAAATAAATCACCAAAGTGTAAAAGAAACTCACCAGATTGATATATTGAGTTAAGAAATTAAACCCAAGTCAAGAAAAAATATATATTCCATATTAAATGCCAAGTCTGTATATATATATATATAGTTCATGGGAGTATTATGAAGGTCATTTGTATTCCACAGTGTTTATGTACATGATTATTAAATTTAAATAAAGATTTAAAGGTGTATAAATAAATTAATTCCACGTTTAACTGGTGTTTTGCACATTGCTCATTGCATCACGTTATCAAACACGTGACATTAGCTATTCGTGCCTTGTGTCCTTTATGACGTCATAAAAAACTGTAAGTTTCCTGTTTGGAATGCTTTTCAATTTTGTTTAACTGCTAGACAGGCAGACAGAGTAAAATATTATGTCCCTCCTCTGTACATGGGCGATTTCGATGAATTCTGAGACAATAATACAGTAAAACCAGAAACTTGTCTTTCTATTCATTTTTCAATTTGTGTTCAAAATATAACATTCGATTTAAATAAGTTGTTGCTCGATCATAAACTGATAAGGAAAGATGTAAGGACGACGGATGAACGGACGAACGGATTGACAGACGGACAGACGGACAGACGGACAGATGGACAGATGAACAGATAGGACAGATGGATGGATGGATGAACGGACAGACGGACAGACAGATGAACGGATGGACGGACGGACGGACAGATGGATGGACGGATGAACGGACGGATGGACAAATGAACGGACGGACAGATAGATGGACGGATGGATGGATGGACAGATGGATGGACAGATGAACGGATGGACAGACAGATGGACGGATGAATGGACGGACGGACAGATGGATGGACGGATGAACGGACGGACGGAGAGACAGATGGACGGATGAATGGACTGATGAACGAATGGACGTGATGATAACGGACGGACATGGAGCAATTGTTTAACCGACATTTTACTTCGTGTAAACACAAAAACCAGGTGAAAGAGTCGTCGTCAATGAAAAGCATCAAACACGATAAAGTTTCTATGAGAACAACCAGGTGCACCGATAACCGTGTATATGGAGAAACGTTCTCAAACTTAAAGGCAAAAACCAGATGTTTGGCAAAGCATCGCAAGCATTCCTTGGCGTCTGCCTTCCCGGCAAGCTCCATGCCAATTGTCCACATTGCAGGATTTGTACGCACCACAGACATATCTGCTGCACCCTCCATCACTTTTAAACTCGATTAAAGTCCATTTTGCTTCGAGGTTGCACCTCTTGAGATTGCAGCTTCTTCCTTTCTTCCCTTCTTCCCTTCCCAAAACTTGGAATATTCAGCAGCAGATATTGTTTCGATGCAGCATGTGTTTTTGTTGCAAAAAATTAAAAATGCATTCATTCTGTCCACTGCTTCCTCCCCACCTTTCTCTGTCATTCATTCTGTCCACTGCTTCCTCCCCACCTTTCTCTGTCATTCATTCTGTCCACTGCTTCCTCCCCACCTTTCTCTGTCATTCATTCTGTCCACTGCTTCCTCCCCACCTTTCTCTGTCATTCATTCTGCCTACTGTTTCCTCCCCACCTTTGTCTGTCATTCATTCTGTCCACTGTTTCCTCCCCACATTTGTCTATCATTCATTCTGTCCACTGTTTCCTCCCCACATTTGTCTATCATTCATTCTGTCCACTGTTTCCTCCCCACATTTGTCTGTCATTCATTCTGCCCACTGTTTCCTCCCCACCTTTGTCTGTCATTCATTCTGTCCACTGTTTCCTCCCCACCTTTGTCTGTCATTCTTTCTGTCCACTGTTTCCTCCCCACCTTTGTTTGTCATTCATTCTGTCCATTGTTTCCTCCCCACCTTTGTCCATAACTATGGCCCCACTTCAAGAACTTTGTGTCGTCATCGTCTGTCCACCTCAATTTTTCATGAGCCTCGATATTTTATCCTAAATTTAAGATAATTGTGTTAACAAAGGAACAATAAAACACTTACGTTCAACAACAAGTGGAACAAAGGGAGAACAATATGAATAAACATAATAATATGTTGTGGCGGACACGAAAGCTCACTGGCGCGAGGGCATCATTCCGCGCACCAAGTGGGCGGCGGCCACGCCCGAGGGGTAGGCGTGGCCGCGGGATATACACCGGGCGCGCAGCCCGGAACGCTCCAGTGTTACAGTAGAGCTCTTGAATAAAGACTCTTACAACTTACCGTGTTGTCCGCTTCCTCCTTGCTTACAAGCAGCGCGCGTAACACCGCATTTCATTGGTGACCTCCGACGTTCTGGTCAGCCGTCACTGACCACCCGAACCCGCCACAGCCATGGCAACCAACGCGGTAGCGATAAAGATCCCCGAGTTCTGGGAATCTCAGGCGGAGATCTGGTTCCTGCAGGCCGAAGCCCAGTTCAGGCTTCGAGGCATCACGCGGACGAGCCACACTACTGCCACGTGATCGCCTCCCTCGGGGCTGGCACGGCCGCCCGCGTCGTGTCGGTCCTGAGGAACCCACCAGCCGACGACAGGTACGAGGCAATCAAGCATCTCCTCCTCGCCACGTTCGGCCTCACGGTGGACGCACGGGCCGATCGCCTCTTGGACCTCCCCGAGATCGGTGACACGCGGACCGTCAGTCCGAATGGACCATATGCTGTCGCTCATGGGCGACGAAACCCCGAACACTCTATTCCGGGCGTTATTTCGACGCCAGCTGCCGGCACGAGTACGCCTTGCGTTGGCCGGTTCCGCGACAACGGAACCCCGAGCGCTCACGGCCGAGGCCGACAAGTTCTACGCGGCTTTGGACACGCAGGCGAGTTTCGGTGCGGCTGTAGTGGCTCCCAAGTCCGAAACTGCTGTGGGTGCCCACCCCTACTACGGGACGCACCGCGTAACCGCTGAGCCTCCTGCAGGTGCCCACCCCTACTCCGAGGGGCACCTCGTGGCGGCCGCCACGCCCCACCCACCACCACCACGGAAACCGCGGCCTCCGGCTTCGCCGCAAACCTGGTGCCATTTCCACGCTAGGTTCGGCCACGAGGCCCGGCAATGTCACCCGCCGTGCTCATTCGGCAGGTCAGGAAACGCCTGGGCCGGCCCTCTGTAGTGGCACTGAGCGCCGGCCGATTAAACAGCCTCCTGTACATAACGGACACCTTATCCGGGCGCCGTTATCTGTGCGACACGGGAGCGCAGGTGAGTGTCATTCCCGCCGGTACGTCCGACAAGCAGACCGCGGGCCGGGGTCCCGCTCTGCTTGCTGCCAACGGTACGCCCATTCGCACATACGGAAAATGCTGCCTTTCTCTGCGGTTCGGAGGGCAGGTTTTCCGATCGTCATTCGTGACTGCCGACATGCCTATGGCACTGCTTGGCACGGACTTCCTTTGTGCCAATGGCCTCTTGGTGGACGTAAAGCAGAAGGCTTGTCCAGGCCGAGACGTTCAGTTCGCTCGCTTGCGCGCTGCCCGCCTCGTTGAGCAGCTCACGGAGCGACTCATCGATCAGCTCGCCGAGCGGCTTGCTGAGCAGTTCGGTTCCGGCCAGGTTCATCTGCACACTTCCGGCAGCAGACGAATTCACCCGCCTCCTCGCCCGTTTCCCATCCCTCACGAGGCCCACCTTCTCGGCGGGGACCGTCAAGCACGGGGTGGAACATCACATCCCCACCGCCGGGCCACCGGTCTACGCCCGGGCACGCCGCCTCGAGCCGACGAAGCTCGCGGTTGCTAAAGCCGAGTTTGCTACGCTGGAGCGGCTCGGCATCGTGCGGTGCTCCGAGAGTGCTTGGGCATCGCCGCTCCACATCGTGCCCAAGCCCGGCGGGGGATGGCGACGGTGCGGGGACTACCGCCATCTCAACGTCGCCACCACCCCCGACCGCTACCCCTTCCCCCATATTCAGGACTTTTCCGCCCGCTTGGCGAATATGTCCTTCTTCTCGAAGGTGGACCTCATACGCGGTTACCACCAGGTCCCCGTCAGGCCGGAGGACATCCCGAAGACGGCTGTCATCACGCCATTCGGTCTTTTCGAATTTCTTTGGATGCCCTTTGGTTTGAAGAATGCGGCTCAGGCATTCCAGCACCTCATGGACAGCGTCTTGCGCGACTTGGATTTCGTCTACGTCTATCTGGATGACATCCTCGTCGCAAGCGCGTCCCGCGAAGAGCACCTCCACCATCTCCGCATGCTCTTCGAATGCCTGGGCCAGCACGGCCTGATCATGATCCCTGCCAAGTGCCGGTTCGGTGTCACTGAAATCGACTTTTTGGGGCACCGCATCACCAGGCATGGGGCCATCCCCCTACCGGCCAAGGTGGAGGCGGTGAAGGGGTTTCCGCTCCCCCGCACGATCAGGGGGCTCCAGGAGTTCCTGGGCATGGTAAACTTTTACCATCGGTTCCTGCCCCGCATCGCCCAGCTCCTGCGCCCCCTGCACGAGGCCCTCCGAGGAAGCCGGGCAAAGGTGACATCACCTGGACCGAGCAGATGGACGCGGCGTTCGTGGGCGTGAAGCTCGCCTTGGCTCATGCCACCATGCTCACGCACCCGGCACCCGATGCACCGATCGCCCTCACCACCGACGCCTCGGACTATGCGGTGGGCGCGGTGCACGAGCAATGGGTGCGTAGAGCTTGGCAACCGCTGGCGTTCTTCAGCCGGCAGCTTTGCCTGCCCGAACACCGGTACAGTACCTTCGACCGCGAGTTGCTCGGGCTCCACCTGGCGGTCAGGCACTTCCGCCATCTGCTCGAGGGCTGTGCGTTCACAGCCTTCGTCGACCACAAGCCACTGGTGTACGTGATGGGCAAGGTCGCCGAGCCGTGGTCGGCCCGGCAGCAGCGTCACCTCTCGGCCGTGTCCGAATACACGACGGACATCCGGCACGGCGCTGGGAAGGACAACCCAGTGGCGGATTGCCTTTCCCGGTCCGTTGCCCACGTGGTCCACCTCGGCATCGACTATGCCCGGATGGCGATGGACCAGGCCGCTGACCCCGACGTCCAGGCCTTGAGGACCGCCATTACGGGCCTCCGCGTCACCGAGGTGCCGTTCAACGGCGCGGGCACGGCCCTCTGGTGTGACGTCTCCCTCGGGCGGCCTCGCCCCATCATGCCCGCGGGCTGGCAGCGCCAGATTTTCGACGCCATCCACGGCCTGTCCCACCCAGGCACGAGGGCCTCCCAGAGGTTGATTGCCGACAAGTTTGTCTGGCATGGCCTTCGGAAGGCCGTCCGTGGCTGGGCCAGGACGTGCCTTGCGTGCCAGCGTGCGAAGGTGCACCGACACACCCAGGCCCCATTGGCCCCGTTTGCGGTGCCAGAACGTCGGTTTGACCACGTTCACATGGACCTGGTGGGACCTCTGCCCCCCTCACGGGGTTTCACCCACGCCCTGACCATGATGGACCGCACCACCCGGTGGCCGGAGGCCGTGCCTTTGGCGTCAATGACGGCGGCGGACGTCACGCAGGCGTTCATCGCCACCTGGGTCGTCCGGTTCGGCGCCCCCTTGGACATCTCGTCCAACCGCGGCCCCCAGTTCACCTCGGAGCTCTGGGGGGTGGTCACGCGGGGGCTCGGGGTCCAGCTGCACCGCACCACGGCCTACCACCCCCAGGCTAATGGCCTGTGCGAGCGGTTCCACCGCTCGTTGAAGGCCGTGCTCCGGGCGACCCTCTGCGACGGCGGCTGGGTTGACAGGCTCCCCTGGGTGCTGCTGGGCCTCCGGACAGCACCCAAGGACGACCTGCGTGCATCCGCGGCGGAGTTGGTCTTCGGGCAACTGCTGCGGGTGCCGAGCGAGTTCCTCCCCGACTCCAAGGCACCATGGTCCGCGGTGCAGGAGCGCTCCGCGCTGCAGGAGACCGCCCAGAGGTTCGCCCCGGTGCCCACGGCGCACCACAGGCACCCACCTACGCACGTCGCCCTGGAGCTTCGCACCGCGGAGTAAGTCTTCGTCCGGCACGACGCCCACCGGACACCACTGCGGCCCCCGTACGACGAGCCTTTCCGCATGCTGGAGACCGGGGTGAAACATTTCACCTTGGACATCGGCGTCATTCCTGACCATGTCTCCATAGACCGCCTCAAGCCGGCCCTCCTCGACGTGGACCACCCACCGCTGGTGGCTCGGCCCCCGCGTCGGGGCCGCCCCCCGGCGGGCGGACCCCCGGCACCGCCCGGCCCTGCTGGCACGCCGCCTCCCGAGCCTGCACCCATCCCGGGTGCAGCCGGAGGCATCCCAGCTGGCATCCCTGCACCCCGGACGCCGCCATTCGCCAGAGGGCGCTTCGGCCGGGTCATCCGTTTGCCCCGCAAACTGGCCCTCCAGGTGCACGGGAATTCTGCGGGGGCACGTGTGGCGGACACGAAAGCTCACTGGCGCGAGGGCATCATTCCACGCACCAAGTGGGCGGCGGCCACGCCCGAGGGGTAGGCGTGGCCGCGGGATATACACCGGGCGCTCAGCCCGGAACGCTCCAGTGTTACAGTGGAGCTCTTGTATAAAGACTCTTACAACTTACCGCGTTGTCCGCTTCCTCCTTGCTTACAAGCAGCGCGCGTAACACCGCGCTTAAATGGTGTATTATCACCGGGCTGGTATAACACCATGCAGGTGTTGTCCACACTCACCTTTGAGCTGTCCACCGTGGGTTTGAATCTCGACTCAGTTACAGAAATGTCACCAAGGTGTTTCACAAGCCGGAAAACCATCTTTCAGCACGTGGGTTATCGGTGCATGATGAACATGTGATTGTATATCACGCGAAAAGTAGGCGAGTTATCATCACGTGATTGTATGTTAAGTGAAGAGTAGATGAGTTATCATCACGTGGTTGTATGATAAGCGAAGAATAAGTGAGTTATCATCAAGTGAGTGTATGTTAAGCGAAGAGTAGGTGAGTTATCATTCAGTGATTGTATGATAAGCCAAGAATAAGTGATTTATCATCACGTGATTGTATGTTAAGCGAAGAATAAGTGAGTTATCATCAAGTGAGTGTATGTTAAGCGAAGAGTAGGTGAGTTATCATCACGTGATTGTATGATAAGCGAAGAATAAGTGAGTTATCATCACGTGATTGTATGTTAAGCGAAGGTTAGGTGAGTTATCATTCAGTGATTGTATGATAAGCCAAGAATAAGTGATTTATCATCACGTGATTGTATGCTAAGCGAAGAATAAGTGAGTTATCATCAAGTGAGTGTATGTTAAGCGAAGAGTAGGTGAGTTATCATCACGTGATTGTATGATAAGCGAAGAATAAGTGAGTTATCATCACGTGATTGTATGTTAAGCGAAGGTTAGGTGAGTTATCATCACGTGATTGTATGTTAAGCGAAGAATCAGTGAGTTATCATCACGTGATTGTATGTTAAGCGAAGAGTAGATGAGTTATCATCACGTCATTATATGTTAAGCAGTGGATCTTAACCTTTTTAAAGGCGCCGAACCCTAACGAAACCCACCGAACACTCGCGGAACCCTCAAATTTGACAAAAAAAATTAAGAAGATTTGCATCTTAATGCGTTTTCTGTTCTTCTTTTCGGGAGGCGATCTGGGAAATGTGTGGTTTTCTTTTGGCAAGGGCCACTCTCAAATCATTTTCGCATGCAAGCCTGCTCCTTTTCTTTGTTTTAATGTCCACCAGTTTCGAAAACGCATGCTCGCAGAGATACGTGGTAACGAACGGCGTGAGGATCTCAAGGGCAATTTTAACGATGTGAGAATACCCTTCCATTTGGCGGCACCAAAACGTTGAGAGCGTTGTTGTGCCGAAGAGTTGTTGTTGAATCTGGCTCTGCTGAAGTTCGATGAGGTCGTCGAGGTATTGTTCATTGACATCTGCCGTTGCAACGTCGAAAGTAAACGGCTGCCGCACCCATGCTGGGTATTGCTCTTGGTCGGGGAAGTAGCCGTCGAATGACTTTCCCAGCTCATCCAAGTGCATGGCAATTGCTTGCTTCAGCTCCCCCGGTACAGCATTGCCTCCAACTTCAGACTCATGTTCGATCCCGCTCACACACTCGTCCAGTAGCGAAAAGTTCGCGAAGTTGTCGTTCTCTGTTCGCCGCCTCCACAATGGTAACTTATTTCGGAAAGCGCTCAGATTTTCTTCAGATTCGATGACATTCACTCCACCGCCCTGCATCTGGCAATTGAGATGATTGAGTGCGTCGAAGATGTCAGCCAAGTACGCCAAGGCGAGGATGAACTCTGACTCTTGGAAGTGCGTTGCATGGCAATGCTGGTGTTCTCGCAAAAACAGGGCTAATTCTACACGCAAGGCAAAAACACGGCTCACTACCTTCCCTCGTGATAACCATCAAACGTTAGAGTGGTAGAGAAGGACTTCGAATTCAGAGCGGATTTCATTGCACAGCCCTTTGAAGATGCGATGATTCAGAGCACGGCTTCTCACGTAATTCACAATTTCAACGACGATTTTCAGAACATTGGCCAGTTTTGGAGGCAGGGTTTTTGATGCAAGCGCATGTCTGTGCAGGACGCAGTGCGTGACGATGATGTGTGGTGCATCGGCCTTCACCAGCGCTCCAAAACCAGAGTTGCATCCCAGCATGGCTGGAGCTCCATCCGAGCAAACTGCAGACACCATGTTCCATGAGAGGCCGTTGCTTCTGAAGAAGTCGTCCACAAGCTTCTTCACGTCAGCTGCCTTCGTCGTTGTTGTGAGAGGCTTGCAGAACAGAAAGTCTTCCTCGATCTCATCTCCTTTGACATAACGCACAAATAAGATGAGCTGGCTCAAATTCCAAACGTCGGTGGTCTCGTCAAGTTGAAGGCTGAATTTCGTCGGGCTCGCAACTAAATCTGCAACTACCTGCGCTAGGATGTCGTCGCTCATGTCGTAGATTCTACATCTGATGGTGTCATTTGAGAGTGGAACGAGAGACAACTTGTTTTCAGCAGCTTTTCCCAGCATGATGTTGACCATCTTCAACGCGGCCGGTTTGATGAGTGTCTCGCCAACGTTGTGCAGTTTGCCCTGCTTTGCGATCAGGTACGCAACTTCATACGATGCGGTGAGGATCAGTTTGTCAATTGGAACGAAGCCGAGAGTGGGCAAGGTAGCACTTGCGTCGAATGAGACTCTCTTCAATTTGAATTCATCCAGCGTTGCGTCTTTGTACTGGCCCTCGACGTGCAGTTTTTTTGAAGTGTTCCTGTAGTTTTGCTGGTGCTAGGCTGGAGTTTCTCAAATTGACATTGCAAAGCATGCTTTGTGGACGCTGACTTCCGTCCCATTCCGTCAAACACGTGAACCCGTACCCCACGTAATCCTCCGACCACTTCCTTTTTTTGCTCGACATACTGCAAAAAAAAGAAAAAAGTAACAAACTGATCTTAATTGAGTTCGGGCAAATAATTATATGACATAAATTTAAAAAGGAACATGCTTAAATATAATCAGTACCCCTCTGAAAACTGAGAAATCTTAACGAAGAAAACATAACTTATAGTTACGATGACGGGATTTATTATCTACTCAACTCTGTGTCACCTCAAATCCCATTAGAATATTACATAGAAAACTGCGAATTGTTAGTTTTGATTGGCGACCAAAGGAGTTATATCACTTCCACCTAATTTTCTGAGTAATTCAATCATATTTTATAATCACCATCCACTTTTGACTTTAATATAACTCTGAACCCGCCCTGCATATCCACAAACATTTCCAACTTACTTTTCAATTAATCAGTAACTCCAAAGTAAGGCGCGACTAATGACGCACGGCACACGGCAAGCTAATCGAGGCTATTCACTGGAATTTCCGAACACCTGCAAAGTCCAAAATCCAGTAAGTAAGTAAGCAATTAAGCACCATTAACAGAATAATTAGCAAGTTGCTCATTGATTCAACTTCCTACAGTCAGTGTGAAACAACTTATCTTAAACAGACCAGAGAAAACATGAATGGGATGGGAATACAATTACAAATAACATTTCCCTTCGTTCGTAACATACATAGCAAAATAATAATAATATTAATAATAAGCATAATTACACATAGATTCAATATTGATACAAACTATACGAAATAGATTCTACGAAATCTACGAAATAGATTCAATATTGAGACTTCCGTTTCCGGTCTTGCTGGCGAGGGTTCGTTTATTCTCAGCTCTCCATGCTATCCATCGAAATCAAAGTTAAGTAATTGTTCCCATTTGTATTTTCGTTATAACGATTTATTTTATGGTGTATATATTGTCTCCCGACGAAGATTTTCGGTGCAAATCTTTCATACCTGTATTGATAATCGTGTTAATTCGGGTCGTGTTTTGAGGCCTTGTAGTTGTACAGTGAACACTGTACAACCTTGAGGCTTTGTTTTTCTCTCAGCGGTCCGTGTTTTTGTGATCCAATAACTTTCGTTCTCTGTTTTCCCAATCTTTTCACCCCATAGCCCTCTTCCTTGTGTAAATCACAACTCAAAAAAATCCAAAAAAAAAAGATTTCCTTCTCTGTTCTCATTCGTTTATTCATTCTTATTCGTTCGTTCGTTCGTTCTTCGACCACGTGTTTCTCCCCCATTTCCCCAGATAGATTGTCAAATTTCAACTCGTTATTTTATCGTCCATGCGTTATTGTTTTGATTATAGTTACTTTTGGTTTGAATTTCCTGTAACTTGTAATTATTTAATCGTGTTCTGGTCCTCGTGTGCGGCCTTGTAGTTGTACCCCCGTCGGTGTTTGTTATCTTAATCGTGTTTTGCTTGGCTCTTAGTTTTTGTCCCTTCTACCCCGAACATAATACTCTGTCTAACGTTCTAAATCCCCACCCCCCCCCCCCCCCCACCCCCAAAAACCAAACAAACAAACAAAAAAAAACAAACATTTATTTTCCTTTCTCCACGTGTACTGTTGACTCATCCTGTATTTTCTGTCCAGGTGTGCTGTTCGCCCCGCCCCCATTAACTCCTTGCCATCCACCGTTTGCCCTTCACGTGACTCGTGGTGGTCCCTCTCGGCTCTCCCCCCGTTGGTATTTTTGTGCACATAAGATTGTTCACGGTTCTGTTTAAATATTATTTAAATATGTATAACCTTTCCCCTTCAGTGTTTTACTCAGTGGTATTTTACAACACGCTGTTTTTCTTCCTATTTAAAAGGCTTTTCTCAATTTCCTCTCCAACTCATTCCACCTCAAAAAAAAGAAATTCAATATCTTATACGTCTCCCTCACTACATGGTCTAAATTCACATTCATTCCATCCCTCCTCCATCATTCTGAACCGGATTGCTAACTTGAAAATCACAACAAACCCAATTTGTTTTCAATGTTCGTCTTTCATTAATCATCCACTTTCTAAACTCCCCTCTTGCCCCTCCCATCCAAATCCCTCCCCTTGCACCTACACTCCTAAACTCCCCCCTTGCCCCGCCACTCTTAAACTCCCCCCCTACCCCTCCACTCCTGAACTCCCCCCTTGCCCTTCCACTCCTGAACTCCCCCCTTGCCCTTCCCCTCCTAAACTCCCCCCTCACTCCTCCCCTTCAAAACTCCCCCCCAACCCCTCCCATTCAAATCTCCCCCCATACCAATCCTCTCCAATTCTCCCTCCTCTCCCCTCCTCCTCAAAGCTGCCTCCTCCCCACTTCGTCTCCCTTCTATCTCATACCTCCACCCCCCCCCCCAACCTTCTTCTTTCCTCTGCCCCCCCTCAAACAACCCCTCACTGTGCCTCATCCCTTCACCTTCAAACCTTTCATCCTCCTCATCCTTCCCTTTCTTGGAACTCTTCTGCAATCGCTGACACACTAACAACTGCTCTCCCTACCTCCCCCTCTCATCCTTCATCTTACCCTACTCCTCCCCTCCCCTGTCCTGTACCCGATGCTCCCCCTCTCTCTTCATTAACGGTATGGACCTCAAACATCCGGGGCCTTCGCTCAAACCTGACTGATCTCTCCATACAGGTTGCTTCTGACAATCCAGACTTGATCTGCTTAACAGAGACTTTCCTCCTTCAAGATGTCTCTGATTCCTTAATATCTCTTCCTGGTTACTCCCTCCTCCGGTATGATAGACCTGAGCCTCGGCCTGGTGGTGGGGTGGCTATCTTTATCAAAAACTCTCTTCCTCACTCTCCTTGCACTGCCCTCTCTCCTCCTCACCCCCAGGAGTACCTCTGGCTACGGCTTCCTCTCCGCTCCCACCTTTTGTTCATATGTGTTCTGTACCGTCCCTCAAACAGTGATGACTCCATCTACATTTCACTGTCTGACAACATGGACCAACTTCTATCCACTCATCCCAACTCTCTCTTCCTCATATGTGGTGACTCAATTGTCATCATGCCACCTGGTTGGGTGTGGGTTCCTCTCTCACCAGTCATGGCACCTCAGCAAAGGACTTCTGTGACTCACTGGGATTGACACAATCTGTCAATTTCCCGACCCGGATCTCAGCCAATGGAGTATCTTCTCTTCTAGACTTGGTTATGACCAACTTCCCTGCTAATGTCTGCTGCTCTTCTTCTGCTCCAATCGGTTCTTCTGATCATGTGCTTGTCAAAGTGGACATCTCTCTGACCATTCTCAGAGAGCCTCCTCAGCGTCGACGAGTCTGGCATTTCACTCAGGCCGACTGGGACGGTCTTCAAGCAGCCATCAATCGTCTGGATTGGTCTCCCATCTCCACTGCCTCTGACATCAATTCTTCCTGGGAATTCTTCCAAAGCAAACTGATCTCTCTCATGCACAGATTTATCCCATCTCGCCTTCAGTTGTCTTACCCTTCCTCCCGTCCATGGTACACTGAATCTTGTGGTGAGGCAGTTGCCCTGAAACAACTTGCCTTTGCCTCTTGGAAGGCTAATCCAACTGAAGTAAATCTCAGTTCCTTCCACCAAGCTCGGAACAAGTGTGTGTCTACCCTCAGGAGTGCCAGGAAGCACTATCTCTCCTCACTCAAGAATGAACTCTCAAACCTGTCTCCTTCCTCCAAATCCTGGTGGCGTCTGGTCAAATCCGTTTCTGGTGTTTGTTCCCCCTCCATCCCCTCCCTTACCTCAAATGGCCACACAGTTGACATCGCACGTGACAAAGCCGAATGCCTCAACTCTGTGTTTGCCTCAAAATCCTTAGTCCCAAACCCATCTCTCTCTGTTCCCACCTTTCCCAGTCGAACCAAACTGCTCCTGGACTCTGTGACCTTCTCTCCTGACAAGGTGGAGGAGTTTTTGTCAAACCTCGACTCTGATTCTGCAACTGGACCAGATGGCATCAGCCCACGGGTCCTAAAATCCTGCTCTGCCGCTCTATCTCACCCTCTCTCTGTTCTTTTCACCCTATCTTTTGCTCAAGGTCATCTGCCAGCATCCTGGAAATCAGCAAACATTACCGCTTTACACAAAAAAGGTGCAAAAACAGATCCTTCCAACTACAGACCAATCAGCCTGCTCCCAATTATCAGCAAAGTCATGGAATCCATCATTGCTTCGGATATGAAATCTTTCCTCTTCTCCAATGGCTTGATCTCTGATCATCAATTTGGTTTCAGACCAGGTCACTCTACTCTGGACATGCTGCTTCTGCTGTCTCAACAATGGATGGAGGTCCTCAATGCCAAACAGGAAATCAGAGCTGTCTCCCTTGACATATCACGTGCTTTCGATACGGTCTGGCACCCAGCTCTGCTCACCAAACTCTCCTCCTATGGTATCCATGGAAATCTCCATGCATGGCTTGCGGACTTCCTCTCTGGTCGTAGTCAACGTGTGGCCCTGAATGGATTTTCTCATCTCCCCTTCCCGTTCAGGCTGGAGTTCCCCAAGGCAGTGTGCTGGGCCCTGTGCTTTTTCTGGTCTTTATCAATGATCTCTCCGACTCTCTGGAAAATCCTCTGTATCTCTTTGCTGATGACTCCACTCTCTGCCGCTCCATTCCTCTTCCCTCAGATCGGCAGTCTGCAGCCTCCTCACTCTCTGAAGACCTGGACAAAATCACAGACTGGTCAAACATGTGGAACTTGTCTTTCAATCCTGACAAATCTCACACTCTTACTATGTCTCTCCGAAAAGATCGACTGGACAACCCTCCCATCTACTTTCTCAACAATCCTCTCCAAGACGTTCTGTCGCTCAAGCTTTTGGGTCTCACCATCTGCCATGATCTTTCTTGGGAAAACCACATTTCCAAGCTGGCCTCCAAAGCCAGTCGCCGACTGGGCATCCTCCGTCGTGCGAAGTCCTTCCTAGGCACACCTGAGCTCCTCACCACATACAAGGCTTTCATCCACAGCTCAATGGAATACTGTTCTCCCCTATGGGCTGGTGCTCCTGCCTCACACCTGGCTCGGCTTCACGCTGTTGAATCCAAAGCTTTCAGAATCATTGGAATCTCCCGCGATGAAGCTATCTCTGAGGGCCTTTCACTCACTCACCGCAGGCAGGTAGGTGGTCTTTCTGTCTTCTACCGATTCCTCTCCGGCCTTGCTCCCCCAGCTCTCTCTGTGCTCTGTCCCCCAAATATTCCTACAGGTCGCACAAGATCTGCCAGCCACCCTCTGATGGTTAAACTGCCGAAATCTCGGCTCTCTGCTCACCTTCACTCTTTCATTCCTCTTTTCTCCCGCCTCTGGAACAAACTCCCACACTCACTTCAATCACACTCCTCCCTCCAGGTCTTCAAAACAGCTGTTCACCACCATCTCTTATCTTCCCCCATCCAAAACCTTGATCTTTTCTACCCCCACTAATTCACCCAAGATCCACCTTGTTTGAAATTCCAACTTCTTTCCTGGAAGTCTTGGCAGTGTCCATATGTTTTATACCTCTCCCACCCCCCCCCCCCCTTCCCATGCCTTCCCCCCAAAGCCCTCTCCCTCCCACAGTTCTCTCGATGTCTCCATGTCTCTCGGTCCCTGCTCTCAAATGTTGTGTTTGTGTCCTTCCCCCTCTCTCCCCATCTTGTCTACCGCTCCCGATCTTATTTGTTTTGTGTGTCTGTTTGTCTTTCTGTGTGATTAATGTTCGCTCTTTCACGAGCCTCGATCTTGTATACAAAAAAAAAAATAAAAAAAAAATTGCAATGCGTTTCGGAGGACCTCCGCCAAACCCCTGAGACTGCCTCACTGAATGCTTGGGGTTCGGTCGAACCCAGGTTAAGAACCACGGTGTTAGGCGAAGAGTAGGTGAGTTGTCATCACGTGATTGTATGTTAAGCGAAGAATACGTGAGCTATCATCACGTGATTGTATGATAAGTGAAGAATAAGTGAGTTATCATCATGTGATTGTATGTTAAGCGAAGAGTCGGTTAGTTATCATCACGTGATTGTGTGTTAAGCGAAGAGTAGATGAGTTATCATCACATGATTATATGTTAAGCGAAGAGTACGTGAGTTATCATCACGTGATTGTATGTTAAGCGAAGAGTGCGTGAGTTGTCATCACGTCATCAGATGTTAAGTAAAGAGTACATGAGTTGTCATCACGTCCTCAGATGTTAAGCGAAGAGTACGTGAGTTGTCATCACATCATCAGATGTTAAGTGAAGAGTAGGTGAGTTGTCATCACGTCATCAGATGTTAAGTGAAGAGTAGGTGAGTTATAATCAACAGCTTGAACAAATTCGAAATTCCTGCCAATCGAATGTCACTCCTGGCCAGCCGGTTCATGAAAGTCTTGGGCCACAACCGTCCCCACCTGCAATACGTGTAGTGGGAGCAATTTGAAAAAACAGAATGTGAAATTAGCACCACCATTTTTTTGTGGTGAACTGAGATTAACATTGTGCACGTTTGGTAGTTGTACAAACAAGGTGCAGTGGTTGTCTCGGGCATTGTTCACGTTTGGTAGTTGTACAAACAAGGTGCAGTGGGTGTCTCAGGCATTGTGCTCATGTGGTAGTTGTACAAACAAGGTGCAGTGGGTGTCTAGGGCATTCTGCTCGTGTGATAGTTGTACAATCAAGGTGTGGTGCGTGTCTCGGGCATTTTGGTCACGTGGTAGTTGTACAAACAAGGTGCGGTGGGTGTCTCGGAAATTGTGCTCGTTTGGTAGATGGTCAAACAAGGTGCGGTGGTTGTCTCGGACATTGTGCGCGTTTGGTAGTTGTACAAACAAGGTGCGGTGGGTGTCTCTGATATTGTGCCCATGTTGTAGTTGTACAAACAAGGTGCGGTGGGTATCTCGGATATTGTGCCCATGTGGTAGTTGTACAAACAAGGTGGGATGGGTGTTTTGGGCATTTTGGTCGTGTGGTAGATGTACAAACAAGGTGCGGTGGGTGTCTCGGGCATTGTGGTCATGTGGTAGTTACCCAAACAAGGTGTGGTGGGTGTCTCGGGCATTGTGCTTGTGTGGTAGTTGTACAAACAAGGTGCGGTGGATGTCGCGGGCATTGTGCTCGTGTGGTAGTTGTACAAACAAGGTGCGGTGGATGTATCGGGCATTGTGCTCGTTTGGTAGTTGTACAAACAAGTTGCGGTGGGTGTTTCGGGCATTGTGCTCGTGTGGTAGTTGTACAAACAAGGTGCGATGGGTGTCTCGGGCATTGTGGTCATGTGGTAGTTGTACAAACAAGGTGCGGTGTCTTGGGCATTGTGGTCATGTGGTAGTTGTACAAACAAGGTGCGGTGGGTGTGTCGGGCATTGTGTTCGTGTGGTAGTTGTACAAACAAGGTGCGGTGGGTGTCTCGGGCATTGTGGTCATGTAGTAGTTGTACAAACAAGGTGCCGTGTCTCGGGCATTGTGGTCATGTGGTAGTTGTACAAACAAGGTGCGGTGGGTGTGTCGGGCATTGTGGTAATGTAGTAGTTGTACAAACAAGATGCGGTGGGTGTCTCGGGCATTGGGGTCGCGTGGTAGTTGTCCAAACAAGGTGCGGTGGGTGTCTCAGGCATTGGGGTCGTGTGGTAGTTGTACAAACAAGGATCAGTGTCTCAGGCATTGTGGTTATGTGGTAGTTGTACAAACAAGGTGGGTGTCTCTGGCATTGCGGTCATGTGGTAGTTGTACAAACAAGGTGCCGTGTCTCGGGGATTGTGGTCGTGTGGTAGTTGTACAAAAAAGGTGCGGTTGGTGTCTCGGGCATTGTGGTCATGTAGTAGTTGTACAAACAAGGTGCGGTGGGTGTCTCGGGCATTGTGGTCATGTAGTAGTTGTACAAACAAGGTGCGGTGGGTGTCTCGGGCATTGTGGTCATGTGGTAGTTGTCCAAACAAGGTGCGGTGGGTGTCTCAGGCATTGGGGTCGTGTGGTAGTTGTACAAACAAGGATCAGTGTCTCGGGCATTGTGGTCGTGTGGTAGTTGTACAATCAAGGTGTGGTGAGTGTCTCGGGCGTTGTGCTCATGTGGTAGTTGTACAAACAAGGTGCGGTGGATGTCTCGGACATTGTGCTCGTGTGGTAGTTGTACAAACAAGGTGCGGTGGATGTCGCGGGCATTGTGCTCGTGTGGTAGTTGTACAAACAAGGTGCGGTGGATGTATCGGGCATTGTGCTCGTTTGGTAGTTGTACAAACAAGTTGCGGTGGGTGTTTCGGGCATTGTGCTCGTTTGGTAGTTGTACAAACAAGGTGCGGTGGGTGTCTCGGGGGCGCAGGCGTCGGCGGCCGCACATGAAGGGCATTCCAATGCAAGGCGATTCGAAACCTGATCGCCATTGCGATTTGTGCGCATTCAGTTTCAAAACACCAAAGAATTCCCAAATGGAATTCCGTTGTTTAGGGTCCAGAATGAAACGGCGCTGTGCTGAGCCGGGGAGGGTAGAGGGCACGGGGGAGTTGGGGGGGGGGTAAAAGGGGAGAACCCACTGAGACGGACCTTTTCCCATTTGCTTCATCCGAGGTGTTCCGTTCTCTCTGACGTCGGTTCTTGAACCAGTTGCTCACCTGCACCACCGATAGACCCGTGAGCCTGGCCAGGTGGCGCTTCTGCTCGAGCGCCGGGTACTTGACCTTCTTGTAGCACTCGCGGAGCACCGTCCGAGACTTCTCCTTGATGCAGTAGACCATTTGGTCACCGTCCCAGATGGTGCGCGGTAATGGGTGCCGCCTCCGCACGCGGTACTTGTCCACCGCTCCCAGAGGTCGTCCACGTGTTCGTTCGGCCTCGGCATAGCGCGCCTTGTACCAAAGACCCTGCAGCAAGATGTGGTTCGCAGGGTGGAACAAATGGCTCTGCAGGATGGCGTAAAGTTGGGGGAAATCCCCGGTTTGGAAGGCGAGGACCGCGCGCGCTTTCAGCAAACATTCGCTCGCGCGCAGCAGCTCCACCGCAGGTAGCGACGTCACGAACCTCCGGAGACGTTCCGAGTCCCCCGCACGCAGCACGTCCTCGCACGCCCGCTCCACTTGCTCCGACGAGAAGGTGAGCATCGCGTTCGGGGGTACGACCCCGAAGATCTCGCGCACGAACGCGGGCACCACGGGGTCACTCACCGGCGGTCCCGGAGCGGAGCCCGGCTGGGAATGTCCCACGGAAACGGTGGGAAGCAGCGGAAGCAATCCCGAGCACAGGGTCCGCGCTTCGCCATGCACGGCCGACATTCGTACGGCGCTATCGCACGGACTCGAAGCCCCGAGCGTTTGCTGCTGAAGTTGCGCGGCCATTTTTTGGTGCGGAATGAGGGTGGGAGAGAGAAGAGGAAGAAGGACGGTTTGAGTGGAGGGGGGGGGGGGGGGCTCTGGTTGGGAAGTTTGAGTAGTTTGTGTTTTATAACTTCACTACGTGTGACCTTGTTTTGTGATCACCCGACCAGGTGTTGTGCTTGAGTGTTGAGCTCGTAAAAAAACTGAGGAGGCGCTAATGAATGAAGGGAACGGAGCACTGGTGGGAGAGTACTTCCAGATTGTCGGAGGAGCCACGTGGCCATTGCTCATGATCCGGGAGGAAGAGGCTCTGACATCATGGGCCAGACTGAGCTCCTCCTGCTCCGTCCCCACATGGACATATCATTTGCTTTTGTACACAATAACTGCCTTCATTGCTCGAGCTTTATAGTCTCGCATATGTATCATCGTCATCATCGTCATCATCATCATCGTCATCATCATCATCATCATCATCATCAATGTGACAGACTCTAAGGCCGAAGCAGAGTTTCTGCGCTGCTGCTGCGGTTTCTGAGCACGGATCATCTTTAGTGGTTTGCCGTCGTCCTCCCAGTACTCTGTCAGGGCAGGTATTCGTAATTTGTCCGGAGTGCCGATGATAACTCGCCTACTGTACGCGAAAGACACCATGGGAATTTTAACGTCTACCAACTAATGCTAGCGGACGAGACGGCCGGCTTAACGGCGGACACACTGATGCATATCCCACCATCCCTGCTTGTCTTGAGAAACATCAAGGTGGAAGTTTAGACCAGGATCAAGATTCCAACCAAGCCGACACACCTCATACTCGAGACGAGTGCTTGCACCTCTCTCCAGGTATCCCTCCAGTCTCAGCAAATGTCTGTCTAATTATGGGCAATCAAAATTGCAAATGAAAAAAACTAATAATAATGTTTTCATCTTCACTTGGAGATGTCATACATGTAGAGCATGTACAAAAAGTTAAATTTTAAATTGAATAAACTAATAATAATGTTTTCATCTTCACTTGGAGATGTCATACATGTAGAGTTTGTACAAAAAGGTAAATTGTAAATTAAATAAACTAATAAAAATGTTTTCATCTTCACTTGGTGATGTCATACATGTCGAGGATGTACAAAAAGTTAAATTGTAAATTAAATAAACTAATAATAATGTTTTCATCTTCACTTGGTGATGTCATACATGTAGAGCATGTACAAAAAGTTAAATTGTAAATTAAATAAACTAATAATAATGTTTTCATCTTCACTTGGTGATGTCATACATGTAGAGCATGTACAAAAAGTTAAATTGTAAATTAAATAAACTAATAATAATGTTTTCATCTTCACTTGGTGATGTCATACATGTAGAGCATGTACAAAACATTAAATCGTAAATTAAATAAACTAATAATAATGTTTTCATCTTCACTTAGCGATGTCATACATGTAGAGTTTGTACAAAATGTTAAATTGTAAATTAAATAAACTAATAATAATGTTTTCATCTTCACTTGGCGATGTCATACATGTAGAGCATGTACAAAACATTAAATCGTAAATTAAATAAACTAATAATAATGTTTTCATCTTCACTTAGCGATGTCATACATGTAGAGTTTGTACAAAATGTTAAATTGTAAATTAAATAAACTAATAATAATGTTTTCATCTTCACTTGGTGATGTCATACATGTAGAGGATGTACAAAACGTTAAATAGTAAATTAAATAAACTAATAATAATGTTTTCATCTTCACTTGGTGATGGCATACATGCAGAGTTTGTGCAAAACATTAAATAGTAAATTAAATAAACTAATAATAATGTTTTCATATTCACTTGGTGATGGCATACATGTAGAGTTTGTACAAAATGTTAAATTGTAAATTAAATAAACTAATAATAATGTTTTCATATTCACTTGGCGATGTCATACATGTAGAGGATGTACAAAACGTTCAATAGTAAATTAAATAAACTAATAATGATGTTTTCATCTTCACTTGGTGATGTCATACATGTAGAGTTTGTGCAAAACATTAAATAGTAAATTAAATAAACTAATAATAATGTTTTCATCTTCACTTGGTGATGGCATACATGCAGAGTTTGTGCAAAACATTAAATAGTAAATTAAATAAACTAATAATAATGTTTTCATATTCACTTGGTGATGGCATACATGTAGAGTTTGTACAAAATGTTAAATTGTAAATTAAATAAACTAATAATAGTGTTTTCATCTTCACTTGGTGATGTCATACATGTAGAGCATGTACAAAACATTAAATCGTAAATTAAATAAACTAATAATAATGTTTTCATCTTCACTTAGCAATGCCATACATGTAGAGTTTGTACAAAATGTTAAATTGTAAATTAAATAAACTAATAATAATGTTTTCATCGTCACTTGGTGATGTCATACATGTAGAGTTTGTACAAAATGTTAAATTGTAAATTAAATAAACTAATAATAATGTTTTCATCATCACTTGGTGATGGCATACATGTAGAGTTTGTACAAAATGTTAAATTGTAAATTAAATAAACTAATAATAATGTTTTCATCTTCACTTGGCGATGTCATACATGTAGAGGATGTACCAAACGTTAAATAGTAAATTAAATAAACTAATAATAATGTTTTCATCTTCACTTGGTGATGTCATACATGCAGAGTTTGTGCAAAACATTAAATAGTAAATTAAATAAACTAATAATAATGTTTTCATCGTCACTTGGTGATGGCATACATGTAGAGTTTGTACAAAATGTTAAATTGTAAATTAAATAAACTAATAATAATGTTTTCATCTTCACTTGGTGATGTCATACATGCAGAGTTTGTACAAAACATTAAATAGTAAATTAAATAAACTAATAATAATGTTTTCATCGTCACTTGGTGATGTCATACATGCAGAGTTTGTACAAAACATTAAATAGTAAATTAAATAAACTAATAATAATGTTTTCATCGTCACTTGGTGATGTCATACATGTAGAGTTTGTACAAAATGTTAAATTGTAAATTAAATAAACTAATAATAATGTTTTCATCTTCACTTGGCGATGTCATACATGTAGAGGATGTACAAAACGTTCAATAGTAAATTAAATAAACTAATAATGATGTTTTCATCTTCACTTGGTGATGTCATACATGTAGAGTTTGTCCAAAACATTAAATAGTAAATTAAATAAACTAATAATAATGTTTTCATCTTCACTTGGTGATGTCATACATGTAGAGTTTGTACAAAATGTTAAATTGTAAATTAAATAAACTAATAATAATGTTTTCATCGTCACTTGGTGATGTCATACATGTAGAGTTTGTACAAAATGTTAAATTGTAAATTAAATAAACTAATAATAATGTTTTCATCTTCACGTGGCGATGTCATACATGTAGAGGATGTACAAAACGTTCAATAGTAAATTAAATAAACTAATAATAATGTTTTCATCTTCACTTGGTGATGTCATACATGTAGAGTTTGTACAAAACATTAAATAGTAAATTAAATAAACTAATAATAATGTTTTCATCTTCACTTGGTGATGTCATACATGTAGAGTTTGTACAAAACATTAAATAGTAAATTAAATAAACTAATAATAATGTTTTCATCTTCACTTGGCGATGTCGTACATGTAGAGTTTGTACAAAATGTTAAATTGTAAATTAAATAAACTAATAATAATGATTTCATCTTCACTTGGTGATGTCATACATGTAGAGTTTGTACAAAATGTTAAATTGTAAATTAAATAAACTAATAATAATGTTTTCATCGTCACTTGGTGATGTCATACATGTAGAGTTTGTACAAAACGTTCAATAGTAAATTAAATAAACTAATAATAATGTTTTCATCTTCACTTGGCGATGTCATACATGCAGAGTTTGTACAAAACATTAAATAGTAAATTAAATAAACTAATAATAATGTTTTCATCTTCACTTGGCGATGTCATACATGCAGAGTTTGTACAAAAAGTTAAATTGTAAATTAAATAAACTAATAATAATGTTTTCATCTTCACTTGGTGATGTCATACATGTAGAGCATGTACAAAACATTAAATTGTGAATGAAATAAACTAATAATAATGTTTTAATCATCACTTGGTAATGTCATACATGTGGAGTTTGTACAAAAAGTTAAATTGTAAATTAAATAAACTAATAATAATGTTTTCATCTTCACTTGGTGATGTTATACATGTGGAGTTTGTACAAAATGTTAAATTGTAAATTAAATAAACTAATAATAATAATGTTTTCATCTTTCCGAATTATTTGTTGTTCGTGTAATAAATATGATGTTAAAATGCCTTCCATAAACGTGAGTTCCGATAACGTTTTGAATGCCTCATTTATGAAGCCGTATAGGTATAATGCGCACATTGTGGAGATCTGTAGATCAAACGTGCATACGGGGGGGCTGGGGAGGAGGAGGAGGAGGGAATGGGGATGTATTCAGGTGAGCTGGTCTGTTTAATGTCAGGTAACATCATTTTATCGCCAGATATATTTTCAAATTTGGTAAATGCAACATCATCATTTGTCGTATACCTGTCCAATGGCTACAACCTTCCCCAGTGCGGTGCGTCGCTGCACCAGGAGAGGAGGAGATGATGAAGAATAAGGAGAACAACCCCCGATTTAAATATGATGCTTTGCACAGGTATATCTACGTTATATCGAATGATCATCATGAATAATGTGTTTTAATATGGTTCAGGAGAACAAGGAAAGTTTTATAAAGAACCATTCAAATATGACATGGTGCGATGCATTGATCTGACATTGCATGTCGGGGAAATTTCCGATACCAAGACCGAATCTTCCTAACTTATTACAGCTGGCAGGTGTCCAAGCAGAGTGAGCCCTGCATCGTTGGCTACCTGCAGGGATTGCTATAAAACCTGACCACGATGTGGAAAGGTGAAATGACGCGAGGAATGACGATGGAGAATGTGGAAGGTTGAATGGCGGAGGAAGAGGTGTGGCCTTGATTCCTTGTAGTTCTGGCATGGAGGGATGAGAGGGCAGAAGGAGCGAGGCGATAATTGAGGTGTAGAACACAGAGTCTTCAACCTCACTGTGGTTGACAAGAAAGACCTTAGGACATGGTCTCCTGCTGACTTTTGCCAATAAGATGGAGAGTCTTGGACTCAGTGGCGTCCAGAGGAGCAAGAAGGGATGCAACTGCACCAACCAAGAATGGGCATCCATACTTTGGATGAAGGACATCCTTGTCTGGATTATTGATGAAGGTGGATGAAGATAAAGGTGGATGTCTGGTGGATGAAGGACATAACCTGTAATTTGTTCAGAAAGGGATTTAATGATGCGGACAATACTGAGCCATTGGTTTGTCTTCGAGGCGAGTTTGTAGTGGAGTCCATCCGAGACAGATCGTGACAAATTACGATGCTTGGGAGATCTAGGGATTACATCTCTTCCTGGGATTAGTGAGAAACCTCGACTGGGGAGTCTCACAGATAATCCGCACAGGTACTGATTAGGAGCATGGGGGATTCTTGGCTTTTACAGGTAGCTGAAGTGCTCAGCACATTGCATCGACTCTCTGCGGAAGAGGTAAAGGTGTTCAAACATTTAAGCATCCCCCTAGGAGAGCTGCAGGAGTCAAAACACATTGTTGAGTTTTGGGAGTAGAGGAGGAAAAACAAGAAGATCATGGTGTCCATGCATTTATGTACCAATTAACACCTGGTGAAGAGGGGGCATGCCTCTCAGGCAATAATGCATAGGAAACTGCATCAGCCACTGTATATAACGACGTCTCCTTCCACCAGCACAGACACAGAGGGAAGTGTGAGCCGAATGTAAATCAACAATGTTTCCTGGAAGACAGAGTATAAGACAAGTGGCGAGATTGTTGATTCAGGACAATAGGACGGGCTCACCTTCAGTATTCTGACAAAACAGATGGACTTTGGAATAACAAGGGGATACAAACATGAATAAGTCATGGAAGCTGTTATCCACTCAATGAACCATCCAGGGATCATTCAGGAAAAGAATGAGGATCTAACTCTCGCCATCTTGAGAAAGATACATCTGTCCGACTATACAGAAAGTTTTATGACATCGCTCTATCAGGGTTAATGCAGTTGCACATTGCTAGAGCTATGGAATATGTCACAGATTCCAAAAAGAAGAACCCAGAACTTTTTGAACAGAGTACTGCATGTGGTGGAAGACTGAAAGACCATCCCGATTGCGCAACAGAATCAGATACCATTATGTGGAAGTGGTGGAAGACTGAAAGAGCATCCCGATTGCACAACAGAATCAGATCCCATTTTGTGGAAGTGGTGGAGGACTGAAAGAGCATCCCGATTGCACAACAGAATCAGATCCCATTATGTGGAAGTGGTGGAAGACTGAAAGAGCATCCCGATTGCACAACAGAGTCAGATCCCATTATGTGGAAGTGGTGGAAGACTGAAAGAGCATCCCGATTGCACAACAGAGTCAGATCCCATTTTGTGGAAGTGGTGGAAGACTGAAAGAGCATCCTGATTGCACAACAGAGTCAGATCCCATTATGTGGAAGTGGTGGAAGACTGAAAGAGCATCCTGATTGCACAACAGAGTCAGATCCCATTATGTGGAAGTGGTGGAAGACTGAAAGAGCATCCCGATTGCACAACAGAATCAGATCCCATTTTGTGGAAGTGGTGGAAGACTGAAAGAGCATCCCGATTGCACAACAGAATCAGATCCCATTATGTGGAAGTGGTGGAAGACTGAAAGAGCATCCCGATTGCGCAACAGAATCAGATCCCATTATGTGGAAGTGGTGGAAGACTGAAAGAGCATCCCGATTGCACAACAGAATCAGATCCCATTTTGTGGAAGTGGTGGAGGACTGAAAGAGCATCCCGATTGCACAACAGAATCAGATCCCATTATGTGGAAGTGGTGGAAGACTGAAAGAGCATCCCGATTGCACAACAGAGTCAGATCCCATTATGTGGAAGTGGTGGAAGACTGAAAGAGCATCCCGATTGCACAACAGAGTCAGATCCCATTTTGTGGAAGTGGTGGAAGACTGAAAGAGCATCCTGATTGCACAACAGAGTCAGATCCCATTATGTGGAAGTGGTGGAAGACTGAAAGAGCATCCTGATTGCACAACAGAGTCAGATCCCATTATGTGGAAGTGGTGGAAGACTGAAAGAGCATCCCGATTGCACAACAGAATCAGATCCCATTTTGTGGAAGTGGTGGAAGACTGAAAGAGCATCCCGATTGCACAACAGAATCAGATCCCATTATGTGGAAGTGGTGGAAGACTGAAAGAGCATCCCGATTGCACAACAGAGTCAGATCCCATTATGTGGAAGTGGTGGAAGACTGAAAGAGCATCCCGATTGCACAACAGAGTCAGATCCCATTTTGTGGAAGTGGTGGAAGACTGAAAGAGCATCCTGATTGCACAACAGAGTCAGATCGCATTATGTGGAAGTGGTGGAAGACTGAAAGAGCATCCTGATTGCACAACAGAGTCAGATCCCATTATGTGGAAGTGGTGGAAGACTGAAAAAGCATCCCGATTGCACAACAGAATCAGATCCCATTTTGTGGAAGTGGTGGAAGCCTGAAAAAGCATCCTGATTGCACAACAGAATCAGATCCCATTTTGTGGAAGTGGTGGAAGCCTGAAAAAGCATCCCGATTGCACAACAGAGTCAGATCCCATTATGTGGAAGTGGTGGAAGCCTGAAAAAGGATCCTGATTGCACAACAGAGTCAGATCCCATTATGTGGAAGTGGTGGAAGACTGAAAGAGCATCCCGATTGCACAACAGAATCAGATCCCATTATGTGGAAGTGGTGGAAGACTGAAAGAGCATCCAGATTGCACAACAGATTCAGACCCCATTATGTAGAAGTGGTGGAAAACTGAAAGAGCATCCTGATTGCACAACAGAATCAGATCCCATTATGTGGAAGTGGTGGAAAACTGAAAGAGCATCCCGATTGCACAACAGAGTCAGATCCCATTTTGTGGAAGTGGTGGAAGACTGAAAGAACATCCCGATTGCACAACAGAGTCAGATCCCATTATGTGGAAGTGGTGGAAAACTGAAAGAGCATCCAGATTGCACAACAGAATCAGATCCCATTTTGTGGAAGTGGTGGAAGACTGAAAGAACATCCCGATTGCACAACAGAGTCAGATCCCATTATGTGGAAGTGGTGGAAGACTGAAAGAGCATCCTGATTGCACAACAGAATCAGATCCCATTATGTAGAAGTGGTGGAAGACTGAAAGAGCATCCCGATTGCACAACAGAATCAGATCCCATTATGTAGAAGTGGCGGAAGACTGAAAGAGCATCCTGATTGCACAACAGAATCAGATCCCATTATGTAGAAGTGGTGGAAGACTGAAAGAGCATCCTGATTGCACAACAGAATCAGATCCCATTATGTAGAAGTGGTGGAAGACTGAAAGAGCATCCCGATTGCACAACAGAATCAGATCCCATTATGTAGAAGTGGTGGAAGACTGAAAGAGCATCCTGATTGCACAACAGAATCAGATCCCATTATGTGGAAGTGGTGGAAAACTGACAGAGCATCCTGATTGCTCAGCAGAATCAGATCCCATTTTGTGGAAGTGGTGGAAGACTGAAAGAGCATCCCGAATGAACAACAGAATCAGATCCCTTTATGTGGAAGTGGTGGAAGACTGAAAGAGCATCCCGATTGCACAACAGAATCAGATCCCATTATGTAGAAGTGGTGGAAGACTGAAAGAGCATCCTGATTGCACAACAGAATCAGATCCCATTTTGTGGAAGTGGTGGAAGACTGAAAGAGCATCCCGATTGCACAACAGAATCATATCCCATTTTGTGGAAGTAGTGGAAGACTGAAAGAGCATCCCGATTGCACAACAGAATTAGATCCGATTTTGTGGAAGTGGTGGAAGACTGAAAAAGCATCCTGATTGCACAACAGAATCAGATCCCATTATGTGGATGTGGTGGAAGACTGAAAGAGCATCCCGATTGTACAGCAGAATCAGATCCCATTATGTGGAAGTGGTGGAAGACTGAAAGAGCATCCCGATTGCACAACAGAATCAGATCCCATTATTTGGAAGTGGTGGAAGACTGAAAGAGCATCCCGATTGTACAACAGAATCAGATCCCATTATGTGGAAGTGGTGGAACACTGAAAGAGCATCCTGAATGAACAACAGAGTCAGATCCCATTATGTGGAAGTGGTGGAAAACTGAAAGAGCATCCTGATTGAACAACAGAATCAGATCCCATTATGTGGAAGTGGAAGTTGCAATGGGTGCGACTCCAGACAAGGTACACAGGTAAGTTGTAATGGGTGCGATACCAGACCATAGGGGGTACAATGTACACAGGTAAGTTGTAATAGGTGTGATACCAGACCATGGGGGGTACAATGTACACAGGTAAATTGAAATGGGTGCGATAGCAGACCATGGGGGGGGGGGGGGTGGGGTACAACCGACACAGGTAAGTTGTAATGGGTGCGATACCAGACCTAGGGGGGAACAACGTACACAGGTAAGTTGTAATGGGTGCGATACCAGACCTAAGGGGGAACAACGTACACAGGTTAGTTGTAATGGGTGCGATACCAGACCTAGGGGGGAACAACGTACACAGGTAAGTTGTTATGGGTGCGATACCAGACCATGGGGGGGACAAGGTAGACAGGTAAGTTGTTATGGGTGCGATACCAGACCAAAGAAGGGGTGGGGGGGGGGGGGGGGACAACCTACACAGGTAAGTTGTAATGGGTGCGATACCAGACCATGGGGGGAACAAGTTACACAGGTAAGTTGTAATGGGTGCGATACCTGCAAGATCTGCCTGCAACCCTCTTATGGTTAAACTGCCAAAATCAAGACTCTCTGCTCACCTTCACTCCTTCATTCCTCTTTTCTCCCGCCTCTGGAACAAACTCCCTCACTCTCTTCAATCCCAAACCTCCCTCCAGGTCTTTAAAACAGCTGTGCACCACCATCTCTTATCTTCCCCCATCCAAAACCTTGATCTTTTCTACCCCCGCTAATTTCACCCCAATTCCACTTTTTTGAAATACCAAACTTCTGTCCTGGAAGTCCTTGGTGTCCTTGTGTTTTATACTTCTCGCGCACCCCCCCCCCCCCCTTCCCACGCCTCCTCCCCCCAAGCCCTCTCCCTCCCACACATCTCCCTGCTCTTAAATGTTGTGTGCTCTCAAGTGTTTGTGTGCTTCCCATTCTCTTGTCTTCTGCTCCCTCTTTTTATATATTTTGTTTGTCTGGTTGATTTGTTTGTGAACTAAATGTCAGCTCTTTCACGAGCCTCGATTCAGTATACAAAAAAAAAAAAAACCAGACCATGGGGGGGGGGGGAGGGGGGGGGGGGGGGACAAGGTACACAGGTAAATTGTAATGGGTATCCCAGACTATTGAATACAAAACAGGAAGTAAAACTCACAAAGCTAGTGGGTGAACAGTGCATGGTCCCTCGTCAGTTGGATGTAGTGGAAGCAAGAGCTTTATGGGAGACGGGTTTTCAAACGAGTTTAATTCCTCATAACAGTTATTTAGTAACAAAAGTGCAGAAGATGTTGGTGATTGTTTCAAGGTTCATAGGGAAAAATCTGGACCAAAGAGCAGCAAATGGGACAATGATACCAATTTGAGGATGGATAGAGTATTTTCCACCTGTATTCTCCTTACATCTCATCCCGGTTTGTGAGCATCTCATCCCAGTTTGTGGTGTTTGTGGGAATCTCATCCCGGTTTGTGGTGTTTGTGGGAATCTCATCCCGGTTTGTGGGAATCTCATCCCGGTTTGTGTTGTTTGTGGGAATCTCATCCCGGTTTGTGGTGTTTGTGGGAATCTCATCCCGGTTTGTGGTGTTTGTGGGAATCTCATCCTGGTTTGTGGTGTTTGTGAGAATCTCATCCCGGTTTGTGGTGTTTGTGGGAATCTCATCCCGGTTTGTGGTGTTTGTGGGAATCTCATCCCGGTTTGTGGTGTTTGTGGGAATCTCATCCCGGTTTGTGGTATTTGTGGGAATCTCATCCCGGTTTGTGTTTGTGGGAATCTCATCCCGGTTTGTGGTGTTTGTGGGAATCTCATCCCGGTTTGTGGTGTTTGTGGGAATCTCATCCCGGTTTGTGGGAATCTCATCCCGGTTTGTGGTGTTTGTGGGAATCTCATCCCAGTTTGTGGTGTTTGTGGGAATCTCATCCTGGTTTGTGGAGTTTGTGGGAATCTCATCCTGATTTGTGGTGTTTGTGTGAATCTCATCCCGGTTTGTGGTGTTTGTGGGAATCTCATCCCGGTTTGTGTTTGTGGGAATCTCATCCCGGTTTGTGTTTGTGGGAATCTCATCCCGGTTTGTGTTTGTGGGAATCTCATCCCGGTTTGTGTTCGTGGTTTTTGTGGGAATCTCATCCTGGTTTGTGGTGTATGTGGGAATCTCATCCCGGTTTGTGTTTGTGGTTTTTGTGGGAATCTCCTCTCTGTTTGTGTTTGTGGGAATCTCATCCTGGTTTGTGTTTGTGGGAATCTCATCCCGGTTTGTGTTTGTGGGAATCTCATCCCAGTTTGTGTTCATGGTTTTTGTGGGAATCTCATCCCGGTTTGTGTTCGTGGTTTTTCTGGGAATCTCATCCCGGTTTGTGTTTGTGGTGTTTGTGGGAATGTCATCCCGGTTTGTGTTTGTGGTGTTTGTGGGAATGTCATCCTGGTTTGTGTTCGTGGTTTTGTGGGAATCTCATCCCGGTTTGTGTTTGTGGTATTTGTGGGAATGTCATCCTGGTTTGTGGAGTTTGTGGGAATCTCATCCCAGTTTGTGTTCGTGGTTTTTGTGGGAATCTCATCCCGGTTTGTGTTCCTGGTTTTTGTGGGAATCTCATCCCAGTTTGTGTTCGTGGTTTTTGTGGGAATCACATCCCGGTTTGTGTTTGTGGTTTTTGTGGGAATCTCATCCCGGTTTGGTTCGTGGTTTTGTGGGAATCTCAGCCCGGTTTGTCTTCGTGGTTTTTGTGGGAATCTCATCCCGGTTTGTGTTCGTGGTTTTGTGGGAATCTCATCCCGGTTTGTGTTCGTGGTTTTTGTGGGAATCTCATCCTGGTTTGTGTTCGTGGTTTTGTGGGAATCTCATCCCGGTTTGTGTTCGTGGTTTTTGTGGGAATCTCATCCCGGTTTGTGTTTGTGGTGTTTGTGGGAATGTCATCCTGGTTTGTGTTTGTGGTGTTTGTGGGAATGTCATCCTGGTTTGTGTTTGTGGTGTTTGTGGGAATGTCATCCTGGTTTGTGTTTGTGGTGTTTGTGGGAATGTCATCCTGGTTTGTGTTTGTGGTGTTTGTGGGAATGTCATCCTGGTTTGTATTCGTGGTTTTGTGGGAATCTCATCCCGGTATGTATTCGTGGTTTTGTGGGAATCTCATCCCGGTATGTGTTTGTGGTGTTTGTGGGAATGTCATCCTGGTTTGTGTTCATGGTTTTGTGGGAATCTCATCCCGGTTTGTGTTTGTGGTGTTTGTGGGATGTGGGAATGTCATTCTGGTTTGTGTTCGTGGTTTTGTGGGAATCTCATCCCGGTTTGTGTTCGTGGTTTTTGTGGGAATCTCATCCCGGTTTGTGTTCGTGGTGTTTGTGGGAATGTCATCCTGGTTTGTGTTTGTGGTGTTTGTGGGAATGTCATCCTGGTTTGTGTTTGTGGTGTTTGTGGGAATGTCATCCTGGTTTGTGTTTGTGGTGTTTGTGGGAATGTCATCCTGGTTTGTGTTTGTGGTGTTTGTGGGAATGTCATCCTGGTTTGTGTTTGTGGTGTTTGTGGGAATGTCATCCTGGTTTGTGTTTGTGGTGTTTGTGGGAATGTCATCCTGGTTTGTATTCGTGGTTTTGTGGGAATCTCATCCCGGTATGTGTTTGTGGTGTTTGTGGGAATGTCATCCTGGTTTGTGTTCATGGTTTTGTGGGAATTTCATCCCGGTTTGTGTTTGTGGTGTTTGTGGGATGTGGGAATGTCATTCTGGTTTGTGTTCGTGGTTTTGTGGGAATCTCATCCCGGTTTGTGTTCGTGGTTTTTGTGGGAATCTCATCCTGGTTTGTGTTCGTGGTTTTGTGGGAATCTCATCCCGGTTTGTGTTCGTGGTTTTTGTGGGAATCTCATCCCGGTTTGTGTTTGTGGTGTTTGTGGGAATGTCAACCTGGTTTGTGTTCATGGTGTTTGTGGGAATGTCATCCTGGTTTGTATTCGTGGTTTTGTGGGAATCTCATCCCGGTTTGTGTTTGTGGTGTTTGTGGGAATGTCATCCTGGTTTGTGTTCGTGGTTTTGTGGGAATCTCATCCCGGTTTGTATTTGTGGTATTTGTGGGATGTGGGAATGTCATTCTGGTTTGTGTTCGTGGTTTTGTGGGAATCTCATCCCGGTTTGTGTTTGTGGTATTTGTGGGAATGTCATCCTGGTTTGTGGTGTTTGTGGGAATCTCATCCCGGTTTGTGTTCGTGGTTTTTGTGGGAATCTCATCCCGGTTTGTGTTCCTAGTTTTTGTGGGAATCTCATCCCGGTTTGTGTTCATGTTTTTGTGGGAATCTCATCCCGGTTTGTGTTCGTGGTTTTTCTGGGAATCTCATCCCGGTTTGTGTTTGTGATGTTTGTGGGAATGTCATCCCGGTTTGTGTTTGTGGTGTTTGTGGGAATGTCATCCTGGTTTGTGTTCGTGGTTTTGTGGCAATCTCATCCCGGTTTGTGTTTGTGGTATTTGTGGGAATGTCATCCTGGTTTGTGGAGTTTGTGGGAATCTCATCCCGGTTTGTGTTCGTGGTTTTTGTGGGAATCTCATCCCGGTTTGTGTTCCTGGTTTTTGTGGGAATCTCATCCCGGTTAGTGTTCATGGTTTCTGTGGGAATCTCATCCCGGTTTGTGTTCGTGGTTTTTGTGGGAATCTCATCCCGGTTTTGTTCGTGGTTTTTGTGGGAATCTCATCCCGGTTTGTGTTCGTGGTTTTGTGGGAATCTCAGCCCGGTTTGTCTTCGTGGTTTTTGTGGGAATCTCATCCCGGTTTGTGTTCGTGGTTTTGTGGGAATCTCATCCCGGTTTGTGTTCATGGTTTTTGTGGGAATCTCATCCCGGTTTGTGTTCGTGGTTTTGTGGGAATCTCATTCCGGTTTGTGTTCGTGGTTTTGTAGGAATTTCATCCCGGTTTGTGTTCGTGGTTTTTGTGGGAATCTCATCCTGGTTTGTGTTCGTGGTTTTGTGGCAATCTCATCCCGGTTTGTGTTCGTGGTTTTGTGGGAATCTCATCCCGGTTTGTGTTCGTGGTTTTTGTGGGAATCTCATCCCGGTTTGTGTTCATGTTTTTGTGGGAATCTCATCCCGGTTTGTGTTCGTGGTTTTTCTGGGAATCTCATCCCGGTTTGTGTTTGTGGTGTTTGTGGGAATGTCATCCCGGTTTGTGTTTGTGGTGTTTGTGGGAATGTCATCCTGGTTTGTGTTCGTGGTTTTGTGGGAATCTCATCCCGGTTTGTGTTTGTGGTTTTGTGGGAATGTCATCCTGGTTTGTGGAGTTTGTGGGAATCTCATCCCGGTTTGTGTTCATGGTTATTGTGGGAATCTCATCCCGGTTTGTGTTCCTGGTTTTTGTGGGAATCTCATCCCGGTTTGGTTCGTGGTTTTTGTGGGAATCTCATCCCGGTTTGTGTTCGTGGTTTTGTGGGAATCTCAGCCCGGTTTGTCTTCGTGGTTTTTGTGGGAATCTCATCCCGGTTTGTGTTCGTGGTTTTGTGGGAATCTCATCCCGGTTTGTGTTCGTGGTTTTTGTGGGAATCTAATCCTGGTTTGTGTTCGTGGTTTTGTGGGAATCTCATCCCGGTTTGTGTTCGTGGTTTTTGTAGGAATCTCATCCCGGTTTGTGTTTGTGGTGTTTGTGGGAATGTCATCCTGGTTTGTGTTTGTGGTGTTTGTGGGAATGTCATCCTGGTTTGTGTTTGTGCTGTTTGTGGGAATGTCATCCTGGTTTGCGTTTGTGGTGTTTGTGGGAATGTCATCCTGGTTTGTGTTTGTGGTGTTTGTGGGAATGTCATCCTGGTTTGTATTCGTGGTTTTGTGGGAATCTCATCCCGGTTTGTGTTTGTGGTGTTTGTGGGAATGTCATCCTGGTTTGTGTTCCTGGTTTTGTGGGAATCTCATCCCGGTTTGTGTTTGTGGGAATCTCATCCCGGTTTGTGTTTGTGGGAATCTCATCCCGGTTTGTGTTCGTGGTTTTGTGGGAATCTCATCCCGGTTTGTGTTTGTGGGAATCTCATCCCGGTTTGTGTTTGTGGGAATCTCATCCCGGTTTGTGTTCGTGGTTTTTGTGGGAATCTCATCCTGGTTTGTGGTGTATGTGGGAATCTCATCCCGGTTTGTGTTTGTGGTTTTTGTGGGAATCTCATCCCAGTTTGTGTTCATGGTTTTTGTGGGAATCTCATCCCGGTTTGTGTTTGTGGGAATCTCCTCCCTGTTTGTGTTTGTGGGAATCTCATCCTGGTTTGTGTTTGTTGGAATCTCATCCCGGGTTGTGTTTGTGGGAATCTCATCCCGGTTTGTGTTCATGGTTTTTGTGGGAATCTCATCCCGGTTTGTGTTCGTGGTTTTGTGGGAATCTCATCCCGGTTTGTGTTTGTGGTGTTTGTGGGATGTGGGAATGTCATTCTGGTTTGTGTTCGTGGTTTTGTGGGAATCTCATCCCGGTTTGTGTTCGTGGTTTTTGTGGGAATCTCATCCCGGTTTGTGTTTGTGGTGTTTGTGGGAATGTCATCCTGGTTTGTGTTTGTGGGAATCTCATCCCGGTTTGTGTTCGTGGTTTTGTGGGAATCTCATCCCGGTTTGTGTTTGTGGGAATCTCATCCCGGTTTGTGTTTGTGGGAATCTCATCCCGGTTTGTGTTCGTGGTTTTTGTGGGAATCTCATCCTGGTTTGTGGTGTATGTGGGAATCTCATCCCGGTTTGTGTTTGTGGTTTTTGTGGGAATCTCATCCCGGTTTGTGTTTGTGGGAATCTCATCCCGGTTTGTGTTCGTGGTTTTGTGGGAATCTCATCCCGGTTTGTGTTTATGGGAATCTCATCCCGGTTTGTGTTTGTGGGAATCTCATCCCGGTTTGTGTTCGTGGTTTTTGGGGGAATCTCATCCCGGTTTGTGTTCGTGGTTTTGTAGGAATCTCATCCCGGGTTGTGTTTGTGGGAATCTCATCCCGGTTTGTGTTCGTGGTTTTTGTGGGAATCTCATCCCGGTTTGTGTTCGTGGTTTTGTGTGAATCTCATCCCGGTTTGTGTCCCTGGTTTTTGTGGGAATCTCATCCCGGTTAGTGTTCGTGGTTTTTGTGGGAATCTCATCCCGGTTTTTGTTTGTGGTGTTTGTGGGAATGTCATCCTGGTTTGTGGTGTTTGTGGGAATGTCATCCTGGTTTGTGGTGTTTGTGGGAATCTCATCCCGGTTTGTGTTCGTGGTTTTGTGTGAATCTCATCCCGGTTTGTGTCCCTGGTTTTTGTGGGAATCTCATCCCGGTTAGTGTTCGTGGTTTTTGTGGGAATCTCATCCCGGTTTGTGTTTGTGGTGTTTGTGGGAATGTCATCCTGGTTTGTGGTGTTTGTGGGAATGTCATCCTGGTTTGTGGTGTTTGTGGCAATCTCATCCCGGTTTGGTTTGTGGTGTTTGTGGGAATATCATCCTGGTTTGTGTTCGTGGTTTTGTGGGAATCTCATCCTGGTTTGTGTTCGTGGTGTTTGTGGGAATCTCATCCCGGTTTGTGTTCGTGGTTTTTGTGGGAATCTCATCGCAGTTTGTGTTTGTGGTGTTTGTGGGAATGTCATCCTGGTTTGTGTTTGTGGGAATGTCATCCTGGTTTGTGTTTGTGGTGTTTGTGGTGTTTGTGGGAATGTCATCCTGGTTTGTGTTCGTGGTTTTGTGGGAATCTCATCCCGGGTTGTGCTCGTGGTTTTTGTGGGAATCTCATCCCGGTTTGTGTTTGTGGTGTTTGTGGGAATCTCATCCCGGTTTGTGTTTGTGGTATTTGTGGGAATGTCATCCTGGTTTGTGGTGTTTGTGGGAATCTCATCCTGGTTTGTGTTCGTGGTTTTGTGGGAATCTCATCCCGGTTTGTGTTTGTGGTTTTTGTGGGAATCTCATCCCAGTTTGTGGTGTTTGTGGGAATCTCATCCCGGTTTGTGTTTGTGGTATTTGTGGGAATGTCATCCTGGTTTGTGGTGTTTGTGGGAATCTCATCCTGGTTTGTGTTCGTGGTTTCTGTGGGAATCTCATCCCGGTTTGTGTTCGTGGTTTTTGTGGGAATCTCATCCCGGTTTTGTTCGTGGTTTTTGTGGGAATCTCATCCCGGTTTGTGTTCGTGGTTTTTCTGGGAATCTCATCCCGGTTTGTGTTTGTGATGTTTGTGGGAATGTCAACCCGGTTTGTGTTTGTGGTGTTTGTGGGAATGTCATCCTGGTTTGTGTTCGTGGTTTTGTGGCAATCTCATCCCGGTTTGTGTTTGTGGTATTTGTGGGAATGTCATCCTGGTTTGTGGAGTTTGTGGGAATCTCATCCCGGTTTGTGTTCGTGGTTTTTGTGGGAATCTCATCCCGGTTTGTGTTCCTGGTTTTTGTGGGAATCTCATCCCGGTTAGTGTTCATGGTTTCTGTGGGAATCTCATCCCGGTTTGTGTTCGTGGTTTTTGTGGGAATCTCATCCCGGTTTTGTTCGTGGTTTTTGTGGGAATCTCATCCCGGTTTGTGTTCGTGGTTTTGTGGGAATCTCAGCCCGGTTTGTCTTCGTTGTTTTTGTGGGAATCTCATCCCGGTTTGTGTTCGTGGTTTTGTGGGAATCTCATCCCGGTTTGTGTTCGTGGTTTTTGTGGGAATCTCATCCCGGTTTGTGTTCGTGGTTTTGTGGGAATCTCATCCCGGTTTGTGTTCGTGGTTTTGTAGGAATTTCATCCCGGTTTGTGTTCGTGGTTTTTGTGGGAATCTCATCCTGGTTTGTGTTCGTGGTTTTGTGGGAATCTCATCCCGGTTTGTGTTCGTGGTTTTGTGGGAATCTCATCCCGGTTTGTGTTCGTGGTTTTTGTGGGAATCTCATCCCGGTTTGTGTTCATGTTTTTGTGGGAATCTCATCCCGGTTTGTGTTCGTGGTTTTTCTGGGAATCTCATCCCGGTTTGTGTTTGTGGTGTTTGTGGGAATGTCATCCCGGTTTGTGTTTGTGGTGTTTGTGGGAATGTCATCCTGGTTTGTGTTCGTGGTTTTGTGGGAATCTCATCCCAGTTTGTGTTTGTGGTATTTGTGGGAATGTCATCCTGGTTTGTGGAGTTTGTGGGAATCTCATCCCGGTTTGTGTTCATGGTTTTTGTGGGAATCTCATCCCGGTTTGTGTTCCTGGTTTTTGTGGGAATCTCATCCCGGTTTGGTTCGTGGTTTTTGTGGGAATCTCATCCCGGTTTGTGTTCGTGGTTTTGTGGGAATCTCAGCCCGGTTTGTCTTCGTGGTTTTTGTGGGAATCTCATCCCGGTTTGTGTTCGTGGTTTTGTGGGAATCTCATCCCGGTTTGTGTTCGTGGTTTTTGTGGGAATCTCATCCTGGTTTGTGTTCGTGGATTTGTGGGAATCTCATCCCGGTTTGTGTTCGTGGTTTTTGTGGGAATCTCATCCCGGTTTGTGTTTGTGGTGTTTGTGGGAATGTCATCCTGGTTTGTGTTTGTGGTGTTTGTGGGAATGTCATCCTGGTTTGTGTTTGTGCTGTTTGTGGGAATGTCATCCTGGTTTGCGTTTGTGGTGTTTGTGGGAATGTCATCCTGGTTTGTGTTTGTGGTGTTTGTGGGAATGTCATCCTGGTTTGTATTCGTGGTTTTGTGGGAATCTCATCCCGGTTTGTGTTTGTGGTGTTTGTGGGAATGTCATCCTGGTTTGTGTTCCTGGTTTTGTGGGAATCTCATCCCGGTTTGTGTTTGTGGTATTTGTGGGAATGTCATCCTGGTTTGTGGAGTTTGTGGGAATCTCATCCCGGTTTGTGTTCGTGGTTTTTGTGGGAATCTCATCCCGGTTTGTGTTCCTGGTTTTTGTGGGAATCTCATCCCGGTTAGTGTTCCTGGTTTTTGTGGGAATCTCATCCCGGTTAGTGTTCATGGTTTCTGTGGGAATCTCATCCCGGTTTTGTTCGTGGTTTTTGTGGGAATCTCATCCCGGTTTGTGTTCGTGGTTTTGTGGGAATCTCAGCCCGGTTTGTCTTCGTGGTTTTTGTGGGAATCTCATCCCGGTTTGTGTTCGTGGTTTTGTGGGAATCTCATCCCGGTTTGTGTTCGTGGTTTTTGTGGGAATCTCATCCCGGTTTGTGTTCGTGGTTTTGTGGGAATCTCATCCCGGTTTGTGTTCGTGGTTTTGTAGGAATTTCATCCCGGTTTGTGTTCGTGGTTTTTGTGGGAATCTCATCCTGGTTTGTGTTCGTGGTTTTGTGGGAATCTCATCCCGGTTTGTGTTCGTGGTTTTGTGGGAATCTCATCCCGGTTTGTGTTCGTGGTTTTTGTGGGAATCTCATCCCGGTTTGTGTTCATGTTTTTGTGGGAATCTCATCCCGGTTTGTGTTCGTGGTTTTTCTGGGAATCTCATCCCGGTTTGTGTTTGTGGTGTTTGTGGGAATGTCATCCCGGTTTGTGTTTGTGGTGTTTGTGGGAATGTCATCCTGGTTTGTGTTCGTGGTTTTGTGGGAATCTCATCCCGGTTTGTGTTTGTGGTATTTGTGGGAATGTCATCCTGGTTTGTGGAGTTTGTGGGAATCTCATCCCGGTTTGTGTTCATGGTTTTTGTGGGAATCTCATCCCGGTTTGTGTTCCTGGTTTTTGTGGGAATCTCATCCCGGTTTGGTTCGTGGTTTTTGTGGGAATCTCATCCCGGTTTGTGTTCGTAGTTTTGTGGGAATCTCAGCCCGGTTTGTCTTCGTGGTTTTTGTGGGAATCTCATCCCGGTTTGTGTTCGTGGTTTTGTAGGAATCTCATCCCGGGTTGTGTTTGTGGGAATCTCATCCCGGTTTGTGTTCGTGGTTTTTGTGGGAATCTCATCCCGGTTTGTGTTCGTGGTTTTGTGTGAATCTCATCCCGGTTTGTGTCCCTGGTTTTTGTGGGAATCTCATCCCGGTTAGTGTTCGTGGTTTTTGTGGGAATCTCATCCCGGTTTTTGTTTGTGGTGTTTGTGGGAATGTCATCCTGGTTTGTGGTGTTTGTGGGAATGTCATCCTGGTTTGTGGTGTTTGTGGGAATCTCATCCCGGTTTGTGTTTGTGGTTTTGTGTGAATCTCATCCCGGTTTGTGTCCCTGGTTTTTGTGGGAATCTCATCCCGGTTAGTGTTCGTGGTTTTTGTGGGAATCTCATCCCGGTTTGTGTTTGTGGTGTTTGTGGGAATGTCATCCTGGTTTGTGGTGTTTGTGGGAATGTCATCCTGGTTTGTGGTGTTTGTGGCAATCTCATCCCGGTTTGGTTTGTGGTGTTTGTGGGAATATCATCCTGGTTTGTGTTCGTGGTTTTGTGGGAATCTCATCCTGGTTTGTGTTCGTGGTGTTTGTGGGAATCTCATCCCGGTTTGTGTTCGTGGTTTTTGTGGGAATCTCATCGCAGTTTGTGTTTGTGGTGTTTGTGGGAATGTCATCCTGGTTTGTGTTTGTGGGAATGTCATCCTGGTTTGTGTTTGTGGTGTTTGTGGTGTTTGTGGGAATGTCATCCTGGTTTGTGTTCGTGGTTTTGTGGGAATCTCATCCCGGGTTGTGCTCGTGGTTTTTGTGGGAATGTCATCCTGGTTTGTGGTGTTTGTGGGAATGTCATCCTGGTTTGTGTTCGTGGTTTTGTGGGAATCTCATCCCGGTTTGTGTTTGTGGTTTTTGTGGGAATCTCATCCCAGTTTGTGGTGTTTGTGGGAATCTCATCCCGGTTTGTGTTTGTGGTATTTGTGGGAATGTCATCCTGGTTTGTGGTGTTTGTGGGAATGTCATCCTGGTTTGTGTTCGTGGTTTTGTGGGAATCTCATCCCGGTTTGTGTTTGTGGTTTTTGTGGGAATCTCATCCCAGTTTGTGGTGTTTGTGGGAATCTCATCCCGGTTTGTGTTTGTGGTATTTGTGGGAATGTCATCCTGGTTTGTGGTGTTTGTGGGAATCTCATCCTGGTTTGTGTTCGTGGTTTTGTGGGAATCTCATCCCGGTTTGTGTTCCTGGTTTTTGTGGGAATCTCATCCCGGTTAGTGTTCATGGTTTCTGTGGGAATCTCATCCCGGTTTGTGTTCGTGGTTTTTGTGGGAATCTCATCCCGGTTTTGTTCGTGGTTTTTGTGGGAATCTCATCCCGGTTTGTGTTCGTGGTTTTTCTGGGAATCTCATCCCGGTTTGTGTTTGTGATGTTTGTGGGAATGTCAACCCGGTTTGTGTTTGTGGTGTTTGTGGGAATGTCATCCTGGTTTGTGTTCGTGGTTTTGTGGCAATCTCATCCCGGTTTGTGTTTGTGGTATTTGTGGGAATGTCATCCTGGTTTGTGGAGTTTGTGGGAATCTCATCCCGGTTTGTGTTCGTGGTTTTTGTGGGAATCTCATCCCGGTTTGTGTTCCTGGTTTTTGTGGGAATCTCATCCCGGTTAGTGTTCATGGTTTCTGTGGGAATCTCATCCCGGTTTGTGTTCGTGGTTTTTGTGGGAATCTCATCCCGGTTTTGTTCGTGGTTTTTGTGGGAATCTCATCCCGGTTTGTGTTCGTGGTTTTGTGGGAATCTCAGCCCGGTTTGTCTTCGTGGTTTTTGTGGGAATCTCATCCCGGTTTGTGTTCGTGGTTTTGTGGGAATCTCATCCCGGTTTGTGTTCGTGGTTTTTGTGGGAATCTCATCCCGGTTTGTGTTCGTGGTTTTGTGGGAATCTCATCCCGGTTTGTGTTCGTGGTTTTGTAGGAATTTCATCCCGGTTTGTGTTCGTGGTTTTTGTGGGAATCTCATCCTGGTTTGTGTTCGTGGTTTTGTGGGAATCTCATCCCGGTTTGTGTTCGTGGTTTTGTGGGAATCTCATCCCGGTTTGTGTTCGTGGTTTTTGTGGGAATCTCATCCCGGTTTGTGTTCATGTTTTTGTGGGAATCTCATCCCGGTTTGTGTTCGTGGTTTTTCTGGGAATCTCATCCCGGTTTGTGTTTGTGGTGTTTGTGGGAATGTCATCCCGGTTTGTGTTTGTGGTGTTTGTGGGAATGTCATCCTGGTTTGTGTTCGTGGTTTTGTGGGAATCTCATCCCAGTTTGTGTTTGTGGTATTTGTGGGAATGTCATCCTGGTTTGTGGAGTTTGTGGGAATCTCATCCCGGTTTGTGTTCATGGTTTTTGTGGGAATCTCATCCCGGTTTGTGTTCCTGGTTTTTGTGGGAATCTCATCCCGGTTTGGTTCGTGGTTTTTGTGGGAATCTCATCCCGGTTTGTGTTCGTGGTTTTGTGGGAATCTCAGCCCGGTTTGTCTTCGTGGTTTTTGTGGGAATCTCATCCCGGTTTGTGTTCGTGGTTTTGTGGGAATCTCATCCCGGTTTGTGTTCGTGGTTTTTGTGGGAATCTCATCCTGGTTTGTGTTCGTGGTTTTGTGGGAATCTCATCCCGGTTTGTGTTCGTGGTTTTTGTGGGAATCTCATCCCGGTTTGTGTTTGTGGTGTTTGTGGGAATGTCATCCTGGTTTGTGTTTGTGGTGTTTGTGGGAATGTCATCCTGGTTTATGTTTGTGCTGTTTGTGGGAATGTCATCCTGGTTTGCGTTTGTGGTGTTTGTGGGAATGTCATCCTGGTTTGTGTTTGTGGTGTTTGTGGGAATGTCATCCTGGTTTGTATTCGTGGTTTTGTGGGAATCTCATCCCGGTTTGTGTTTGTGGTGTTTGTGGGAATGTCATCCTGGTTTGTGTTCCTGGTTTTGTGGGAATCTCATCCCGGTTTGTGTTTGTGGTATTTGTGGGAATGTCATCCTGGTTTGTGGAGTTTGTGGGAATCTCATCCCGGTTTGTGTTCGTGGTTTTTGTGGGAATCTCATCCCGGTTTGTGTTCCTGGTTTTTGTGGGAATCTCATCCCGGTTAGTGTTCATGGTTTCTGTGGGAATCTCATCCCGGTTTGTGTTCGTGGTTTTTGTGGGAATCTCATCCCGGTTTTGTTCGTGGTTTTTGTGGGAATCTCATCCCGGTTTGTGTTCGTGGTTTTGTGGGAATCTCAGCCCGGTTTGTCTTCGTGGTTTTTGTGGGAATCTCATCCCGGTTTGTGTTCGTGGTTTTGTGGGAATCTCATCCCGGTTTGTGTTCGTGGTTTTTGTGGGAATCTCATCCCGGTTTGTGTTCGTGGTTTTGTGGGAATCTCATCCCGGTTTGTGTTCGTGGTTTTGTAGGAATTTCATCCCGGTTTGTGTTCGTGGTTTTTGTGGGAATCTCATCCTGGTTTGTGTTCGTGGTTTTGTGGGAATCTCATCCCGGTTTGTGTTCGTGGTTTTGTGGGAATCTCATCCCGGTTTGTGTTCGTGGTTTTTGTGGGAATCTCATCCCGGTTTGTGTTCATGTTTTTGTGGGAATCTCATCCCGGTTTGTGTTCGTGGTTTTTCTGGGAATCTCATCCCGGTTTGTGTTTGTGGTGTTTGTGGGAATGTCATCCCGGTTTGTGTTTGTGGTGTTTGTGGGAATGTCATCCTGGTTTGTGTTCGTGGTTTTGTGGGAATCTCATCCCGGTTTGTGTTTGTGGTATTTGTGGGAATGTCATCCTGGTTTGTGGAGTTTGTGGGAATCTCATCCCGGTTTGTGTTCATGGTTTTTGTGGGAATCTCATCCCGGTTTGTGTTCCTGGTTTTTGTGGGAATCTCATCCCGGTTTGGTTCGTGGTTTTTGTGGGAATCTCATCCCGGTTTGTGTTCGTAGTTTTGGGGGAATCTCAGCCCGGTTTGTCTTCGTGGTTTTTGTGGGAATCTCATCCCGGTTTGTGTTCGTGGTTTTGTGGGAATCTCATCCCGGTTTGTGTTCGTGGTTTTTGTGGGAATCTCATCCTGGTTTGTGTTCGTGGTTTTGTGGGAATCTCATCCCGGTTTGTGTTCGTGGTTTTTGTGGGAATCTCATCCCGGTTTGTGTTTGTGGTGTTTGTGGGAATGTCATCCTGGTTTGTGTTTGTGGTGTTTGTGGGAATGTCATCCTGGTTTGTGTTTGTGCTGTTTGTGGGAATGTCATCCTGGTTTGCGTTTGTGGTGTTTGTGGGAATGTCATCCTGGTTTGTGTTTGTGGTGTTTGTGGGAATGTCATCCTGGTTTGTATTCGTGGTTTTGTGGGAATCTCATCCCGGTTTGTGTTTGTGGTGTTTGTGGGAATGTCATCCTGGTTTGTGTTCCTGTTTTGTGGGAATCTCATCCCGGTTTGTGTTTGTGGGAATCTCATCCCGGTTTGTGTTTGTGGGAATCTCATCCCGGTTTGTGTTCGTGGTTTTGTGGGAATCTCATCCCGGTTTGTGTTTGTGGGAATCTCATCCCGGTTTGTGTTTGTGGGAATCTCATCCCGGTTTGTGTTCGTGGTTTTTGTGGGAATCTCATCCTGGTTTGTGGTGTATGTGGGAATCTCATCCCGGTTTGTGTTTGTGGTTTTTGTGGGAATCTCATCCCAGTTTGTGTTCATGGTTTTTGTGGGAATCTCATCCCGGTTTGTGTTTGTGGGAATCTCCTCCCTGTTTGTGTTTGTGGGAATCTCATCCTGGTTTGTGTTTGTGGGAATCTCATCCCGGTTTGTGTTTGTGGGAATCTCATCCTAGTTTGTGTTTGTGGTTTTTGTGGGAATCTCATCCCGGTTTGTGTTTGTGGTTTTTGTGGGAATCTCATCCCGGGTTGTGTTTGTGGGAATCTCATCCCGGTTTGTGTTCATGGTTTTTGTGGGAATCTCATCCCGGTTTGTGTTCGTGGTTTTGTGGGAATCTCATCCCGGTTTGTGTTTGTGGTGTTTGTGGGATGTGGGAATGTCATTCTGGTTTGTGTTCGTGGTTTTGTGGGAATCTCATCCCGGTTTGTGTTCGTGGTTTTTGTGGGAATCTCATCCCGGTTTGTGTTTGTGGTGTTTGTGGGAATGTCATCCTGGTTTGTGTTCCTGGTTTTGTGGGAATCTCATCCCGGTTTGTGTTTGTGGGAATCTCATCCCGGTTTGTGTTTGTGGGAATCTCATCCTGGTTTGTGTTCGTGGTTATGTGGGAATCTCATATCGGTTTGTGTTTGTGGGAATCTCATCCCGGTTTGTGTTTGTGGGAATCTCATCCCGGTTTGTGTTCGTGGTTTTTGTGGGAATCTCATCCTGGTTTGTGGTGTATGTGGGAATCTCATCCCGGTTTGTGTTTGTGGTTTTTGTGGGAATCTCATCCCAGTTTGTGTTCATGGTTTTTGTGGGAATCTCATCCCGGTTTGTGTTTGTGGGAATCTCCTCCCTGTTTGTGTTTGTGGGAATCTCATCCTGGTTTGTGTTTGTGGGAATCTCATCCCGGTTTGTGTTTGTGGGAATCTCATCCTAGTTTGTGTTCGTGGTTTTTGTGGGAATCTCATCCCGGTTTGTGTTTGTGGTTTTTGTGGGAATCTCATCCCGGGTTGTGTTTGTGGGAATCTCATCCCGGTTTGTGTTCATGGTTTTTGTGGGAATCTCATCCCGGTTTGTGTTCGTGGTTTTGTGGGAATCTCATTCCGGTTTGTGTTTGTGGCGTTTGTGGGAATCTTATCCCGGTTTGTTTTTGTGGGAATCTCATCCCGGTTTGTGTTCGTGGTTTTTGGGGGAATCTCATCCCGGTTTGTGTTCGTGGTTTTGTGTGAATCTCATCCCGGTTTGTGTCCCTGGTTTTTGTGGGAATCTCATCCCGGTTAGTGTTCGTGGTTTTTGTGGGAATCTCATCCCGGTTTGTGTTTGTGGTGTTTGTGGGAATGTCATCCTGGTTTGTGGTGTTTGTGGGAATGTCATCCTGGTTTGTGGTGTTTGTGGCAATCTCATCCCGGTTTGGTTTGTGGTGTTTGTGGGAATATCATCCTGGTTTGTGTTCGTGGTTTTGTGGGAATCTCATCCTGGTTTGTGTTCGTGGTGTTTGTGGGAATCTCATCCCGGTTTGTGTTCGTGGTTTTTGTGGGAATCTCATCGCAGTTTGTGTTTGTGGTGTTTGTGGGAATGTCATCCTGGTTTGTGTTTGTGGGAATGTCATCCTGGTTTGTGTTTGTGGTGTTTGTGGTGTTTGTGGGAATGTCATCCTGGTTTGTGTTCGTGGTTTTGTGGGAATCTCATCCCGGGTTGTGCTCGTGGTTTTTGTGGGAATCTCATCCCTGTTTGTGTTTGTGGTGTTTGTGGGAATCTCATCCCGGTTTGTGTTTGTGGTATTTGTGGGAATGTCATCCTGGTTTGTGGTGTTTGTGGGAATCTCATCCTGGTTTGTGTTCGTGGTTTTGTGGGAATCTCATCCCGGTTTGTGTTTGTGGTTTTTGTGGGAATCTCATCCCGGTTTGTGGTGTTTGTGGGAATCTCATCCCGGTTTGTGTTCGTGGTTTTTGTGGGAATCTCATCCCGGTTTGTGTTCGTGGTTTTTGTGGGAATCTCATCCCGGTTTGTGTTCGTGGTTTTGTGGGAATCTCATCTCGGTTTGTGTTCGAGGTTTTTGTGGGAATCTCATCCCGGTTTGGTTCGTGGTTTTTGTGGGAATCTCATCCCGGTTTGTGTTCGTGGTTTTTGTGGGAATCTCATCCTGGTTTGGGTTCGTGGTTTTGTGGGAATCTCATCCCGGTTTGTGTTCGTGGTTTTTGTGGGAATCTCATCCCGGTTTGTGTTCGTGGTTTTTGTGGGAATCTCATCCTGGTTTGTGTTCGTGGTTTTGTGGGAATCTCATCCCGGTTTGTGTTCGTGGTTTTTGTGGGAATCTCATCCCGGTTTGTGTTTGTGGTGTTTGTGGGAATGTCATCCTGGTTTGTGTTCATGGTGTTTGTGGGAATGTCATCCTGGTTTGTGTTTGTGGTGTTTGTGGGAATGTCATCCTGGTTTGTATTCGTGGTTTTGTGGGAATCTCATCCCGGTTTGTGTTTGTGGTGTTTGTGGGAATGTCATCCTGGTTTGTGTTCGTGGTTTTGTGGGAATCTCATCCCAGTTTGTATTTGTGGTGTTTGTGGGATGTGGGAATGTCATTCTGGTTTGTGTTCGTGGTTTTGTGGGAATCTCATCCCGGTTTCTGTTTGTGGTATTTGTGGGAATGTCATCCTGGTTTGTGGTGTTTGTGGGAATCTCATCCCGGTTTGTGTTCGTGGTTTTTGTGGGAATCTCATCCCGGTTTGTGTTCCTAGTTTTTGTTGGAATCTCATCCCGGTTTGTGTTCATGTTTTTGTGGGAATCTCATCCCGGTTTGTGTTCGTGTTTTTTCTGGGAATGTCATCCTGGTTTGTGTTTGTGGTGTTTGTGGGAATGTCATCCTGGTTTGTGTTCGTGGTTTTGTGGGAATCTCATCCCGGTTTGTGTTTGTGGTATTTGTGGGAATGTCATCCTGGTTTGTGGAGTTTGTGGGAATCTCATCCCGGTTTGTGTTCGTGGTTTTTGTGGGAATCTCATCCCGGTTTGTGTTCCTGGTTTTTGTGGGAATCTCATCCCGGTTAGTGTTCATGGTTTCTGTGGGAATCTCATCCCGGTTTGTGTTCGTGGTTTTTGTGGGAATCTCATCCCGGTTTTGTTCATGGTTTTTGTGGGAATCTCATCCCGGTTTGTGTTCGTGGTTTTGTGGGAATCTCAGCCCGGTTTGTCTTCGTGGTTTTTGTGGGAATCTCATCCCGGTTTGTGTTCGTGGTTTTGTGGGAATCTCATCCCGGTTTGTGTTCGTGGTTTTTGTGGGAATCTCATCCCGGTTTGTGTTCGTGGTTTTGTGGGAATCTCATCCCGGTTTGTGTTCGTGGTTTTGTAGGAATTTCATCCCGGTTTGTGTTCGTGGTTTTTGTGGGAATCTCATCCTGGTTTGTGTTCGTGGTTTTGTGGGAATCTCATCCCGGTTTGTGTTCGTGGTTTTTGTGGGAATCTCATCCCGGTTTGTGTTCGTGGTTTTTGTGGGAATCTCATCCCGGTTTGTGTATGTGGTGTTTGTGGGAATGTCATCCTGGTTTGTGTTCATGGTGTTTGTGGGAATGTCATCCTGGTTTGTGTTTGTGGTGTTTGTGGGATGTCATCCTGGTTTGCATTCGTGGTTTTGTGGGAATCTCATCCCAGTTTGTGTTTGTGGTGTTTGTGGGAATGTCATCCTGGTTTGTGTTCGTGGTTTTGTGGGAATCTCATCCCAGATTGTATTTGTGGTGTTTGTGGGATGTGGGAATGTCATTCTGGTTTGTGTCTGTGGTTTTGTGGGAATCTCATCCCGGTTTGTGTTCGTGGTTTTTGTGGGAATCTCATCCCGGTTTGTGTTCGTGGTTTTGTGGGAATCTCATCCCGGTTTGTGTTTGTGGTATTTGTGGGAATGTCATCCTGGTTTGTGGTTTTTGTTGGAATCTCATCCCGGTTTGTGTTCCTGGTTTTTGTGGGAATCTCATCCCGGTTTGTCTTCCTGGTTTTTGTAGGAATCTCTTCCCGGTTTGTGTTCGTGGTTTTGTGGGAATCTTAGCCCGGTTTGTCTTCGTGGTTTTTGTGGGAATCTCATCCTGGTTTGTGTTCGTGGTTTTTGTGGGAATCTCATCCCGGTTTGTGTTCATGTTTTTGTGGGAATCTCATCTGGGTTTGTGTTCGTGGTTTTTCTGGGAATCTCATCCCGGTTTGTGTTTGTGGTGTTTGTTGGAATGTCATCCCGGTTTGTGTTTGTGGTGTTTGTGGGAATGTCATCCTGGTTTGTGTTCGTGGTTTTGTGGGAATCTCATCCCGGTTTGTGTTTGTGGTATTTGTGGGAATGTCATCCTGGTTTGTGGAGTTTGTGGGAATCTCATCCCGGTTTGTGTTCGTGGTTTTTGTGGGAATCTCATCCCGGTTTGTGTTCCTGGTTTTTGTGGGAATCTCATCCCGGTTTGTGTTCGTGGTTTTTGTGGGAATCTCATCCCGGTTTGTGTTCGTGGTTTTTGTGGGAATATCATCCCGGTTTGGTTCGTGGTTTTTGTGGGAATCTCATCCCGGTTTGTGTTCGTGGTTTTGTGGGAATCTCAGCCCGGTTTGTCTTCATGGTTTTTGTGGGAATCTCATCCCGGTTTGTGTTCGTGGTTTTGTGGGAATCTCATCCCGGTTTGTGTTTGTGGTGTTTGTGGGAATGTCATCCCGGTTTGTGTTTGTGGTGTTTGTGGGAATGTCATCCTGGTTTGTGTTCGTGGTTTTGTGGGAATCTCATCCCGGTTTGTGTTTGTGGTATTTGTGGGAATGTCATCCTGGTTTGTGGAGTTTGTGGGAATCTCATCCCGGTTTGTGTTCGTGGTTTTTGTGGGAATCTCATCCCGGTTTGTGTTCCTGGTTTTTGTGGGAATCTCATCCCGGTTTGTGTTCGTGGTTTTTGTGGGAATCTCATCCCGGTTTGTGTTCGTGGTTTTTGTGGGAATCTCATCCCGGTTTGGTTCGTGGTTTTTGTGGGAATCTCATCCCGGTTTGTGTTCGTGGTTTTGTGGGAATCTCAGCCTGGTTTGTCTTCATGGTTTTTGTGGGAATCTCATCCCGGTTTGTGTTCGTGGTTTTGTGGGAATCTCATCCCGGTTTGTGTTCGTGGTTTTTGTGGGAATCTCATCCTGGTTTGTGTTCGTGGTTTTGTGGGAATCTCATCCCGGTTTGTGTTCGTGGTTTTTGTGGGAATCTCATCCCGGTTTGTGTTTGTGGTGTTTGTGGGAATGTCATCCTGGTTTGTGTTTGTGGTTTTGTGGGAATCTCATCCCGGTTTGTGTTTGTGGTATTTGTGGGAATGTCATCCTGGTTTGTGGTGTTTGTGGGAATCTCATCCCGGTTTGTGTTCATGGTTTTTGTGGGAATCTCATCCGGTTTGTGTTCGTGGTTTTTGTGGGAATCTCATCCTGGTTTGTGTTCGTGGTTTTGTGGGAATCTCATCCCGGTTTGTATTCGTGGTTTTTGTGGGAATCTCATCCCGGTTTGTGTTCGTGGTTTTTGTGGGAATCTCATCCCGGTTTGTGTTTGTGGTGTTTGTGGGAATGTCATCCTGGTTTGTGTTCGTGGTGTTTGTGGGAATGTCATCCTGGTTTGTGTTTGTGGTGTTTGTGGGAATGTCATCCTCGTTTATATTCGTGGTTTTGTGGGAATCTCATCCCGGTTTGTGTTCGTGGTTTTTGTGGGAATCTCATCCCGGTTTGTGTTTGTGGTGTTTGTGGGAATGTCATCCTGGTTTGTGGAGTTTGTGGGAATCTCATCCCGGTTTGTGTTCGTGGTTTTTGTGGGAATCTCATCCCGGTTTGTGTTCCTGGTTTTTGTGGGAATCTCATCCCGGTTAGTGTTCATGGTTTCTGTGGGAATCTCATCCCGGTTTGTGTTCGTGGTTTTTGTGGGAATCTCATCCCGGTTTTGTTCATGGTTTTTGTGGGAATCTCATCCCGGTTTGTGTTCGTGGTTTTGTGGGAATCTCAGCCCGGTTTGTCTTCGTGGTTTTTGTGGGAATCTCATCCCGGTTTGTGTTCGTGGTTTTGTGGGAATCTCATCCCGGTTTGTGTTCGTGGTTTTTGTGGGAATCTCATCCCGGTTTGTGTTCGTGGTTTTGTGGGAATCTCATCCCGGTTTGTGTTCGTGGTTTTGTAGGAATTTCATCCCGGTTTGTGTTCGTGGTTTTTGTGGGAATCTCATCCTGGTTTGTGTTCGTGGTTTTGTGGGAATCTCATCCCGGTTTGTGTTCGTGGTTTTTGTGGGAATCTCATCCCGGTTTGTGTTCGTGGTTTTTGTGGGAATCTCATCCCGGTTTGTGTATGTGGTGTTTGTGGGAATGTCATCCTGGTTTGTGTTCATGGTGTTTGTAGGAATGTCATCCTGGTTTGTGTTTGTGGTGTTTGTGGGATGTCATCCTGGTTTGTATTCGTGGTTTTGTGGGAATCTCATCCCGGTTTGTGTTTGTGGTGTTTGTGGGAATGTCATCCTGGTTTGTGTTCGTGGTTTTGTGGGAATCTCATCCCAGTTTGTATTTGTGGTGTTTGTGGGATGTGGGAATGTCATTCTGGTTTGTGTCCGTGGTTTTGTGGGAATCTCATCCCGGTTTGTGTTCGTGGTTTTTGTGGGAATCTCATCCCGGTTTGTGTTCGTGGTTTTGTGGGAATCTCATCCCGGTTTGTGTTTGTGGTATTTGTGGGAATGTCATCCTGGTTTGTGGTTTTTGTTGGAATCTCATCCCGGTTTGTGTTCCTGGTTTTTGTGGGAATCTCATCCCGGTTTGTCTTCCTGGTTTTTGTGGGAATCTCTTCCCGGTTTGTGTCATGTTTTTGTGGGAATCTCATCTGGGTTTGTGTTCGTGGTTTTTCTGGGAATCTCATCCCGGTTTGTGTTTGTGGTGTTTGTGGGAATGTCATCCCGGTTTGTGTTTGTGGTGTTTGTGGGAATGTCATCCTGGTTTGTGTTCGTGGTTTTGTGGGAATCTCATCCCGGTTTGTGTTTGTGGTATTTGTGGGAATGCCATCCTGGTTTGTGGAGTTTGTGGGAATCTCATCCCGGTTTGTGTTCGTGGTTTTTGTGGGAATCTCATCCCGGTTTGTGTTCCTGGTTTTTGTGGGAATCTCATCCCGGTTTGTGTTCGTGGTTTTTGTGGGAATCTCATCCCGGTTTGTGTTCGTGGTTTTTGTGGGAATATCATCCCGGTTTGGTTCGTGGTTTTTGTGGGAATCTCATCCCGGTTTGTGTTCGTGGTTTTGTGGGAATCTCAGCCCGGTTTGTCTTCATGGTTTTTGTGGGAATCTCATCCCGGTTTGTGTTCGTGGTTTTGTGGGAATCTCATCCCGGTTTGTGTTTGTGGTGTTTGTGGGAATGTCATCCCGGTTTGTGTTTGTGGTGTTTGTGGGAATGTCATCCTGGTTTGTGTTCGTGGTTTTGTGGGAATCTCATCCCGGTTTGTGTTTGTGGTATTTGTGGGAATGTCATCCTGGTTTGTGGAGTTTGTGGGAATCTCATCCCGGTTTGTGTTCGTGGTTTTTGTGGGAATCTCATCCCGGTTTGTGTTCCTGGTTTTTGTGGGAATCTCATCCCGGTTTGTGTTCGTGGTTTTTGTGGGAATCTCATCCCGGTTTGTGTTCGTGGTTTTTGTGGGAATCTCATCCCGGTTTGGTTCGTGGTTTTTGTGGGAATCTCATCCCGGTTTGTGTTCGTGGTTTTGTGGGAATCTCAGCCCGGTTTGTCTTCATGGTTTTTGTGGGAATCTCATCCCGGTTTGTGTTCGTGGTTTTGTGGGAATCTCATCCCGGTTTGTGTTCGTGGTTTTTGTGGGAATCTCATCCTGGTTTGTGTTCGTGGTTTTGTGGGAATCTCATCCCGGTTTGTGTTCGTGGTTTTTGTGGGAATCTCATCCCGGTTTGTGTTTGTGGTGTTTGTGGGAATGTCATCCTGGTTTGTGTTTGTGGTGTTTGTGGGAATGTCATCATGCTTTGTGTTTGTGGTGTTTGTGGGAATGTCATCCTGGTTTGTGTTTGTGGTGTTTGTGGGAATGTCATCCTGGTTTGTATTCGTGGTTTTGTGGGAATCTCATCCCGGTTTGTGTTTGTTGTGTTTGTGGGAATGTCATCCTGGTTTGTGTTCATGGTTTTGTGGGAATCTCATCCCGGTTTGTGTTTGTGGTGTTTGTGGGATGTGGGAATGTCATTCTGGTTTGTGTTCGTGGTTTTGTGGGAATCTCATCCCGGTTTGTGTTCGTGGTTTTTGTGGGAATCTCATCCCGGTTTGTGTTTGTGGTGTTTGTGGGAATGTCATCATGGTTTGTGTTCGTGGTTTTGTGGGAATCTCATCCCGGTTTGTGTTTGTGGTATTTGTGGGAATGTCATCCTGGTTTGTGGTGTTTGTGGGAATCTCATCCCGGTTTGTGTTCGTGGTTTTTGTGGGAATCTCATCCCGGTTTGTGTTCGTGGTTTTTGTGGGAATCTCATCCTGGTTTGTGTTCGTGGTTTTGTGGGAATCTCATCCCGATTTGTGTTCGTGGTTTTTGTGGGAATCTCATCCTGGTTTGTGTTCGTGGTTTTTGTGGGAATCTCATCCCGGTTTGTGTTTGTGGTGTTTGTGGGAATGTCATCCTGGTTTGTGTTCGTGGGGTTTGTGGGAATGTCATCCTAGTTTGTGTTTGTGGTGTTTGTGGGAATGTCATCCTGGTTTGTATTCGTGGTTTTGTGGGAATCTCATCCCGGTTTGTGTTTGTGGTGTTTGTGGGAATGTCATCCTGGTTTGTGTTCGTGGTTTTGTGGGAATCTCATCCCGGTTTGTGTTTGTGGTGTTTGTGTGATGTGGGAATGTCATTCTGGTTTGTGTTCGTGGTTTTGTGGGAATCTCATCCCGGGTTGTGTTCGTGGTTTTGTGGGAATCTCATCCTGGTTTGTGTTCGTGGTTTTTGTGGGAATCTCATCCCGGTTTGTGTTTGTGGTTTTTGTGGGAATGTCATCCTGGTTTGTGTTCGTGGTTTTGTGGGAATCTCATCCCGGTTTGTGTTTGTGGTATTTGTGGGAATGTGATCCTGGTTTGTGGTGTTTGTGGGAATCTCATCCCGGTTTGTGTTCGTGGTTTTTGTGGGAATCTCATCCCGGTTTGTGTTCCTGGTTTTTGTGGGAATCTCATCCCGGTTTGTGTTCCTGGTGTTTGTGGGAATCTCTTCCCGGTTTGTGTTTGTGGTTTTGTGGGATGTGGGAATGTCATTCTGGTTTGTGTTCGTGGTTTTGTGGGAATCTCATCCCGGTTTGTGTTCGTGGTTTCTGTGGGAATCTCATCCCGGTTTGTGTTTGTGGTGTTTGTGGGAATTTCATCCTGGTTTGTGTTTGTGGTTTTGTGGGAATCTCATCCCGGTTTGTGTTTGTGGTATTTGTGGGAATGTCATCCTGGTTTGTGGTGTTTGTGGGAATCTCATCCCGGTTTGTGTTCATGGTTTTTGTGGGAATCTCATCCGGTTTGTGTTCGTGGTTTTTGTGGGAATCTCATCCTGGTTTGTGTTCGTGGTTTTGTGGGAATCTCATCCCGGTTTGTATTCGTGGTTTTTGTGGGAATCTCATCCCGGTTTGTGTTCGTGGTTTTTGTGGGAATCTCATCCCGGTTTGTGTTTGTGGTGTTTGTGGGAATGTCATCCTGGTTTGTGTTCGTGGTGTTTGTGGGAATGTCATCCTGGTTTGTGTTTGTGGTGTTTGTGGGAATGTCATCCTGGTTTATATTCGTGGTTTTGTGGGAATCTCATCCCGGTTTGTGTTTGTGGTGTTTGTGGGAATGTCATCCTGGTTTGTGTTCGTGGTTTTTTGGGAATCTCATCCCGGTTTGTGTTTGTGGTGTTTGTGGGATGTGGGAATGTCATTCTGGTTTGTGTTCGTGGTTTTGTGGGAATCTCATCCCAGTTTGTGTTCGTGGTTTTGTGGGAATCTCATCCTGGTTTGTGTTCGTGGTTTTTGTGGGAATCTCATCCCGGTTTGTGTTTGTGGTGTTTGTGGGAATGTCATCCTGGTTTGTGTTCGTGGTATTTGTGGGAATGTGATCCTGGTTTGTGGTGTTTGTGGGAATCTCATCCCGGTTTGTGTTCGTGGTTTTTGTGGGAATCTCATCCCGGTTTGTGTTCCTGGTTTTTGTGGGAATCTCATCCCGGTTTGTGTTCCTGGTGTTTGTGGGAATCTCTTCCCGGTTTGTGTTCGTGGTTTTGTGGGAATCTCATCCCGGTTTGTCTTCATGGTTCTTGTGGGAATCTCATCCCGGTTTGTGTTCGTGGTTTTGTGGGAATCTCATCCCGGTTTGTGTTCGTGGTTTTGTGGGAATGTCATCCCGGTTTGTGTTCGTGTTTTTTGTGGGAATCTCATCCCGGTTTGTGTTCGTGGTTTTTCTGGGAATCTCATCCCGGTTTGTGTTTGTGGTGTTTGTCGGAATGTCATCCCGGTTTGTGTTTGTGGTGTTTGTGGGAATGTCATCCTGGTTTGTGTTCGTGGTTTTGTGGGAATCTCATCCCGGTTTGTGTTTGTGGTATTTGTGGGAATGTCATCCTGGTTTGTGGAGTTTGTGGGAATCTCATCCCGGTTTGTGTTCGTGGTTTTTGTGGGAATCTCATCCCGGTTTGTGTTCCTGGTTTTTGTGGGAATCTCATCCCGGTTTGTGTTCCTATATTTTTGTGGGAATCTCATCCTGGTTTGTGTTCGTGGTTTTGTGGGAATCTCATCCCGGTTTGTCTTCATGGTTTTTGTGGGAATCTCATCCCGTTTTGTGTTCGTGGTTTTGTGGGAATCTCATCCCGGTTTGTGTTCGTGGTTTTGTGGGAATCCCATCCCGGTTTGTGTTCGTGTTTTTTGTGGGAATCTCATCCCGGTTTGTGTTCGTGGTTTTTCTGGGAATCTCATCCCGGTTTGTGTTTGTGGTGTTTGTCGGAATGTCATCCCGGTTTGTGTTTGTGGTGTTTGTGGGAATGTCATCCTGGTTTGTGTTCGTGGTTTTGTGGGAATCTCATCCCGGTTTGTGTTTGTGGTATTTGTGGGAATGTCATCCTGGTTTGTGGAGTTTGTGGGAATCTCATCCCGGTTTGTGTTCGTGGTTTTTGTGGGAATCTCATCCCGGTTTGTGTTCCTGGTTTTTGTGGGAATCTCATCCCGGTTTGTGTTCCTATATTTTTGTGGGAATCTCATCCTGGTTTGTGTTCGTGGTTTTGTGGGAATCTCATCCCGGTTTGTCTTCATGGTTTTTGTGGGAATCTCATCCCGTTTTGTGTTCGTGGTTTTGTGGGAATCTCATCCCGGTTTGTCTTCATGGTTTTTGTGGGAATCTCATCCCGTTTTGTGTTCGTGGTTTTGTGGGAATCTCATCCCGGTTTGTGTTCGTGGTTTTGTGGGAATCCCATCCCGGTTTGTGTTCGTGGTTTTTGTGGGAATCTCATCCCGGTTTGTGTTCGTGGTTTTTCTTGGAATCTCATCCCGGTTTGTGTTTGTGGTGTTTGTGGGAATGTCGTCCCGGCTTGTGTTTGTGGAGTTTGTGGGAATGTCATCCTAGTTTGTGTTTGTGGTGTTTGTGGGAATGTCATCCTGGTTTGTATTCGTGGTTTTGTGGGAATCTCATCCCGGTTTGTGTTTGTGGTGTTTGTCGGAATGTCATCCCGGTTTGTGTTTGTGGTGTTTGTGGGAATGTCATCCTGGTTTGTGTTCGTGGTTTTGTGGGAATCTCATCCCGGTTTGTGTTTGTGGTATTTGTGGGAATGTCATCCTGGTTTGTGGAGTTTGTGGGAATCTCATCCCGGTTTGTGTTCGTGGTTTTTGTGGGAATCTCATCCCGGTTTGTGTTCCTGGTTTTTGTGGGAATCTCATCCCGGTTTGTGTTCGTGGTTTTGTGGGAATCTCATCCCGGTTTGTGTTCGTGGTTTTTGTGGGAATCTCATCCCGGTTTGTGTTCGTGGTTTTGTGGGAATCTCATCCCGGTTTGTGTTCGTGGTTTTGTAGGAATTTCATCCCGGTTTGTGTTCGTGGTTTTTGTGGGAATCTCATCCTGGTTTGTGTTCGTGGTTTTGTGGGAATCTCATCCCGGTTTGTGTTCGTGGTTTTTGTGGGAATCTCATCCCGGTTTGTGTTCGTGGTTTTTGTGGGAATCTCATCCCGGTTTGTGTATGTGGTGTTTGTGGGAATGTCATCCTGGTTTGTGTTCATGGTGTTTGTGGGAATGTCATCCTGGTTTGTGTTTGTGGTGTTTGTGGGATGTCATCCTGGTTTGCATTCGTGGTTTTGTGGGAATCTCATCCCGGTTTGTGTTTGTGGTGTTTGTGGGAATGTCATCCTGGTTTGTGTTCGTGGTTTTGTGGGAATCTCATCCCAGATTGTATTTGTGGTGTTTGTGGGATGTGGGAATGTCATTCTGGTTTGTGTTCGTGGTTTTGTGGGAATCTCATCCCGGTTTGTGTTTGTGGTATTTGTGGGAATGTCATCCTGGTTTGTGGTTTTTGTTGGAATCTCATCCCGGTTTGTGTTCCTGGTTTTTGTGGGAATCTCATCCCGGTTTGTCTTCCTGGTTTTTGTGGGAATCTCTTCCCGGTTTGTGTTCGTGGTTTTGTGGGAATCTTAGCCCGGTTTGTCTTCGTGGTTTTTGTGGGAATCTCATCCTGGTTTGTGTTCGTGGTTTTTGTGGGAATCTCATCCCGGTTTGTGTTCATGTTTTTGTGGGAATCTCATCTGGGTTTGTGTTCGTGGTTTTTCTGGGAATCTCATCCCGGTTTGTGTTTGTGGTGTTTGTTGGAATGTCATCCCGGTTTGTGTTTGTGGTGTTTGTGGGAATGTCATCCTGGTTTGTGTTCGTGGTTTTGTGGGAATCTCATCCCGGTTTGTGTTTGTGGTATTTGTGGGAATGTCATCCTGGTTTGTGGAGTTTGTGGGAATCTCATCCCGGTTTGTGTTCGTGGTTTTTGTGGGAATCTCATCCCGGTTTGTGTTCCTGGTTTTTGTGGGAATCTCATCCCGGTTTGTGTTCGTGGTTTTTGTGGGAATCTCATCCCGGTTTGTGTTCGTGGTTTTTGTGGGAATATCATCCCGGTTTGGTTCGTGGTTTTTGTGGGAATCTCATCCCGGTTTGTGTTCGTGGTTTTGTGGGAATCTCAGCCCGGTTTGTCTTCATGGTTTTTGTGGGAATCTCATCCCGGTTTGTGTTCGTGGTTTTGTGGGAATCTCATCCCGGTTTGTGTTTGTGGTGTTTGTGGGAATGTCATCCCGGTTTGTGTTTGTGGTGTTTGTGGGAATGTCATCCTGGTTTGTGTTCGTTGTTTTGTGGGAATCTCATCCCGGTTTGTGTTTGTGGTATTTGTGGGAATGTCATCCTGGTTTGTGGAGTTTGTGGGAATCTCATCCCGGTTTGTGTTCGTGGTTTTTGTGGGAATCTCATCCCGGTTTGTGTTCGTGGTTTTTGTGGGAATCTCATCCCGGTTTGGTTCGTGGTTTTTGTGGGAATCTCATCCCGGTTTGTGTTCGTGGTTTTGTGGGAATCTCAGCCTGGTTTGTCTTCATGGTTTTTGTGGGAATCTCATCCCGGTTTGTGTTCGTGGTTTTGTGGGAATCTCATCCCGGTTTGTGTTCGTGGTTTTTGTGGGAATCTCATCCTGGTTTGTGTTCGTGGTTTTGTGGGAATCTCATCCCGGTTTGTGTTCGTGGTTTTTGTGGGAATCTCATCCCGGTTTGTGTTTGTGGTGTTTGTGGGAATGTCATCCTGGTTTGTGTTTGTGGTTTTGTGGGAATCTCATCCCGGTTTGTGTTTGTGGTATTTGTGGGAATGTCATCCTGGTTTGTGGTGTTTGTGGGAATCTCATCCCGGTTTGTGTTCATGGTTTTTGTGGGAATCTCATCCGGTTTGTGTTCGTGGTTTTTGTGGGAATCTCATCCTGGTTTGTGTTCGTGGTTTTGTGGGAATCTCATCCCGGTTTGTATTCGTGGTTTTTGTGGGAATCTCATCCCGGTTTGTGTTCGTGGTTTTTGTGGGAATCTCATCCCGGTTTGTGTTTGTGGTGTTTGTGGGAATGTCATCCTGGTTTGTGTTCGTGGTGTTTGTGGGAATGTCATCCTGGTTTGTGTTTGTGGTGTTTGTGGGAATGTCATCCTGGTTTATATTCGTGGTTTTGTGGGAATCTCATCCCGGTTTGTGTTCGTGGTTTTTGTGGGAATCTCATCCCGGTTTGTGTTTGTGGTGTTTGTGGGAATGTCATCCTGGTTTGTGGAGTTTGTGGGAATCTCATCCCGGTTTGTGTTCGTGGTTTTTGTGGGAATCTCATCCCGGTTTGTGTTCCTGGTTTTTGTGGGAATCTCATCCCGGTTAGTGTTCATGGTTTCTGTGGGAATCTCATCCCGGTTTGTGTTCGTGGTTTTTGTGGGAATCTCATCCCGGTTTTGTTCATGGTTTTTGTGGGAATCTCATCCCGGTTTGTGTTCGTGGTTTTGTGGGAATCTCAGCCCGGTTTGTCTTCGTGGTTTTTGTGGGAATCTCATCCCGGTTTGTGTTCGTGGTTTTGTGGGAATCTCATCCCGGTTTGTGTTCGTGGTTTTTGTGGGAATCTCATCCCGGTTTGTGTTCGTGGTTTTGTGGGAATCTCATCCCGGTTTGTGTTCGTGGTTTTGTAGGAATTTCATCCCGGTTTGTGTTCGTGGTTTTTGTGGGAATCTCATCCTGGTTTGTGTTCGTGGTTTTGTGGGAATCTCATCCCGGTTTGTGTTCGTGGTTTTTGTGGGAATCTCATCCCGGTTTGTGTTCGTGGTTTTTGTGGGAATCTCATCCCGGTTTGTGTATGTGGTGTTTGTGGGAATGTCATCCTGGTTTGTGTTCATGGTGTTTGTAGGAATGTCATCCTGGTTTGTGTTTGTGGTGTTTGTGGGATGTCATCCTGGTTTGTATTCGTGGTTTTGTGGGAATCTCATCCCGGTTTGTGTTTGTGGTGTTTGTGGGAATGTCATCCTGGTTTGTGTTCGTGGATTTGTGGGAATCTCATCCCAGTTTGTATTTGTGGTGTTTGTGGGATGTGGGAATGTCATTCTGGTTTGTGTCCGTGGTTTTGTGGGAATCTCATCCCGGTTTGTGTTCGTGGTTTTTGTGGGAATCTCATCCCGGTTTGTGTTCGTGGTTTTGTGGGAATCTCATCCTGGTTTGTGTTTGTGGTATTTGTGGGAATGTCATCCTGGTTTGTGGTTTTTGTTGGAATCTCATCCCGGTTTGTGTTCCTGGTTTTTGTGGGAATCTCATCCCGGTTTGTCTTCCTGGTTTTTGTGGGAATCTCTTCCCGGTTTGTGTTCGTGGTTTTGTGGGAATCTTTGCCCGGTTTGTCTTCGTGGTTTTTGTGGGAATCTCATCCTGGTTTGTGTTCGTGGTTTTTGTGGGAATCTCATCCCGGTTTGTGTTCATGTTTTTGTGGGAATCTCATCTGGGTTTGTGTTCGTGGTTTTTCTGGGAATCTCATCCCGGTTTGTGTTTGTGGTGTTTGTGGGAATGTCATCCCGGTTTGTGTTTGTGGTGTTTGTGGGAATGTCATCCTGGTTTGTGTTCGTGGTTTTGTGGGAATCTCATCCCGGTTTGTGTTTGTGGTATTTGTGGGAATGTCATCCTGGTTTGTGGAGTTTGTGGGAATCTCATCCCGGTTTGTGTTCGTGGTTTTTGTGGGAATCTCATCCCGGTTTGTGTTCCTCGTTTTTGTGGGAATCTCATCCCGGTTTGTGTTCGTGGTTTTTGTGGGAATCTCATCCCGGTTTGTGTTCGTGGTTTTTGTGGGAATATCATCCCGGTTTGGTTCGTGGTTTTTGTGGGAATCTCATCCCGGTTTGTGTTCGTGGTTTTGTGGGAATCTCAGCCCGGTTTGTCTTCATGGTTTTTGTGGGAATCTCATCCCGGTTTGTGTTCGTGGTTTTGTGGGAATCTCATCCTGGTTTGTGTTTGTGGTGTTTGTGGGAATGTCATCCCGGTTTGTGTTTGTGGTGTTTGTGGGAATGTCATCCTGGTTTGTGTTCGTGGTTTTGTGGGAATCTCATCCCGGTTTGTGTTTGTGGTATTTGTGGGAATGTCATCCTGGTTTGTGGAGTTTGTGGGAATCTCATCCTGGTTTGTGTTCGTGGTTTTTGTGGGAATCTCATCCCGGTTTTTCTTCCTGGTTTTTGTGGGAATCTCATCCCGGTTTGTGTTCGTGGTTTTTGTGGGAATCTCATCCCGGTTTGTGTTCGTGGTTTTTGTGGGAATCTCATCCCGGTTTGGTTCGTGGTTTTTGTGGGAATCTCATCCCGGTTTGTGTTCGTGGTTTTGTGGGAATCTCAGCCCGGTTTGTCTTCATGGTTTTTGTGGGAATCTCATCCCGGTTTGTGTTCGTGGTTTTGTGGGAATCTCATCCCGGTTTGTGTTCGTGGTTTTTGTGGGAATCTCATCCTGGTTTGTGTTCGTGGTTTTGTGGGAATCTCATCCCGGTTTGTGTTCGTGGTTTTTGTGGGAATCTCATCCCGGTTTGTGTTTGTGGTGTTTGTGGGAATGTCATCCTGGTTTGTGTTTGTGGTGTTTGTGGGAATGTCATCATGGTTTGTGTTTGTGGTGTTTGTGGGAATGTCATCCTGGTTTGTGTTTGTGGTGTTTGTGGGAATGTCATCCTGGTTTGTATTCGTGGTTTTGTGGGAATCTCATCCCGGTTTGTGTTTGTTGTGTTTGTGGGAATGTCATCCTGGTTTGTGTTCATGGTTTTGTGGGAATCTCATCCCGGTTTGTGTTTGTGGTGTTTGTGGGATGTGGGAATGTCATTCTGGTTTGTGTTCGTGGTTTTGTGGGAATCTCATCCCGGTTTGTGTTCGTGGTTTTTGTGGGAATCTCATCCCGGTTTGTGTTTGTGGTGTTTGTGGGAATGTCATCCTGGTTTGTGTTCGTGGTTTTGTGGGAATCTCATCCCGGTTTGTGTTTGTGGTATTTGTGGGAATGTCATCCTGGTTTGTGGTGTTTGTGGGAATCTCATCCCGGTTTGTGTTCGTGGTTTTTGTGGGAATCTCATCCCGGTTTGTGTTCGTGGTTTTTGTGGGAATCTCATCCTGGTTTGTGTTCGTGGTTTTGTGGGAATCTCATCCCGGTTTGTGTTCGTGGTTTTTGTGGGAATCTCATCCTGGTTTGTGTTCGTGGTTTTTGTGGGAATCTCATCCCGGTTTGTGTTTGTGGTGTTTGTGGGAATGTCATCCTGGTTTGTGTTCGTGGTGTTTGTGGGAATGTCATCCTAGTTTGTGTTTGTGGTGTTTGTGGGAATGTCATCCTGGTTTGTATTCGTGGTTTTGTGGGAATCTCATCCCGGTTTGTGTTTGTGGTGTTTGTGGGAATGTCATCCTGGTTTGTGTTCGTGGTTTTGTGGGAATCTCATCCCGGTTTGTGTTTGTGGTGTTTGTGTGATGTGGGAATGTCATTCTGGTTTGTGTTCGTGGTTTTGTGGGAATCTCATCCCGGGTTGTGTTCGTGGTTTTGTGGGAATCTCATCCTGGTTTGTGTTCGTGGTTTTTGTGGGAATCTCATCCCGGTTTGTGTTTGTGGTGTTTGTGGGAATGTCATCCTGGTTTGTGTTCGTGGTTTTGTGGGAATCTCATCCCGGTTTGTGTTTGTGGTATTTGTGGGAATGTGATCCTGGTTTGTGGTGTTTGTGGGAATCTCATCCCGGTTTGTGTTCGTGGTTTTTGTGGGAATCTCATCCCGGTTTGTGTTCCTGGTTTTTGTGGGAATCTCATCCCGGTTTGTGTTCCTGGTGTTTGTGGGAATCTCTTCCCGGTTTGTGTTTGTGGTTTTGTGGGATGTGGGAATGTCATTCTGGTTTGTGTTCGTGGTTTTGTGGGAATCTCATCCCGGTTTGTGTTCGTGGTTTCTGTGGGAATCTCATCCCGGTTTGTGTTTGTGGTGTTTGTGGGAATGTCATCCTGGTTTGTGTTTGTGGTTTTGTGGGAATCTCATCCCGGTTTGTGTTTGTGGTATTTGTGGGAATGTCATCCTGGTTTGTGGTGTTTGTGGGAATCTCATCCCGGTTTGTGTTCATGGTTTTTGTGGGAATCTCATCCGGTTTGTGTTCGTGGTTTTTGTGGGAATCTCATCCTGGTTTGTGTTCGTGGTTTTGTGGGAATCTCATCCCGGTTTGTATTCGTGGTTTTTGTGGGAATCTCATCCCGGTTTGTGTTCGTGGTTTTTGTGGGAATCTCATCCCGGTTTGTGTTTGTGGTGTTTGTGGGAATGTCATCCTGGTTTGTGTTCGTGGTGTTTGTGGGAATGTCATCCTGGTTTGTGTTTGTGGTGTTTGTGGGAATGTCATCCTGGTTTATATTCGTGGTTTTGTGGGAATCTCATCCCGGTTTGTGTTTGTGGTGTTTGTGGGAATGTCATCCTGGTTTGTGTTCGTGGTTTTTTGGGAATCTCATCCCGGTTTGTGTTTGTGGTGTTTGTGGGATGTGGGAATGTCATTCTGGTTTGTGTTCGTGGTTTTGTGGGAATCTCATCCCAGTTTGTGTTCGTGGTTTTGTGGGAATCTCATCCTGGTTTGTGTTCGTGGTTTTTGTGGGAATCTCATCCCGGTTTGTGTTTGTGGTTTTTGTGGGAATCTCATCCCGGTTTGTGTTCGTGGTTTTTGTGGGAATCTCATCCCGGTTTGTGTTCGTGGTTTTTGTGGGAATATCATCCCGGTTTGGTTCGTGGTTTTTGTGGGAATCTCATCCCGGTTTGTGTTCGTGGTTTTGTGGGAATCTCAGCCCGGTTTGTCTTCATGGTTTTTGTGGGAATCTCATCCCGGTTTGTGTTCGTGGTTTTGTGGGAATCTCATCCCGGTTTGTGTTTGTGGTGTTTGTGGGAATGTCATCCCGGTTTGTGTTTGTGGTGTTTGTGGGAATGTCATCCTGGTTTGTGTTCGTGGTTTTGTGGGAATCTCATCCCGGTTTGTGTTTGTGGTATTTGTGGGAATGTCATCCTGGTTTGTGGAGTTTGTGGGAATCTCATCCCGGTTTGTGTTCGTGGTTTTTGTGGGAATCTCATCCCGGTTTGTGTTCGTGGTTTTTGTGGGAATCTCATCCCGGTTTGGTTCGTGGTTTTTGTGGGAATCTCATCCCGGTTTGTGTTCGTGGTTTTGTGGGAATCTCAGCCTGGTTTGTCTTCATGGTTTTTGTGGGAATCTCATCCCGGTTTGTGTTCGTGGTTTTGTGGGAATCTCATCCCGGTTTGTGTTCGTGGTTTTTGTGGGAATCTCATCCTGGTTTGTGTTCGTGGTTTTGTGGGAATCTCATCCCGGTTTGTGTTCGTGGTTTTTGTGGGAATCTCATCCCGGTTTGTGTTTGTGGTGTTTGTGGGAATGTCATCCTGGTTTGTGTTTGTGGTTTTGTGGGAATCTCATCCCGGTTTGTGTTTGTGGTATTTGTGGGAATGTCATCCTGGTTTGTGGTGTTTGTGGGAATCTCATCCCGGTTTGTGTTCATGGTTTTTGTGGGAATCTCATCCGGTTTGTGTTCGTGGTTTTTGTGGGAATCTCATCCTGGTTTGTGTTCGTGGTTTTGTGGGAATCTCATCCCGGTTTGTATTCGTGGTTTTTGTGGGAATCTCATCCCGGTTTGTGTTCGTGGTTTTTGTGGGAATCTCATCCCGGTTTGTGTTTGTGGTGTTTGTGGGAATGTCATCCTGGTTTGTGTTCGTGGTGTTTGTGGGAATGTCATCCTGGTTTGTGTTTGTGGTGTTTGTGGGAATGTCATCCTGGTTTATATTCGTGGTTTTGTGGGAATCTCATCCCGGTTTGTGTTCGTGGTTTTTGTGGGAATCTCATCCCGGTTTGTGTTTGTGGTGTTTGTGGGAATGTCATCCTGGTTTGTGGAGTTTGTGGGAAACTCATCCCGGTTTGTGTTCGTGGTTTTTGTGGGAATCTCATCCCGGTTTGTGTTCCTGGTTTTTGTGGGAATCTCATCCCGGTTAGTGTTCATGGTTTCTGTGGGAATCTCATCCCGGTTTGTGTTCGTGGTTTTTGTGGGAATCTCATCCCGGTTTTGTTCATGGTTTTTGTGGGAATCTCATCCCGGTTTGTGTTCGTGGTTTTGTGGGAATCTCAGCCCGGTTTGTCTTCGTGGTTTTTGTGGGAATCTCATCCCGGTTTGTGTTCGTGGTTTTGTGGGAATCTCATCCCGGTTTGTGTTCGTGGTTTTTGTGGGAATCTCATCCCGGTTTGTGTTCGTGGTTTTGTGGGAATCTCATCCCGGTTTGTGTTCGTGGTTTTGTAGGAATTTCATCCCGGTTTGTGTTCGTGGTTTTTGTGGGAATCTCATCCTGGTTTGTGTTCGTGGTTTTGTGGGAATCTCATCCCGGTTTGTGTTCGTGGTTTTTGTGGGAATCTCATCCCGGTTTGTGTTCGTGGTTTTTTGTGGGAATCTCATCCCGGTTTGTGTATGTGGTGTTTGTGGGAATGTCATCCTGGTTTGTGTTCATGGTGTTTGTAGGAATGTCATCCTGGTTTGTGTTTGTGGTGTTTGTGGGATGTCATCCTGGTTTGTATTCGTGGTTTTGTGGGAATCTCATCCCGGTTTGTGTTTGTGGTGTTTGTGGGAATGTCATCCTGGTTTGTGTTCGTGGTTTTGTGGGAATCTCATCCCAGTTTGTATTTGTGGTGTTTGTGGGATGTGGGAATGTCATTCTGGTTTGTGTCCGTGGTTTTGTGGGAATCTCATCCCGGTTTGTGTTCGTGGTTTTTGTGGGAATCTCATCCCGGTTTGTGTTCGTGGTTTTGTGGGAATCTCATCCCGGTTTGTGTTTGTGGTATTTGTGGGAATGTCATCCTGGTTTGTGGTTTTTGTTGGAATCTCATCCCGGTTTGTGTTCCTGGTTTTTGTTGGAATCTCATCCCGGTTTGTCTTCCTGGTTTTTGTGGGAATCTCTTCCCGGTTTGTGTTCGTGGTTTTGTGGGAATCTTTGCCCGGTTTGTCTTCGTGGTTTTTGTGGGAATCTCATCCTGGTTTGTGTTCGTGGTTTTTGTGGGAATCTCATCCCAGTTTGTGTTCATGTTTTTGTGGGAATCTCATCTGGGTTTGTGTTCGTGGTTTTTCTGGGAATCTCATCCCGGTTTGTGTTTGTGGTGTTTGTGGGAATGTCATCCCGGTTTGTGTTTGTGGTGTTTGTGGGAATGTCATCCTGGTTTGTGTTCGTGGTTTTGTGGGAATCTCATCCCGGTTTGTGTTTGTGGTATTTGTGGGAATGTCATCCTGGTTTGTGGAGTTTGTGGGAATCTCATCCCGGTTTGTGTTCGTGGTTTTTGTGGGAATCTCATCCCGGTTTGTGTTCCTGGTTTTTGTGGGAATCTCATCCCGGTTTGTGTTCCTGGTGTTTGTGGGAATCTCTTCCCGGTTTGTGTTTGTGGTTTTGTGGGATGTGGGAATGTCATTCTGGTTTGTGTTCGTGGTTTTGTGGGAATCTCATCCCGGTTTGTGTTCGTGGTTTCTGTGGGAATCTCATCCCGGTTTGTGTTTGTGGTGTTTGTGGGAATGTCATCCTGGTTTGTGTTTGTGGTTTTGTGGGAATCTCATCCCGGTTTGTGTTTGTGGTATTTGTGGGAATGTCATCCTGGTTTGTGGTGTTTGTGGGAATCTCATCCCGGTTTGTGTTCATGGTTTTTGTGGGAATCTCATCCGGTTTGTGTTCGTGGTTTTTGTGGGAATCTCATCCTGGTTTGTGTTCGTGGTTTTGTGCGAATCTCATCCCGGTTTGTATTCGTGGTTTTTGTGGGAATCTCATCCCGGTTTGTGTTCGTGGTTTTTGTGGGAATCTCATCCCGGTTTGTGTTTGTGGTGTTTGTGGGAATGTCATCCTGGTTTGTGTTCGTGGTGTTTGTGGGAATGTCATCCTGGTTTGTGTTTGTGGTGTTTGTGGGAATGTCATCCTGGTTTATATTCGTGGTTTTGTGGGAATCTCATCCCGGTTTGTGTTTGTGGTGTTTGTGGGAATGTCATCCTGGTTTGTGTTCGTGGTTTTTTGGGAATCTCATCCCGGTTTGTGTTTGTGGTGTTTGTGGGATGTGGGAATGTCATTCTGGTTTGTGTTCGTGGTTTTGTGGGAATCTCATCCCAGTTTGTGTTCGTGGTTTTGTGGGAATCTCATCCTGGTTTGTGTTCGTGGTTTTTGTGGGAATCTCATCCCGGTTTGTGTTTGTGGTTTTTGTGGGAATCTCATCCCGGTTTGTGTTCGTGGTTTTTGTGGGAATCTCATCCCGGTTTGTGTTCGTGGTTTTTGTGGGAATATCATCCCGGTTTGGTTCGTGGTTTTTGTGGGAATCTCATCCCGGTTTGTGTTCGTGGTTTTGTGGGAATCTCAGCCCGGTTTGTCTTCATGGTTTTTGTGGGAATCTCATCCCGATTTGTGTTCGTGGTTTTGTGGGAATCTCATCCCGGTTTGTGTTTGTGGTGTTTGTGGGAATGTCATCCCGGTTTGTGTTTGTGGTGTTTGTGGGAATGTCATCCTGGTTTGTGTTCGTGGTTTTGTGGGAATCTCATCCCGGTTTGTGTTTGTGGTATTTGTGGGAATGTCATCCTGGTTTGTGGAGTTTGTGGGAATCTCATCCCGGTTTGTGTTCGTGGTTTTTGTGGGAATCTCATCCCGGTTTGTGTTCGTGGTTTTTGTGGGAATCTCATCCCGGTTTGGTTCGTGGTTTTTGTGGGAATCTCATCCCGGTTTGTGTTCGTGGTTTTGTGGGAATCTCAGTCTGGTTTGTCTTCATGGTTTTTGTGGGAATCTCATCCCGGTTTGTGTTCGTGGTTTTGTGGGAATCTCATCCCGGTTTGTGTTCGTGGTTTTTGTGGGAATCTCATCCCGGTTTGTGTTCGTGGTTTTGTGGGAATCTCATCCCGGTTTGTGTTCGTGGTTTTTGTGGGAATCTCATCCCGGTTTGTGTTTGTGGTGTTTGTGGGAATGTCATCCTGGTTTGTGTTTGTGGTTTTGTGGGAATCTCATCCCGGTTTGTGTTTGTGGTATTTGTGGGAATGTCATCCTGGTTTGTGGTGTTTGTGGGAATCTCATCCCGGTTTGTGTTCATGGTTTTTGTGGGAATCTCATCCGGTTTGTGTTCGTGGTTTTTGTGGGAATCTCATCCTGGTTTGTGTTCGTGGTTTTGTGGGAATCTCATCCCGGTTTGTATTCGTGGTTTTTGTGGGAATCTCATCCCGGTTTGTGTTCGTGGTTTTTGTGGGAATCTCATCCCGGTTTGTGTTTGTGGTGTTTGTGGGAATGTCATCCTGGTTTGTGTTCGTGGTGTTTGTGGGAATGTCATCCTGGTTTGTGTTTGTGGTGTTTGTGGGAATGTCATCCTGGTTTATATTCGTGGTTTTGTGGGAATCTCATCCCGGTTTGTGTTCGTGGTTTTTGTGGGAATCTCATCCCGGTTTGTGTTTGTGGTGTTTGTGGGAATGTCATCCTGGTTTGTGGAGTTTGTGGGAATCTCATCCCGGTTTGTGTTCGTGGTTTTTGTGGGAATCTCATCCCGGTTTGTGTTCCTGGTTTTTGTGGGAATCTCATCCCGGTTAGTGTTCATGGTTTCTGTGGGAATCTCATCCCGGTTTGTGTTCGTGGTTTTTGTGGGAATCTCATCCCGGTTTTGTTCATGGTTTTTGTGGGAATCTCATCCCGGTTTGTGTTCGTGGTTTTGTGGGAATCTCAGCCCGGTTTGTCTTCGTGGTTTTTGTGGGAATCTCATCCCGGTTTGTGTTCGTGGTTTTGTGGGAATCTCATCCCGGTTTGTGTTCGTGGTTTTGTGGGAATCTCATCCCGGTTTGTGTTTGTGGTGTTTGTGGGAATGTCATCCTGGTTTGTGTTCGTGGTTTTGTGGGAATCTCATCCCGGTTTGTGTTTGTGGTATTTGTGGGAATGTCATCCTGGTTTGTGGAGTTTGTGGGAATCTCATCCCGGTTTGTGTTCGTGGTTTTTGTGGGAATCTCATCCCGGTTTGTGTTCCTCGTTTTTGTGGGAATCTCATCCCGGTTTGTGTTCGTGGTTTTTGTGGGAATCTCATCCCGGTTTGTGTTCGTGGTTTTTGTGGGAATATCATCCCGGTTTGGTTCGTGGTTTTTGTGGGAATCTCATCCCGGTTTGTGTTCGTGGTTTTGTGGGAATCTCAGCCCGGTTTGTCTTCATGGTTTTTGTGGGAATCTCATCCCGGTTTGTGTTCGTGGTTTTGTGGGAATCTCATCCTGGTTTGTGTTTGTGGTGTTTGTGGGAATGTCATCCCGGTTTGTGTTTGTGGTGTTTGTGGGAATGTCATCCTGGTTTGTGTTCGTGGTTTTGTGGGAATCTCATCCCGGTTTGTGTTTGTGGTATTTGTGGGAATGTCATCCTGGTTTGTGGAGTTTGTGGGAATCTCATCCTGGTTTGTGTTCGTGGTTTTTGTGGGAATCTCATCCCGGTTTTTCTTCCTGGTTTTTGTGGGAATCTCATCCCGGTTTGTGTTCGTGGTTTTTGTGGGAATCTCATCCCGGTTTGTGTTCGTGGTTTTTGTGGGAATCTCATCCCGGTTTGGTTCGTGGTTTTTGTGGGAATCTCATCCCGGTTTGTGTTCGTGGTTTTGTGGGAATCTCAGCCCGGTTTGTCTTCATGGTTTTTGTGGGAATCTCATCCCGGTTTGTGTTCGTGGTTTTGTGGGAATCTCATCCCGGTTTGTGTTCGTGGTTTTTGTGGGAATCTCATCCTGGTTTGTGTTCGTGGTTTTGTGGGAATCTCATCCCGGTTTGTGTTCGTGGTTTTTGTGGGAATCTCATCCCGGTTTGTGTTTGTGGTGTTTGTGGGAATGTCATCCTGGTTTGTGTTTGTGGTGTTTGTGGGAATGTCATCATGGTTTGTGTTTGTGGTGTTTGTGGGAATGTCATCCTGGTTTGTGTTTGTGGTGTTTGTGGGAATGTCATCCTGGTTTGTATTCGTGGTTTTGTGGGAATCTCATCCCGGTTTGTGTTTGTTGTGTTTGTGGGAATGTCATCCTGGTTTGTGTTCATGGTTTTGTGGGAATCTCATCCCGGTTTGTGTTTGTGGTGTTTGTGGGATGTGGGAATGTCATTCTGGTTTGTGTTCGTGGTTTTGTGGGAATCTCATCCCGGTTTGTGTTCGTGGTTTTTGTGGGAATCTCATCCCGGTTTGTGTTTGTGGTGTTTGTGGGAATGTCATCCTGGTTTGTGTTCATGGTTTTGTGGGAATCTCATCCCGGTTTGTGTTTGTGGTATTTGTGGGAATGTCATCCTGGTTTGTGGTGTTTGTGGGAATCTCATCCCGGTTTGTGTTCGTGGTTTTTGTGGGAATCTCATCCCGGTTTGTGTTCGTGGTTTTTGTGGGAATCTCATCCTGGTTTGTGTTCGTGGTTTTGTGGGAATCTCATCCCGGTTTGTGTTCGTGGTTTTTGTGGGAATCTCATCCTGGTTTGTGTTCGTGGTTTTTGTGGGAATCTCATCCCGGTTTGTGTTTGTGGTGTTTGTGGGAATGTCATCCTGGTTTGTGTTCGTGGTGTTTGTGGGAATGTCATCCTAGTTTGTGTTTGTGGTGTTTGTGGGAATGTCATCCTGGTTTGTATTCGTGGTTTTGTGGGAATCTCATCCCGGTTTGTGTTTGTGGTGTTTGTGGGAATGTCATCCTGGTTTGTGTTCGTGGTTTTGTGGGAATCTCATCCCGGTTTGTGTTTGTGGTGTTTGTGTGATGTGGGAATGTCATTCTGGTTTGTGTTCGTGGTTTTGTGGGAATCTCATCCCGGGTTGTGTTCGTGGTTTTGTGGGAATCTCATCCTGGTTTGTGTTCGTGGTTTTTGTGGGAATCTCATCCCGGTTTGTGTTTGTGGTGTTTGTGGGAATGTCATCCTGGTTTGTGTTCGTGGTTTTGTGGGAATCTCATCCCGGTTTGTGTTTGTGGTATTTGTGGGAATGTGATCCTGGTTTGTGGTGTTTGTGGGAATCTCATCCCGGTTTGTGTTCGTGGTTTTTGTGGGAATCTCATCCCGGTTTGTGTTCCTGGTTTTTGTGGGAATCTCATCCCGGTTTGTGTTCCTGGTGTTTGTGGGAATCTCTTCCCGGTTTGTGTTTGTGGTTTTGTGGGATGTGGGAATGTCATTCTGGTTTGTGTTCGTGGTTTTGTGGGAATCTCATCCCGGTTTGTGTTCGTGGTTTCTGTGGGAATCTCATCCCGGTTTGTGTTTGTGGTGTTTGTGGGAATGTCATCCTGGTTTGTGTTTGTGGTTTTGTGGGAATCTCATCCCGGTTTGTGTTTGTGGTATTTGTGGGAATGTCATCCTGGTTTGTGGTGTTTGTGGGAATCTCATCCCGGTTTGTGTTCATGGTTTTTGTGGGAATCTCATCCGGTTTGTGTTCGTGGTTTTTGTGGGAATCTCATCCTGGTTTGTGTTCGTGGTTTTGTGGGAATCTCATCCCGGTTTGTATTCGTGGTTTTTGTGGGAATCTCATCCCGGTTTGTGTTCGTGGTTTTTGTGGGAATCTCATCCCGGTTTGTGTTTGTGGTGTTTGTGGGAATGTCATCCTGGTTTGTGTTCGTGGTGTTTGTGGGAATGTCATCCTGGTTTGTGTTTGTGGTGTTTGTGGGAATGTCATCCTGGTTTATATTCGTGGTTTTGTGGGAATCTCATCCCGGTTTGTGTTTGTGGTGTTTGTGGGAATGTCATCCTGGTTTGTGTTCGTGGTTTTTTGGGAATCTCATCCCGGTTTGTGTTTGTGGTGTTTGTGGGATGTGGGAATGTCATTCTGGTTTGTGTTCGTGGTTTTGTGGGAATCTCATCCCAGTTTGTGTTCGTGGTTTTGTGGGAATCTCATCCTGGTTTGTGTTCGTGGTTTTTGTGGGAATCTCATCCCGGTTTGTGTTTGTGGTTTTTGTGGGAATCTCATCCCGGTTTGTGTTCGTGGTTTTTGTGGGAATCTCATCCCGGTTTGTGTTCGTGGTTTTTGTGGGAATATCATCCCGGTTTGGTTCGTGGTTTTTGTGGGAATCTCATCCCGGTTTGTGTTCGTGGTTTTGTGGGAATCTCAGCCCGGTTTGTCTTCATGGTTTTTGTGGGAATCTCATCCCGGTTTGTGTTCGTGGTTTTGTGGGAATCTCATCCCGGTTTGTGTTTGTGGTGTTTGTGGGAATGTCATCCCGGTTTGTGTTTGTGGTGTTTGTGGGAATGTCATCCTGGTTTGTGTTCGTGGTTTTGTGGGAATCTCATCCCGGTTTGTGTTTGTGGTATTTGTGGGAATGTCATCCTGGTTTGTGGAGTTTGTGGGAATCTCATCCCGGTTTGTGTTCGTGGTTTTTGTGGGAATCTCATCCCGGTTTGTGTTCGTGGTTTTTGTGGGAATCTCATCCCGGTTTGGTTCGTGGTTTTTGTGGGAATCTCATCCCGGTTTGTGTTCGTGGTTTTGTGGGAATCTCAGCCTGGTTTGTCTTCATGGTTTTTGTGGGAATCTCATCCCGGTTTGTGTTCGTGGTTTTGTGGGAATCTCATCCCGGTTTGTGTTCGTGGTTTTTGTGGGAATCTCATCCTGGTTTGTGTTCGTGGTTTTGTGGGAATCTCATCCCGGTTTGTGTTCGTGGTTTTTGTGGGAATCTCATCCCGGTTTGTGTTTGTGGTGTTTGTGGGAATGTCATCCTGGTTTGTGTTTGTGGTTTTGTGGGAATCTCATCCCGGTTTGTGTTTGTGGTATTTGTGGGAATGTCATCCTGGTTTGTGGTGTTTGTGGGAATCTCATCCCGGTTTGTGTTCATGGTTTTTGTGGGAATCTCATCCGGTTTGTGTTCGTGGTTTTTGTGGGAATCTCATCCTGGTTTGTGTTCGTGGTTTTGTGGGAATCTCATCCCGGTTTGTATTCGTGGTTTTTGTGGGAATCTCATCCCGGTTTGTGTTCGTGGTTTTTGTGGGAATCTCATCCCGGTTTGTGTTTGTGGTGTTTGTGGGAATGTCATCCTGGTTTGTGTTCGTGGTGTTTGTGGGAATGTCATCCTGGTTTGTGTTTGTGGTGTTTGTGGGAATGTCATCCTGGTTTATATTCGTGGTTTTGTGGGAATCTCATCCCGGTTTGTGTTCGTGGTTTTTGTGGGAATCTCATCCCGGTTTGTGTTTGTGGTGTTTGTGGGAATGTCATCCTGGTTTGTGGAGTTTGTGGGAAACTCATCCCGGTTTGTGTTCGTGGTTTTTGTGGGAATCTCATCCCGGTTTGTGTTCCTGGTTTTTGTGGGAATCTCATCCCGGTTAGTGTTCATGGTTTCTGTGGGAATCTCATCCCGGTTTGTGTTCGTGGTTTTTGTGGGAATCTCATCCCGGTTTTGTTCATGGTTTTTGTGGGAATCTCATCCCGGTTTGTGTTCGTGGTTTTGTGGGAATCTCAGCCCGGTTTGTCTTCGTGGTTTTTGTGGGAATCTCATCCCGGTTTGTGTTCGTGGTTTTGTGGGAATCTCATCCCGGTTTGTGTTCGTGGTTTTTGTGGGAATCTCATCCCGGTTTGTGTTCGTGGTTTTGTGGGAATCTCATCCCGGTTTGTGTTCGTGGTTTTGTAGGAATTTCATCCCGGTTTGTGTTCGTGGTTTTTGTGGGAATCTCATCCTGGTTTGTGTTCGTGGTTTTGTGGGAATCTCATCCCGGTTTGTGTTCGTGGTTTTTGTGGGAATCTCATCCCGGTTTGTGTTCGTGGTTTTTTGTGGGAATCTCATCCCGGTTTGTGTATGTGGTGTTTGTGGGAATGTCATCCTGGTTTGTGTTCATGGTGTTTGTAGGAATGTCATCCTGGTTTGTGTTTGTGGTGTTTGTGGGATGTCATCCTGGTTTGTATTCGTGGTTTTGTGGGAATCTCATCCCGGTTTGTGTTTGTGGTGTTTGTGGGAATGTCATCCTGGTTTGTGTTCGTGGTTTTGTGGGAATCTCATCCCAGTTTGTATTTGTGGTGTTTGTGGGATGTGGGAATGTCATTCTGGTTTGTGTCCGTGGTTTTGTGGGAATCTCATCCCGGTTTGTGTTCGTGGTTTTTGTGGGAATCTCATCCCGGTTTGTGTTCCTGGTTTTTGTTGGAATCTCATCCCGGTTTGTCTTCCTGGTTTTTGTGGGAATCTCTTCCCGGTTTGTGTTCGTGGTTTTGTGGGAATCTTTGCCCGGTTTGTCTTCGTGGTTTTTGTGGGAATCTCATCCTGGTTTGTGTTCGTGGTTTTTGTGGGAATCTCATCCCAGTTTGTGTTCATGTTTTTGTGGGAATCTCATCTGGGTTTGTGTTCGTGGTTTTTCTGGGAATCTCATCCCGGTTTGTGTTTGTGGTGTTTGTGGGAATGTCATCCCGGTTTGTGTTTGTGGTGTTTGTGGGAATGTCATCCTGGTTTGTGTTCGTGGTTTTGTGGGAATCTCATCCCGGTTTGTGTTTGTGGTATTTGTGGGAATGTCATCCTGGTTTGTGGAGTTTGTGGGAATCTCATCCCGGTTTGTGTTCGTGGTTTTTGTGGGAATCTCATCCCGGTTTGTGTTCCTGGTTTTTGTGGGAATCTCATCCCGGTTTGTGTTCCTGGTGTTTGTGGGAATCTCTTCCCGGTTTGTGTTTGTGGTTTTGTGGGATGTGGGAATGTCATTCTGGTTTGTGTTCGTGGTTTTGTGGGAATCTCATCCCGGTTTGTGTTCGTGGTTTCTGTGGGAATCTCATCCCGGTTTGTGTTTGTGGTGTTTGTGGGAATGTCATCCTGGTTTGTGTTTGTGGTTTTGTGGGAATCTCATCCCGGTTTGTGTTTGTGGTATTTGTGGGAATGTCATCCTGGTTTGTGGTGTTTGTGGGAATCTCATCCCGGTTTGTGTTCATGGTTTTTGTGGGAATCTCATCCGGTTTGTGTTCGTGGTTTTTGTGGGAATCTCATCCTGGTTTGTGTTCGTGGTTTTGTGCGAATCTCATCCCGGTTTGTATTCGTGGTTTTTGTGGGAATCTCATCCCGGTTTGTGTTCGTGGTTTTTGTGGGAATCTCATCCCGGTTTGTGTTTGTGGTGTTTGTGGGAATGTCATCCTGGTTTGTGTTCGTGGTGTTTGTGGGAATGTCATCCTGGTTTGTGTTTGTGGTGTTTGTGGGAATGTCATCCTGGTTTATATTCGTGGTTTTGTGGGAATCTCATCCCGGTTTGTGTTTGTGGTGTTTGTGGGAATGTCATCCTGGTTTGTGTTCGTGGTTTTTTGGGAATCTCATCCCGGTTTGTGTTTGTGGTGTTTGTGGGATGTGGGAATGTCATTCTGGTTTGTGTTCGTGGTTTTGTGGGAATCTCATCCCAGTTTGTGTTCGTGGTTTTGTGGGAATCTCATCCTGGTTTGTGTTCGTGGTTTTTGTGGGAATCTCATCCCGGTTTGTGTTTGTGGTTTTTGTGGGAATCTCATCCCGGTTTGTGTTCGTGGTTTTTGTGGGAATCTCATCCCGGTTTGTGTTCGTGGTTTTTGTGGGAATATCATCCCGGTTTGGTTCGTGGTTTTTGTGGGAATCTCATCCCGGTTTGTGTTCGTGGTTTTGTGGGAATCTCAGCCCGGTTTGTCTTCATGGTTTTTGTGGGAATCTCATCCCGATTTGTGTTCGTGGTTTTGTGGGAATCTCATCCCGGTTTGTGTTTGTGGTGTTTGTGGGAATGTCATCCCGGTTTGTGTTTGTGGTGTTTGTGGGAATGTCATCCTGGTTTGTGTTCGTGGTTTTGTGGGAATCTCATCCCGGTTTGTGTTTGTGGTATTTGTGGGAATGTCATCCTGGTTTGTGGAGTTTGTGGGAATCTCATCCCGGTTTGTGTTCGTGGTTTTTGTGGGAATCTCATCCCGGTTTGTGTTCGTGGTTTTTGTGGGAATCTCATCCCGGTTTGGTTCGTGGTTTTTGTGGGAATCTCATCCCGGTTTGTGTTCGTGGTTTTGTGGGAATCTCAGTCTGGTTTGTCTTCATGGTTTTTGTGGGAATCTCATCCCGGTTTGTGTTCGTGGTTTTGTGGGAATCTCATCCCGGTTTGTGTTCGTGGTTTTTGTGGGAATCTCATCCCGGTTTGTGTTCGTGGTTTTGTGGGAATCTCATCCCGGTTTGTGTTCGTGGTTTTTGTGGGAATCTCATCCCGGTTTGTGTTTGTGGTGTTTGTGGGAATGTCATCCTGGTTTGTGTTTGTGGTTTTGTGGGAATCTCATCCCGGTTTGTGTTTGTGGTATTTGTGGGAATGTCATCCTGGTTTGTGGTGTTTGTGGGAATCTCATCCCGGTTTGTGTTCATGGTTTTTGTGGGAATCTCATCCGGTTTGTGTTCGTGGTTTTTGTGGGAATCTCATCCTGGTTTGTGTTCGTGGTTTTGTGGGAATCTCATCCCGGTTTGTATTCGTGGTTTTTGTGGGAATCTCATCCCGGTTTGTGTTCGTGGTTTTTGTGGGAATCTCATCCCGGTTTGTGTTTGTGGTGTTTGTGGGAATGTCATCCTGGTTTGTGTTCGTGGTGTTTGTGGGAATGTCATCCTGGTTTGTGTTTGTGGTGTTTGTGGGAATGTCATCCTGGTTTATATTCGTGGTTTTGTGGGAATCTCATCCCGGTTTGTGTTCGTGGTTTTTGTGGGAATCTCATCCCGGTTTGTGTTTGTGGTGTTTGTGGGAATGTCATCCTGGTTTGTGGAGTTTGTGGGAATCTCATCCCGGTTTGTGTTCGTGGTTTTTGTGGGAATCTCATCCCGGTTTGTGTTCCTGGTTTTTGTGGGAATCTCATCCCGGTTAGTGTTCATGGTTTCTGTGGGAATCTCATCCCGGTTTGTGTTCGTGGTTTTTGTGGGAATCTCATCCCGGTTTTGTTCATGGTTTTTGTGGGAATCTCATCCCGGTTTGTGTTCGTGGTTTTGTGGGAATCTCAGCCCGGTTTGTCTTCGTGGTTTTTGTGGGAATCTCATCCCGGTTTGTGTTCGTGGTTTTGTGGGAATCTCATCCCGGTTTGTGTTCGTGGTTTTGTGGGAATCTCATCCCGGTTTGTGTTTGTGGTGTTTGTGGGAATGTCATCCTGGTTTGTGTTCGTGGTTTTGTGGGAATCTCATCCCGGTTTGTGTTTGTGGTATTTGTGGGAATGTCATCCTGGTTTGTGGAGTTTGTGGGAATCTCATCCCGGTTTGTGTTCGTGGTTTTTGTGGGAATCTCATCCCGGTTTGTGTTCCTCGTTTTTGTGGGAATCTCATCCCGGTTTGTGTTCGTGGTTTTTGTGGGAATCTCATCCCGGTTTGTGTTCGTGGTTTTTGTGGGAATATCATCCCGGTTTGGTTCGTGGTTTTTGTGGGAATCTCATCCCGGTTTGTGTTCGTGGTTTTGTGGGAATCTCAGCCCGGTTTGTCTTCATGGTTTTTGTGGGAATCTCATCCCGGTTTGTGTTCGTGGTTTTGTGGGAATCTCATCCTGGTTTGTGTTTGTGGTGTTTGTGGGAATGTCATCCCGGTTTGTGTTTGTGGTGTTTGTGGGAATGTCATCCTGGTTTGTGTTCGTGGTTTTGTGGGAATCTCATCCCGGTTTGTGTTTGTGGTATTTGTGGGAATGTCATCCTGGTTTGTGGAGTTTGTGGGAATCTCATCCTGGTTTGTGTTCGTGGTTTTTGTGGGAATCTCATCCCGGTTTTTCTTCCTGGTTTTTGTGGGAATCTCATCCCGGTTTGTGTTCGTGGTTTTTGTGGGAATCTCATCCCGGTTTGTGTTCGTGGTTTTTGTGGGAATCTCATCCCGGTTTGGTTCGTGGTTTTTGTGGGAATCTCATCCCGGTTTGTGTTCGTGGTTTTGTGGGAATCTCAGCCCGGTTTGTCTTCATGGTTTTTGTGGGAATCTCATCCCGGTTTGTGTTCGTGGTTTTGTGGGAATCTCATCCCGGTTTGTGTTCGTGGTTTTTGTGGGAATCTCATCCTGGTTTGTGTTCGTGGTTTTGTGGGAATCTCATCCCGGTTTGTGTTCGTGGTTTTTGTGGGAATCTCATCCCGGTTTGTGTTTGTGGTGTTTGTGGGAATGTCATCCTGGTTTGTGTTTGTGGTGTTTGTGGGAATGTCATCATGGTTTGTGTTTGTGGTGTTTGTGGGAATGTCATCCTGGTTTGTGTTTGTGGTGTTTGTGGGAATGTCATCCTGGTTTGTATTCGTGGTTTTGTGGGAATCTCATCCCGGTTTGTGTTTGTTGTGTTTGTGGGAATGTCATCCTGGTTTGTGTTCATGGTTTTGTGGGAATCTCATCCCGGTTTGTGTTTGTGGTGTTTGTGGGATGTGGGAATGTCATTCTGGTTTGTGTTCGTGGTTTTGTGGGAATCTCATCCCGGTTTGTGTTCGTGGTTTTTGTGGGAATCTCATCCCGGTTTGTGTTTGTGGTGTTTGTGGGAATGTCATCCTGGTTTGTGTTCATGGTTTTGTGGGAATCTCATCCCGGTTTGTGTTTGTGGTATTTGTGGGAATGTCATCCTGGTTTGTGGTGTTTGTGGGAATCTCATCCCGGTTTGTGTTCGTGGTTTTTGTGGGAATCTCATCCCGGTTTGTGTTCGTGGTTTTTGTGGGAATCTCATCCTGGTTTGTGTTCGTGGTTTTGTGGGAATCTCATCCCGGTTTGTGTTCGTGGTTTTTGTGGGAATCTCATCCTGGTTTGTGTTCGTGGTTTTTGTGGGAATCTCATCCCGGTTTGTGTTTGTGGTGTTTGTGGGAATGTCATCCTGGTTTGTGTTCGTGGTGTTTGTGGGAATGTCATCCTAGTTTGTGTTTGTGGTGTTTGTGGGAATGTCATCCTGGTTTGTATTCGTGGTTTTGTGGGAATCTCATCCCGGTTTGTGTTTGTGGTGTTTGTGGGAATGTCATCCTGGTTTGTGTTCGTGGTTTTGTGGGAATCTCATCCCGGTTTGTGTTTGTGGTGTTTGTGTGATGTGGGAATGTCATTCTGGTTTGTGTTCGTGGTTTTGTGGGAATCTCATCCCGGGTTGTGTTCGTGGTTTTGTGGGAATCTCATCCTGGTTTGTGTTCGTGGTTTTTGTGGGAATCTCATCCCGGTTTGTGTTTGTGGTGTTTGTGGGAATGTCATCCTGGTTTGTGTTCGTGGTTTTGTGGGAATCTCATCCCGGTTTGTGTTTGTGGTATTTGTGGGAATGTGATCCTGGTTTGTGGTGTTTGTGGGAATCTCATCCCGGTTTGTGTTCGTGGTTTTTGTGGGAATCTCATCCCGGTTTGTGTTCCTGGTTTTTGTGGGAATCTCATCCCGGTTTGTGTTCCTGGTGTTTGTGGGAATCTCTTCCCGGTTTGTGTTTGTGGTTTTGTGGGATGTGGGAATGTCATTCTGGTTTGTGTTCGTGGTTTTGTGGGAATCTCATCCCGGTTTGTGTTCGTGGTTTCTGTGGGAATCTCATCCCGGTTTGTGTTTGTGGTGTTTGTGGGAATGTCATCCTGGTTTGTGTTTGTGGTTTTGTGGGAATCTCATCCCGGTTTGTGTTTGTGGTATTTGTGGGAATGTCATCCTGGTTTGTGGTGTTTGTGGGAATCTCATCCCGGTTTGTGTTCATGGTTTTTGTGGGAATCTCATCCGGTTTGTGTTCGTGGTTTTTGTGGGAATCTCATCCTGGTTTGTGTTCGTGGTTTTGTGGGAATCTCATCCCGGTTTGTATTCGTGGTTTTTGTGGGAATCTCATCCCGGTTTGTGTTCGTGGTTTTTGTGGGAATCTCATCCCGGTTTGTGTTTGTGGTGTTTGTGGGAATGTCATCCTGGTTTGTGTTCGTGGTGTTTGTGGGAATGTCATCCTGGTTTGTGTTTGTGGTGTTTGTGGGAATGTCATCCTGGTTTATATTCGTGGTTTTGTGGGAATCTCATCCCGGTTTGTGTTTGTGGTGTTTGTGGGAATGTCATCCTGGTTTGTGTTCGTGGTTTTTTGGGAATCTCATCCCGGTTTGTGTTTGTGGTGTTTGTGGGATGTGGGAATGTCATTCTGGTTTGTGTTCGTGGTTTTGTGGGAATCTCATCCCAGTTTGTGTTCGTGGTTTTGTGGGAATCTCATCCTGGTTTGTGTTCGTGGTTTTTGTGGGAATCTCATCCCGGTTTGTGTTTGTGGTTTTTGTGGGAATCTCATCCCGGTTTGTGTTCGTGGTTTTTGTGGGAATCTCATCCCGGTTTGTGTTCGTGGTTTTTGTGGGAATATCATCCCGGTTTGGTTCGTGGTTTTTGTGGGAATCTCATCCCGGTTTGTGTTCGTGGTTTTGTGGGAATCTCAGCCCGGTTTGTCTTCATGGTTTTTGTGGGAATCTCATCCCGGTTTGTGTTCGTGGTTTTGTGGGAATCTCATCCCGGTTTGTGTTTGTGGTGTTTGTGGGAATGTCATCCCGGTTTGTGTTTGTGGTGTTTGTGGGAATGTCATCCTGGTTTGTGTTCGTGGTTTTGTGGGAATCTCATCCCGGTTTGTGTTTGTGGTATTTGTGGGAATGTCATCCTGGTTTGTGGAGTTTGTGGGAATCTCATCCCGGTTTGTGTTCGTGGTTTTTGTGGGAATCTCATCCCGGTTTGTGTTCGTGGTTTTTGTGGGAATCTCATCCCGGTTTGGTTCGTGGTTTTTGTGGGAATCTCATCCCGGTTTGTGTTCGTGGTTTTGTGGGAATCTCAGCCTGGTTTGTCTTCATGGTTTTTGTGGGAATCTCATCCCGGTTTGTGTTCGTGGTTTTGTGGGAATCTCATCCCGGTTTGTGTTCGTGGTTTTTGTGGGAATCTCATCCTGGTTTGTGTTCGTGGTTTTGTGGGAATCTCATCCCGGTTTGTGTTCGTGGTTTTTGTGGGAATCTCATCCCGGTTTGTGTTTGTGGTGTTTGTGGGAATGTCATCCTGGTTTGTGTTTGTGGTTTTGTGGGAATCTCATCCCGGTTTGTGTTTGTGGTATTTGTGGGAATGTCATCCTGGTTTGTGGTGTTTGTGGGAATCTCATCCCGGTTTGTGTTCATGGTTTTTGTGGGAATCTCATCCGGTTTGTGTTCGTGGTTTTTGTGGGAATCTCATCCTGGTTTGTGTTCGTGGTTTTGTGGGAATCTCATCCCGGTTTGTATTCGTGGTTTTTGTGGGAATCTCATCCCGGTTTGTGTTCGTGGTTTTTGTGGGAATCTCATCCCGGTTTGTGTTTGTGGTGTTTGTGGGAATGTCATCCTGGTTTGTGTTCGTGGTGTTTGTGGGAATGTCATCCTGGTTTGTGTTTGTGGTGTTTGTGGGAATGTCATCCTGGTTTATATTCGTGGTTTTGTGGGAATCTCATCCCGGTTTGTGTTCGTGGTTTTTGTGGGAATCTCATCCCGGTTTGTGTTTGTGGTGTTTGTGGGAATGTCATCCTGGTTTGTGGAGTTTGTGGGAAACTCATCCCGGTTTGTGTTCGTGGTTTTTGTGGGAATCTCATCCCGGTTTGTGTTCCTGGTTTTTGTGGGAATCTCATCCCGGTTAGTGTTCATGGTTTCTGTGGGAATCTCATCCCGGTTTGTGTTCGTGGTTTTTGTGGGAATCTCATCCCGGTTTTGTTCATGGTTTTTGTGGGAATCTCATCCCGGTTTGTGTTCGTGGTTTTGTGGGAATCTCAGCCCGGTTTGTCTTCGTGGTTTTTGTGGGAATCTCATCCCGGTTTGTGTTCGTGGTTTTGTGGGAATCTCATCCCGGTTTGTGTTCGTGGTTTTTGTGGGAATCTCATCCCGGTTTGTGTTCGTGGTTTTGTGGGAATCTCATCCCGGTTTGTGTTCGTGGTTTTGTAGGAATTTCATCCCGGTTTGTGTTCGTGGTTTTTGTGGGAATCTCATCCTGGTTTGTGTTCGTGGTTTTGTGGGAATCTCATCCCGGTTTGTGTTCGTGGTTTTTGTGGGAATCTCATCCCGGTTTGTGTTCGTGGTTTTTTGTGGGAATCTCATCCCGGTTTGTGTATGTGGTGTTTGTGGGAATGTCATCCTGGTTTGTGTTCATGGTGTTTGTAGGAATGTCATCCTGGTTTGTGTTTGTGGTGTTTGTGGGATGTCATCCTGGTTTGTATTCGTGGTTTTGTGGGAATCTCATCCCGGTTTGTGTTTGTGGTGTTTGTGGGAATGTCATCCTGGTTTGTGTTCGTGGTTTTGTGGGAATCTCATCCCAGTTTGTATTTGTGGTGTTTGTGGGATGTGGGAATGTCATTCTGGTTTGTGTCCGTGGTTTTGTGGGAATCTCATCCCGGTTTGTGTTCGTGGTTTTTGTGGGAATCTCATCCCGGTTTGTGTTCGTGGTTTTGTGGGAATCTCATCCCGGTTTGTGTTTGTGGTATTTGTGGGAATGTCATCCTGGTTTGTGGTTTTTGTTGGAATCTCATCCCGGTTTGTGTTCCTGGTTTTTGTTGGAATCTCATCCCGGTTTGTCTTCCTGGTTTTTGTGGGAATCTCTTCCCGGTTTGTGTTCGTGGTTTTGTGGGAATCTTTGCCCGGTTTGTCTTCGTGGTTTTTGTGGGAATCTCATCCTGGTTTGTGTTCGTGGTTTTTGTGGGAATCTCATCCCAGTTTGTGTTCATGTTTTTGTGGGAATCTCATCTGGGTTTGTGTTCGTGGTTTTTCTGGGAATCTCATCCCGGTTTGTGTTTGTGGTGTTTGTGGGAATGTCATCCCGGTTTGTGTTTGTGGTGTTTGTGGGAATGTCATCCTGGTTTGTGTTCGTGGTTTTGTGGGAATCTCATCCCGGTTTGTGTTTGTGGTATTTGTGGGAATGTCATCCTGGTTTGTGGAGTTTGTGGGAATCTCATCCCGGTTTGTGTTCGTGGTTTTTGTGGGAATCTCATCCCGGTTTGTGTTCCTGGTTTTTGTGGGAATCTCATCCCGGTTTGTGTTCCTGGTGTTTGTGGGAATCTCTTCCCGGTTTGTGTTTGTGGTTTTGTGGGATGTGGGAATGTCATTCTGGTTTGTGTTCGTGGTTTTGTGGGAATCTCATCCCGGTTTGTGTTCGTGGTTTCTGTGGGAATCTCATCCCGGTTTGTGTTTGTGGTGTTTGTGGGAATGTCATCCTGGTTTGTGTTTGTGGTTTTGTGGGAATCTCATCCCGGTTTGTGTTTGTGGTATTTGTGGGAATGTCATCCTGGTTTGTGGTGTTTGTGGGAATCTCATCCCGGTTTGTGTTCATGGTTTTTGTGGGAATCTCATCCGGTTTGTGTTCGTGGTTTTTGTGGGAATCTCATCCTGGTTTGTGTTCGTGGTTTTGTGCGAATCTCATCCCGGTTTGTATTCGTGGTTTTTGTGGGAATCTCATCCCGGTTTGTGTTCGTGGTTTTTGTGGGAATCTCATCCCGGTTTGTGTTTGTGGTGTTTGTGGGAATGTCATCCTGGTTTGTGTTCGTGGTGTTTGTGGGAATGTCATCCTGGTTTGTGTTTGTGGTGTTTGTGGGAATGTCATCCTGGTTTATATTCGTGGTTTTGTGGGAATCTCATCCCGGTTTGTGTTTGTGGTGTTTGTGGGAATGTCATCCTGGTTTGTGTTCGTGGTTTTTTGGGAATCTCATCCCGGTTTGTGTTTGTGGTGTTTGTGGGATGTGGGAATGTCATTCTGGTTTGTGTTCGTGGTTTTGTGGGAATCTCATCCCAGTTTGTGTTCGTGGTTTTGTGGGAATCTCATCCTGGTTTGTGTTCGTGGTTTTTGTGGGAATCTCATCCCGGTTTGTGTTTGTGGTTTTTGTGGGAATCTCATCCCGGTTTGTGTTCGTGGTTTTTGTGGGAATCTCATCCCGGTTTGTGTTCGTGGTTTTTGTGGGAATATCATCCCGGTTTGGTTCGTGGTTTTTGTGGGAATCTCATCCCGGTTTGTGTTCGTGGTTTTGTGGGAATCTCAGCCCGGTTTGTCTTCATGGTTTTTGTGGGAATCTCATCCCGATTTGTGTTCGTGGTTTTGTGGGAATCTCATCCCGGTTTGTGTTTGTGGTGTTTGTGGGAATGTCATCCCGGTTTGTGTTTGTGGTGTTTGTGGGAATGTCATCCTGGTTTGTGTTCGTGGTTTTGTGGGAATCTCATCCCGGTTTGTGTTTGTGGTATTTGTGGGAATGTCATCCTGGTTTGTGGAGTTTGTGGGAATCTCATCCCGGTTTGTGTTCGTGGTTTTTGTGGGAATCTCATCCCGGTTTGTGTTCGTGGTTTTTGTGGGAATCTCATCCCGGTTTGGTTCGTGGTTTTTGTGGGAATCTCATCCCGGTTTGTGTTCGTGGTTTTGTGGGAATCTCAGTCTGGTTTGTCTTCATGGTTTTTGTGGGAATCTCATCCCGGTTTGTGTTCGTGGTTTTGTGGGAATCTCATCCCGGTTTGTGTTCGTGGTTTTTGTGGGAATCTCATCCCGGTTTGTGTTCGTGGTTTTGTGGGAATCTCATCCCGGTTTGTGTTCGTGGTTTTTGTGGGAATCTCATCCCGGTTTGTGTTTGTGGTGTTTGTGGGAATGTCATCCTGGTTTGTGTTTGTGGTTTTGTGGGAATCTCATCCCGGTTTGTGTTTGTGGTATTTGTGGGAATGTCATCCTGGTTTGTGGTGTTTGTGGGAATCTCATCCCGGTTTGTGTTCATGGTTTTTGTGGGAATCTCATCCGGTTTGTGTTCGTGGTTTTTGTGGGAATCTCATCCTGGTTTGTGTTCGTGGTTTTGTGGGAATCTCATCCCGGTTTGTATTCGTGGTTTTTGTGGGAATCTCATCCCGGTTTGTGTTCGTGGTTTTTGTGGGAATCTCATCCCGGTTTGTGTTTGTGGTGTTTGTGGGAATGTCATCCTGGTTTGTGTTCGTGGTGTTTGTGGGAATGTCATCCTGGTTTGTGTTTGTGGTGTTTGTGGGAATGTCATCCTGGTTTATATTCGTGGTTTTGTGGGAATCTCATCCCGGTTTGTGTTCGTGGTTTTTGTGGGAATCTCATCCCGGTTTGTGTTTGTGGTGTTTGTGGGAATGTCATCCTGGTTTGTGGAGTTTGTGGGAATCTCATCCCGGTTTGTGTTCGTGGTTTTTGTGGGAATCTCATCCCGGTTTGTGTTCCTGGTTTTTGTGGGAATCTCATCCCGGTTAGTGTTCATGGTTTCTGTGGGAATCTCATCCCGGTTTGTGTTCGTGGTTTTTGTGGGAATCTCATCCCGGTTTTGTTCATGGTTTTTGTGGGAATCTCATCCCGGTTTGTGTTCGTGGTTTTGTGGGAATCTCAGCCCGGTTTGTCTTCGTGGTTTTTGTGGGAATCTCATCCCGGTTTGTGTTCGTGGTTTTGTGGGAATCTCATCCCGGTTTGTGTTCGTGGTTTTTGTGGGAATCTCATCCCGGTTTGTGTTCGTGGTTTTGTGGGAATCTCATCCCGGTTTGTGTTCGTGGTTTTGTAGGAATTTCATCCCGGTTTGTGTTCGTGGTTTTTGTGGGAATCTCATCCTGGTTTGTGTTCGTGGTTTTGTGGGAATCTCATCCCGGTTTGTGTTCGTGGTTTTTGTGGGAATCTCATCCCGGTTTGTGTTCGTGGTTTTTGTGGGAATCTCATCCCGGTTTGTGTATGTGGTGTTTGTGGGAATGTCATCCTGGTTTGTGTTCATGGTGTTTGTAGGAATGTCATCCTGGTTTGTGTTTGTGGTGTTTGTGGGATGTCATCCTGGTTTGTATTCGTGGTTTTGTGGGAATCTCATCCCGGTTTGTGTTTGTGGTGTTTGTGGGAATGTCATCCTGGTTTGTGTTCGTGGTTTTGTGGGAATCTCATCCCAGTTTGTATTTGTGGTGTTTGTGGGATGTGGGAATGTCATTCTGGTTTGTGTCCGTGGTTTTGTGGGAATCTCATCCCGGTTTGTGTTCGTGGTTTTTGTGGGAATCTCATCCCGGTTTGTGTTCGTGGTTTTGTGGGAATCTCATCCCGGTTTGTGTTTGTGGTATTTGTGGGAATGTCATCCTGGTTTGTGGTTTTTGTTGGAATCTCATCCCGGTTTGTGTTCCTGGTTTTTGTGGGAATCTCATCCCGGTTTGTCTTCCTGGTTTTTGTGGGAATCTCTTCCCGGTTTGTGTTCGTGGTTTTGTGGGAATCTTTGCCCGGTTTGTCTTCGTGGTTTTTGTGGGAATCTCATCCTGGTTTGTGTTCGTGGTTTTTGTGGGAATCTCATCCCGGTTTGTGTTCATGTTTTTGTGGGAATCTCATCTGGGTTTGTGTTCGTGGTTTTTCTGGGAATCTCATCCCGGTTTGTGTTTGTGGTGTTTGTGGGAATGTCATCCCGGTTTGTGTTTGTGGTGTTTGTGGGAATGTCATCCTGGTTTGTGTTCGTGGTTTTGTGGGAATCTCATCCCGGTTTGTGTTTGTGGTATTTGTGGGAATGTCATCCTGGTTTGTGGAGTTTGTGGGAATCTCATCCCGGTTTGTGTTCGTGGTTTTTGTGGGAATCTCATCCCGGTTTGTGTTCCTGGTTTTTGTGGGAATCTCATCCCGGTTTGTGTTCGTGGTTTTTGTGGGAATCTCATCCCGGTTTGTGTTCCTGGTTTTTGTGGGAATCTCATCCCGGTTTGTGTTTGTGGTTTTTGTGGGAATCTCATCCCGGTTTGTGTTTGTGGTGTTTGTGGGAATGTCATCCTGGTTTGTGGAGTTTGTGGGAATCTCATCCCGGTTTGTGTTCCTGGTTTTTGTGGGAATCTCATCCCGGTTTGTGTTCCTATATTTTTGTGGGAATCTCATCCTGGTTTGTGTTCGTGGTTTTGTGGGAATCTCATCCCGGTTTGTCTTCATGGTTTTTGTGGGAATCTCATCCCGGTTTGTGTTCGTGGTTTTGTGGGAATGTCATCCCGGTTTGTGTTCGTGTTTTTTGTGGGAATCTCATCCCGGTTTGTGTTCGTGGTTTTGTGGGAACCTCATCCCGGTTTGTGTTTGTGGTGTTTGTGGGAATGTCATCCCGGTTTGTGTTTGTGGTGTTTGTGGGAATGTCATCCTGGTGTGTGTTCGTGGTTTTGTGGGAATCTCATCCCGGTTTGTGTTTGTGGTATTTGTGGGAATGTCATCCTGGTTTGTGGAGTTTGTGGGAATCTCATCCCAGTTTGTGTTCGTGGTTTTTGTGGGAATCTCATCCCGGTTTGTGTTCCTGGTTTTTGTGGGAATCTCATCCCGGTTTGTGTTCGTCGTTTTTGTGGGAATCTCATCCCGGTTTGTGTTCGTGGTTTTTGTGGGAATCTCATCCCGGTTTGGTTCGTGGTTTTTGTGGGAATCTCATCCCGGTTTGTGTTCGTGGTTTTGTGGGAATCTCAGCCCGGTTTGTCTTCATGGTTTTTGTGGGAATCTCATCCCGGTTTGTGTTCGTGGTTTTGTGGGAATCTCATCCCGGTTTGTGTTCGTGGTTTTTGTGGGAATCTCATCCTGGTTTGTGTTCGTGGTTTTGTGGGAATCTCATCCCGGTTTGTGTTCGTGGTTTTTGTGGGAATCTCATCCCGGTTTGTGTTTGTGGTGTTTGTGGGAATGTCATCCTGGTTTGTGTTTGTGGTGTTTGTGGGAATGTCATCATGGTTTGTGTTTGTGGTGTTTGTGGGAATGTCATCCTGGTTTGTGTTTGTGGTGTTTGTGGGAATGTCATCCTGGTTTGTATTCGTGGTTTTGTGGGAATCTCATCCCGGTTTGTGTTTGTTGTGTTTGTGGGAATGTCATCCTGGTTTGTGTTCATGGTTTTGTGGGAATCTCATCCCGGTTTGTGTTTGTGGTGTTTGTGGGATGTGGGAATGTCATTCTGGTTTGTGTTCGTGGTTTTGTGGGAATCTCATCCCGGTTTGTGTTCGTGGTTTTTGTGGGAATCTCATCCCGGTTTGTGTTTGTGGTGTTTGTGGGAATGTCATCCTGGTTTGTGTTCGTGGTTTTGTGGGAATCTCATCCCGGTTTGTGTTTGTGGTATTTGTGGGAATGTCATCCTGGTTTGTGGTGTTTGTGGGAATCTCATCCCGGTTTGTGTTCGTGGTTTTTGTGGGAATCTCATCCCGGTTTGTGTTCGTGGTTTTTGTGGGAATCTCATCCTGGTTTGTGTTCGTGGTTTTGTGGGAATCTCATCCCGGTTTGTGTTCGTGGTTTTTGTGGGAATCTCATCCTGGTTTGTGTTCGTGGTTTTTGTGGGAATCTCATCCCGGTTTGTGTTTGTGGTGTTTGTGGGAATGTCATCCTGGTTTGTGTTCGTGGTGTTTGTGGGAATGTCATCCTAGTTTGTGTTTGTGGTGTTTGTGGGAATGTCATCCTGGTTTGTATTCGTGGTTTTGTGGGAATCTCATCCCGGTTTGTGTTTGTGGTGTTTGTGGGAATGTCATCCTGGTTTGTGTTCGTGGTTTTGTGGGAATCTCATCCCGGTTTGTGTTTGTGGTGTTTGTGTGATGTGGGAATGTCATTCTGGTTTGTGTTCGTGGTTTTGTGGGAATCTCATCCCGGGTTGTGTTCGTGGTTTTGTGGGAATCTCATCCTGGTTTGTGTTCGTGGTTTTTGTGGGAATCTCATCCCGGTTTGTGTTTGTGGTGTTTGTGGGAATGTCATCCTGGTTTGTGTTCGTGGTTTTGTGGGAATCTCATCCCGGTTTGTGTTTGTGGTATTTGTGGGAATGTGATCCTGGTTTGTGGTGTTTGTGGGAATCTCATCCCGGTTTGTGTTCGTGGTTTTTGTGGGAATCTCATCCCGGTTTGTGTTCCTGGTTTTTGTGGGAATCTCATCCCGGTTTGTGTTCCTGGTGTTTGTGGGAATCTCTTCCCGGTTTGTGTTTGTGGTTTTGTGGGATGTGGGAATGTCATTCTGGTTTGTGTTCGTGGTTTTGTGGGAATCTCATCCCGGTTTGTGTTCGTGGTTTCTGTGGGAATCTCATCCCGGTTTGTGTTTGTGGTGTTTGTGGGAATGTCATCCTGGTTTGTGTTTGTGGTTTTGTGGGAATCTCATCCCGGTTTGTGTTTGTGGTATTTGTGGGAATGTCATCCTGGTTTGTGGTGTTTGTGGGAATGTCATCCCGGTTTGTGTTCATGGTTTTTGTGGGAATCTCATCCGGTTTGTGTTCGTGGTTTTTGTGGGAATCTCATCCTGGTTTGTGTTCGTGGTTTTGTGGGAATCTCATCCCGGTTTGTATTCGTGGTTTTTGTGGGAATCTCATCCCGGTTTGTGTTCGTGGTTTTTGTGGGAATGTCATCCCGGTTTTTGTTTGTGGTGTTTGTGGGAATGTCATCCTGGTTTGTGTTCGTGGTGTTTGTGGGAATGTCATCCTGGTTTGTGTTTGTGGTGTTTGTGGGAATGTCATCCTGGTTTATATTCGTGGTTTTGTGGGAATCTCATCCCGGTTTGTGTTTGTGGTGTTTGTGGGAATGTCATCCTGGTTTGTGTTCGTGGTTTTTTGGGAATCTCATCCCGGTTTGTGTTTGTGGTGTTTGTGGGATGTGGGAATGTCATTCTGGTTTGTGTTCGTGGTTTTGTGGGAATCTCATCCCAGTTTGTGTTCGTGGTTTTGTGGGAATCTCATCCTGGTTTGTGTTCGTGGTTTTTGTGGGAATCTCATCCCGGTTTGTGTTTGTGGTGTTTGTGGGAATGTCATCCTGGTTTGTGTTCGTGGTATTTGTGGGAATGTGATCCTGGTTTGTGGTGTTTGTGGGAATCTCATCCCGGTTTGTGTTCGTGGTTTTTGTGGGAATCTCATCCCGGTTTGTGTTCCTGGTTTTTGTGGGAATCTCATCCCGGTTTGTGTTCCTGGTGTTTGTGGGAATCTCTTCCCGGTTTGTGTTCGTGGTTTTGTGGGAATCTCATCCCGGTTTGTCTTCATGGTTTTTGTGGGAATCTCATCCCGGTTTGTGTTCGTGGTTTTGTGGGAATCTCATCCCGGTTTGTGTTCGTGGTTTTGTGGGAATGTCATCCCGGTTTGTGTTCGTGTTTTTTGTGGGAATCTCATCCCGGTTTGTGTTCGTGGTTTTTCTGGGAATCTCATCCCGGTTTGTGTTTGTGGTGTTTGTCGGAATGTCATCCCGGTTTGTGTTTGTGGTGTTTGTGGGAATGTCATCCTGGTTTGTGTTCGTGGTTTTGTGGGAATCTCATCCCGGTTTGTGTTTGTGGTATTTGTGGGAATGTCATCCTGGTTTGTGGAGTTTGTGGGAATCTCATCCCGGTTTGTGTTCGTGGTTTTTGTGGGAATCTCATCCCGGTTTGTGTTCCTGGTTTTTGTGGGAATCTCATCCCGGTTTGTGTTCCTATATTTTTGTGGGAATCTCATCCTGGTTTGTGTTCGTGGTTTTGTGGGAATCTCATCCCGGTTTGTCTTCATGGTTTTTGTGGGAATCTCATCCCGGTTTGTGTTCGTGGTTTTGTGGGAATCTCATCCCGGTTTGTGTTCGTGGTTTTGTGGGAATCCCATCCCGGTTTGTGTTCGTGGTTTTTGTGGGAATCTCATCCCGGTTTGTGTTCGTGGTTTTTCTTGGAATCTCATCCCGGTTTGTGTTTGTGGTGTTTGTGGGAATGTCGTCCCGGCTTGTGTTTGTGGAGTTTGTGGGAATGTCATCCTAGTTTGTGTTTGTGGTGTTTGTGGGAATGTCATCCTGGATTGTATTCGTGGTTTTGTGGGAATCTCATCCCGGTTTGTGTTTGTGGTGTTTGTCGGAATGTCATCCCGGTTTGTGTTTGTGGTGTTTGTGGGAATGTCATCCTGGTTTGTGTTCGTGGTTTTGTGGGAATCTCATCCCGGTTTGTGTTTGTGGTATTTGTGGGAATGTCATCCTGGTTTGTGGAGTTTGTGGGAATCTCATCCCGGTTTGTGTTCGTGGTTTTTGTGGGAATCTCATCCCGGTTTGTGTTCCTGGTTTTTGTGGGAATCTCATCCCAGTTTGTGTTCCTATATTTTTGTGGGAATCTCATCCTGGTTTGTGTTCGTGGTTTTGTGGGAATCTCATCCCGGTTTGTCTTCGTGGTTTTTGTGGGAATCTCATCCCGGTTTGTGTTCGTGGTTTTGTGGGAATCTCATCCCGGTTTGTGTTCGTGGTTTTGTGGGAATCCCATCCCGGTTTGTGTTCATGGTTTTTCTTGGAATCTCATCCCGGTTTGTGTTTGTGGTGTTTGTGGGAATGTCGTCCCGGTTTGTGTTTGTGGAGTTTGTGGGAATGTTATCCTGGTTTGTGTTCGTGGTTTTGTGGGAATCTCATCCCGGTTTGTGTTTGTGGTATTTGTGGGAATGTCGTCCTCGTTTGTGGTGTTTGTGGGAATCTCATCCCTGTTTGTGTTCGTGGTTTTGTGGGAATCTCATCCCGGTTTGTTTTCCTGGTTTTTGTGGGAATCTCATCCCGGTTTGTGTTCGTGGTTTTGTGGGAATCTCATCCCTGTTTGTGTTTGTGGTGTTTGTGGGAATGTCATCCTGGTTTGTGGTGTTTGTGGGAATCTCATCCCAGTTTGTGTTTGTGGGAATCTCATCCACACTTGAATTTCCAGTTAAAGGTTCTCAGCACGTGGATGTCCTAATCGGCAGCTGCTAATTCAAGTTCAGCCTAGCTAAGTTCCCCAGACCAGATACGTTGTGTTTTACTGTTTCATTAAAAAAAATCTTTTTCTGGTTGTGTTTCTCGTCAATTTTCTTTCCCAAACCGTATCTTGTTGTGTCGAATCGTCAATTTTGTGTTCTTGGTAAAGTCAGGCCTATCAGTACTAGTCAGGTAGGAATGTCGCCTCTCCCTATGTTTTTTCCTTGTTTTTGCTCCTTTTATCCCAGGTGTTGTTACTTCAGATCTCTCAGCTCAATCCATCTTCCCTCCTCACTCAAAAATACAAACAACATAATACTCCATCTTCTCTCTGAAATACCTCCCCACCCCCCCAAAAAAATATACAACATCCAACAACTACATCATCGGAAAAAACCCCAAACTCTTACCTCCCGTGATCAGTTACTGATTTCCCTTCGCCTTTTTCTTTTCAATATCCCCAAACTGAACCTTCAATTAATAAGACGTTTCCCTTCCTTTTAAAGCTCTTCCTAACAATAAAAAACCTAGAAGAGCACTCAGTAGAACGCATACCTCCGCCACGCTGAACAGTTTACGTTTTGTATCCCACCGATAGGTAGGATCGGGATTCGGACCTGAACCAAAATCTAATCGGCTTGTTCTTGTCACCTAACCAACTCATTCACCTAGTTTAGTCATAACTCGTCCTTAACGTCCATAAATATCGTGCAATATTAATTTTTAGCACCATCTCTCAATGGTAAAGAATCATTTTCAATTTTAAACTCGAACAGCACTCTTCGACGTCACAACGTCGACTGATATGCCTCCGCCCACATTATTACATCTTACTACAATTCACCAAATGTCCGTCTGTCTGTCCGTCCGTCCGTTTGAAGGTACCGCAAAAACGGCTGAACTGATCGCAACGATATTTTGGGTGGGTAATCCTGGGATCTCCTGGAGTAAAATAGGCTATTTAGTTTTTCCAATTTCAGCTTTGGTCTCCAGCATTTTCCGGTTTGGACTCCCACATAACGTTATTTTCCTGGGTGCCGCACAAACGGTTGCACCGATCGCAACCTGACGAATGAAAACACACAGTTAAAAATAATGACCTCAGACAAAGACCTTTTATAAGGACATGGGTTGAATCCCTGATTGAGAGAATGCCAACCCCCTCCACGCCATCACGGTCATCTCTCCAACTCGCAATCCCAAGAGATCTGCAGAAAGGACGACCCAAGACCAATTACCTTCTTTTTGATTCATATATAAACATCATTAAAAGTAAATAATGACCTTGGACAAAGTTCAAACGATGTGGGTTTAATCTCTGCATGAGAGAATTCCACATAGCTATTTGGGTGGTGTATATGCTAACAGATCGCTGTCTCCATCGATCTTGCCAAGGCCGTAACAGCTATCGGCTCAAAATCCTTTTAACTGTTGACTTGGTAGTTTTTACAATGAAGGAAACACGTATCGGGAGTACATACGACATAGCGATTGTGAATGTGACAGCTCTGAGGCGTCTTTCGCTTCACATCGCAGTGACAGTGAGCACCAATATGGCGGCTGTAAGATTACAATCTGGCTTCAAGCCCCCTCACCACCCAAAGCCTTCAAACAGACATATTAACATGCTTCTCCCCCTTAAAACCCGTTCTTCAAAGCAAAGTGGTAAAATTATTTTGTTGCATCACCATTATATATTATGAGCAACGGTAGCCGCCCGAAGGGAGGGGCTTCAATTGGGAGGCGCAAATGATTATTGAAACGATTTATATAAACATCAGTTAAATCATATCACATGCAAATCATCAAAATCTAAACAGTATTTTTAGAATTTCAATAAAGAAAACCACATCACTGTTCATATCGGTAAATATTATTCCATTGTGTTTCAAATCGTGATATCAACTGTACGCTTTTCTTTCGGAAAAAAAATGGACCTCTTCATGAGGATGGATGGAAAAAATGGAAATGGATTTTGTACCTCTTCTTCAGCTTTGAACTTCAGGTTAGACGACATTGCTGATAAAAGTTCCTTTTCTCTCTTTGAAGTTATTGGCAAACATTTTTATATTGTCGCTGCTGCCAACGCGATGCATGGCATTATTCATTGCATTCATTCATTCATTCATTCATTGAAGCCCCGCCCCTATGGCAGGTACCGTTGCTGGTCATGATAATACTTGTATCAAGTTTAATTTAAATCCATTCAGCTGTGCCCAATTTAGCACATTTCTACCTGACATGAGCTCTGACCTTTGACGTATTGACCCCCAAATTTAATCAGTTCATGTTTACATCATTATACATACCTGCACCAAGTTTTAATTTAAATCCCTTCAGATGTTCACAAGTTATCACATTTTTACCTGACATGACCTCTGACCTTTGGCCTTTGACCTCGGGACCCCAACATATAATCAGTTAATCTTTACATCATTATACATACCCTTACCAAATTTGAATTAGATCACTTCAGCCGTTCTCAAGTTACAGACCTATTACAGATTTGACCTTTGACTTATGACCCCAACATATAATCACTTAATCTTTACAATATTACACATACCTGTACCAAGTTTGAATTATATCACTTCAGCCGTTCTCAAGTTATAGACCAATAACAGACTTTTACCTTTGACCTCTTGACCCCAAAATCTAATCAGTTCATCTTTACCTCATTCTACATACCTGAACCAAATTTGGTCAGATTCCCATCACTGGTTCACAAGTTATTGCGGTAACAGGATTTTTATCTAAAAATGACCTCTGACCTTTGACCTAGTGACCCCAAAATCTAACCAATTCATCTTTACCTCATTATACATACCTGTGCCAAGTTTGACTAAGATCCCTTTAGCCGTTCTTAAGTTATCGCGGAAACGAAAACCTATCACGGACAGACGGATTTTTTTCTTTTTCTTTTTTGTATACTGAATCGAGGCTCGTGAAAGAGCTGACATTTACTTCACAAACAAATCAACCAGACAAACAAAATATATAAAAAGAGGGAGCGGAAGACAAGATGGGGAGAGAAGGGGAAGCACACAAACACTTGAGACCACACAACATTTGAGAGCAGGGAGATGTGTGGGAGGGAGAGGGCTTGGGGGGGGAGGCGGCGGAAGGGAGGGGTGGGGGGTGGGAGAAGTATAAAACACAAGGACACCAAGGACTTCCAGAACAGAAGTTGGTATTTCAAAAAAGTGGAATTGAGGTGAAATTAGCGGGGGTAGAAAAGATCAAGGTTTTCGATGGGGGAAGATAAGAGATGGTGGTGAACAGCTGTTTTAAAGAACTGGAGGGTGGAGTGGGTTTGAAGAGAGTGAGGGAGTTTGTTCCAGAGGCGGGAGAAAGGAGGCATGAAGGAGTGAAGGTGAGCAGAGAGTCTTGATTTTGGCAGTTTAACCATAAGAGGGTTGCAGGCAGATCTTGTGCGACCTGTAGGAATAGTTGGGGGACAGAGCCCAGAGAGAGCTGGGGGGGGGGGGGGCAAGGCCAGAGAGGAGTCGGCAGACGACGGAAAGACCACCAACCTGCCTGCGGTGAGTGAGTGAGAGGCCCTTGGAGTTAGCTTCATCGCGGGAGATTCCAATGATTCTGAATGCTTTGGTTTCAACAGCGTGAAGACGAGCTAGGTGTGAGGCAGGAGCACCAGCCCAGAGGGGAGAGCAGTATTACATTGAGCTGCGGATGAAAGCCTTGTATGTGGTGAGGAGCTCAGGTGTGCCAAGGAAGGACTTCGCACGATGGAGGATGCCCATTGCCCAGTCGGCGACTGGCTTTGGAGGCCAGATTTGAAATGTCGTTTTTTTTTTGTTTTTTTTTGTGTTTTTTTTTGTGTTTTTTTGTATAAAAGATCGAGGCTCGTGAAAGAGCGAAGATTTATCACACAGAAAGACAAACCGACAAACCGACACATAACCGACAAACCGACACATAGAACAAATAACATCGGGAGCGGTAGACAAGATGGGGAGAGAGGGGGAAGGACACAAACACAACACAGCACAACACAACATTTTAGAGCAGGAACCGAGAGACATGGAGACATCGAGAGATCTGTGGGAGGGAGAGGGCTTTGGGGGGGAGGCATGGGAAAGGGGGTGGGAGAGGCATAAAACATATGGACACTGCCAGGACTACCAGGAAAGAAGTTGGAATTACAAACAAGATGGATCTGTGGTGAATTAGTGGGGGTAGAAAAGATCAAGGTTTTGGATGGGGGAAGATAAGAGATGGTGGTGAACAGCTGTTTTAAAGACCTGGAGGGAGGAGTGGGATTGAAGGGAGTGTGGGAGTTTGTTCCAGAGGCGGGAGAAAAGAGGAATGAAGGAGTGAAGGTGAGCAGAGAGCCGAGATTTCGGCAGTTTAACCATCAGAGGCTTGCTGGCAGATCTTGTGCGACCTGTAGGAATATTTGGGGGACAGAGCACAGAGAGAGCTGGGGGAGCAAGGCCGGAGAGGAGTCGGTAGAAGACGGAAAGACCACCAACCTGCCTGCGGTGAGTGAGTGAGAGGCCCTTGGAGTTAGCTTCATCACGGGAGATTCCAATGATTCTGAATGCTTTGCTTTCAACAGCGTGAAGACGAGCTAGGTGTGAGGCAGGAGCACCAGCCCAGAGGGGAGAGCAGTATTCCATTGGAGATGTTTTCCCAGGAAAGATCATGGCAGATAGTGAGACCCAAAAGCTTGAGTGACAGAACTTCTTGGAGAGGATTATTCAGAAAGATTCAGACTTTATCTTTCTTTCGGTGTGTATGTAACTATTGGTGTGTCTCAAATAGTATTCTTGGTGTTGGTTTTTCATACCTGTGTACAGAATCGTCGGTTTCCTTTCGGCGCTCGCAATTCCTTTCGGTCTCTATTTTTCACGTTCCACGTTCGGTCTCTGTCTTTGTTTTCATCCCAACTCAAAAAAAAAAAAAAAAATAGATATATATATTCCCTTCTCTGTTCTTATCCGTTTCGTTCTTATTTGTTCGTTCGTTCTTTGTTCACGTCGTTAAAAAATGTTCCATCTGTCCCCTGAAGAATGGTATTCTGTCATATTCTATAACACCTTTTTCTTCTTCTTCTATAAAAGGATGCCTTCGACTTGCTCACCAAATCTATTCATTCCAAAAAAAAATTCCATCTCTTATAGTGCATCTTTCATTCATTCCCTAAACTCTCCAGAACTCCACCCATCCTTCAGCGTCCTCAAACGTAGTTTTGACCCGAAGGTCGCAAGAATCTCATTTTGCAAGAAATGTTCGTTTCCCATTAATCGTACATTTTTCAAAATCCAATCTCACCCCTCCCCTCCAAATCTTCCCCATCACCCATCCCTTTCAAATCTTCCCCCTTGCCCCTCCCCTCCAAATCTTCCCCATCACCCATCCCTTTCAGATATCCCCCCTTGCCCCTTCCCTCCTAAACTCCCCCCACACCTCTCCCCTCTGAGACCCTCCCTCACTCCTCCCCTCCTAGACTCCCCTCTCACCCCTCCTCCTCAAAGCGTCCTCCCCGCTTCTTCCCCCTTCCAACTCTCACCTTCAGCTCCCTCAACCTTCTGCCTCACTCTTCCCCCTCCTCAAACAACACCTCACTGCGCCTCACCCAATCACCATCAAACCTTTTGTCCGCCCCATACTTCCCTTTCTCCAAGCTGTTCTGAAATCTCTGACGCACCTTCAACAGCTCTCCCTACCTCTTCCTCCTCTTCCACATCATACCGTACCGCTCCCCCCCCCCCCCTGTTCTGTATCCGATGCTCCCCCTTCCTCTTCTTTAACAGTATGGACCTCAAACATCCGGGGCCTTCGCTCAAACTTGACTGATCTCTCCATACAGGTTGCTTCTGACAAACCAGACGTGATCTGCTTAACAGAAACTTTCCTCCTTCATGATGTCTCTGATTCCTTGGTATCTCTCCCAGGTTACTCCCTCCTCCGGTATGATAGACCTGAGCCTCGTCCTGGAGGGGGGGGTTGCTATCTTTATAAAAAACTCTCTTCCTCACTCGCCCTGCACTGCCCTCTCTCCACCTCACCCCCAGGAATACCTTTGGCTACGGCTTCCCCTTCGCTCCCACCTTTTGTTCATATGTGTGTTGTACCGTCCACCAAACAGTGATGACTCAATCTACATCTCGCTGTCTGATAACATGGACCAACTTCTATCTACCCATCCCAACTCTCTCTTCCTCATATGTGGTGATTTCAATTGTCACCATGCCAGTTGGCTGAGTGTGGGTACCTCTCTCACCAGCCATGGCTCTTCAGCAAAGGACTTCTGTGACTCACTGGGACTGACACAATCTGTCAATTTCCCGACCCGGATCTCAATCAATGGAGCATCTTCTCTTCTGGACTTGGTTATGACTAACTTCCCTGAAAATGTCTGCTGCTCTTCTTCTGCTCCAATCGGCTCATCTGATCATGTGCTTGTTAAAGTCGACATCTCTCTGACCATTCTCAGAGAGCCTCCTCAGCGTCGACGAGTCTGGCATTTCACTCAGGCCAACTGGCATAGTCTTCAAGCAGCAATCAATCATCTGGACTGGTCTCCCATCTCTACCGCCTCTGACATTAACTCATCCTGGGAATTCTTCCAAAGTAAACTGCTCTCTCTCATGCACAGATTTATCCCATCTCGTCTTCAGTTGTCATACCCTTCCTCCCGTCCATGGTACACGGAATCTTGTGGTGAGGCTATTGCCCAGAAACAACTTGCTTTCGTCTCCTGGAAAGCAAATCCAACGGAAGGAAATCTCATTTCCTTTCACAAAGCCCGAAACAAGTGTGTGTCCACCCTCAGGAGAGCCAGGAAACAATATCTATCCGTTCTCAGGACAGAACTCTCTTATCTGTCTCCCTCTTCCAAATCCTGGTGGCGTCTGGTCAAATCTGTTTCTGGTGTTTGTTCCCCCTCCATCCCCTCCCTCACCTCAAACGGCCACATGGCTGACTCCGCGCGTGAAAAAGCTGAATGCCTCAACTCTGTGCTTGCCTCGAAATCTTGTGTCCCAAACCCATCCCTCTCTGTACCCACCGTACCCAGTCGTACCCAGCTGCTCCTGGACTCTGTGTACTTTCCTTCTGACAAGGTGGAAAAGTTTCTGTCAACCCTCGACTCTGATTCTGCAACTGGACCTGACGGCATCAGCCCACGGGTCCTAAAATCTTGTTCTTCCGCTCTTTCACTCCCTCTCTCTGTTCTCTTCACACTCTCTTTTGCTCAAGGTCATCTGCCATCTGCTTGGATATCTGCCAACATCACTGCTTTGCACAAAAAAGGTGCAAAAACAGATCCTAGCAACTACAGACCAATCAGCCTTCTCTCAATTATCAGTAAAGTCATGGAATCCATCATTGCTTCAGATATGAAATCTTTCCTCTTCTCCAATGGCTTGATCTCTGATCATCAATTTCGTTTCAGACCTGGTCACTCTACTCTGGACATGCTGCTTCTGCTTTCTCAGCAATGGATGGAGGTCCTCAATGCCAAACAGGAAATTCGAGCTGTCTCCCTTGACATATCACGTGCCTTCGATACGGTCTGGCACCCCGCCCTGCTCACCAGACTCTCCTCTGTTGGTATCCATGGAAATCTCCACGTATGGCTGGCGGACTTCCTCTCTAGTCGTAGTCAACGTGTGGCGCTGAATGGGTTTCTCTCATCTCCTCTTCCTGTTCAGGCTGGAGTTCCCCAAGGCAGCGTTCTGGGCCCTGTGCTTTTTCTGGTCTTCATCAATGATCTCCCCGACTCTCTTGAAAATCCTCTCTATCTCTTTGCTGATGACTCTACTCTCTGTCGCTCCATTCTTCATCCCTCAGATCGACAGTCTGCAGCCTCCTCACCCTCTGCAGACCTGGACAAAATCACAGACTGGGCAAACAAGTGGAACATGTCTTTCAATCCTGACAAATCTCACACTCTTACAATGTCTCTCCGAAAAGACCGACTGGACAACCCTCCCATCTACTTTCTGAATAATCCTCTCCAAGAAGTTCTGTCACTCAAACTTTTGGGTCTCACTATCTGCCATGATCTTTCCTGGGAAAACCACATTTCAAATCTGGCCTCCAAAGCCAGTCGCCGACTGGGCATCCTCCGTCGTGCGAAGTCCTTCCTGGGCACACCTGAGCTCCTCACCATGTACAAGGCTTTCATCCGCAGCTCAATGGAATACTGCTCTCCCCTCTGGGCTGGTGCTCCTGCCTCACACCTAGCTTGTCTTCACGCTGTTGAAAGCAAAGCGTTCAGAATCATTGGAATCTCCCGCGATGAAGCTAACTCCAAGGGCCTTTCACTCACTCACCGCAGGCAGGTTGGTGGTCTTTCCGTCTTCTACCGACTCCTCTCTGGCCTTGCCCCCCCAGCTCTCTCTGGGCTCTGTCCCGCAAATATTCCTACAGGTCGCACAAGATCTGCCTGCAACCCTCTTATGGTTAAACTGCCAAAATCAAGACTCTCTGCTCACCTTCGCTCCTTAATTCCTCTTTTCTCCCGCCTCTGGAACAAACTCCCTCACTCTCTTCAATCCCACTCCACCCTCCAGGTCTTTAAAACAGCTGTTCACCACCATCTCTTATCTTCCCCCATCCAAAACCTTGATCTTTTCTATCCCCGATAATTTCACCCCAATTCCACTTTTTGAAATACCAACTTCTGACCTGGAAGTCCTTGGTGTCCTTGTGTTTTATACTTCTCCCACCCCCCACCCCACCCCACCCCTTCCCACGCCTCCTCCCCCCGAGCCCTCTCCCTCCCTCTCCCTGCCTCTCCCTGCTCTCAAATGTTGTGTGCTCTCAAGGTTTGTGTGCTTCCCATTCTCTTGTCTTCCGCTCCCTCTTTTTATATATTTTGTTTGTCTGGTTGATTTGTTTGTGAAGTAAATGTCAGCTCTTTCATGAGCCTCGATTCAGTGTACAAAAAAAAACAAAAAAAAAAAGTGGATGGGAGGGTTGTCCAGTCGGTCTTTTCGGAGAGACATCGTAAGAGTGTGAGATTTGTCAGGATTGAAAGACATGTTCCACTTGTTTGCCCAGTCTGTTATTTTGTCCAGGTCTGCAGAGAGTGGGGAGGCTGCAGACTGCCGATCTGAGGGATGCAGAATGGAGCGACAGAGAGTAGAGTCATCAGCAAAGAGATAGAGAGGATTTTCAAGAGAGTCAGAGAGATCATTGATGAAGACCAGAAAAAGCACAGGGCCCAGAACACTGGCTTGGGGAACTCCAGCCTGAACAGGAAGAGGAGATGAGAGAAACCCATTCAGGGCCACACGTTGACTACGACTAGAGAGGAAGTCCGCCAGCCATGCGTGGAGATTTCCATGGATACCTAAAGAGGAGAGTTTGGTTAGCAGAGCGGGGTGCCAGACCATATCGAAGGCACGTGATATGTCAAGGGAGACAGCTCTAATTTCCTGTTTGGGAATGGATGGACAGCCAGATGGACAATCTGGAAACACTAGTGTGGTCACCCTTGGGAATCCCATTTGGACATATTGAATTTTGAACAATTGAACAATTGAACAATTCAACAATTGAATCACATTTGGGCATATTGAGTTAGATGCTGCACCTGCACATTCAGTTTTACAAAATGGTTACTGACAATTTATCAGATCCACAAATAATGTAATCTACACCATTTATTTACTTCTGATAACATGTGAATGCATGTGCGTGCACATGGAAAATACAGTTTGGAATATGTTATTACATCTCATGTAAAATGTGACTTCAAGAGCTCAAATCCTCTCTCTCCCACATCACGCACACTGCATCGGAAACCATGGGAATTGAATCTACTTCTAGTACCCGACTGCAAAGCCGCAATGAGCCGGCGAAGCCAAAGCCTCTTGCCACTATTTTACCCATCACTGTGGCATCAGTAGGTTAGGTACTTGGTAGTAGGTAGGTGTAGTAGGTACCGTACCTAGTTCAAAATGACACCATTTGCATTCTGGATGAGATTAAAATTTATAAAATTTCCTTCTTGATTAATTCGGTGAATTCCGTCTCAACTTCAGATATTTCCGGCCGTGAAAAACTATCCCCTACGGCCGCGAGATTTCTAAAAAATAATTCTTCGTCAATTTTAGAATATTTGATGCCGTTTTCACGCTCCGAAACGCGTAATAAGCTTTTTTGAAATAATTTTTGAAATGCTCGAATCTCATTGGTTCCGGTGTTTGGTGACGATTTTCGTTGAAGATAACGAGGTTGGTTTTAAAGTATTTTAATTACACATTAGAGGTGCATCAGATTGTGAATCAAACAAAGACGGGTGAAACAAACTCATATTGAACATTTTCTCAATTTTTTCTGCAAACTTCCGCATCCGGACGATGGCGGCCTCCATTGAGTGATTTGGTTTCTGAAATATTTTTTCAAATGCTCGCATCTCATTGGTTCCGGTGTTTGGTGACGATTTTCGTTGAAGATAACCAGGCCCGTGCGGGCCGAGGTTGGTCCTAAAGTATTTTAATTACAAATTAGAGGTGCATAAGAATGTGAATCAAACAAAGACGGGTGAAACAAACTCCTATTGAACGTTTTTCATTTTGTTATGCATACTTCCGCATCCGCAAGATGGCGGCCTCCATTGAGCGATTTGGTGCGTCACAGCTTCGGAATTCTCAAGCCAAGGGATCCAGCATAATCTGGTTTTCAACATAATACGTACGCGTTTATTATACGTACGCGTTAGCAGTGTACAACACCGGCTACGCCGGCTACTAGTACCGACTGCAAAGCCGCAATGAGCCGGCGAAGCCAAAGCCTCTTGCCACTATTTTACCCATCACGATGGCATCAGTAGGTTAGGTCGTTGATAGTAGGTAGGTGTAGTAGGTACCGTACCTGGTAAGACTTGGTAAAAGAGAAGAGCAGACAGTCCTCCCCAATACCTGCAGTCAATAAATGTCACAAGAAGCTTAAGGAAGTAACTATACGATGTGCTCGCTTAAGGCCTATTTTAAGAAATTTTAACTGGGCTTAACATACGTTTTCACAGTATGTGTGTAGTCTTCTAACTTCAGTCGCTGTCAGGACTGGTTCTCTCCGGGCACTGCGGCTTCCTCCACCAGAAGAAGTTAGCTTGCAGTAAGATCAGTGCCGACAGATCGGACGATAGCGCCGTTTCAACGGCAATGTGTGCTGTCGTTATAGTGTAGCAGCATAGCAAACCTGTTGTGCATTTTGTGATACAAGCACCAAATTTGGCACAGATGTACATTAATATGTTTTTTTTTTTTTTTTTTTTTTTTTTTTTTTTGTATACAAGATCGAGGCTCGTGAAAGAGCTAACATTAATTACAAAAAAAGACAAACCGACACACAAAACAGAAAAAACAAGGGAAGCGGCAGACAAGATGGGGAGAGAGGGGGAAGGACACAAACACAACATTTGAGAGCAGGGACATCGGGAGGACTTGGGCGGAAGTGGGAGAGGAATAAAACATATGAACGCTGCAAGGACTCTGGGGTGAATTACCGGGGGTAGAAAAGATCAAGGTTTTCGATGGGGGAAGATAAGAGATGGTGGTGAACAGCTGTTTTAAAGACCTGGAGGGAGGAGTGGGATTGAATGGAGTGGGGGAGTTTGTTCCAGAGGCGGGAGAAAAGGGGAATGAAAGAGTGAAGGTGAGCAGAGAGCCTAGACTTTGGCAGTTTAACCATAAGAGGGTTGCAGGCAGATCTTGTGCGACCTGAAGGAATATTGGGGGGACAGAGCACAGAGAGAGCTGGGGGAGCAAGGCCGGAGAGGAGTCGGTAGAAGACAGAAAGACCACCAACCTGCCTGCGGTGAGTGAGTGAAAGGCCCTCGGAGTTGCCTACATCGCAGGAGATTCCAATGATTCTGAAAGCTTTGGCCTCAACAGCGTGAAGCCGAGCAAGGTGTGAGGCAGGAGCACCAGCCCAGAGGGGGGAACAGTATTCCATTGAGCTGCGGATGAAAGCCTTGTATGTGGTGAGGAGCTCAGGTGTGCCAAGGAAGGACTTCGCACGACGGAGGTTGCCCAGTCGGCGACTGGCTTTGGAGGCCAGCTTGGAAATGTGGTTTTCCCAAGAAAGATGAAAGATGTTGCGAACATTTTCAGATATTGGGCCACTTGAAATTCCGTAATTTTTTTTTTCAAATTTTTTCAAATTTCGTAATTTCAAATTTTTCGGGTGACACCGTCACAATTTCGGTCTTCGAGGCCGGCCGATATAGTGGGGCGGCTTAGCCCAAATATTCAAAAGAATTGTGCATTTTGTGATACAAGCACCAAATTTGGCACAAATGTACATTAATATGTTGCGAACATTGTGTGGTCAGCAATGAAGACGAGAGTCTGAATTACATGTATGCAAAAGACCTTGTGAACCAGTGAAGCAAATACACGGGTAAGCATGAATTAAATCTAGGGCATGATATAATTTCCATGATGTTTACCTCTACACTCAATGGTGGAAGGAGGTAATGTTTTGATCCCAGCTTGTCTGTATGTCTGTTTGTCTGTTAGTCCACAAAATTCCAGACAAAGCATGTAGTAGTGGTAGTTGTAGTGGTAGTGGTGATAACAGAAATTGTTATATAGAACTGAACTTATATTATTATTATATGCAGAAAATAACTTCATTTCTATATGCCCTGCAGTGGACAGGTTAATTGGTTTATGCACTGAAGGGGTCACCCTGGTGTGCACTGCTGTGTTCTGCCTCACTGAGTTGTTCAGGTATGATGTACTCAGCACAAGCTTCCGGTCGGCCCGGAGGTGGGGGTGCGGGGCCTGTCACGGAACGTCAAAACAAACGGCCTGCCGGGGCCGCCCAAAAGTCGGGCGTGAGGGGCGCGTCCACTAATGGAACGCCTCTCGCTTCCCAGATCGAGGGCCACGTGGTCAGGAGAACCTCGTCCCTTCCGGTCACACTTTGCCTATCGGCCGGCCTCGAAGACCGAAATTGTGACGGTGTCACCCGAAAAATTTGAAATTACGAAATTTGAAAAAATTTGAAAAAAAAAACTTACGGAATTTCAAGTGGCCCAATATCTGAAAATGTTCGCAACATATTAATGTACATTTGTGCCAAATTTGGTGCTTGTATCACAAAATGCACAATTCTTTTGAATATTTGGGCTAAGCCGCCCCACTATTAATCAAACCGAGCTTTCTTTCTTTATGTAAACCGCTTATACCGGTATTTGCAGGACAACATCATAAATCAGACAAACCTACTGAGCATGGGAGCATGGGATTGAAGCCTAATTCGGCTTTTCAGGTCTACCACTAAAGAGGAGAAAAATTTCGAAAATGGCCCAGAGTGGTTTACTTTCCAATTACGTTTCGTGAAAACATTGTTTTTTATCGCGAAAAGAAGGTGATAGACGCTGATAGTGACCTGTAAGTACTCTTGAACATCCTCAACAACACATATATGCTGGTGCGAGCACTCAAAGGTCTTTACACGCTTTAGAGAAATTTAGCAGTGTACAGTTAAAGTGTAGACTTAAACTGGTAATTGAAACAGTGTAGATTGTAACCTGGTGAATGAGCAGGAGTCACATGACACTTTCTCACGAATTAGCTTGGGTACCCAAGACTTGGGTACATTTATGTCGTGGTTAAGCATAAACATCGTCCTTCATGCCACATCTGATAGATCAGTGTGGCGATGATGAATGGAGGCGAAACATTGTTCCTCGTTTTGGCTTTGACCGAGTGACATGGCGTTTTGCAGAATCGAGTCGAAAAACACGTTGTTCAAGTGCTCGTACTTTTTCGCTGTGCAGTAAGCGAGTGACTTGATACGTTTCACAGTGCCCAAAGCAATGACGATTTAGCTTAGGAAATTTGAGCATCTGATGAGAACTATTTCGAGCAGCATATGCTTACGCGTGATTCGGTTGTTTTGCACCAACCTCGTTCCCGGCGTCGCAGACGACGCCCTGGTAAGATGTCCTGTCCTGTGTCGAGGGCGCTGATTGGCTGACCTAAGCTGATCGCTGATTGGTCAGCTCACAAAATTTCGAAAATTCAGACCTAAAATGACACAATTTGCATTCTGGATGAGATTTAAAATTGATAACATTTACTTCTTGATTAATTCGGTGAATTCCGTCTCAACTTCGGATATTTCCGGCCGTGAAAAACTATCCGTATTTCTAAACTAAATATGTAAACCGCTTATACCGTATTTCTGGCCGTGAAAAACTATACCCGACGGCCGCGAGATTTCTAAAAAATAATTCTTCGTCAATTTTAGAATATTTGACGCCGTTTTCACCCTCCGAAACACGTAATAAGCTTTAAAAAAATATTTTTTCAAATGCTCGAATCTCATTGGTTCCGGTGTTTGATGACGATTTTCGTTGAAGATAACGAGGTTGGTCTTAATGTATTTTAATTACAAATTAGAGGTGCATTAGATTGTGAATCAAAGAACGATGGGTGAAACAAACTCCTATTGAACTTTTTCGCAATTGTTTTATGCAAACTTCCGCATCCGGTCGATGGCGGCCTCCATTGCGTGATTTGGTTTTAGAAATATTTTTTCAAATGCTCGACTCTCATTGGGTCCGGTGTTTGGAGACGCGTTTCGTTGAAGATAACCAGGCCCGTGCGGGCCGAGGTTGGTCTTAAAGTATTTTAATAATAAATTAGAGGTGCATAAGATTGTGAATCAAACAATGACGGGTGAAAGAAACTCCTATTGAACGTTTTCAATTTGTTATGCATACTTCCGCATCCGTAAGATGGCGGCCTCCATTGCGCTTCGGAATTCTCGAGCCAAGGCATAATCAGGTTTTCGACATAATACGTACGGGTTTATTGACAACACCGGCTTCGCCGGCTACTAGTACCGACTGCAAAGCCGCAATGAGCCGGCGAAGCCAAAGCCTCTTGCCACTATTTTACCCATCACTATGGCATCAGTAGGTTAGGTAATTGGTAGTAGGTAGGTGTAGTAGGTACTGTACCTGGTAAGACTTGGTAAAAGAGAAGAGCAGACAGTCCTCCCCAATACCTGCATACAATAAATGTCAGAAGAAGCTTAAGGAAGTAACTATACGATGTGCTAGCTTAAGGCCTATTTTAAGAAATTTTAACTGGGCTTAACATACGTTTTCACAGTATGTGTGTACTGTGTAGTCTTCTAACTTCAGTCACTGTCAGGACTGGTTCTCTCCAGGCACTGCGGCGTCCTCCACCAGAAGAAGTTAGCTTGCAGTGATTAATTCGGTGAATTCCGTCTCAACTTCGGATATTTCCGGCCGTGAAAAACTATCCGTATTTCTAAACTAAATATGTAAACCGCTTATACCATATTTCTGGCCGTGAAAAACTATCCCCGACGGCCGCGAGATTTCTAAAAAATAATTGTTCGTCAATTTTAGAATATTTGACGCCGTTTTCACCGTCCGAAACGTGTAATAAGCTTAAAAAAAAATTTTTTTCAAATGCTCGAATCTCATTGGTTCTGGTGTTTGATGACGATTTTCGTTGAAGATAACGAGGTTGGTCTTAACGTATTTTAATTACAAATTAGAGGTTCATTAAATTGTGAATCAAAGAACGACGGGTGAAACAAACTCCTATTGAACTTTTTTGCAATTGTTTTATGCAAACTTCCGCATCAGTCGATGGCGGCCTCCATTGAGTGATTTCATTTTAGAAATATTTTTTCAAATGCTCGACTCTCATTGGGTCCGGTGTTTGGTGACGCGTTTCGTTGAAGATAACCAGGCCCGTGCGGGCCGAGGTTGGTCTTAAAGTATTTTAATAATAAATTGGAGGTGCATAAGATGGTGAATCAAACAATGACGGGTGAAAGAAACTCCTATTGAACGTTTTCAATTTGTTATGCATACTTCCGCATCCGCAAGATGGCGGCCTCCATTGCGCTTCGGAATTCTCAAGCCAAGGCATAATCAGGTTTTCAACATAATACGTATGCGTTCATTGACAACACCGGCTTCGCCGGCCATAAATGGAGGTGTGTGTGTGTCAGTGTGTGTCAGTGTGTGTGTGTGTGTGTGTGTGTGTGTGTGTGTGTGTTTTTCAGTGTGTGTGTGTGTGTGTGTGTATGTGTCATACTTTTTCACGTCTATGATGACCCAAATCAACCAAAAGTCCCCGATGACCAAAATCACCCAAAAGTCCCCAAAGACCAAAAAGTCCCCGGGGACCCAAATCACCCAAAAGTCCCCGATGACCAAAATCACCCAAAAGTCCCCAAATACCCAAAAGTCCTGGATGACTGAAAAGACCCAGATGACCCACAAGTCCTTGATGACCCAAAAGACCCAGATCACCTAAAAGTCCATGAGGACCCAAAAGTCCCCAAGGACCCAAAAAGTCCCTGTTGACCCAAAAGTTCCCGAGGACCCAGATGACCAAAAAGTCCCCGAGTACTCAAAAAACACAGATGACCAAAATGTCCCTGTTGACCCAAAAGTTCCCGAGGACCCATATGACCAAAAAGTCCCCAAGAACTCAAAAAACACAGATGACCAAAAAGTCCTCGAGGACCAAAAAGACCCAGATGACCCTGATGACTCAAAAGTGCCCGAACACCCAAAAGTCCCCAGAGACCCAAAAGTCCCCGAAGATCCAAAAGTCCCCAATTAAAATTTGGCCCAATGGATATTTAATTGATATTTACATATAAAGATCCTAGTTTCCTTATGTCTATGCCCTATTAGTATTACCTATGGCAACTGGGGTTGGGGATTTGGGAGAGGGAGGTGGAAGCAGGGGGTGGAGGGGGAATAATTATGTTATTTAAAAAAAAAAACAATTATGCCAGACACCCTCAGTCCATCACTGATGAGCACGTCTATAAAGTTTGTACCACAACATTTGTAAATCAGTAGTAGAACATCATCTACTCAAATATTATAATATGGTGTATTTCTGATGGTGTATTTCTCAGCTAGGCCTCTCTCAATGGCAATGACTGGAGTTTTACTTGGTGCAGAATCCTTTGTTATAAAATTTTCTCCAGTTTATTTCTACAGTTAAATATTTACAGATACTCTCTGAGAGCGTGCTCTCTCTAGGTCAACCGACGCCATCGTAGTTTGGCGAGGCCACGCCCTTCCCCATGCCTACTCGATCAACCCTGAACCATGCTTTGCGCATGCGCAGATAAGAAAGCGTGTCACATTTACATTGTGTTTGACTAACGTCTTTCTGATGATTTATAGTGAGTGTATTTTTGTCTGGCGAGAATCTAGTCAAGTATTACCGAGGTCTTCTGATTTCTCAGAACCAGGATTTGGATACATCAGATAAATACCTATATCTTGTCTTGATAAAGTTCTTCATTGAAGTTAATTTTACAAAACTATTATTATCAGTGAGTGCGTTAGCACTGTCGACTCTACGTACTAACGTACGGATGACGCGGATAAAAAATGTCGGCCCCACCCACTGATACAAAACGAAGGTTGGAGTATCTTTTCGTCCTCTCGTACTAGTTTATCGAGGACATTTGCATCTCGAGTGTATAATAAGTTTTATTGACATTTCAAGTGAACAAAACAGTAAAACCCACGAGAGTGTCTTTCATGTGTCCGGCGTGCAGAAATTCCTCGAGAGGCTCCGCCCCTCCCCTCTGTCCCTGCCCTATTGGTTAGAGGGAAACCACACCCGTTATTTGGGGCATTTCTAAGTGCAGGTCCTTGTGTGACCTGAGGCTGGATGAAGACATCACTCTTTGAGAAACGAGCAATAAGACAGAGCTGCAAGATACAGTCAGGGTTACGTAAGACAATATAGGAACATGTGCAGTGTTTGACTTTGCTGACCAAGATATCTTGACACTTTTGCTCCAAGATCGGGTATCCTCTGAGTACCATATACCATTGTGTTATTCCACATTGTAAAAAATTACAGAAACAAGTGAATACAAAAATTATGCTAAATTAAAAGGGAAATGTTGGGATGACAAACGACAGTCTAAAAAAGGTCCTAAACAAGATCGGGATGATCATGGCTTAGACTTTAGAGAGTAGCTAACAGTATTGCCATCACATAACAATCCCGACATCACTGCCTCCAGACTATTGTGTCGGGTTAGGCCGAGCTAAAAGTATTAGAAGCTCCTATATAATTTCAGGGACTTCTTGCAGCTTCATTTGTCTTTCCTACTTTTCCTTTTTTATCAACTTGGAGTAACCAATCACAAATGGAGATAGTTATAGAATGTTGTTATTGGAGATGCCCATGCAGTTTGTAAGAAGTTGATGATCATGTGCTGATATTATACCATTGTACTCGGCTGCTAATTTGTGCAGTCTCATTATGTGGCGACACTACAAGACTAATCAAGTACTGTGGTAACCAGTGGAGTGTTTGTAGAAGCTTGAAGCAGTAATTGATGAAGTGTAAATGAGGCACTGATGTCGGGATCATTATGTGATGGCAATACTGTTAGCTACTCTCTCAACCAACATCATCCCGATCTTGTTTAGGACCTTTTTTAGACTGTAGTAGTCTAGTAGGAAGACTAGGTCCCCCTGCACCCCCCGGAGATATACTTCTAATCAGTGTTTCTAGATTGGAAAAAATGTGTAGAAAATGACTAGCTATGGCCCCAAGCTGAAAAAATGTCCCACATACCATTTTTATGCAAATTACTGCTGCCATTATCAAAAAAACGATTTTTGACATATCTCAGCCAATATTGCAGATAATTGAAAAATGAAGGTGTCTAGACCCATGTTTTGAAGGGCATAGATCATGATAGAACTATTCATAACATGATTACATGTGTCTATGGTATACTAGTATGCTAATTAGTGCTTTATTTACAAAATAATCACAGTTTTACGAAATAATAGACTCATATTAAGGTCCGTCTACACAGACGTTAACACAAAGTTTTATTTTTCTAAATATTACAACTGTCAAAATAGTCCTAGCACTCAATGTGACCACTCTTCTCTTGCTTGTTTTAGATAAACATCATTAGCATTAGTGATTCTACACTGAGTCAGTCATCATCATTTTCATCGAAATCGTCAGAGTCAAACTCTTCTTCTCCTTCCTCTTCCTCCTCCTCTTCGTGCTCTCCTGTGTTCAGAAGATCCACCAGTGAGGTTGGTAGGATGGGACCACTGGACCACATTGGTTTCAACAGTCCTTCATCAGTCCTTATCCATCCTTGCTCCTCATAAGGTTTTGGCTTTTCGATGATAGGTTGATCGGCTCTTTTGTACAATGCTACGCGGTGGTTCACACGCTGGATGTGCGGCTTCAGGGCAGACTGGCATGGAGGAAGGCGAGCCAGATCAACCTTGGACTTGGATGTGAGGGTCTTGTCCTCTCCCACCATTTTTCGTAGCAGCTTGGCACGGACAATGTCCACTGATGACTCGCGACTCTGGCCGTACATCACACAGGTGAATTTTTCTAACTGCCTCTCCACCTCAGGGTTGGCATCCCAGTTGTCACCCAGTTCACCGAATGCCCTGTGAAACCTGGGATTCTTCTCCAGCTTTTTCAAGGGCCCGACTTTTCCCTTCCCTTTGAAGGCACTGGTGCAGTCTTCTCCGCTGAACACATAGTACCCCAGGAGAGTGGCACAGTAGTCCTCTCCCAGGGATTCTGCCAGCTCAGAGACGTTGACAAGTTGGCGATGCTTCCCTGACCCTGTATCCAGGTACACCGTCAGCTTGATGTTGTGGGCATGGTGGAGCAGGATCAGGAGGATGTCTGTGTCCGGTGTTCTGACTACAGCGTTCTTGTATCCGATGGTAGCAGCATGATGGAGGTACAGAACCACCCTGGTATCAGTCTCTTCCTGGTTGCTGTAGATCGTGGGGAGTTCACGTACCTCGACCTGAAACACAAAAAGGCACCGCATTTCAATCACCAGTCACTGCCAGTTTCAGATCTAGACAAACATCACAGGTAATCACCTTTTTTTCAGGAAAAATTACAAATTGAATCGCCATTCACGAAGGGCTTTCAATTTTACCTTGCCATTCGTTGAGGCAAGTTGGTGGGCCTTCCCCTCCACGATCAGCACAGCCATCTCTGTTCTCTCCAGCCTGGTAGCTGCCTCTTGTCCACTCCACACTTTCAGAAGAAGCTGGCACATCTGCTTTTTGTTGTCGTCATTTGCAAGGAACATTTTGAAGTCATATGGCTTCCTGGTTGCTGGTCCAGCCAGAATGATCTTCTCTGAGCTGCCCCGCCTCAGCCTTTCCAAGTTAGTCATGTGGTGAGCTGTTTGCTTCGGAACAGGTGCCTTACAGTCACACAGAGGAGAATGTGCTTTGGTAACTTCCATTTTCCATCTGACACTGCACGGCACAGATCTTGTCCAATGGAGAAGACCAGACGCTTCACCTTTTCTGTCTCGATGCCCTCCTTGCCAGTCATTAGCACGCTGAGAAAGCGGACAAGGTCTGGAGGTAGGATGTCTTCAGGATTGAGCTCCATGTCTTCAGCTGTTGGTGGCCATGGTTGGTCTTTACACTCTCTGAAAGCCTGTAGAATACCCTGGCGAAGTTGGAGGGCAACATTTTGGTTCTTGTTTGTGCTTCCGAGTGTGAATGCTCGTGCGAGAGCATTGGAAACTGTTATGTTTGAGCTGTGCACAAGCCAGAAAGAAATGACATCACATTTGTCATGATCAACCTTCGTGAAGTGGATATGCTCCTTGATTGGGTCATTCTGTAGGCGTTTCAGTAGTTTCTCTGACCGATAATTTGAGTTCTCATATCCATTCAGTTTCAGTTCCTCGACATAGAGCAAGCGCAAGGAAGAAAGCTGTAGAACTTTATTCTGCTGGATGACCTGGGTTTGAATGTGTTCCAGTACTGAGTTGAATGCCTTTTCATGGGCGGCTGACATGCAAGCCTGCTCCTTTGGTGCTTCGGCTCTGTGAATCGCACGCTCATAGTTGTAGAATGCTGTGCGGAAAGCTTTAAAACATGACGGATGGTGTTTGGCCTCACATGCAAAGAGGTCTTTGTTTTTCACCTTTCGATGGAGTCGATAGAGACCCATTTTCTCAGCCCGTGTTTCGATTTGCTCCCATGCATTTTCTTTGTTTTTAAAGGATGGGAAGGTTGTAGGCCTCTCAGTATTGCGATGAGCATCTTTGGTCTCAACTTTCTCACAAAATATACACTCTGGCGGGAAGATGGGTTCAGCAGAACCTCCTGGTTTACGAGGAGAGTGATGCCATGATGAGGTTGATGGCCCTGGTTCTGTATCATCTCCCAGACGATGAAAGTGGCGGACAAAGTGCTTATAACACTTGCTGTGATATCCTACTCTTTCTAGGTCATCAGGAAGAGTTGCCGGGATCTGATCACATACTGATTGCATACGACATGGGGAGTCATGCGGTTGGTTGAGACGTCTATCCCGGATCTTTTGAAGCAGTTGCAGTTTTTCTGAAGCAGATCCTTTAATTTTACGGAGGGGCGTGAAATCCCCATGATCAGACATGGATGGTACATGAAGGATGCATGTAAGAGGAGAGCTTTGGGCTGCAGGTTCTACACTCCGTTTTCTTTTGGGCATGCTTGCTGTCGATGTCTACCATCACTGTTAAATGACAAATAAGAAATCACGAATGATGTTAAAAGTGCCTGTGAAAGGAGGCTCTGAGTTTTCAGTGAGGTAACAGAGGTTCTGAGTCATGTTCTACACTAGGGTACTTTTTAGCTGACTAAACCATGTTTAGTGGCATCAAAAGTGCTAATAGCTAAAACATCTAAATTCTTCCACACTAACGTTAGCTATCTAGGCCAATGAAACATTGTGCTAAGTTACTGTAGCTAGCTCAGCTGTCGTGCCTCTTTCTGGTTCAATTCATATACAGAAGTCAACAGATATGTCTCATGTTTGGCATTAACAAAAGTTTAAGTTACACCGACATTAGGAACATACTGTACATAGATGAGGCTAGCTTTAACGTTAGCTAACATGGTGCTAGCTGGCTCAGCTGTTATTCTGCCTGTTTATGATTTCATGCAGAAACTGAAGTCAAGAGTGTGAGTAACATTATAGTTAGCATCTTACCTGGCTAGATTGGAGGATGAATACCAAGAACAACACACAGATGGAATGGAAGACTGAACTTTCAACTGAGGTATTCAATAACATCAACGTTACCAATTGATACGAGCGCGCGACATTACCAATTGATACGAGCGCGCGAGCGCGCATGTTACATGGATGGAAATGTAAAATGGCAGCTATAGCAGCACTAATTTGGATCTCTAGTCTGTCATTTCTGCACTGTGATTGGATAACATAAAAAAATATGTTTGGGAGTTAACAGCAGGAGTTGGTAGATTTTACGTGGGCTGGGTGAGAAACCTTTAAATAAGCAAGTGAAAATCTCTCGCAATACAAAGTCAATGGTGGGAAGAAAAGTTGAGTGGTACCAATGTTACTGCCAATGTCCCGCCCCTATGCAAGACTCAGGAGCATCTTGTTGACATTTAACCTTGAAAATACCTGGGTTTAGACCCCTTATGTACCATGTTAAGTTATCTGCAGTATTAACGTATCCTTATCATTTGTAAAACTGATTATTTTGTAATTACAGCATTAATATGCATACTAGTATACCATAGACACATGTAATCATGTTATGAATAGTTCTATCATGATCTATGCCCTTCAAAACATGGGTCTAGACACCTTCATTTTTCAATTATCTGCAATATTGGCTGAGATATGTCAAAAATCGTTTTTTTGATAATGGCAGCAGTAATTTGCATAAAAATGGTATGTGGGACATTTTTTCAGCTTGGGGCCATAGCTAGTCATTTTCTACACATTTTTTCCAATCTAGAAACACTGATTAGAAGTATATCTCCGGGGGGTGCAGGGGGACCTAGTCTTCCTACTAGACTAGTAGTTTGTCATCCCCACATTGCCTTTTTACTTTAACATAACAATTTTTATTCACTTGTTGATCATTTCCACCCCTTTGTTATGAAACATAATTTTGATGATATCATTGTCTTTTCTACGATTCACTTTTTTAGGTTTCTCTTTGTACATTTTATGATCAATCATGTCCAGAATTGCTTCCATGTGTTGGATTGGGAGTTCCTCTTGATCGTCCTCTTCCATTAATCTGTTCACGATTTGCCAAACTTCTTTCAGTTTTTTTTTTTTTGAGGTATTGATCTTAATTCTGCTGTTAAGTAATGTGCAGATATTGGATTTGTTAAGATCTAACCATTCATTTACAATTTGTTGTGGTGTGTCTATAATTGGACATTTACGTCCATAGTTATGTACTCTGTGTCTCTGAGAGTCTCGTGGTAAGGTGTTAAACACAGAGGCGATGATGTTTTGTCCATTTTGCTGTGTATATGTGTCATTAATTCTTTCATTTAATCCATAAGGGTAAGCAGTTCTTAATTCTTTAATCCAGAAAAGTTCTCTACGCTTACGCAATTGTGTGATTGTTTTATCTTCCATCCCATTCTTTTTACGGCCATTTCCGCTTATCTTTTCTATAACCTGAACACTGAAGCTCGCATTTTCACGATATCCAGAAGTAAAATGATGGGTAAGTAGTGGAAATGATGGGTAAGAAGTAAAATGATGGGTAAGTAGTGGAAATGATGGGTAAGTAGTGGAAATGATGGGTAAGAAGTAAAATGATGGGTAAGTAGTGGAAATGATGGGTAAGTAGTGGAAATGATGGGTAAGTAGGGGAAATGATGGGTAAGTAGTGGGAATGATGGGTAAGAAGTGGAAATGATGGGTAAGTAGTGGAAATGATGGGTAAGTAGTGGAAATGATGGGTAAGTAGTGGAAATGATGGGTAAGTAGGGGAAATGATGGGTAAGTAGGGGAAATGATGGGTAAGAAGTAAAATGATGGGTAAGTAGTGGAAATGATGGGTAAGAAGTAAAATGATGGGTAAGTAGTGGAAATGATGGGTAAGTAGTGGAAATGATGGGTAAGAAGTAAAATGATGGGTAAGTAGTGGAAATGATGGGTAAGAAGTAAAATGATGGGTAAGTAGTGGAAATGATGGGTAAGAAGTAAAATGATGGGTAAGTAGTGGAAATGATGGGTAAGAAGTAAAATGATGGGTAAGTAGTGGAAATGATGGGTAAGTAGTGGAAATGATGGGTAAGAAGTAAAATGATGGGTAAGTAGTGGAAATGATGGGTAAGAAGTAAAATGATGGGTAAGTAGTGGAAATGATGGGTAAGTAGTGGAAATGATGGGTAAGTAGTGGAAATGATGGGTAAGTAGTGGAAATGATGGGTAAGTAGTGGAAATTATGGCTAAGTAGTGGAAATGGTGGGTAAGTAGTGGAAATGATCGGTAAGTAGTGGAAATGATGGGTAAGAAGTAAAATGATGCGTAAGTAGTGGAAATGATGGGTAAGTAGTAGAAATGATGCGTAAGTAATGTAAATGATGGGTAAGAAGTAAAATGATGGGTAAGTAGTGGAAATGATGGGTAAGAAGTAAAATGATGGGTAAGTAGTGGAAATGATGGGTAAGTCGTGGAAATGATGGGTAAGTAGTGGAAATGATGGGTAAGAAGTAAAATTATGGGTAAGTAGTGGAAATGATGGGTAAGTAGTAGAAATGATGCGTAAGAAGTAAAATGATGGGTAAGTAGTGGAAATGATGGGTAAGAAGTAAAATGATGGGTAAGTAGTGGAAATGATGGGTAAGTCATGGAAATGATGGGTAAGTAGTGGAAATGATGGGTAAGAAGTAAAATGATGGGTAAGTAGTGGAAATGATGGGTAAGTAGTAGAAATGATGCGTAAGTAATGTAAATGATGGATAAGTAGTGGAAATGATGGGTAAGTAGTGGAAATGATGGGTAAGTAGTGGAAATGATGGGTAAGTAGTGGAAATGATGGGTAAGTAGTGGAAATGATGGGTAAGTAGTGGAAATGATGGGTAAGTAGTGGAAATGATGGGTAAGTAGTGGAAATGATGGGTAAGTAGTGGAAATGATGGGTAAGTAGTAGAAATGATGGGTAAGTAATGTAAATGATGGGTAAGTAGTGGAAATGATGGGTAAGTAGTGGAAATGATGGGTAAGTAGTGGAAATGATGGGTAAGTAGTGGAAATGATGGGTAAGTAGTGGAAATGATGGGTAAGTAATGTAAATGATGGGTAAGTAGTGGAAATGATGGGTAAGAAGTAAAATGATGGGTAAGTAGTGGAAATGATGGGTAAGTCGTGGAAATGATGGGTAAGTAGTGGAAATGATGGGTAAGAAGTAAAATGATGGGTAAGTAGTGGAAATGATGGGTAAGTAGTAGAAATGATGCGTAAGTAATGTAAATGATGGGTAAGTAGTGGAAATGATGGGTAAGTAGCGGAAATGATGGGTAAGTAGTGGAAATGATGGGTAAGTAGTGGAAATGATGGGTAAGTAGTGGAAATGATGGGTAAGTAGTGGAAATGATGGGTAAGTAGTAGAAATGATGGGTAAGTAATGTAAATGATGGGTAAGTAGTGGAAATGATGGGTAAGTAGTGGAAATGATGGGTAAGTAGTGGAAATGATGGGTAAGTCGTGGAAATGATGGGTAAGTAGTGGAAATGATGGGTAAGTAGTGGAAATGATGGGTAAGTAGTGGAAATGATGGGTAAGAAGTAAAATGATGGGTAAGTAGTGGAAATGATGGGTAAGTAGTGGAAATGATGGGTAAGTAGTGGAAATGATGGGTAAGTAGTGGAAATGATGGGTAAGAAGTAAAATGATGGGTAAGTAGTGGAAATGATGGGTAAGTAGTGGAAATGATGGGTAAGTAGTGGAAATGATGGGTAAGTAGGGGAAATGATGGGTAAGTAGTGGGAATGATGGGTAAGAAGTGGAAATGATGGGTAAGTAGTGGAAATGATGGGTAAGTAGTGGAAATGATGGGTAAGTAGTGGAAATGATGGGTAAGTAGGGGAAATGATGGGTAAGTAGGGGAAATGATGGGTAAGAAGTAAAATGATGGGTAAGTAGTGGAAATGATGGGTAAGAAGTAAAATGATGGGTAAGTAGTGGAAATGATGGGTAAGTAGTGGAAATGATGGGTAAGAAGTAAAATGATGGGTAAGTAGTGGAAATGATGGGTAAGAAGTAAAATGATGGGTAAGTAGTGGAAATGATGGGTAAGTAGTGGAAATGATGGGTAAGTAGTGGAAATGATGGGTAAGTAGTGGAAATTATGGCTAAGTAGTGGAAATGATGGGTAAGTAGTGGAAATGATCGGTAAGTAGTGGAAATGATGGGTAAGAAGTAAAATGATGCGTAAGTAGTGGAAATGATGGGTAAGTAGTGGAAATGATGGGTAAGTAGTGGAAATGATGGGTAAGTAGTGGAAATGATGGGTAAGTAGTGGACAACCAGTAGTTCTATCTGGGTTTTTCATGCCGCTCCTGTGTGCATTCATTCTCACATTACATCTCTGCATTGTTTCACCAACATATTGCATCGCACATTTACTACAGGTCAATAGGTAAACTATATTTGAGGTTTTACATGTAATTAATTCTTTAGTTTCTTTTAACCTGTAAGATCTAGCCGTTACTGTACAATTAATTACATTGTTTGTGGTAAATATAAGAAGTTTTGCAATTGCAAATCCCACATTTACGCACTTTAACTTCGGACAAGTGTTCCCCATTGGCTAACCCAGAATGGCCACCTCCTACAGCCTGGATACCTGAGTTAACTACAGCATTACCTTGTCGAGGAACACAAATCCTCTGAGGAGGGTTAGTCCCCAGGGAGGCTAGTTCAGCTGGGGGCTGCCCTGCTTCACCTCCCAGTTTGTTTAATTTCATCACTTTCATACTTTGAAATGTAGTTTACCAAACACATTAAAATATCATATAAATATAGAAGAAACATATAAATATATAAGAAACAGTAAAGTGGATTTTCCACCAAAAGATAATGACAAATCAGCGGGAGAAGCCTCACCAAAAGAAATGTCAATCATCACACACGTGCCACATCATTACACACACACACACACACACACACACACACACACACACACACACACACACACACACACACACACACACACACACACACACACACACACACATAAACCAGAGTGATCAACATACTTATCAAAAAATGTTTTTTTTGCCAAGTAACAAACAGACAGAATAACAAATGCAACTGGCCAATATACTTGAAAAATCTTCCATTTTGCAGGTAACAAACACAAAAACTTTCTTCTTTACATATTATATATAACTATATTGTTGTCGTTTTGGAAAATGTACGCCCAGAGAGAGAGAGCATCCATGTGCCATATAGGAATCCCTAGATAGTTATTTCTTCGTCTATGTAAAGGTACACCTTTTCACATTGTTTAACAGGTTTGGGAAGAGGAACATGCGTTGTGTTTAGTTAGTCTATGTGTTCCCGGTGTGGTGTCTCCCATTTACAGCTATTTCTTTCAATTCCCATTCTGTCCATGGTTCAATCCGCCTGCTCTGTTCCAGCAATCTTTCATTCAATCCACATTCTGTCCGTGGTTCAATCCACTGGGGTCATCCATACACCTTATCACATATTTCTTAATGGTGGCAGCGCTAAATGGTCTTACCAGAGACGATTTGTGGCAGAACCGAACGTGGGAAACGTGGAGGTTTTGGAGTTAACGCTTTGGGAAAACGACAAGGAGACAGCCGCCATCTTGGACCCCCAAACATAAACTTCGATTGTGCTTTTCTTTGATAACATACAAATGTCGATAATTATGTAATGTGTTTGTGGAAACATGGAGTCACCAATCCTATATTTGTTTGCATACCCTCGTCTAAGGAGTGCGAACACCACCAACATATTTCTATGTGTATTCTGTAGATTTTGTTTGCTTGTGTACTGCTACTACTGTCCTTCATTTCTATACCATGGCAAAATACCCAGAAATGTGTTGGGATGCATCGGATCGAACCGAGGAATTTCAGCCCTTTAAGCAGCGAATGTCTCCATGTCTGGTAGACAATGATGTAACTCACCAGAGGAAAACAGCAAAGTAGCTGGCGGGAATGTAGGGCTCACAAGGATAAATGTCTTGGGCCTATCAGAGGACAATCGAAATGATCCTAACAAACTATGGCTGTTATTTGAGAACCAACTGCACACAAAAGTTAATTTTAGTATCAATAAGTTAGAGCTAGTGTGATACAAACAAAGGCATAATGAAGCGTTGGAGGAGTTTGTCACGAGATACTGCGATAAAGCTAAACATTGCAACTTTCAGCACGCAGAACTACACGAGCACTAATGTACCTGGTCATTGCCTCCACTCAGTTTGATGCGGTCCAAAAAGATCTGCTCGACAAAACGTAAATGTGAGGCTGTAGCCGCCTGGAAGAAGTCCTCATACAGACACTTGCAGACGCAAGCGCTGCAGGAGATGCAATCAATCCAGCATGTCAGCAAAGCATACACCAAAGGTGGTTGTACAGACCAGCAACGCAGATGCCCCACTTACAATGACACCTGCAAGGCATGTGGCATAATGGGTCCCTGGGCAAAATATTGCAAAGCTGGAATATCTTGGTTGGATAAGTGTCTTCCACAGAATCAAACATGGAGGAGGTTCAGTGATGTTTTGGGGTTGCTGTGCTGACTCTGGCACTAGGTGCCTTGAATGTGTGCATGGCATCATGAAATCAGGAGATTACCAAGGAATTTTGGACCGCAATGTTCAACCTAGTGTCAGAAAGCTGGGTCTCCGCCGAAGGTCATACGTCTTGCAGTAGGAGAATGACCCCAAACACACTTCAAAAACCACCCAGGAATGGTTCAACACAAAACGCTGGACTGTTCTGAAGTGGCCAGCAGAGTCCATATCTAAATCCCATTGAACACTTGTGGGGAGATCTGAAAACAGTAGTTGGAAGAAGGTACCCTTCAAATCTGGGAGAACTGGAGCAGTTTGCACAAGAAGAGTGGGTCAAACTTCCAGTAGAGAGGTGGATGAAGCTCATTCATGGCTATAGGAAGCGCTTCACTGCAGGTATTTTGTGCAAATGCCGTGATACCAAATATTAAGTCTAGGGTGTCAATAACTTTTGTCAATGCCATTTCTCCTTATTTTCTGATTTTAAAGGATATATTAAGTTCTGAATCAAAAACAAAGGTTCTGTAATATTAACAGTGAAATAAAGAATTGTGGAGACCAAATCCTTGTGTATATTTCAACTTAGTTTTAGAGAAAATTGTGAGTTATTTGAAAAACGTGCAAGGGTGCCAATATTTTTGGCCATGACTGTAGGTGCACAACCTAAGTGAAACCCAATGTACAGTGCTCGGCTCTTCTCTTCTACTGAACAATTATTGTTTATGCCTTAAGTTCAGAGTATGCATTGTTCCAGAATCTTCTTTGTGGATGATTTGACAATACTCTGAGCTTCTTCGATGTTTCTCAGAAAACCTATCTTGAGTGTCTCACTGTATTACCTGTGCCTCTCATAGTGAGTTCGATTTGTGTCAGTTTACCTATCGATATTGGTGATTTGGAAAGTGCAGATTGCACCAGAGGTGCTATTAATAAAATTGTCATATTCCAAATGATTTGTTTTGGTGTCAAGTCCCTGAACACCCCCAAAGGCCACATAATTGTATTCTTGTGCAATATCAACAAAATGTTGTTGATATTCTCTTTGATATTATTTATATTTTATGATATTGTAGCGGCTACCGCTGGGTTTTCAGAATCGCCTTGCACCTATCAAGGACGCGGAGCGATCACCATGCCGGGCTCGTCCAGGACGCCCGGGCAGGCCCGCGCTCAACTTGCCAGGCCTCGGTCGGGACGCTGGGCCACGCCCCCTCTCGCCTTTCCTGGGCAAACGCTCCGGGATAATATGTATATATATTGCTGCCCGATAAACGGGCTTTTCAGAGTGCCTGAGTGTTTGGTTTGATTAAAGCCACTCGGATGAATTCCAGCTTTTTGTCGCGTCCATTCTTCCGATCAACGTGGGAGCCCAGCTCCTTCATTGGTGACCTACCGACATGGACACGGCAGTCGCCCTTAAACTGCCTACCTTCTGGGAGGCTCACGCGGCGGTTTGGTTCGCACAGGCGGATTCCCTGTTCGCCCTGCGAGGCATCACGGCCGACGACACCCGCTTCCACCATGTGGTAGCAGCGCCCGGTTCGGCCACCGCGGCCCGCGCCCTGAGCCTTCTCGAGAGCCCGCCAGCCGCTGACAAATACGGCGCGATTAAGAAGCTTCTCCTCGACGCTTTCGCCCTCCCATCGGCGGAACGCGCACGGCGCCTGCTCGACCTGCCCGAGCTCGGCGACACGCGCCCTTCCGAGCGAATGGACTACATGCTTTCACTGCTCGGCGAGCACTCTCCGGCATTCCTGTTCCGGGAGCTGTTCCTCCGTCAGCTGCCTAACCCGGTACGCCTCGCCCTGGCAAGCACGACGATCACAGATCCCCGGGCCCTTGCCAGAGAAGCCGACAAGATCTCCGCCGCAGGACAGCGCATCGCAGCGGCGACATGGGACCCACCGCCATCCGACGCAACACCCATGGCGCCCGAGCACCCGGCACGGTCGACGACCGAACTGCCGACGCAATTGGCGGCCGCTACACCGAGCCGACCACCTCCAGCACGACGACCGGAGCCTCCACCTGACAAGTGTGGTGTTACTATCATGCCAGGTTCGGACAGAAGGCCCGGACATGCCGACCCCCGTGCACCTTCGGCAGGCCGGGAAACGGCCGGGCCGGCGTTCATTACCAGCCATGAGCGCCGGCCACACGGGCAACTTACTGTTCATCACGGATAAAGCCTCCGGACGGCGCTTCCTGTGCGACACCGGCGCCCAACTGAGCGTCATACCCGCCTCTGACCAGGACAGGCAATCCGCGGTTTGCGGCCCCTCCTTGGTTGCAGCCAACGGATCGACCATCCGCACCTTCGGCCCGCGCAACGTCACCCTCTGCTTCGGCGGCCAACACTTTGCTTGGACGTTTGTAACCGCAAATGTGCCCATGGCTCTGCTAGGCGCCGACTTCCTCTGCGCACACGGACTGCTGGTGGACGTCCAACGGCGTCGTTTAATCAACGCCGAAACCTTCAGCTCCCTGGTATGCACATTGAGCAGCTCCGCGCCGACCGAGCTGGCATGCGCCGTCCCGGCGGCGAACGAGTTTGCTTGCCTGCTCATGGAGTTCCCGGCCCTCACGCGGCCGACGTTTTCGGCCGTCGCAGTACGGCATGGGATCGAGCACCACATACCAACCACGGGCCCGCCGGTCTACGCCAGGGCCCGCCGCCTCGACCCAGCCAAGCTCGCCGTGGCGAAGGCCGAATTCGATGCGTTGGAGCACCTCGGCATCGTGCGGCGCTTCGATAGCGCGTGGGCCTCGCCACTGCACATCGTGCCAAAGCCGGGGGGTGGATGGTGCCCGTGTGGCGACTACCGCCGTCTCAATGACGCTACCACCCCCGACAGGTACCCGATCCCGCATATCCAAGACTTCTCCGCCCGTCTGGCGGGATGGGTCATTTTTTCGAAAATTGATCTCATACGGGGATATCACCAGGTACCTGTCAGGGTGGCCGACATCCCTAAAACGGCAGTCATCACGCCGTTCGGCTTATTCGAATTCTTGCGGATGCCGTTTGGTCTCAAGAACGCAGCTCAGGCGTTCCAGCGCTCGATGGACGGCGTGCTGCGTGACCTGCCGTTCCTTTTCGTTTACCTGGACGACATCCTCGTCGCCAGCACGTCCCGGGCCGAGCACCTCCTCCACCTCCGAACACTGTTCGGGCGCCTCAGCGAGCACGGCCTCATCGTCAACCCGGCCAAATGCCACTTCGGCACGACGGCCGTTGATTTTTTGGGCCACCACATCACCAAGAACGGGGCCGTGCCGCTGACAACCAAGGTCGAGGCCATCACCACGTTCCCGCGTCCCCGCACCATAAAGGCCCTGCAGGAATTCCTGGGAATGGTGAATTTTTTATCACCGCTTCGTGCCCCGCGCTGCTCAACTCATGCGGCCCCTCTATGAAGCCCTCCGGGGCAAGCCGGCCAAGCACGACATCGCCTGGTCCGCAGCAATGGATGCGGCCTTCCAAAGCTCAAAGCGGGCCCTCGCCGACGCAACACTGCTCGCTCACCCGGTGCTCAACGCTCCCATCGCCCTAACCACGGATGCCTCCGACTACGCGGTGGGCGCCGTACATGAGCAATGGGTGAACGGGGTTTGGCAGCCACTCGCTTTTTTCAGCCGGCAGCTCCGGCCGAACGAGCTCAAATACAGCACGTTTGACCGGGAGCTCCTCGGTCTACACCTGGCCGTCCGCCATTTCCGCCACCTCCTGGAGGGCCGACCTTTCACGGCGTTCGTCGACCACAAGCCATTGGTTTACGCCATGGCCAAGGTCACAGAGCCGTGGTCGGCCCGCCAACAGCGCCACCTCTCCGCCATGTCGGAGTTTACCACGGACATCCGGCACGTCGCCGGCAAAAACAACGCCGTGGCCGACTGTCTTTCCCGGGCCAGCGCGAACGCGGTCCACCTGGGCGTGGACTTTGCGCTTATGGCGGCGGACCAAACCACCGACACCACGGTGCAAGCCCTCCGGGCGGTGGACACGGGCCTCCGCCTGGCCGACATCCCCTTCGCGGACACTGTCCTGCTCTGCGACGTCTCCCAAGGCCAGCCTCGCCCCATCGTGCCCGTCACCTGGCAACGCCGCATCTTCGCCTCCCTCCACGGCCTTTCCCACCTGGGCCGGAAAGCTTCCCAGAAGCTGGTGTCGGCGCGATTCGTCTGGCACGGCCTTCGTCGGGACGTCCGCGATTGGACCAGCACCTGCACGGCCTGCCAACGGGCCAAGGTCCACCAACACACCCAGGCCCCGCTGGCACCTTTCACCGTGCCCGAACGACGTTTCGACCACGTCAACGTGGATCTGGTGGGCCCCCTCCCCCCGTCACGGGGGTTCACACACCTGCTCACCATGGTGGACAGGACCACCAGGTGGCCGGAGGCCGTTCCCCTCGTCTCCACCACCACCGCCAACGTGGCGCAGGCTTTCATCGCCACCTGGGTCGCCCGCTTCGGCGCACCGGCGGACATCTCGTCAGACCGCGGACCACAATTTACCTCCGAGCTGTGGGGCGCGGTCACCCGCAACCTGGGGGTCAAGCTCCACCGTACTACGGCCTACCACCCCCAAGCAAACGGGTTGTGCAATCGATTCCACCGCTCCATGAAGGCCGCGCTCATGGCCGGCCTTCAAGACGGCGGTTGGGCCGACCGGCTGCCGTGGGTCCTTTTGGGCCTCCGCACGGCCCCCAAGGAGGACCTCCAGGCATCCACCGCCGAGCTTGTCTATGGCCAGGCGCTACGCGTCCCGGGCGAATTCGTGCCCGACGCTACCAGTCCCTGGTCCGCAGCTCACCAGCGCTCGGACCTCCAGGAGGCCGCCCGACGGTTTGCCCCCGTGCCAACATCCCACCACGGTGACCCCCAGTCCGACGTCCCCCCAGCACTTCGCACAGCGGAGTATGTTTTTGTGCGTCACGACGCACATCGGGGGCCACTCCGGCCGCCGTACGACGGGCCCTTCCGGGTGCTGCGACGGGATGACAAGTCGTTCATCATCGACATCGGCGGCAGGTCGGACCGGATTGCGGTGGACCGCCTAAAGCCGGCGCACGTGGACGTCGACCACCCACCACGGGTGGCCCTTCCGCCACGGCGAGGCCGCCCCCCGTCCACGGTGCCCCCCACTCGACCACCCACCACCACACCGGACCCCCTCCCACGACCCGCCAGGGGTCGCTTCGGCCGGGTCATCAGGACCCCCCTCAAATTGACCCTGCCGGTGCAAGTCGATTCTGGGGGGACGTGTGTAGCGGCTACCGCTGGGTTTTCACAATCGCCTTGCACCTATCAAGGACGCGGAGCGATCACCATGCCGGGCTCGTCCAGGACGCCCGGGCAGGCCCGTGCTCAACTTGCCAGGCCTCGGTCGGGACGCTGGGCCACGCCCCCTCTCGCCTTTCCTGGGCAAACGCTCCGGGATAATATGTATATATATTGCTGCCCGATAAACGGGCTTTTCAGAGTGCCTGAGTGTTTGGTTTGATTAAAGCAACTCGGATGAATTCCAGCTTTTTGTCGCGTCCATTCTTCCGATCGACGTGGGAGCCCCAGCTCCTTCAATATTATATATTTATGATATTATATATTTTTTATTTGTTGAAACAAAATTCTGTTTCTGGTGTTTGTTCCCCCTCCATCCCCTCCCTTACCTCAAATGGCTACACAGCTGACTCCGCATGTGAAAAAGCTGAATGCCTCAACCCTGTGTTTGCCTCTAAATGTTGTGTCCCAAACCCATCCCTCTCTGTACCCACCGTACCCAGTCGTACCCAGCTGCTCCTGGACGTGTCCTTTCCTCCTGACAAGGTGGAAAAGTTTCTGTCAACCCTCGACTCTGATTCTGCAACTGGACCTGACGGCATCAGCCCACAGGTCCGATAATCCTATTCTTCCGCTCTTTCACTCCATCTCTCTGTTCTCTTCACCCTCTCTTTTGCTCAAGGTCATCTGCCATCTGCTTGGAAATCAGCCTATATCACCGCTTTACACAAAAAGGTGCAAAAACAGATCCTAGCGACTACAGACCAATCAGCCTTCTCCCAATTATCAGCAAAGTCATGGAATCTATCATTGCTTCAGATATTAAATCTTTCCTCTTCTCCAATGGCTTGATCTCTGATCATCAATTTGGTTTCAGACCAGGTCACTCTACTCTGGACATGCTGCTTCTGTTGTCTCAACAATGGATGAAGGTCCTCAATGCCAAACAGGAAATTAGAGCTGTCTCCCTTGACATATCACGTACCTTCGATACAGTCTGGCACACCGCTCTGCTCACCAAACTCTCCTCCTTTGTTATCCATGGAAATCTCCACGCATGGCTGGCGGACTTCCTCTCTAGTCATAGTCAACGTTTGGCCCTGAATGGGTTTCTCTCATCTCCTCTTCCTGTTCAGGCTGGAGTTCCCCAAGGCAGTGTTCTGGGCACTGTGCTTTATCTGGTCTTGATCAATGATCTCTCCGACTCTCTTGAAAATCCTCTCTATCTCTTTGCTGATGACTCCACTCTCTGCCGCTCCATTCCTCATCCCTCAGATCGGCAGTCTGCAGCCTCCTCACTCTCTGCAGACCTGGACAAAATCACAGACTGGGCAAACAAGTGGAACATGTCTTTCAATCCTGACAAATCTCACACTCTTACGATGTCTCTCCGAAAAGACTGACTGGACAACCCTCCCATCCACTTTCTGAATAATCCTCTCCAAGAAGTTCTGTCACTCAAGCTTTTGGGTCTCACTATCTGCCATGATCTTTCCTGGGAAAAACACATTTCAAATCTGGCCTCCAAAGCCAGTCGCCGACTGGGCATCCTCCGTTGTGCGAAGTCCTTCCTTGGCACACCTGTGCTCCTCACCACATGTAAGGCTTTCATCCGCAGCTCAATGGAATACTGTCCCCCCCCCCCCCCCCCCCCCATGGGCTGGTGCTCCTGCCTCACACCTATCTCGTCTTCACGCTGTTGAAACGAAAGCGTTCAGAATCATTGGAATCTCCCGCGATGAAGCTACCTCCGAGGGCCTTTCAATCAATCACCGCAGGCAGGTTGGTGGTCTTTCTGTCTTCTACTGACTCCTCTCCGGCCTTGCTCCTCTAGCTCTCTCTGGGCTCTGTCCCCCCAATATTCCTACAGGTCGCACAAGATCTGCCTGCAACCCTCTTATGGTTAAACTGCCAAAATCAAGACTCTCTGCTCACATTCACTCCTTCATTCCTCTTTTCTCCCGCCTCTGGAACAAACTCCCTCACTCTCTTCAATCCCACTCCTCGCTCCAGGTCTTTAAAACAGCTGTTCACCACCATCTCTTATCTCCCCCCATCCAAAACCTTGATATTTTCTACCCCCGCTAATTTCACCCCAAATCCACTTTTTTGAAATACCAACTTCTTTCCTGGAAGTCCTTGGTGTCCTTGTGTTTATACTTCTCCCACCCCCCACACCCCTTCCCACGCCGCCTCCCCCCAAGCCCTCTGCCTCCCACACATTCCCGATGTCCCTGCTCTCAAATGTTGTGTTTATGTGCTTCCCCTTCTCTCCCCATCTTATCTACCGCTCCCCTTTTTATATACTTTATTTGTCTGTTTGATTTGTTTGTGTGATAAATGTTAGCTCTTTCACGAGCCTCGATTCTGTATACAAAAACAAAAAAAAGCACAAATGATGCTTGGATGGATAGTGAGTGCATCGTTGGGCGTTTTTATAATATTTTATTTAAGAATCCACTGAATCAGGGCTATAACAATATCGATTATAAGATATCAACAGCCAGTCCATATCGTTACAAATATAAGAAAGTGTTTAAGTGATCGTTTCTGCAAGTCGATATCCCCAAACTGCCAGAGAATTAGCACGTTAACTTGTAGGTTAACTCAAGGATCTTTTATACTTGCCTTACGCTCTTATCCAGGATATACGTGGTCCATAAATGCTTGATCTGGAAACATTCTGACTTGAGAGTTGAAGAAAGACTTTTCATTGTAGTATTTGTCAAAGTGAGTTAATGGCTGAATCTTGTGCAATGACATTGTGTATCCTGAGCAACTTATATAGGAATTGAGAGAGGGGTAAAACAGAAAATAGGTGATCATTTACACATGCGCACAAAGATTGACCAGTTTGCTGTTGCATGTGTTTCATTGTAGCTGTGTTGTGTTTCGGGGATACAGCGAGTTTCAAAATGTCCATGAAACGGCGAGAAAGTTTGCAGCTTCTGTCATTTTCACTCGAAAATCAAAAAGTAGATTGTGAAGCGTTATACCAAAAGACATCGACTCCAGCAGACCTCAAAGGGCCTTGGTATTCTTGTGGGGATGGACTGGGAAGTTGGTGATGATCCGTCATGCGCTCCACACTTGTCACCTTGTGATTTCATCACTTCGGACCACTCAAAGAGCATCTGGTCGGCATTAGGTTTATGAATGACGACGGCGGCGTCAAAGCACGTGCACGTAAATGGATATTGGCTACATACCCCTCCCAAAAATGTATACACAGATACCATGAAGGTGCTACCACGGTGATGCAACTCGTTAGTGTAACATGTAGCAGAGGAATACATTGACGAGCATATGAAGTTACATCAAGCACTCCTTTATTTCTCACTTTCTTGGATCAAAACATCAACCATGAACGGCTATCTTCATAGTGATAGCTAAAGGTGAAATATGACAAACCTCCACCAAATATGACATATCTCCACCAAATATGACATATCTCCACCAAATATGACATATCTCCACCAAATATGACATATCTCCACCAAATATGACATATCTCCACCAAATATGACATATCTCCACCAAATATGACATATCTCCACCAAATATGACATATCTCCACCAAATATGACAAACCTCCACCAGCTATGACATATCTCCACCAAATATGACATATCTCCACCAAATATGACATATCTCCACCAAATATGACATAACCACCAAATATGACATATCTCCAACAAATATGGCATATGTCCACCAACTATGACATATCTCCACAAAATATGACATATCTCCACCAAATATGACATATCTCCACCAAATATGACATATCTCCACCAAATATGACATATCTCCACCAAATATGACATATCTCCACCAAATATGACATATCTCCACCAAATATGAGATATCTCCACCACCTATGACATATCTCCACCAACTATGACATATCTCCACCAACCATGACATATCTCCACCAACTTTGACATATCTCCACCAAATATGACATGTCCACCAACTATGACATATCTCCACCAACTATGACATATCTCCACCAAATATGACATGTCTCCACCAACTATGACATGTCTCCACCAAATGTGTTATATCTCCACCAAATATGACATATCTCCACCAAATATGACATATCTCCACCAAATATGACATATCTCCACCAAATATGACATATCTCCACCAAATATGAGATATCTCCACCAACTATGACATATCTCCACCAACTATGACATATCTCCACCGTATTTGACATATCTTTACCCAATATGACATATCTCCACCAAATATGACATATCTCCAACGTATTTGACATATCTCTACCAAATATGACATTAATCCACCGTATTTGACATATCTACCCCAAATATGACATATCTCCACCAAATATGACATTTTTCCACCGTATTTGACATATCTCCACCAAATATGACATATCTCCACCGTATTTGACATATCTCCACCAAATATGGCATATCTCCACCAAATATGGCATATCTCCACCAAATATGGCATATCTCAACCAAATATGACATATCTCCACCAAATATGACATATCTCCACCAAATATCACATAACTCCACCTCCACCAGCTATGACATATCTCCACCAAATATCACATAACTCCACCAAATATGACGTCTCCACCAAATATGACATATCTCCACCAAATATGACATATCTCCACCAAATATGACATAACCACAAAATATGACATATCTCCAACAAATATGACATAACCACCAAATATGACATATCTCCAACAAATATGGCATATCTCCACCAACTATGACATATCTCCACCAAATATGACATATCTCCACCAAATATGACATATCTCCACCAAATATGACATATCTCCACCAAATATGACATATCTCCACCAAATATGACATATCTCCACCAAATATGACATATCTCCACCAAATATGAGATATCTCCACCACCTATGACATATCTCCACCAACTATGACATATCTCCACCAACCATGACATATCTCCACCAACTTTGACATATCTCCACCAAATATGACATGTCCACCAACTATGACATATCTCCACCAACTATGACATATCTCCACCAAATATGACATGTCTCCACCAACTATGACATGTCTCCACCAAATATGTTATATCTCCACCAAATATGACATATCTCCACCAAATATGACATATCTCCACCAAATATGACATATCTCCACCAAATATGACATATCTCCACCAAATATGAGATATCTCCACCAACTATGACATATCTCCACCAAATATGACATATCTCCAACGTATTTGACATATCTCTACCAAATATGACATATATCCACCGTATTTGACATATCTACCCCAAATATGACATATCTCCACCAAATATGACATTTCTCCACCGTATTTGACATATCTCCACCAAATATGACATATCTCCACCGTATTTGACATATCTCCACCAAATATGGCATATCTCCACCAAATATGGCATATCTCCACCAAATATGGCATATCTCCACCAAATATGACATATCTCCACCAAATATGACATATCTCCACCAAATATCACATAACTCCACCAGCTATGACATATCTCCACCAAATATCACATAACTCCACCAAATATGACATGTCTCCACCAAATATGACATGTGTCCACCAAATATGACATGTCTCCACCAAATATGACACATCTCCAAGAAATATGACATATCTCCAAGAAATATGGCATATCTCCACCAAATATGGCATCACAAATATAGATAGTTTTTTGATATTTCTCTATCATACGAGGACTAAATAACTTTGTTTTATTGTATCATTGTGAATTTTGTTGTTGTAATGTATATTTTGATCATTCGTTTTAATGAGACTGGAATTGCACTTACTTGGCATTGCAGGCCTTGTATGAATCACAATCCACCAATGATATTAAAATCCTTGATGTGAAAGCATGTTTCTTCATTCCTCAAATATCCTTTATTTTGATGACTGATCATTATTCATATTAAATATAGAGCAGAAAACGTTATATATTCGACAAGTGGGTACGTGCAGGTTGTACGTACCATTTGCCACATTATGAAATTTACAGGAATTGACATTGTAAATTGCTGTAAACTACTGTAACGTTTTCATTGCTCACACTGCAATCACACGAGCAATTTGGACATGTTTCATGAGTGTTTCGAAAAAACAAATCATGGGAGTTTCCTATGCATAAGAATGTTCTAGAACCACATGTGCTGCCCATTAGCTCGAAGTGGAATCAGTGTAACACCCCATAAAGGCAAAGTGTCTTTCAGTTCGAATCAGTGGATGATTGCAGCACAATCAAGCAAGAAGACATTTTGCAGTCCAATGAAGGAATACCTGAGAAATGCTGGTACGTTTTGCTGAAGAGTTATTGTGACATCTGCTTTGCATTAGTGGACACTTCAGGGAATGGCCCTGCCAGACTGCTATGAAAGTTATTGAGGGGTAATGCACAGCCAAAGCCAGCAACAAAAGGATCCCTGCTGAGACAACACAGGGAAGGATCAGCAGGTTTCCTTTGGCACAGGAAGTAATCTGTTGCTCCTGAGGAATATGGTGCTCTAGGTTCTGCGTTGAGGGCACAAAAAGTGTGGAGTGAACGAATTTCATTGCATCCTTAGAGACTGCATTTATTTATTTATTATCCTCAAGCCAAATATTTGCCAAACTCAAACTTGTGATGCATTGCCACTTCTGATTATGGTTTAACAAAGGCTGACTTCAAATGATGATCATGGTTGGGATTTCAGAACATTGTCAATGATCCTGAAGAACACCTTGATAAGTAGAACGAATTCTCAAGTTTTCAATTAAAGTTGATCCAACATTTAAAGAACATTCACAATGTTGGTCAGTGGCAGTTGAAGGCCTATGATAGTCCAGGTTCCTGAATCGACAGGGTTCAACGCTCCACAAAATCTGGAAACAAATGTTATTTTGTCTATAAGGACAACTTTCATTGATTATTCACAAAATGTTGAGTTTATTGCTTGTGGTATATGGATTTTTCAAGAGGGTGGGCAAAACATTAACGGTTTGTTTTGTTCACGTTATGTATTTTTGTTTAACCCATGAACAAAGGAAAGAGTAATCAATATATCCGAATTCGGATTACACATCTATATAACCAGTAATCACAACAGATTACAGATACTGATCAATCACAATAGATTACAGTTACTGATCAATCACAACAAATTACCGTTACTGATCAATCACAAGAGATTACAATTACTGATCAATCACAACAGATTACAATTACTGATCAATCACAACAGATTACAGTTACTGATCAATCGCAACAGATTACAATTACTGATCAATCACAACAGATTACAGTTACTGATCAATCACAACAGATTACAATTACTGATCAATCACAACAGATTACAGTTACTGATCAATCACAAGAGATTACAATTACTGATCAATCACAAGAGATTACAATTACTGATCAATCACAACAGATTACAGTTACTGATCAATCACAACAGATTACAATTACTGATCAATCACAACAGATTACAGTTACTGATCAATCGCAACAGATTACAGTTACTGATCAATCACAACAGATTACAGTTACTGATCAATCGCAACAGATTACAGTTACTGATCAATCACAACAGATTACAGTTACTGATCAATCACAACAGATTACAGTTACTGATCAATCGCAACAGATTACAATTACTGATTAATCGCAACAGATTACAGTTACTGATCAATCACAACAGATTACAGTTACTGATCAATCACAACAGATTACAGTTACTGATCAATCACAACAGATTACAGTTACTGATCAATCGCAACAGATTACAGTTACTGATCAATCGCAACAGATTACAGTTACTGATCAATCACAACAGATTACAGTTACTGATCAATCACAACAGATTACTGTTACTGATCAATCGCAAGGGATTACAGTTACTGATCAATCACAACAGATTACTGTTACTGATCAATCACAACAGATTACAGTTACTGATCAATCGCAACAGATTACAGTTACTGATCAATCGCAACAGATTACAGTTACTGATCAATCACAACAGATTACTGTTACTGATCAATCACAACAGATTACTGTTACTGATCAATCGCAACAGATTACTGTTACTGATCAATCACAACAGATTACTGTTACTGATCAATCGCAACAGATTACTGTTACTGATCAATCACAAAAGATTACAGTTACTGATCAATCACAACAGATATAGTTACTGATCAATCACAACAGATTACAGTTACTGATCAATCACAACAGATTACAGTTACTGATCAATCGCAAGGGATTACAGTTACTGAGCAATCACAAGATATTACAGTTACTGATCAATCACAACAGATATAGTTACTGATCAATCACAACAGATTACAGTTACTGATCAATCACAACAGATTACAGTTACTGATCAATCGCAAGGGATTACAGTTACTGAGCAATCACAACAGATTATAGTTACTGATCAATCACAACAGATTACAGTTACTGATCAATCGCAAGGGATTACAGTTACTGAGCAATCACAAGATATTACAGTTACTGAGCAATCACAAGGGATTACAGTTACTGATCAATCACAACAGATTACAGTTACTAATCAATCATAACAGATTACAGGGACTGATCAATCACAACAGATTACTGTTACTGATCAATCGCAAGGGATTACAGTTACTGAGCAATCACAAGATATTACAGTTACTGAGCAATCACAACAGATTACAGTTACTGATCAATCATATGAGATTACAGTTACTGATCAATCGCAAGGGATTACAGTTACTGATCAATCACAACAGATTACAGTTACTGATCAATCACAACAGATTACTGTTACTGATCAATCGCAAGGGATTACAGTTACTGAGCAATCACAAGATATTACAGTTACTGATCAATCACAACAGATTACAGTTACTGATCAATCACAACAGATTACTGTTACTGATCAATCGCAAGGGATTACAGTTACTGATCAATCACAACAGATTACAGTTACTGATCAATCACAACAGATTACTGTTACTGATCAATCGCAAGGGATTACAGTTACTGATCAATCACAACAGATTACAGTTACTGATCAATCACAACAGATTACAGTTACTGATCAATCACAACAGATTACTGTTACTGATCAATCGCAAGGGATTACAGTTACTGAGCAATCACAACAGATTACAGTTACTGATCAATCACAACAGATTACTGTTACTGATCAATCGTAAGATATTACAGTTACTGATCAATCACAACAGATTACAGTTACTGAGCAATCACAACAGATTACTGTTACTGAGCAATCACAAGATATTACAGTTACTGATCAATCACAACAGATTACAGTTACTGAGCAATCACAAGATATTACAGTTACTGATCAATCACAACAGATTACAGTTACTGAGCAATCACAACAGATTACTGTTACTGAACAATCACAGCAGATTACAGTTACTGATCAATCACAGCAGATTACAGTTACTGATCAATCACAGCAGATTACTGTTACTGATCAATCACAGCAGATTACAGTTACTGATCAATCACAGCAGATTACTGTTACTGATCAATCACAGCAGATTACAGTTACTGATCAATCACAACAGATTACAGTTACTGATCAATCACAGCAGATTACAGTTACTGAGCAATCACAACAGATTACAGTTACTGATCAATCACAGCAGATTACTGTTACTGATCAATCACAGCAGATTACAGTTACTGATCAATCACAACAGATTACAGTTACTGATCAATCACAACAGATTACAGTTACTGATCAATCACAACAGATTACAGTTACTGATCAATCACAGCAGATTACAGTTACTGATCAATCGCAACAGATTACAGTTACTGATCAATCACAACAGATTACAGTTACTGATCAATCGCAACAGATTACAGTTACTGATCAATCACAACAGATTACAGTTACTGACAAATCACAGCAGACTACAGTTACTGATCAATCACAACAGATTACAGTTACTGACAAATCACAGCAGATTACAGTTACTGATCAATCACAACAGATTACATTTACTGATCAATCACAGCAGATTACAGTTACTGATCAATCACAACAGATTACAGTTACTGACAAATCACAGCAGATTACAGTTACTGATCAATCACAACAGATTACAGTTACTGAGCAATCACAACAGATTACTGTTACTGAGCAATCACAAGATATTACAGTTACTGATCAATCACAACAGATTACATTTACTGATCAATCACAGCAGATTACAGTTACTGATCAATCACAACAGATTACAGTTACTGACAAATCACAACAGATTACAGTTACTGACAAATCACAGCAGATTACAGTTACTGATCAATCACAACAGATTACAGTTACTGAGCAATCACAACAGATTACTGTTACTGAGCAATCACAAGATATTACAGTTACTGATCAATCACAACAGATTACAGTTACTGAGCAATCACAAGATATTACAGTTACTGATCAATCACAACAGATTACAGTTACTGAGCAATCACAACAGATTACTGTTACTGAACAATCACAGCAGATTACAGTTACTGATCAATCACAACATATTACAGTTACTGATCAATCACAGCAGATTACTGTTACTGATCAATCACAGCAGATTACAGTTACTGATCAATCACAGCAGATTACTGTTACTGATCAATCACAGCAGATTACAGTTACTGATCAATCACAACAGATTACAGTTACTGATCAATCACAGCAGATTACAGTTACTGAGCAATCACAACAGATTACAGTTACTGATCAATCACAGCAGATTACTGTTACTGATCAATCACAGCAGATTACAGTTACTGATCAATCACAGCAGATTACAGTTACTGATCAATCACAACAGATTACAGTTACTGATCAATCACAACAGATTACAGTTACTGATCAATCACAGCAGATTACAGTTACTGATCAATCGCAACAGATTACAGTTACTGATCAATCACAACAGATTACAGTTACTGATCAATCGCAACAGATTACAGTTACTGATCAATCACAACAGATTACAGTTACTGACAAATCACAGCAGACTACAGTTACTGATCAATCACAACAGATTACAGTTACTGACAAATCACAGCAGATTACAGTTACTGATCAATCACAACAGATTACATTTACTGATCAATCACAGCAGATTACAGTTACTGATCAATCACAACAGATTACAGTTACTGATCAATCACAGCAGATTACAGTTACTGATCAATCACAACAGATTACTGTTACTGATCAATCGCAACAGATTACAGTGACTGATCAATCACAACAGATTACTGTTACTGATCAATCGCAACAGATTACAGTGACTGATCAATCACAACAGATTACTGTTACTGATCAATCGCAACAGATTACAGTTACTGATCAATCACAACAGATTACAATTACCCGTGTCCTCTGCTTCTGTCTCCAGATGGACGACCATCACTGCAACACCGATCTGGGCTTTACGGCAAAGTGGCAAGACCGAAGCCAAAGAGTTCAATCTTGGTTTCATCAGACCACAGAATCTTGTTTCTCACAGTCTGAGAGTCCTTTAGGTGCTTTTTTGCAAACTCCAAGCGGGCTTTCATGTGTTTTTCACTGAGGAGAGGCTTCCGTATGGCCACTCTGGCATAAAGCCCAGATCGGTGGGGTGTTGCTCTGGAAGTTTCTCCCATCTCCACACAGGATCTCTGGAGCTCAGCCAGAGTGACCATCGGGTTCTTGGTCACTCCTCTCACCAAGGCCTTTCTCCCCCGATTGCTCAGTTTGGCCAGGCGGCCAGCTCGAGGAAGAGTCCTGGTTGTTACAAACTTCTTCCATTTAATAATTATGGAGGCCACTGTGCTCTTGTGGAAAGTGTGGAAAGTGGTTTTGCAACACTAACACAAGTGTGGAAAGTGGTTTCGCAACACTAACACAAGTGTGGAAAGTGATTTTGCAACACTAACACAAGTGTGGAAAGTGGTTTTGCAACACTAACACAAGTGCGAATAGTGGATTTTAACACCATCAGGAGCGCAAAAAGTGTTTTTTCAACAATTACACAGGTGCACAAAGTGGCTTTGCATCACCACCACAAGTGTGGAAAGTGGTTTTGCAACACCAACACACGTGTGGAAAGTGGTTTTCAATGCCACCACAAGTGCGGAAAGTGGTTCTGCAACACGAACACAACTGTGAGGAGTGGTTTACAACACTAACACAATTGCGAAAAGTGGTTTTGCAACACTAACTCAAGTGCGGAAAGTGGTTCTGCAACACTATCACAAGTGCGACAAGTGGTTTTCAACATGAACACAAGTGCGAAAAGTCGTTTTGCATGACAAGCACAAGTGTGTTAAGTGGTTTTGCAACACCAACACATGTGTGGAAAGTGGTTTTGCATCACCAGCACAAGTGGGGGAAGTGGTTTTGCAAAACTAACACAAGTGGGGAAAGTAGTTTTCTACACTAATACAAGTGCCATAAGTGGTTTTTCAACGCAACCACAAGTGCGAAAAGTGGTTTTTCAATGCAAACACAAGTGCGGAAAGTGGTTCTGCAGCACTAACACAAGTGTGAAAAGTGTTTTTCAACACCAACGCAAGTGCGAAAAGTAGTTTTCTACACTAACACAAGTGCGAGAAGTGGTTTTCAACGCAACCAAAAGTGTGGGAAGTGGTTCTGCAACACTAACACAAGTGTGGAGAGTGGTTTTGCAACACTAACATAAGTGCGGAAAGTGGTTCTGCAACACTAACACAAGTGCGGAAAGTGGTTCTGCAACACTAACACAAGTGCGAAAAGTAGTTTTCTACACTAACTCAAGTGCGGAACGTGATTTTGCAACACGACCACAAGTGGTGAAAGTGGTTTTGCAACACAAACTCAAGTGCAGAAAGTGGTTCTGCAACACGAACACAAGTGTAAAAAGTGGTTTTGCATTGCCAGCACAAGTGTGGAAAGTGGTTAGGCAACACCAATACAAGTGTGAAAAGTAGTTTTCAACACTAACATAAGTGCGAAAAGTAGTTTTCTTCAATAACACAAGTGCGAAAAGTGGTTGTCAACACTAACACAAGTGCGAAAAGTACTTTTCTATACTAACACAAGTGCGGGAAGTGATTTTGTAACACGACCACGACTGGGGGAAGTGGTGTTGCAGCACTAACTCATGTGCGGAAATTGGTTCTGCAACACTAACACAATGGTAAAAAGTGGTTTTGCATTGCCAGCACAAGTGTGGAAAATGGTTTTGCAACACCAACACAAGTGTGGAAAGTGGTTTTGCATCACGAGCACATGTGTGGAAAGTGGTTTTGCAACACCAACACAAGTGTGGAAAGTGGTTTTGCAGCACTAGCACAAGTGTGAAAGTGGTTTTGCAACACTAACACAAGTGGGGAAAGTGTTTTTCAACACTAACACAAGTGCGGAAAGTGGTTTTGCAACACCAACACAAGTGTGGAAAGTGGTTTTCTTCACTAACACAAGTGCGAAAAGTGGTTTTTCAACGCAGCCACAAGTGCTAAAAGTGGTTTTTCAATGCAAACACAAGTGCGGAAAGTGGTTCTGCAACACTAACACAGCTGCGAAAAGTGGTTTTGCATTACCAGCACAAGTGTGTAAAGTGGTTTTGCAACACCAACACAAGTGTGGAAAGTGGTTTTGCATCACGAGCACATGTGTGGAAAGTGGTTTTGCAACACTAACACAAGTGGGGAAAGTAGTTTTGTGCATGAACACAAGTGCGAAAAGTGGTTTTCAATGCAACCACAAGTGTGGTAAGTGGTTTTCAACGCAACCACAAGTGCGGAAAGTGGTTCTGCAACACTAATACAAGTGTGGAAAGTGGTTTTGCAATACGAGCACAAGTGGGGAAAGTGGTTTTCAACACAAACAGGAACGCAAAAAGTGGTTTTGCAACAATTACACAAGTGCGGAAAGTGGTTTTGCATCACTAGCACAAGTGTGGAAAGTGGTTTTGCATCACTAGCACAAGTGTGGAAAGTGGTTTTGCAACACGAACACAAGTGGAGAAAGTGGCTTTGCAAAACTCGCACAAGTGTGACAAGTGGTTTTGCATTGCGAGCACATGTGTCAAAGTGGTTATGCAACACCAACACAAGTGCGGAAAGTGGTTCTGCATCACTAAAACAAGTGTAAAAAGTGGTTTTCAACACGAACACAAGTGCGAAAAGTGGCTTTCAACACTATCAGGAGCGCGGAAAGTGTTTTTTCAACAATTACATCGGTGCGCAAAGTGGTTTTGCATCAACAGCGCAACTGTGGAAAGTGGTTTTGCAACACCAACACGTATGGAAAGTGGTTTTCAATGCTACCACAAGTGTGGAAATTGGTTCTGCAACACTAACACAACTGTGAGAAGTGGTTTACAACACTAACACAAGTGCGAAAAGTAGTTGTGCAACACTAACTCAAGTGCAGAAAGTAGTTCTGCAAAACAAACACAAGTGCGAAAAATGGTTTTCAACACTAACACAAGTGCGAAAAGTCGTTTTGCATGACAAGCACATGTGTGTTAAGTGGTTTTGCAACACCAACACAAGTGTGGAAAGTGGTTTTGCATCACCAGCACTAGTGGGGAAAGCAGTTTTCTTCACTAACACAAGTGCGAAAAGTGGTTTTTCAATGCACCCACAAGTGTAAAAAGTGGTTTTTCAATGCAAACACAAGTGCGGAAAGTGGTTCTGCAACACTAAAACAGCTGCAAAAAGTGGTTTTGCATTGCCAGCACAAGTGTGTAAAGTGATTTTGCAACTCGACCACAAGTGGTGAAAGTGGTTTTGCAACACAAACTCAAGTGTGGAAAGTGGTTTTGCAAAGCTAATCCAAGTGGGGAAAGTGGCTTTGCAATACTCACACAAGTGTGAAAAGTGGTTTTGTATTGATAGCACAAGTGTGGCAAGTGGTTATGCCACACCAACACAAGTGCAGAAAGTGGTTCTGCATCACCAACACAAGTGCAGAAAGTGATTTTCAACGCCATCGCAAGTGCGGAGAGTGGTTTTCAACACTAACACAATTGCGAAAAGTAGTTTTCTACACCAACACAAGTGCGGAAAGTGATTTTGCAACACGACCACAAATGCGGAAAGTGGTTTTGCAACACTAAAACAAGTGCGAAAATTGGATTTCAACACTATCAGGAGAGGAAAAGTGGTTTTGCAACAATTACACAAGTGCAGAAAGTGGTTTTGCAACAATTACACAAGTGCCAAAAGTGGTTTTGCATTGCCAGGACAAGTGTGGAAAGTGGTTATCCAACACAAACACAAGTGCGAAAATCGTTTTGCATAACAAGCACAAGTGTGGAAAGTGGTTTTTCAACACCAACACAAGTGTGGAAAGTGGTTTTGCATCACAAGCACAAGTGTGGAAAGTGGTTTTGCAAAACTAACCCAAGTGGGGAAAGTGGCTTTGCAATACTCACACAAGTGCGAAAAGTGGTGTTGCATTGATAGCACAAGTGTGGAAAGTGGTTATGCAACACCAACACAAGTGCAGAAAGTGGTTCTGCAACACCAACACAAGTGCAGAAAGTGGTTTTCAATGCCATCGCAAGTGTGGAAAGTGGTTTTCAACACTAACACAAGTGCGAAAAGTAGTTTTCTACACTAACACAAGTGCGGAAAGTGATTTTGCAACACGACCACAAGTGTGGAAAGTGGTTTTGCAACACTAAAACAAGTTCGAAAAGTGGATTTCAACACTATCAGGAGAGCGAAAAGTGGTTTTGCAACAATTACACAAGTGCGGAAAGTGGTTTTGCAACAATTACACAAGTGCCAAAAGTGGTTTTGCATTGCCAGCACAAGTGTGGCAAGTGGTTATCCAACACAAACTCAAGTGCGAAAATCGTTTTGCATTGCAAGCACAAGTGTGGAAAGTGGTTTTTCAACACCAACGCAAGTGTGGAAAGTGGTTTTGCATGACTTGCACAAGTGTGGAAAGTGGTTTTGCAACACGAACAGAAGTGCGAAAAGTGGATTTCAACACGAACAGGAGCGCGAAAAGTGGTTTTGCAACAATTACACAAGTGCGAAAAGTGGTTTTGCATTGCCAGCACAAGTGTGGAAAGTGGTTATGCAACACCAACACAAGTGTGGAAGTGGTTTTGCATCACGAGCACAAGTGGGGAAAGTGGTTTTCAACACGAACACAAGTGCGAAAAGTAGTTTCTACACTAACACAAGTGCGGAAAGTGATTTTGCAACACGACTACAAGTGGGGAAAGTGGTTTTGCAACACTAACTCAAGTGCGGAAAGTGGTTCTGCAACACTAACACAAGTGTAAAAAGTGGTTTTGCATTGCCAGCACAAGTGTGGAAAGTGGTTATGCAACACCAACACAAGTGAGAAAAGTGGTTTTCAACACTAACACAAGTGCGGAAAGTGGCTCTGCAACACCAACACAAGTGTGATAAGTGGTTTTGCATCACAAGCACAAGTGTGGAAAGTGGTTTTGCAAAACTAACCCAAGTGGGGAAAGTGGCTTTGCAATACTCACACAAGTGTGAAAAGTGGTTTTGTATTGATAGCACAAGTGTGGAAAGTGGTTATGCCACACCAACACAAGTGCAGAAAGTGGTTCTGCATCACCAACACAAGTGCAGAAAGTGGTTTTCAACGCCATCGCAAGTGCGGAGAGTGGTTTTCAACACTAACACAAGTGCGAAAAGTAGTTTTCTACACCAACACAAGTGCGGAAAGTGATTTTGCAACACGACCACAAGTGTGGAAAGTGGTTTTGCAACACTAAAACAAGTGCGAAAATTGGATTTCAACACTATCAGGAGAGGAAAAGTGGTTTTGCAACAATTACACAAGTGCGCAAAGTGGTTTTGCTTCACCACCACAAGTGTGGAAAGTGGTTTTGCAACACCAACACAAGTGTGGAAAGTGGTTCTGCAACACGAGCACAAGTGTGTAAAGTGGTTTTCAACATGAACGCAAGTGCGAAAAGTGCTTTTGCATTACTAGCACTAGTGCGGAAAAGTGGTTTTGCATTGCCAGGACAAGTGTGGAAAGTGGTTATGCAACACTAACAAAGGGTGAAAAGTGGTTTTCAACGCAACCACAAGTGCGGAAAGTGGTTTTCAATGCAACCACAAGTGCAGAAAGTGGTTCTGCAGTACTAACACAAGTGTGAAAGTGGTTTTCGACACAAACACAAGTGCGGAAAGTGGTTTTGCAATAATAACACAAGAGTGGAAAGTGATTTTGCAACACTAAAACAAGTTCGAAAAGTGGATTTCAACACTACCAGGAGAGCGAAAAGTGGTTTTGCAACAATTACACAAGTGCCAAAAGTGGTTTTGCATTGCCAGCACAAGTGTGGAAAGATGTTATCCAACACAAACACAAGTGCGAAAAGTGGTTTTCAATGCAACCACAAGTGCACAAAGTGGTTTTCAATGCAACCACAAGTGCGGAAAGTGGTTCTGCAACACGAATACAAGTGTGGAAAGTGGTTTTGAAACTCGACCAGAAGTGGGGAAAGTGGTTTTCAACACTAACAGGAGCGCGAAAAGTGGTTTTGCAACAATTACACAAGGGCGAAAAGTGGTTTTGCAACAATTACACAAGTGCGAAAAGTGGTTTTGCATTGCCAGCACAAGTGTGGAAAGTGGTTTTTCAACACCAACACAAGTTTGGAAAGTGGTTCTGCATGACTTGCACAAGTGTGGAAAGTGGTTTTGCAACACGAACAGAACTGCGAAAAGTGGATTTCAACACTAACAGGAGCTCGAAAAGTGGTTTTGCAACAATTACACAAGGGCGAAAAGTGGTTTTGCAACAATTACACAAGTGCGAAAAGTGGTTTTGCAACACCAACACAAGTGTGGAAAGTGGTTTTCTTCACTAACACAAGTGCGAAAAGTGGTTTTCTTCACTAACACAAGTGTGAAAAGTGGTTTTTCAATGCAAACACAAGTGCGGAAAGTGGTTCTGCAACACTAACACAGCTGCGAAAAGTGGTTTTGCATTACCAGCACAAGTGTGTAAAGTGGTTTTGCAACACCAACACAAGTGTGGAAAGTGGTTTTGCATCACGAGCACATGTGTGGAAAGTGGTTTTGCAACACTAACACAAGTGGGGAAAGTAGTTTTGTGCATGAACACAAGTGCGAAAAGTGGTTTTCAATGCAACCACAAGTGTGGAAAGTGGTTTTCAACGCAACCACAAGTGCGGAAAGTGGTTCTGCAACACTAATACAAGTGTGGAAAGCGGTTTTGCAATACGAGCACAAGTGGGGAAAGTGGTTTTCAACACAAACAGGAACGCAAAAAGTGGTTTTGCAACAATTACACAAGTGCGGAAAGTGGTTTTGCATCACTAGCACAAGTTTGGAAAGTGGTTTTGCATCACTAGCACAAGTGTGGAAAGTGGTTTTGCAACACGAACACAAGTGGAGAAAGTGGCTTTGCAAAACTCGCACAAGTGTGACAAGTGGTTTTGCATTGCGAGCACATGTGTCAAAGTGGTTATGCAACACCAACACAAGTGCGGAAAGTGGTTCTGCATCACTAAAACAAGTGTAAAAAGTGGTTTTCAACACGAACACAAGTGCGAAAAGTGGCTTTCAACACTATCAGGAGCGCGGAAAGTTTTTTTTCAACAATTACATCGGTGCGCAAAGTGGTTTTGCATCAACAGCGCAACTGTGGAAAGTGGTTTTGCAACACCAACACGTATGGAAAGTGGTTTTCAATGCTACCACAAGTGTGGAAAGTGGTTCTGCAACACTAACACAACTGTGAGAAGTGGTTTACAACACTAACACAAGTGCGAAAAGTAGTTTTGCAACACTAACGCAAGTGAAGAAAGTAGTTCTGCAAAACAAACACAAGTGCGAAAAATGGTTTTCAACACTAACACAAGTGCGAAAAGTCGTTTTGCATGACAAGCACATGTGTGTTAAGTGGTTTTACAACACCAACACAAGTGTGGAAAGTGGTTTTGCATCACCAGCACAAGAGGGGAAAGTAGTTTTCTTCACTAACACAAGTGCGAAAAGTGGTTTTTCAATGCACCCACAAGTGTAAAAAGTGGTTTTTCAATGCAAACACAAGTGCGGAAAGTGGTTCTGCAACACTAAAACAGCTGCGAAAAGTGGTTTTGCATTGCCAGCACAAGTGTGTAAAGTGATTTTGCAACTCGACCACAAGTGGTGAAAGTGGTTTTGCAAAGCTAATCCAAGTGGGGAAAGTGGCTTTGCAATACTCACACAAGTGTGAAAAGTGGTTTTGTATTGATAGCACAAGTGTGGCAAGTGGTTATGCCACACCAACACAAGTGCAGAAAGTGGTTCTGCATCACCAACACAAGTGCAGAAAGTGGTTTTCAACGCCATCGCAAGTGCGGAGAGTGGTTTTCAACACTAACACAATTGCGAAAAGTAGTTTTCTACACCAACACAAGTGCGGAAAGTGATTTTGCAACACGACCACAAATGCGGAAAGTGATTTTGCAACACTAAAACAAGTGCGAAAATTGGATTTCAACACTATCAGGAGAGGAAAAGTGGTTTTGCAACAATTACACAAGTGCAGAAAGTGGTTTTGCAACAATTACACAAGTGCCAAAAGTGGTTTTGCATTGCCAGGACAAGTGTGGAAAGTGGTTATCCAACACAAACACAAGTGCGAAAATCGTTTTGCATAACAAGCACAAGTGTGGAAAGTGGTTTTTCAACACCAACACAAGTGTGGAAAGTGGTTTTGCATCACAAGCACAAGTGTGGAAAGTGGTTTTGCAAAACTAACCCAAGTGGGGAAAGTGGCTTTGCAATACTCACACAAGTGCGAAAAGTGGTGTTGCATTGATAGCACAAGTGTGGAAAGTGGTTATGCAACACCAACACAAGTGCAGAAAGTGGTTCTGCAACACCAACACAAGTGCAGAAAGTGGTTTTGCATTGCCAGCACAAGTGTGGCAAGTGGTTATCCAACACAAACTCAAGTGCGAAAATCGTTTTGCATTGCAAGCACAAGTGTGGAAAGTGGTTTTTCAACACCAACGCAAGTGTGGAAAGTGGTTTTGCATGACTTGCACAAGTGTGGAAAGTGGTTTTGCAACACGAACAGAAGTGCGAAAAGTGGATTTCAACACGAACAGGAGCGCGAAAAGTGGTTTTGCAACAATTACACAAGGGCGAAAAGTGGTTTTGCAACAATTACACAAGTGCGAAAAGTGGTTTTGCATTGCCAGCACAAGCGTGGAAAGTGGTTATGCAACACCAACACAAGTGTGGAAGTGGTTTTGCATCACGAGCACAAGTGGGGAAAGTGGTTTTCAACACGAACACAAGTGCGAAAAGTAGTTTCTACACTAACACAAGTGCGGAAAGTGATTTTGCAACACGACTACAAGTGGGGAAATTGGTTTTGCAACACTAACTCAAGTGCGGAAGGTGGTTCTGCAACACTAACACAAGTGTAAAAAGTGGTTTTGCATTGCCAGCACAAGTGTGGAAAGTGGTTATGCAACACCAACACAAGTGCGGAAAGTGGCTCTGCAACACCAACACAAGTGTGATAAGTGGTTTTGCATCACAAGCACAAGTGTGGAAAGTGGTTTTGCAAAACTAACCCAAGTGGGGAAAGTGGCTTTGCAATACTCACACAAGTGTGAAAAGTGGTTTTGTATTGATAGCACAAGTGTGGAAAGTGGTTATGCCACACCAACACAAGTGCAGAAAGTGGTTCTGCATCACCAACACAAGTGCAGAAAGTGGTTTTCAACGCCATCGCAAGTGCGGAGAGTGGTTTTCAACACTAACACAAGTGCGAAAAGTAGTTTTCTACACCAACACAAGTGCGGAAAGTGATTTTGCAACACGACCACAAGTGTGGAAAGTGGTTTTGCAACACTAAAACAAGTGCGAAAATTGGATTTCAACACTATCAGGAGAGGAAAAGTGGTTTTGCAACAATTACACAAGTGCGCAAAGTGGTTTTGCTTCACCACCACAAGTGTGGAAAGTGGTTTTGCAACACCAACACAAGTGTGGAAAATGGTTCTGCAACACGAGCACAAGTGTGTAAAGTGGTTTTCAACATGAACGCAAGTGCGAAAAGTGCTTTTGCATTACTAGCACTAGTGCGGAAAAGTGGTTTTGCATTGCCAGGACAAGTGTGGAAAGTGGTTATGCAACACTAACAAAGGGTGAAAAGTGGTTTTCAACGCAACCACAAGTGCGGAAAGTGGTTTTCAATGCAACCACAAGTGCAGAAAGTGGTTCTGCAGTACTAACACAAGTGTGAAAGTGGTTTTCGACACAAACACAAGTGCGGAAAGTGGTTTTGCAATAATAACACAAGAGTGGAAAGTGATTTTGCAACACTAAAACAAGTTCGAAAAGTGGATTTCAACACTACCAGGAGAGCGAAAAGTGGTTTTGCAACAATTACACAAGTGTGGAAAGTGGTTTTGCAACAATTACACAAGTGCCAAAAGTGGTTTTGCATTGCCAGCACAAGTGTGGAAAGATGTGATCCAACACAAACACAAGTGCGAAAAGTGGTTTTCAATGCAACCACAAGTGCACAAAGTGGTTTTCAATGCAACCACAAGTGCGGAAAGTGGTTCTGCAACACGAATACAAGTGTGGAAAGTGGTTTTGCAACTCGACCAGAAGTGGGGAAAGTGGTTTTCAACACTAATAGGAGCGCGAAAAGTGGTTTTGCAACAATTACACAAGGGCGAAAAGTGGTTTTGCAACAATTACACAAGTGCGAAAAGTGGTTTTGCATTGCCAGCACAAGTGTGGAAAGTGGTTTTTCAACACCAACACAAGTTTGGAAAGTGGTTCTGCATGACTTGCACAAGTGTGCAAAGTGGTTTTGCAACACGAACAGAACTGCGAAAAGTGGATTTCAACACTAACAGGAGCTCGAAAAGTGGTTTTGCAACAATTACACAAGGGCGAAAAGTGGTTTTGCAACAATTACACAAGTGCGAAAAGTGGTTTTGCAACACCAACACAAGTGTGGAAAGTGGTTTTCTTCACTAACACAAGTGCGAAAAGTGGTTTTTCAACGCAGCCACAAGTGCTAAAAGTGGTTTTTCAATGCAAACACAAGTGCGGAAAGTGGTTCTGCAACACTAACACAGCTGCGAAAAGTGGTTTTGCATTACCAGCACAAGTGTGTAAAGTGGTTTTGCAACACCAACACAAGTGTGGAAAGTGGTTTTGCATCACGAGCACATGTGTGGAAAGTGGTTTTGCAACACTAACACAAGTGGGGAAAGTAGTTTTGTGCATGAACACAAGTGCGAAAAGTGGTTTTCAATGCAACCACAAGTGTGGAAAGTGGTTTTCAACGCAACCACAAGTGCGGAAAGTGGTTCTGCAACACTAATACAAGTGTGGAAAGTGGTTTTGCAATACGAGCACAAGTGGGGAAAGTGGTTTTCAACACAAACAGGAACGCAAAAAGTGGTTTTGCAACAATTACACAAGTGCGGAAAGTGGTTTTGCATCACTAGCACAAGTGTGGAAAGTGGTTTTGCATCACTAGCACAAGTGTGGAAAGTGGTTTTGCAACACGAACACAAGTGGAGAAAGTGGCTTTGCAAAACTCGCACAAGTGTGACAAGTGGTTTTGCATTGCGAGCACATGTGTCAAAGTGGTTATGCAACACCAACACAAGTGCGGAAAGTGGTTCTGCATCACTAAAACAAGTGTAAAAAGTGGTTTTCAACACGAACACAAGTGCGAAAAGTGGCTTTCAACACTATCAGGAGTGCGGAAAGTGTTTTTTCAACAATTACATCGGTGCGCAAAGTGGTTTTGCATCAACAGCGCAACTGTGGAAAGTGGTTTTGCAACACCAACACGTATGGAAAGTGGTTTTCAATGCTACCACAAGTGTGGAAAGTGGTTCTGCAACACTAACACAACTGTGAGAAGTGGTTTACAACACTAACACAAGTGCGAAAAGTAGTTTTGCAACACTAACTCAAGTGCAGAAAGTAGTTCTGCAAAACAAACACAAGTGCGAAAAATGGTTTTCAACACTAACACAAGTGCGAAAAGTCGTTTTGCATGACAAGCACATGTGTGTTAAGTGATTTTGCAACACGACCACAAGTGTGGAAAGTGGTTTTGCAACACTAAAACAAGTGCGAAAATTGGATTTCAACACTATCAGGAGAGGAAAAGTGGTTTTGCAACAATTATACAAGTGCGCAAAGTGGTTTTGCTTCACCACCGCAAGTGTGGAAAGTGGTTTTGCAACACCAACACAAGTGTGGAAAGTGGTTCTGCAACACTAAAACAAGTGTAAAATGTGGTTTTCAACACGAACACAAGTGCGAAAAGTGGCTTTCAACACTATCAGGAGCACGGAAAGTGTTTTTTCAACAATTACATCGGTGCGCAAAGTGGTTTTGCATCAACAGCGCAACTGTGGAAAGTGGTTTTGCAACACCAACACGTATGGAAAGTGGTTTTCAATGCTACCACAAGTGTGGAAAGTGGTTCTGCAACACTAACACAACTGTGAGAAGTGGATTACAACACTAACACAAGTGCGAAAAGTAGTTTTGCAACACTAACTCAAGTGCGAAAAGTCGTTTTGCATGACAAGCACATGTGTGTTAAGTGGTTTTGCAACACTAACACAAGTGTGGAAAGTGGTTTTGCATCACCAGCACAAGTGGGGAAAGTAGTTTTCTTCACTAACACAAGTGCGAAAAGTGGTTTTTCAATGCACCCACAAGTGTAAAAAGTGGTTTTTCAATGGAAACACAAGTGCGGAAAGTGGTTCTGCAACACTAAAACAGCTGCGAAAAGTGGTTTTGCATTGCCAGCACAAGTGTGTAAAGTGATTTTGCAACTCGACCACAAGTGGTGAAAGTGGTTTTGCAACACAAACTCAAGTGTGGAAAGTGGTTTTGCAAAGCTAATCCAAGTGGGGAAAGTGGCTTTGCAATACTCACACAAATGTGAAAAGTGGTTTTGTATTGATAGCACAAGTGTGGCAAGTGGTTATGCCACACCAACACAAGTGCAGAAAGTGGTTCTGCATCACCAACACAAGTGCAGAAAGTGGTTTTCAACGCCATCGCAAGTGCGGAGAGTGGTTTTCAACACTAACACAATTGCGAAAAGTAGTTTTCTACACCAACACAAGTGCGGAAAGTGATTTTGCAACACGACCACAAATGCGGAAAGTGGTTTTGCAACACTAAAACAAGTGCGAAAATTGGATTTCAACACTATCAGGAGAGGAAAAGTGGTTTTGCAACAATTACACAAGTGCAGAAAGTGGTTTTGCAACAATTACACAAGTGCCAAAAGTGGTTTTGCATTGCCAGGACAAGTGTGGAAAGTGGTTATCCAACACAAACACAAGTGCGAAAATCGTTTTGCATAACAAGCACAAGTGTGGAAAGTGGTTTTTCAACACCAACACAAGTGTGGAAAGTGGTTTTGCATCACAAGCACAAGTGTGGAAAGTGGTTTTGCAAAACTAACCCAAGTGGGGAAAGTGGCTTTGCAATACTCACACAAGTGCGAAAAGTGGTGTTGCATTGATAGCACAAGTGTGGAAAGTGGTTATGCAACACCAACACAAGTGCAGAAAGTGGTTCTGCAACACCAACACAAGTGCAGAAAGTGGTTTTCAATGCCATCGCAAGTGCGGAAAGTGGTTTTCAACACTAACACAAGTGCGAAAAGTAGTTTTCTACACTAACACAAGTGCGGAAAGTGATTTTGCAACACGACCACAAGTGTGGAAAGTGGTTTTGCAACACTAAAACAAGTTCGAAAAGTGGATTTCAACACTATCAGGAGAGCGAAAAGTGGTTTTGCAACAATTACACAAGTGCGGAAAGTGGTTTTGCAACAATTACACAAGTGCCAAAAGTGATTTTGCATTGCCAGCACAAGTGTGGCAAGTGGTTATCCAACACAAACTCAAGTGCGAAAATCGTTTTGCATTGCAAGCACAAGTGTGGAAAGTGGTTTTTCAACACCAACGCAAGTGTGGAAAGTGGTTTTGCATGACTTGCACAAGTGTGGAAAGTGGTTTTGCAACACGAACAGAAGTGCGAAAAGTGGATTTCAACACGAACAGGAGCGCGAAAAGTGGTTTTGCAACAATTACACAAGGGCGAAAAGTGGTTTTGCAACAATTACACAAGTGCGAAAAGTGGTTTTGCATTGCCAGCACAAGTGTGGAAAGTGGTTATGCAACACCCACACAAGTGTGGAAGTGGTTTTGCATCACGAGCACAAGTGGGGAAAGTGGTTTTCAACACGAACACAAGTGCGAAAAGTCGTTTCTACACTAACACAAGTGCGGAAAGTGATTTTGCAACACGACTACAAGTGGGGAAAGTGGTTTTGCAACACTAACTCAAGTGCGGAAAGTGGTTCTGCAACACTAACACAAGTGTAAAAAGTGGTTTTGCATTGCCAGCACAAGTGTGGAAAGTGGTTATGCAACACCAACACAAGTGAGAAAAGTGGTTTTCAACACTAACACAAGTGCGGAAAGTGGCTCTGCAACACCAACACAAGTGTGATAAGTGGTTTTGCATCACAAGCACAAGTGTGGAAAGTGGTTTTGCAAAACTAACCCAAGTGGGGAAAGTGGCTTTGCAATACTCACACAAGTGTGAAAAGTGGTTTTGTATTGATAGCACAAGTGTGGAAAGTGGTTATGCCACACCAACACAAGTGCAGAAAGTGGTTCTGCATCACCAACACAAGTGCAGAAAGTGGTTTTCAACGCCATCGCAAGTGCGGAGAGTGGTTTTCAACACTAACACAAGTGCGAAAAGTAGTTTTCTACACCAACACAAGTGCGGAAAGTGATTTTGCAACACGACCACAAGTGTGGAAAGTGGTTTTGCAACACTAAAACAAGTGCGAAAATTGGATTTCAACACTATCAGGAGAGGAAAAGTGGTTTTGCAACAATTATACAAGTGCACAAAGTGGTTTTGCTTCACCACCACAAGTGTGGAAAGTGGTTTTGCAACACCAACACAAGTGTGGAAAGTGGTTCTGCAACACTAAAACAAGTGTAAAAAGTGGTTTTCAACACGAACACAAGTGCGAAAAATGGTTTTCAACACTAACACAAGTGCGAAAAGTCGTTTTGCATGACAAGCACATGTGTGTTAAGTGATTTTGCAACACGACCACAAGTGTGGAAAGTGGTTTTGCAACACTAAAACAAGTGCGAAAATTGGATTTCAACACTATCAGGAGAGGAAAAGTGGTTTTGCAACAATTATACAAGTGCGCAAAGTGGTTTTGCTTCACCACCGCAAGTGTGGAAAGTGGTTTTGCAACACCAACACAAGTGTGGAAAGTGGTTCTGCAACACTAAAACAAGTGTAAAATGTGGTTTTCAACACGAACACAAGTGCGAAAAGTGGCTTTCAACACTATCAGGAGCACGGAAAGTGTTTTTTCAACAATTACATCGGTGCGCAAAGTGGTTTTGCATCAACAGCGCAACTGTGGAAAGTGGTTTTGCAACACCAACACGTATGGAAAGTGGTTTTCAATGCTACCACAAGTGTGGAAAGTGGTTCTGCAACACTAACACAACTGTGAGAAGTGGATTACAACACTAACACAAGTGCGAAAAGTAGTTTTGCAACACTAACTCAAGTGCGAAAAGTCGTTTTGCATGACAAGCACATGTGTGTTAAGTGGTTTTGCAACACTAACACAAGTGTGGAAAGTGGTTTTGCATCACCAGCACAAGTGGGGAAAGTAGTTTTCTTCACTAACACAAGTGCGAAAAGTGGTTTTTCAATGCACCCACAAGTGTAAAAAGTGGTTTTTCAATGGAAACACAAGTGCGGAAAGTGGTTCTGCAACACTAAAACAGCTGCGAAAAGTGGTTTTGCATTGCCAGCACAAGTGTGTAAAGTGATTTTGCAACTCGACCACAAGTGGTGAAAGTGGTTTTGCAACACAAACTCAAGTGTGGAAAGTGGTTTGCAAAGCTAATCCAAGTGGGGAAAGTGGCTTTGCAATACTCACACAAATGTGAAAAGTGGTTTTGTATTGATAGCACAAGTGTGGCAAGTGGTTATGCCACACCAACACAAGTGCAGAAAGTGGTTCTGCATCACCAACACAAGTGCAGAAAGTGGTTTTCAACGCCATCGCAAGTGCGGAGAGTGGTTTTCAACACTAACACAATTGCGAAAAGTAGTTTTCTACACCAACACAAGTGCGGAAAGTGATTTTGCAACACGACCACAAATGCGGAAAGTGGTTTTGCAACACTAAAACAAGTGCGAAAATTGGATTTCAACACTATCAGGAGAGGAAAAGTGGTTTTGCAACAATTACACAAGTGCAGAAAGTGGTTTTGCAACAATTACACAAGTGCCAAAAGTGGTTTTGCATTGCCAGGACAAGTGTGGAAAGTGGTTATCCAACACAAACACAAGTGCGAAAATCGTTTTGCATAACAAGCACAAGTGTGGAAAGTGGTTTTTCAACACCAACACAAGTGTGGAAAGTGGTTTTGCATCACAAGCACAAGTGTGGAAAGTGGTTTTGCAAAACTAACCCAAGTGGGGAAAGTGGCTTTGCAATACTCACACAAGTGCGAAAAGTGGTGTTGCATTGATAGCACAAGTGTGGAAAGTGGTTATGCAACACCAACACAAGTGCAGAAAGTGGTTCTGCAACACCAACACAAGTGCAGAAAGTGGTTTTCAATGCCATCGCAAGTGCGGAAAGTGGTTTTCAACACTAACACAAGTGCGAAAAGTAGTTTTCTACACTAACACAAGTGCGGAAAGTGATTTTGCAACACGACCACAAGTGTGGAAAGTGGTTTTGCAACACTAAAACAAGTTCGAAAAGTGGATTTCAACACTATCAGGAGAGCGAAAAGTGGTTTTGCAACAATTACACAAGTGCGGAAAGTGGTTTTGCAACAATTACACAAGTGCCAAAAGTGATTTTGCATTGCCAGCACAAGTGTGGCAAGTGGTTATCCAACACAAACTCAAGTGCGAAAATCGTTTTGCATTGCAAGCACAAGTGTGGAAAGTGGTTTTTCAACACCAACGCAAGTGTGGAAAGTGGTTTTGCATGACTTGCACAAGTGTGGAAAGTGGTTTTGCAACACGAACAGAAGTGCGAAAAGTGGATTTCAACACGAACAGGAGCGCGAAAAGTGGTTTTGCAACAATTACACAAGGGCGAAAAGTGGTTTTGCAACAATTACACAAGTGCGAAAAGTGGTTTTGCATTGCCAGCACAAGTGTGGAAAGTGGTTATGCAACACCCACACAAGTGTGGAAGTGGTTTTGCATCACGAGCACAAGTGGGGAAAGTGGTTTTCAACACGAACACAAGTGCGAAAAGTCGTTTCTACACTAACACAAGTGCGGAAAGTGATTTTGCAACACGACTACAAGTGGGGAAAGTGGTTTTGCAACACTAACTCAAGTGCGGAAAGTGGTTCTGCAACACTAACACAAGTGTAAAAAGTGGTTTTGCATTGCCAGCACAAGTGTGGAAAGTGGTTATGCAACACCAACACAAGTGAGAAAAGTGGTTTTCAACACTAACACAAGTGCGGAAAGTGGCTCTGCAACACCAACACAAGTGTGATAAGTGGTTTTGCATCACAAGCACAAGTGTGGAAAGTGGTTTTGCAAAACTAACCCAAGTGGGGAAAGTGGCTTTGCAATACTCACACAAGTGTGAAAAGTGGTTTTGTATTGATAGCACAAGTGTGGAAAGTGGTTATGCCACACCAACACAAGTGCAGAAAGTGGTTCTGCATCACCAACACAAGTGCAGAAAGTGGTTTTCAACGCCATCGCAAGTGCGGAGAGTGGTTTTCAACACTAACACAAGTGCGAAAAGTAGTTTTCTACACCAACACAAGTGCGGAAAGTGATTTTGCAACACGACCACAAGTGTGGAAAGTGGTTTTGCAACACTAAAACAAGTGCGAAAATTGGATTTCAACACTATCAGGAGAGGAAAAGTGGTTTTGCAACAATTATACAAGTGCACAAAGTGGTTTTGCTTCACCACCACAAGTGTGGAAAGTGGTTTTGCAACACCAACACAAGTGTGGAAAGTGGTTCTGCAACACTAAAACAAGTGTAAAAAGTGGTTTTCAACACGAACACAAGTGCGAAAAGTGGCTTTCAAGACTATCAGGAGCGCGGAAAGTGTTTTTTCAACAATTACATCGGTGCGCAAAGTGGTTTTGCATCAACAGCGCAACTGTGGAAAGTGGTTTTGCAACACCAACACGTATGGAAAGTGGTTTTCAATGCTACCACAAGTGTGGAAAGTGGTTCTGCAACACTAACACAACTGTGAGAAGTGGTTTACAACACGAACACAAGTGCGAAAAGTAGTTTTGCAACACTAACTCAAGTGCAGAAAGTAGTTCTGCAAAACAAACACAAGTGCGAAAAATGGTTTTCAACACTAACACAAGTGCGAAAAGTCGTTTTGCATGACAAGCACATGTGTGTTAAGTGGTTTTGCAACACCAACACAAGTATGGAAAGTGGTTTTGCATCACCAGCACAAGTGGGGAAAGTAGTTTTCTTCACTAACACAAGTGCGAAAAGTGGTTTTTCAATGCACCCACAAGTGTAAAAAGTGGTTTTTCAATGCAAACACAAGTGCGGAAAGTGGTTCTGCAACACTAAAACAGCTGCGAAAAGTGGTTTTGCATTGCCAGCACAAGTGTGTAAAGTGATTTTGCAACTCGACCACAAGTGGTGAAAGTGGTTTTGCAACACAAACTCAAGTGTGGAAAGTGGTTTTGCAAAGCTAATCCAAGTGGGGAAAGTGGCTTTGCAATACTCACACAAGTGTGAAAAGTGGTTTTGTATTGATAGCACAAGTGTGGCAAGTGGTTATGCCACACCAACACAAGTGCAGAAAGTGGTTCTGCATCACCAACACAAGTGCAGAAAGTGGTTTTCAACGCCATCGCAAGTGCGGAGAGTGGTTTTCAACACTAACACAATTGCGAAAAGTAGTTTTCTACACCAACACAAGTGCGGAAAGTGATTTTGCAACACGATCACAAATGCGGAAAGTGGTTTTGCAACACTAAAACAAGTGCGAAAATTGGATTTCAACACTATCAGGAGAGGAAAAGTGGTTTTGCAACAATTACACAAGTGCAGAAAGTGGTTTTGCAACAATTACACAAGTGCCAAAAGTGGTTTTGCATTGCCAGGACAAGTGTGGAAAGTGGTTATCCAACACAAACACAAGTGCGAAAATCGTTTTGCATAACAAGCACAAGTGTGGAAAGTGGTTTTTCAACACCAACACAAGTGTGGAAAGTGGTTTTGCATCACAAGCACAAGTGTGGAAAGTGGTTTTGCAAAACTAACCCAAGTGGGGAAAGTGGCTTTGCAATACTCACACAAGTGCGAAAAGTGGTGTTGCATTGATAGCACAAGTGTGGAAAGTGGTTATGCAACACCAACACAAGTGCAGAAAGTGGTTCTGCAACACCAACACAAGTGCAGAAAGTGGTTTTCAATGCCATCGCAAGTGCGGAAAGTGGTTTTCAACACTAACACAAGTGCGAAAAGTAGTTTTCTACACTAACACAAGTGCGGAAAGTGATTTTGCATCAACAGCGCAACTGTGGAAAGTGGTTTTGCAACACCAACACGTATGGAAAGTGGTTTTCAATGCTACCACAAGTGTGGAAAGTGGTTCTGCAACACTAACACAGCTGTGAGAAGTGGTTTACAACACTAACACAAGTGCGAAAAGTAGTTTTGCAACACTAACTCAAGTGCAGAAAGTAGTTCTGCAAAACAAACACAAGTGCGAAAAATGGTTTTCAACACTAACACAAGTGCGAAAAGTCGTTTTGCATGACAAGCACATGTGTGTTAAGTGGTTTTGCAACACCAACACAAGTGTGGAAAGTGGTTTTGCATCACCAGCACAAGTGGGGAAAGTAGTTTTCTTCACTAACACAAGTGCGAAAAGTGGTTTTTCAATGCACCCACAAGTGTAAAAAGTGGTTTTTCAATGCAAACACAAGTGCGGAAAGTGGTTCTGCAACACTAAAACAGCTGCGAAAAGTGGTTTTGCATTGCCAGCACAAGTGTGTAAAGTGATTTTGCAACTCGACCACAAGTGGTGAAAGTGGTTTTGCAACACAAACTCAAGTGCGGAAAGTGGTTTTGCAAAGCTAATCCAAGTGGGGAAAGTGGCTTTGCAATACTCACACAAGTGTGAAAAGTGGTTTTGTATTGATAGCACAAGTGTGGCAAGTGGTTATGCCACACCAACACAAGTGCAGAAAGTGGTTCTGCATCACCAACACAAGTGCAGAAAGTGGTTTTCAACGCCATGGCAAGTGCGGAGAGTGGTTTTCAACACTAACACAATTGCGAAAAGTAGTTTTCTACACCAACACAAGTGCGGAAAGTGATTTTGCAACACGACCACAAATGCGGAAAGTGGTTTTGCAACACTAAAACAAGTGCGAATATTGGATTTCAACACTATCAGGAGAGGAAAAGTGGTTTTGCAACAATTACACAAGTGCAGAAAGTGGTTTTGCAACAATTACACAAGTGCCAAAAGTGGTTTTGCATTGCCAGGACAAGTGTGGAAAGTGGTTATCCAACACAAACACAAGTGCGAAAATCGTTTTGCATAACAAGCACAAGTGTGGAAAGTGGTTTTTCAACACCAACACAAGTGTGGAAAGTGGTTTTGCATCACAAGCACAAGAGTGGAAAGTGGTTTTGCAAAACTAACCCAAGTGGGGAAAGTGGCTTTGCAATACTCACACAAGTGCGAAAAGTGGTGTTGCATTGATAGCACAAGTGTGGAAAGTGGTTATGCAACACCAACACAAGTGCAGAAAGTGGTTCTGCAGTACTAACACAAGTGTGAAATTGGTTTTCGACACAAACACAAGTGCGGAAAGTGGTTTTGCAATACTAACACAAGAGTGGAAAGTGATTTTGCAACACTAAAACAAGTTCGAAAAGTGGATTTCAACACTACCAGGAGAGCGAAAAGTGGTTTTGCAACAATTACACAAGTGTGGAAAGTGGTTTTGCAACAATTACACAAGTGCCAAAAGTGGTTTTGCATTGCCAGCACAAGTGTGGAAAGATGTTATCCAACACAAACACAAGTGCAAAAAGTGGTTTTCAATGCAACCACAAGTGCACAAAGTGGTTTTCAATGCAACCACAAGTGCGGAAAGTGGTTCTGCAACACTAATACAAGTGTGGAAAGTGGTTTTGCAACTCGACCAGAAGTGGGGAAAGTGGTTTTCAACACTAACAGGAGCGCGAAAAGTGGTTTTGCAACAATTACACAAGGGCGAAAAGTGGTTTTGCAACAATTACACAAGTGCGAAAAGTGGTTTTGCATTGCCAGCACAAGTGTGGAAAGTGGTTTTTCAACACCAACACAAGTTTGGAAAGTGGTTCTGCATGACTTGCACAAGTGTGCAAAGTGGTTTTGCAACACGAACAGAACTGCGAAAAGTGGATTTCAACACTAACAGGAGCTCGAAAAGTGGTTTTGCAACAATTACACAAGGGTGAAAAGTGGTTTTGCAACAATTACACAAGTGCGAAAAGTGGTTTTGCAACACCAACACAAGTGTGGAAAGTGGTTTTCTTCACTAACACAAGTGCGAAAAGTGGTTTTTCAACGCAGCCACAAGTGCTAAAAGTGGTTTTTCAATGCAAACACAAGTGCGAAAAGTGGTTCTGCAACACTAACACAGCTGCGAAAAGTGGTTTTGCATTACCAGCACAAGTGTGTAAAGTGGTTTTGCAACACCAACACAAGTGTGGAAAGTGGTTTTGCATCACGAGCACATGTGTGGAAAGTGGTTTTGCAACACTAACACAAGTGGGGAAAGTAGTTTTGTGCATGAACACAAGTGCGAAAAGTGGTTTTCAATGCAACCACAAGTGTGGAAAGTGGTTTTCAACGCAACCACAAGTGCGGAAAGTGGTTCTGCAACACTAATACAAGTGTGGAAAGTGGTTTTGCAATACGAGCACAAGTGGGGAAAGTGGTTTTCAACACAAACAGGAACGCAAAAAGTGGTTTTGCAACAATTACACAAGTGCGGAAAGTGGTTTTGCATCACTAGCACAAGTGTGGAAAGTGGTTTTGCATCACTAGCACAAGTGTGGAAAGTGGTTTTGCAACACGAACACAAGTGGAGAAACTGGCTTTGCAAAACTCGCACAAGTGTGACAAGTGGTTTTGCATTGCGAGCACATGTGTCAAAGTGGTTATGCAACACCAACACAAGTGCGGAAAGTGGTTCTGCATCACTAAAACAAGTGTAAAAAGTGGTTTTCAACACGAACACAAGTGCGAAAAGTGGCTTTCAACACTATCAGGAGCGCGGAAAGTGTTTTTTCAACAATTACATCGGTGTGCAAAGTGGTTTTGCATCAACAGCGCAACTGTGGAAAGTGGTTTTGCAACACCAACACGTATGGAAAGTGGTTTTCAATGCTACCACAAGTGTGGAAAGTGGTTCTGCAACACTAACACAACTGTGAGAAGTGGTTTACAACACTAACACAAGTGCGAAAAGTAGTTTTGCAACACTAACTCAAGTGCAGAAAGTAGTTCTGCAAAACAAACACAAGTGCGAAAAATGGTTTTCAACACTAACACAAGTGCGAAAAGTCGTTTTGCATGACAAGCACATGTGTGTTAAGTGGTTTTGCAACACCAACACAAGTGTGGAAAGTGGTTTTGCATCACCAGCACAAGTGGGGAAAGTAGTTTTCTTCACTAACACAAGTGCGAAAAGTGGTTTTTCAATGCACCCACAAGTGTAAAAAGTGGTTTTTCAATGCAAACACAAGTGCGGAAAGTGGTTCTGCAACACTAAAACAGCTGCGAAAAGTGGTTTTGCATTGCCAGCACAAGTGTGTAAACTGATTTTGCAACTCGACCACAAGTGGTGAAAGTGGTTTTGAAACACAAACTCAAGTGTGGAAAGTGGTTTTGCAAAGCTAATCCAAGTGGGGAAAGTGGCTTTGCAATACTCACACAAGTGTGAAAAGTGGTTTTGTATTGATAGCACAAGTGTGGCAAGTGGTTATGCCACACCAACACAAGTGCAGAAAGTGGTTCTGCATCACCAACACAAGTGCAGAAAGTGGTTTTCAACGCCATCGCAAGTGCGGAGAGTGGTTTTCAACACTAACACAATTGCGAAAAGTAGTTTTCTACACCAACACAAGTGCGGAAAGTGATTTTGCAACACGACCACAAATGCGGAAAGTGGTTTTGCAACACTAAAACAAGTGCGAAAATTGGATTTCAACACTACCAGGAGAGCGAAAAGTGGTTTTGCAACAATTACACAAGTGCAGAAAGTGGTTTTGCAACTCGACCAGAAGTGGGGAAAGTGGTTTTCAACACTAACAGGAGCGCGAAAAGTGGTTTTGCAACAATTACACAAGGGCGAAAAGTGGTTTTGCAACAATTACACAAGTGCGAAAAGTGGTTTTGCATTGCCAGCACAAGTGTGGAAAGTGGTTTTTCAACACCAACACAAGTTTGGAAAGTGGTTCTGCATGACTTGCACAAGTGTGGAAAGTGGTTTTGCAACACGAACAGAACTGCGAAAAGTGGATTTCAACACTAACAGGAGCTCGAAAAGTGGTTTTGCAACAATTACACAAGGGCGAAAAGTGGTTTTGCAACAATTACACAAGTGCGAAAAGTGGTTTTGCAACACCAACACAAGTGTGGAAAGTGGTTTTCTTCACTAACACAAGTGCGAAAAGTGGTTTTTCAACGCAGCCACAAGTGCTAAAAGTGGTTTTTCAATGCAAACACAACTGCGGAAAGTGGTTCTGCAACACTAACACAGCTGCGAAAAGTGGTTTTGCATTACCAGCACAAGTGTGTAAAGTGGTTTTGCAACACCAACACAAGTGTGGAAAGTGGTTTTGCATCACGAGCACATGTGTGGAAAGTGGTTTTGCAACACTAACACAAGTGGGGAAAGTAGTTTTGTGCATGAACACAAGTGCAAAAAGTGGTTTTCAATGCAACCACAAGTGTGGAAAGTGGTTTTCAACGCAACCACAAGTGCGGAAAGTGGTTCTGCAACACTAATACAAGTGTGGAAAGTGGTTTTGCAATACGAGCACAAGTGGGGAAAGTGGTTTTCAACACAAACAGGAACGCAAAAAGTGGTTTTGCAACAATTACACAAGTGCGGAAAGTGGTTTTGCATCACTAGCACAAGTGTGGAAAGTGGTTTTGCATCACTAGCACAAGTGTGGAAAGTGGTTTTGCAACACGAACACAAGTGGAGAAAGTGGCTTTGCAAAACTCGCACAAGTGTGACAAGTGGTTTTGCATTGCGAGCACATGTGTCAAAGTGGTTATGCAACACCAACACAAGTGCGGAAAGTGGTTCTGCATCACTAAAACAAGTGTAAAAAGTGGTTTTCAACACGAACACAAGTGCGAAAATTGGCTTTCAACACTATCAGGAGCGCGAAAAGTGTTTTTTCAACAATTACATCGGTGTGCAAAGTGGTTTTGCATCAACAGCGCAACAGTGGAAAGTGGTTTTGCAACACCAACACGTATGGAAAGTGGTTTTCAATGCTACCACAAGTGTGGAAAGTGGTTCTGCAACACTAACACAACTGTGAGAAGTGGTTTACAACACTAACACAAGTGCGAAAAGTAGTTTTGCAACACTAACTCAAGTGCAGAAAGTAGTTCTGCAAAACAAACACAAGTGCGAAAAATGGTTTTCAACACTAACACAAGTGCGAAAAGTCGTTTTGCATGACAAGCACATGTGTGTTAAGTGGTTTTGCAACACCAACACAAGTGTGGAAAGTGGTTTTGCATCACCAGCACAAGTGGGGAAAGTAGTTTTCTTCACTAACACAAGTGCGAAAAGTGGTTTTTCAATGCACCCACAAGTGTAAAAAGTGGTTATCCAACACAAACACAAGTGCGAAAATCGTTTTGCATTACAAGCACAAGTGGTGAAAGTGGTTTTGAAACACAAACTCAAGTGTGGAAAGTGGTTTTGCAAAGCTAATCCAAGTGGGGAAAGTGGCTTTGCAATACTCACACATGTGTGAAAAGTGGTTTTGTATTGATAGCACAAGTGTGGCAAGTGGTTATGCCACACCAACACAAGTTCAGAAAGTGGTTCTGCATCACCAACACAAGTGCAGAAAGTGGTTTTCAACGCCATCGCAAGTGCGGAGAGTGGTTTTCAACACTAACACAATTGCGAAAAGTAGTTTTCTACACCAACACAAGTGCGGAAAGTGATTTTGCAACACGACCACAAATGCGGAAAGTGGTTTTGCAACACTAAAACAAGTGCGAAAATTGGATTTCAACACTATCAGGAGAGGAAAAGTGGTTTTGCAACAATTACACAAGTGCAGAAAGTGGTTTTGCAACAATTACACAAGTGCCAAAAGTGGTTTTGCATTGGCAGGACAAGTGTGGAAAGTCGTTATCCAACACAAACACAAGTGCGAAAATCGTTTTGCATAACAAGCACAAGTGTGGAAAGTGTTTTTCAACACCAACACAAGTGTGGAAAGTGGTTTTGCATCACAAGCACAAGTGTGGAAAGTGGTTTTGCAAAACTAACCCAAGAGGGGAAAGTGGCTTTGCAATACTCACACAAGTGCGAAAAGTGGTGTTGCATTGATAGCACAAGTGTGGAAAGTGGTTATGCAACACCAACACAAGTGCAGAAAGTGGTTCTGCAACACCAACACAAGTGCAGAAAGTGGTTTTCAATGCCATCGCAATTGCGGAAAGTGGTTTTCAACACTAACACAAGTGCGAAAAGTAGTTTTCTACACTAACACAAGTGCGGAAAGTGATTTTGCAACACGACCACAAGTGTGGAAAGTGGTTTTGCAACACTAAAACAAGTTCGAAAAGTGGATTTCAACACTATCAGGAGAGCGAAAAGTGGTTTTGCAACAATTACACAAGTGCGGAAAGTGGTTTTGCAACAACTACACAAGTGCCAAAAGTGGTTTTGCATTGCCAGCACAAGTGTGGCAAGTGGTTATCCAACACAAACTCAAGTGCGAAAAGTGGTTTTGCATTGCCAGCACAAGTGTGTAAAGTGATTTTGCAACTCGACCACAAGTGGTGAAAGTGGTTTTGCAACACAAACTCAAGTGTGGAAAGTGGTTTTGCAAAGCTAATCCAAGTGGGGAAAGTGGCTTTGCAATACTCACACAAGTGTGAAAAGTGGTTTTGTATTGAAAGCACAAGTGTGGCAAATGGTTATGCCACACCAACACAAGTGCAGAAAGTGGTTCTGCATCACCAACACAAGTGCAGAAAGTGGTTTTCAACGCCATCGCAAGTGCGGAGAGTGGTTTTCAACACTAACACAATTGCGAAAAGTAGTTTTCTACACCAACACAAGTGCGGAAAGTGATTTTGCAACACGACCACAAATGCGGAAAGTGGTTTTGCAACACTAAAACAAGTGCAAAAATTGGATTTCAACACTATCAGGAGAGGAAAAGTGGTTTTGCAACAATTACACAAGTGCGGAAAGTGGTTTTGCAACAATTACACAAGTGCCAAAAGTGGTTTGGCATTGCCAGGACAAGTGTGGAAAGTGGTTATGCAACACTAACCCAGGGTGAAAAGTGGTTTTCAACGCAACCACAAGTGCGGAAAGTGGTTTTCAATGCAACCACAAGTGCAGAAAGTGGTTCTGCAGTACTATCACAAGTGTGAAAGTGGTTTTCGACACAAACACAAGTGCGGAAAGTGGTTTTGCAATACTAACACAAGAGTGGAAAGTGATTTTGCAACACTAAAACAAGTTCGAAAAGTGGATTTCAACACTACCAGGAGAGCGAAAAGTGGTTTTGCAACAATTACACAAGTGTGGAAAGTGGTCGTGCAACAATTACACAAGTGCCAAAAGTGGTTTTGCATTGCCAGCACAAGTGTGGAAAGATGTTATCCAACACAAACACAAGTGCGAAAAGTGGTTTTCAATGCAACCACAAGTGCACAAAGTGGTTTTCAATGCAACCACAAGTGCGGAAAGTGGTTCTGCAACACTAATACAAGTGTGGAAAGTGGTTTTGCAACTCGACCAGAAGTGGGGAAAGTGGTTTTCAACACTAACAGGAGCGCGAAAAGTGGTTTTGCAACAATTACACAAGGGCGAAAAGTGTTTTTGCAACAATTACACAAGTGCGAAAAGTGGTTTTGCATTGCCAGCACAGGTGTGGAAAGTGGTTTTTCAACACCAACACAAGTTTGGAAAGCGTTCTGCATGACTTGCACAAGTGTGGAAAGTGGTTTTGCAACACGAACAGAACTGCGAAAAGTGGATTTCAACACTAACAGGAGCTCGAAAAGTGGTTTTGCAACAATTACACAAGGGCGAAAAGTGGTTTTGCAACAATTACACAAGTGCGAAAAGTGGTTTTGCAACACCAACACAAGTGTGGAAAGTGGTTTTCTTCACTAACACAAGTGCGAAAAGTGGTTTTTCAACGCAGCCACAAGTGCTAAAAGTGGTTTTTCAATGCAAACACAAGTGCGGAAAGTGGTTCTGCAACACTAACACAGCTGCGAAGAGTGGTTTTGCATTACCAGCACAAGTGTGTAAAGTGGTTTTGCAACACCAACACAAGTGTGGAAAGTGGTTTTGCATCACGAGCACATGTGTGGAAAGTGGTTTTGCAACACTAACACAAGTGGGGAAAGTAGTTTTGTGCATGAACACAAGTGCGAAAAGTGGTTTTCAATGCAACCACAAGTGTGGAAAGTGGTTTTCAACGCAACCACAAGTGCGGAAAGTGGTTCTGCAACACTAATACAAGTGTGGAAAGTGGTTTTGCAATACGAGCACAAGTGGGGAAAGTGGTTTTCAACACAAACAGGAACGCAAAAAGTGGTTTTGCAACAATTACACAAGTGCGGAAAGTGGTTTTGCATCACTAGCACAAGTGTGGAAAGTGGTTTTGCATCACTAGCACAAGTGTGGAAAGTGGTTTTGCAACACGAACACAAGTGGAGAAAGTGGCTTTGCAAAACTCGCACAAGTGTGACAAGTGGTTTTGCATTGCGAGCACATGTGTCAAAGTGGTTATGCAACACCAACACAAGTGCGGAAAGTGGTTCTGCATCACTAAAACAAGTGTAAAAAGTGGTTTTCAACACGAACACAAGTGCGAAAATTGGCTTTCAACACTATCAGGAGCGCGAAAAGTGTTTTTTCAACAATTACATCGGTGTGCAAAGTGGTTTTGCATCAACAGCGCAACAGTGGAAAGTGGTTTTGCAACACCAACACGTATGGAAAGTGGTTTTCAATGCTACCACAAGTGTGGAAAGTGGTTCTGCAACACTAACACAACTGTGAGAAGTGGTTTACAACACTAACACAAGTGCGAAAAGTAGTTTTGCAACACTAACTCAAGTGCAGAAAGTAGTTCTGCAAAACAAACACAAGTGCGAAAAATGGTTTTCAACACTAACACAAGTGCAAAAAGTCGTTTTGCATGACAAGCACATGTGTGTTAAGTGGTTTTGCAACACCAACACAAGTGTGGAAAGTGGTTTTGCATCACCAGCACAAGTGGGGAAAGTAGTTTTCTTCACTAACACAAGTGCGAAAAGTGGTTTTTCAATGCACCCACAAGTGTAAAAAGTGGTTATCCAACACAAACACAAGTGCGAAAATCGTTTTGCATTACAAGCACAAGTGGTGAAAGTGGTTTTGAAACACAAACTCAAGTGTGGAAAGTGGTTTTGCAAAGCTAATCCAAGTGGGGAAAGTGGCTTTGCAATACTCACACATGTGTGAAAAGTGGTTTTGTATTGATAGCACAAGTGTGGCAAGTGGTTATGCCACACCAACACAAGTTCAGAAAGTGGTTCTGCATCACCAACACAAGTGCAGAAAGTGGTTTTCAACGCCATCGCAAGTGCGGAGAGTGGTTTTCAACACTAACACAATTGCGAAAAGTAGTTTTCTACACCAACACAAGTGCGGAAAGTGATTTTGCAACACGACCACAAATGCGGAAAGTGGTTTTGCAACACTAAAACAAGTGCGAAAATTGGATTTCAACACTATCAGGAGAGGAAAAGTGGTTTTGCAACAATTACACAAGTGCAGAAAGTGGTTTTGCAACAATTACACAAGTGCCAAAAGTGGTTTTGCATTGGCAGGACAAGTGTGGAAAGTCGTTATCCAACACAAACACAAGTGCGAAAATCGTTTTGCATAACAAGCACAAGTGTGGAAAGTGTTTTTCAACACCAACACAAGTGTGGAAAGTGGTTTTGCATCACAAGCACAAGTGTGGAAAGTGGTTTTGCAAAACTAACCCAAGAGGGGAAAGTGGCTTTGCAATACTCACACAAGTGCGAAAAGTGGTGTTGCATTGATAGCACAAGTGTGGAAAGTGGTTATGCAACACCAACACAAGTGCAGAAAGTGGTTCTGCAACACCAACACAAGTGCAGAAAGTGGTTTTCAATGCCATCGCAATTGCGGAAAGTGGTTTTCAACACTAACACAAGTGCGAAAAGTAGTTTTCTACACTAACACAAGTGCGGAAAGTGATTTTGCAACACGACCACAAGTGTGGAAAGTGGTTTTGCAACACTAAAACAAGTTCGAAAAGTGGATTTCAACACTATCAGGAGAGCGAAAAGTGGTTTTGCAACAATTACACAAGTGCGGAAAGTGGTTTTGCAACAACTACACAAGTGCCAAAAGTGGTTTTGCATTGCCAGCACAAGTGTGGCAAGTGGTTATCCAACACAAACTCAAGTGCGAAAAGTGGTTTTGCATTGCCAGCACAAGTGTGTAAAGTGATTTTGCAACTCGACCACAAGTGGTGAAAGTGGTTTTGCAACACAAACTCAAGTGTGGAAAGTGGTTTTGCAAAGCTAATCCAAGTGGGGAAAGTGGCTTTGCAATACTCACACAAGTGTGAAAAGTGGTTTTGTATTGAAAGCACAAGTGTGGCAAATGGTTATGCCACACCAACACAAGTGCAGAAAGTGGTTCTGCATCACCAACACAAGTGCAGAAAGTGGTTTTCAACGCCATCGCAAGTGCGGAGAGTGGTTTTCAACACTAACACAATTGCGAAAAGTAGTTTTCTACACCAACACAAGTGCGGAAAGTGATTTTGCAACACGACCACAAATGCGGAAAGTGGTTTTGCAACACTAAAACAAGTGCAAAAATTGGATTTCAACACTATCAGGAGAGGAAAAGTGGTTTTGCAACAATTACACAAGTGCGGAAAGTGGTTTTGCAACAATTACACAAGTGCCAAAAGTGGTTTGGCATTGCCAGGACAAGTGTGGAAAGTGGTTATGCAACACTAACCCAGGGTGAAAAGTGGTTTTCAACGCAACCACAAGTGCGGAAAGTGGTTTTCAATGCAACCACAAGTGCAGAAAGTGGTTCTGCAGTACTATCACAAGTGTGAAAGTGGTTTTCGACACAAACACAAGTGCGGAAAGTGGTTTTGCAATACTAACACAAGAGTGGAAAGTGATTTTGCAACACTAAAACAAGTTCGAAAAGTGGATTTCAACACTACCAGGAGAGCGAAAAGTGGTTTTGCAACAATTACACAAGTGTGGAAAGTGGTTTTGCAACAATTACACAAGTGCCAAAAGTGGTTTTGCATTGCCAGCACAAGTGTGGAAAGATGTTATCCAACACAAACACAAGTGCGAAAAGTGGTTTTCAATGCAACCACAAGTGCACAAAGTGGTTTTCAATGCAACCACAAGTGCGGAAAGTGGTTCTGCAACACTAATACAAGTGTGGAAAGTGGTTTTGCAACTCGACCAGAAGTGGGGAAAGTGGTTTTCAACACTAACAGGAGCGCGAAAAGTGGTTTTGCAACAATTACACAAGGGCGAAAAGTGTTTTTGCAACAATTACACAAGTGCGAAAAGTGGTTTTGCATTGCCAGCACAGGTGTGGAAAGTGGTTTTTCAACACCAACACAAGTTTGGAAAGCGTTCTGCATGACTTGCACAAGTGTGGAAAGTGGTTTTGCAACACGAACAGAACTGCGAAAAGTGGATTTCAACACTAACAGGAGCTCGAAAAGTGGTTTTGCAACAATTACACAAGGGCGAAAAGTGGTTTTGCAACAATTACACAAGTGCGAAAAGTGGTTTTGCAACACCAACACAAGTGTGGAAAGTGGTTTTCTTCACTAACACAAGTGCGAAAAGTGGTTTTTCAACGCAGCCACAAGTGCTAAAAGTGGTTTTTCAATGCAAACACAAGTGCGGAAAGTGGTTCTGCAACACTAACACAGCTGCGAAGAGTGGTTTTGCATTACCAGCACAAGTGTGTAAAGTGGTTTTGCAACACCAACACAAGTGTGGAAAGTGGTTTTGCATCACGAGCACATGTGTGGAAAGTGGTTTTGCAACACTAACACAAGTGGGGAAAGTAGTTTTGTGCATGAACACAAGTGCGAAAAGTGGTTTTCAATGCAACCACAAGTGTGGAAAGTGGTTTTCAACGCAACCACAAGTGCGGAAAGTGGTTCTGCAACACTAATACAAGTGTGGAAAGTGGTTTTGCAATACGAGCACAAGTGGGGAAAGTGGTTTTCAACACAAACAGGAACGCAAAAAGTGGTTTTGCAACAATTACACAAGTGCGGAAAGTGGTTTTGCATCACTAGCACAAGTGTGGAAAGTGGTTTTGCATCACTAGCACAAGTGTGGAGAGTGGTTTTGCAACACGAACACAAGTGGAGAAAGTGGCTTTGCAAAACTCGCACAAGTGTGACAAGTGGTTTTGCATTGCGAGCACATGTGTCAAAGTGGTTATGCAACACCTACACAAGTGCGGAAAGTGGTTCTGCATCACTAAAACAAATGTAAAAAGTGGTTTTCAACACGAACACAAGTGCGAAAAGTGGCTTTCAACACTATCAGGAGCGCGGAAAGTGTTTTTTCAACAATTACATCGGTGTGCAAAGTGGTTTTGCATCAACAGCGCAACTGTGGAAAGTGGTTTTGCAACACCAACACGTATGGAAAGTGGTTTTCAATGCTACCACAAGTGTGGAAAGTGGTTCTGCAACACTAACACAACTGTGAGAAGTGGTTTACAACACTAACACAAGTGCGAAAAGTAGTTTTGCAACACTAACTCAAGTGCAGAAAGTAGTTCTGCAAAACAAACACAAGTGCGAAAAATGGTTTTCAACACTAACACAAGTGCGAAAAGTCGTTTTACATGACAAGTACATGTGTGTTAAGTGGTTTTGCAACACCAACACAAGTGTGGAAAGTGGTTTTGCATCACCAGCACAAGTGGGGAAAGTAGTTTTCTTCACTAACACAAGTGCGAAAAGTGGTTTTTCAATGCACCCACAAGTGTAAAAAGTGGTTATCCAACACAAACACAAGTGCGAAAATCGTTTTGCATTACAAGCACAAGTGTGGAAAGTGGTTTTGAAACACAAACTCAAGTGTGGAAAGTGGTTTTGCAAAGCTAATCCAAGTGGGGAAAGTGGCTTTGCAATACTCACACAAGTGTGAAAAGTGGTTTTGTATTGATAGCACAAGTGTGGCAAGTGGTTATGCCACACCAACACAAGTGCAGAAAGTGGTTCTGCATCACCAACACAAGTGCAGAAAGTGGTTTTCAACGCCATCGCAAGTGCGGTGAGTGGTTTTCAACACTAACACAATTGCGAAAAGTAGTTTTCTACACCAACACAAGTGCGGAAAGTGATTTTGCAACACGACCACAAATGCGGAAAGTGGTTTTGCAACACTAAAACAAGTGCGAAAATTGGATTTCAACACTATCAGGAGAGGAAAAGTGGTTTTGCAACAATTACACAAGTGCAGAAAGTGGTTTTGCAACAATTACACAAGTGCCAAAAGTGGTTTTGCATTGCCAGGACAAGTGTGGAAAGTGGTTATCCAACACAAACACAAGTGCGAAAATCGTTTTGCATAACAAGCACAAGTGTGGAAAGTGTTTTTCAACACCAACACAAGTGTGGAAAGTGGTTTTGCATCACAAGCACAAGTGTGGAAAGTGGTTTTGCAAAACTAACCCAAGAGGGGAAAGTGGCTTTGCAATACTCACACAAGTGCGAAAAGTGGTGTTGCATTGATAGCACAAGTGTGGAAAGTGGTTATGCAACACTAACACAAGTGCAGAAAGTGGTTCTGCAACACCAACACAAGTGCAGAAAGTGGTTTTCAATGCCATCGCAATTGCGGAAAGTGGTTTTCAACACTAACACAAGTGCGAAAAGTAGTTTTCTACACTAACACAAGTGCGGAAAGTGATTTTGCAACACGACCACAAGTGTGGAAAGTGGTTTTGCAACACTAAAACAAGTTCGAAAAGTGGATTTCAACACTATCAGGAGAGCGAAAAGTGGTTTTGCAACAATTACACAAGTGCGGAAAGTGGTTTTGCAACAACTACACAAGTGCCAAAAGTGGTTTTGCATTGCCAGCACAAGTGTGGCAAGTGGTTATCCAACACAAACTCAAGTGCGAAAAGTGGTTTTGCATTGCCAGCACAAGTGTGTAAAGTGATTTTGCAACTCGACCACAAGTGGTGAAAGTGGTTTTGCAACACAAACTCAAGTGTGGAAAGTGGTTTTGCAAAGCTAATCCAAGTGGGGAAAGTGGCTTTGCAATACTCACACAAGTGTGAAAAGTGGTTTTGTATTGAAAGCACAAGTGTGGCAAGTGGTTATGCCACACCAACACAAGTGCAGAAAGTGGTTCTGCATCACCAACACAAGTGCAGAAAGTGGTTTTCAACGCCATCGCAAGTGCGGAGAGTGGTTTTCAAAACTAACACAATTGCGAAAAGTAGTTTTCTACACCAACACAAGTGCGGAAAGTGATTTTGCAACACGACCACAAATGCGGAAAGTGGTTTTGCAACACTAAAACAAGTGCAAAAATTGGATTTCAACACTATCAGGAGAGGAAAAGTGGTTTTGCAACAATTACACAAGTGCGGAAAGTGGTTTTGCAACAATTACACAAGTGCCAAAAGTGGTTTGGCATTGCCAGGACAAGTGTGGAAAGTGGTTATGCAACACTAACCCAGGGTGAAAAGTGGTTTTCAACGCAACCACAAGTGCGGAAAGTGGTTTTCAATGCAACCACAAGTGCAGAAAGTGGTTCTGCAGTACTAACACAAGTGTGAAAGTGGTTTTCGACACAAACACAAGTGCGGAACATGGTTTTGCAATACTAACACAAGAGTGGAAAGTGATTTTGCAACACTAAAACAAGTTCGAAAAGTGGATTTCAACACTACCAGGAGAGCGAAAAGTGGTTTTGCAACAATTACACAAGTGTGGAAAGTGGTTTTGCAACAATTACACAAGTGCCAAAAGTGGTTTTGCATTGCCAGCACAAGTGTGGAAAGATGTTATCCAACACAACCACAAGTGCGAAAAGTGGTTTTCAATGCAACCACAAGTGCACAAAGTGGTTTTCAATGCAACCACAAGTGCGGAAAGTGGTTCTGCAACACTAATACAAGTGTGGAAAGTGGTTTTGCAACTCGACCAGAAGTGGGGAAAGTGGTTTTCAACACTAACAGGAGCGCGAAAAGTGGTTTTGCAACAATTACACAAGGGCGAAAAGTGTTTTTGCAACAATTACACAAGTGCGAAAAGTGGTTTTGCATTGCCAGCACAGGTGTGGAAAGTGGTTTTTCAACACCAACACAAGTTTGGAAAGCGTTCTGCATGACTTGCACAAGTGTGGAAAGTGGTTTTGCAACACGAACAGAACTGCGAAAAGTGGATTTCAACACTAACAGGAGCTCGAAAAGTGGTTTTGCAACAATTACACAAGGGCGAAAAGTGGTTTTGCAACAATTACACAAGTGCGAAAAGTGGTTTTGCAACACCAACACAAGTGTGGAAAGTGGTTTTCTTCACTAACACAAGTGCGAACAGTGGTTTTTCAACGCAGCCACAAGTGCTAAAAGTGGTTTTTCAATGCAAACACAAGTGCGGAAAGTGGTTCTGCAACACTAACACAGCTGCGTAGAGTGGTTTTGCATTACCAGCACAAGTGTGTAAAGTGGTTTTGCAACACCAACACAAGTGTGGAAAGTGGTTTTGCATCACGAGCACATGTGTGGAAAGTGGTTTTGCAACACTAACACAAGTGGGGAAAGTAGTTTTGTGCATGAACACAAGTGCGAAAAGTGGTTTTCAATGCAACCACAAGTGTGGCAAGTGGTTTTCAACGCAACCACAAGTGCGGAAAGTGGTTCTGCAACACTAATACAAGTGTGGAAAGTGGTTTTGCAATACGAGCACAAGTGGGGAAAGTGGTTTTCAACACAAACAGGAACGCAAAAAGTGGTTTTGCAACAATTACACAAGTGCGGAAAGTGGTTTTGCATCACTAGCACAAGTGTGGAAAGTGGTTTTGCATCACTAGCACAAGTGTGGAAAGTGGTTTTGCAACACGAACACAAGTGGAGAAAGTGGCTTTGCAAAACTCGCACAAGTGTGACAAGTGGTTTTGCATTGCGAGCACATGTGTCAAAGTGGTTATGCAACACCAACACAAGTGCGGAAAGTGGTTCTGCATCACTAAAACAAGTGTAAAAAGTGGTTTTCAACACGAACACAAGTGCGAAAAGTGGCTTTCAACACTATCAGGAGCGCGGAAAGTGTTTTTTCAACAATTACATCGGTGTGCAAAGTGGTTTTGCATCAACAGCGCAACTGTGGAAAGTGGTTTTGCAACACCAACACGTATGGAAAGTGGTTTTCAATGCTACCACAAGTGTGGAAAGTGGTTCTGCAACACTAACACAACTGTGAGAAGTGGTTTACAACACTAACACAAGTGCAAAAAGTAGTTTTGCAACACTAACTCAAGTGCAGAAAGTAGTTCTGCAAAACAAACACAAGTGCGAAAAATGGTTTTCAACACTAACACAAGTGCGAAAAGTCGTTTTGCATGACAAGCACATGTGTGTTAAGTGGTTTTGCAACACCAACACAAGTGTGGAAAGTGGTTTTGCATCACCAGCACAAGTGGGGAAAGTAGTTTTCTTCACTAACACAAGTGCGAAAAGTGGTTTTTCAATGCACCCACAAGTGTAAAAAGTGGTTTTTCAATGCAAACACAAGTGCGGAAAGTGGTTCTGCAACACTAAAACAGCTGCGAAAAGTGGTTTTGCATTGCCAGCACAAGTGTGCAAAGTGATTTTGCAACTCGACCACAAGTGGTGAAAGTGGTTTTGAAACACAAACTCAAGTGTGGAAAGTGGTTTTGCAAAGCTAATCCAAGTGGGGAAAGTGGCTTTGCAATACTCACACAAGTGTGAAAAGTGGTTTTGTATTGATAGCACAAGTGTGGCAAGTGGTTATGCCACACCAACACAAGTGCAGAAAGTGGTTCTGCATCACCAACACAAGTGCAGAAAGTGGTTTTCAACGCCATCGCAAGTGCGGAGAGTGGTTTTCAACACTAACACAATTGCGAAAAGTAGTTTTCTACACCAACACAAGTGCGGAAAGTGATTTTGCAACACGACCACAAATGCGGAAAGTGGTTTTGCAACACTAAAACAAGTGCGAAAATTGGATTTCAACACTATCAGGAGAGGAAAAGTGGTTTTGCAACAATTACACAAGTGCAGAAAGTGGTTTTGCAACAATTACACAAGTGCCAAAAGTGGTTTTGCATTGCCAGGACAAGTGTGGAAAGTGGTTATCCAACACAAACACAAGTGCGAAAATCGTTTTGCATAACAAGCACAAGTGTGGAAAGTGGTTTTTCAACACCAACACAAGTGTGGAAAGTGGTTTTGCATCACAAGCACAAGTGTGGAAAGTGGTTTTGCAAAACTAACCCAAGAGGGGAAAGTGGCTTTGCAATACTCACACAAGTGCGAAAAGTGGTGTTGCATTGATAGCACAAGTGTGGAAAGTGGTTATGCAACACCAACACAAGTGCAGAAAGTGGTTCTGCAACACCAACACAAGTGCAGAAAGTGGTTTTCAATGCCATCGCAATTGCGGAAAGTGGTTTTCAACACTAACACAAGTGCGAAAAGTCGTTTTCTACACTAACACAAGTGCGGAAAGTGATTTTGCAACACGACCACAAGTGTGGAAAGTGGTTTTGCAACACTAAAACAAGTTCGAAAAGTGGATTTCAACACTATCAGGAGAGCGAAAAGTAGTTTTGCAACAATTACACAAGTGCGGAAAGTGGTTTTGCAACAATTACACAAGTGCCAAAAGTGGTTTTGCATTGCCAGCACAAGTGTGGCAAGTGGTTATCCAACACAAACTCAAGTGCGAAAAGTGGTTTTGCATTGCCAGCACAGGTGTGGAAAGTGGTTTTTCAACACCAACACAAGTTTGGAAAGCGTTCTGCATGACTTGCACAAGTGTGGAAAGTGGTTTTGCAACACGAACAGAACTGCAAAAAGTGGATTTCAACACTAACAGGAGCTCGAAAAGTGGTTTTGCAACAATTACACAAGGGCGAAAAGTGGTTTTGCAACAATTACACAAGTGCGAAAAGTGGTTTTGCAACACCAACACAAGTGTGGAAAGTGGTTTTCTTCACTAACACAAGTGCGAAAAGTGGTTTTTCAACGCAGCCACAAGTGCTAAAAGTGGTTTTTCAATGCAAACACAAGTGCGGAAAGTGGTTCTGCAACACTAACACAGCTGCGAAGAGTGGTTTTGCATTACCAGCACAAGTGTGTAAAGTGGTTTTGCAACACCAACACAAGTGTGGAAAGTGGTTTTGCATCACGAGCACATGTGTGGAAAGTGGTTTTGCAACACTAACACAAGTGGGGAAAGTAGTTTTGTGCATGAACACAAGTGCGAAAAGTGGTTTTCAATGCAACCACAAGTGTGGAAAGTGGTTTTCAACGCAACCACAAGTGCGGAAAGTGGTTCTGCAACACTAACACAAGTGTGGAAAGTGGTTTTGCAATACGAGCACAAGTGGGGAAAGTGGTTTTCAACACAAACAGGAACGCAAAAAGTGGTTTTGCAACAATTACACAAGTGCGGAAAGTGGTTTTGCATCACTAGCACAAGTGTGGAAAGTGGTTTTGCATCACTAGCACAAGTGTGGAAAGTGGTTTTGCAACACGAACACAAGTGGAGAAAGTGGCTTTGCAAAACTCGCACAAGTGTGACAAGTGGTTTTGCATTGCGAGCACATGTGTCAAAGTGGTTCTGCAACACCAACACAAGTGCGGAAAGTGGTTCTGCATCACTAAAACAAGTGTAAAAAGTGGTTTTCAACACGAACACAAGTGCGAAAAGTGGCTTTCAACACTATCAGGAGCGCGGAAAGTGTTTTTTCAACAATTACATCGGTGTGCAAAGTGGTTTTGCATCAACAGCGCAACTGTGGAAAGTGGTTTTGCAACACCAACACGTATGGAAAGTGGTTTTCAATGCTACCACAAGTGTGGAAAGTGGTTCTGCAACACTAACACAACTGTGAGAAGTGGTTTACAACACTAACACAAGTGCGAAAAGTAGTTTTGCAACACTAACTCAAGTGCAGAAAGTAGTTCTGCAAAACAAACACAAGTGCGAAAAATGGTTTTCAACACTAACACAAGTGCGAAAAGTCGTTTTGCATGACAAGCACATGTGTGTTAAGTGGTTTTGCAACACCAACACAAGTGTGGAAAGTGGTTTTGCATCACCAGCACAAGTGGGGAAAGTAGTTTTCTTCACTAACACAAGTGCGAAAAGTGGTTTTTCAATGCACCCACAAGTGTAAAAAGTGGTTTTTCAATGCAAACACAAGTGCGGAAAGTGGTTCTGCAACACTAAAACAGCTGCGAAAAGTGGTTTTGCATTGCCAGCACAAGTGTGCAAAGTGATTTTGCAACTCGACCACAAGTGGTGAAAGTGGTTTTGAAACACAAACTCAAGTGTGGAAAGTGGTTTTGCAAAGCTAATCCAAGTGGGGAAAGTGGCTTTGCAATACTCACACAAGTGTGAAAAGTGGTTTTGTATTGATAGCACAAGTGTGGCAAGTGGTTATGCCACACCAACACAAGTGCAGAAAGTGGTTCTGCATCACCAACACAAGTGCAGAAAGTGGTTTTCAACGCCATCGCAAGTGCGGAGAGTGGTTTTCAACACTAACACAATTGCGAAAAGTAGTTTTCTACACCAACACAAGTGCGGAAAGTGATTTTGCAACACGACCACAAATGCGGAAAGTGGTTTTGCAACACTAAAACAAGTGCGAAAATTGGATTTCAACACTATCAGGAGAGGAAAAGTGGTTTTGCAACAATTACACAAGTGCAGAAAGTGGTTTTGCAACAATTACACAAGTGCCAAAAGTGGTTTTGCATTGCCAGGACAAGTGTGGAAAGTGGTTATCCAACACAAACACAAGTGCGAAAATCGTTTTGCATAACAAGCACAAGTGTGGAAAGTGGTTTTTCAACACCAACACAAGTGTGGAAAGTGGTTTTGCATCACAAGCACAAGTGTGGAAAGTGGTTTTGCAAAACTAACCCAAGAGGGGAAAGTGGCTTTGCAATACTCACACAAGTGCGAAAAGTGGTGTTGCATTGATAGCACAAGTGTGGAAAGTAGTTATGCAACACCAACACAAGTGCAGAAAGTGGTTCTGCAACACCAACACAAGTGCAGAAAGTGGTTTTCAATGCCATCGCAATTGCGGAAAGTGGTTTTCAACACTAACACAAGTGCGAAAAGTAGTTTTCTACACTAACACAAGTGCGGAAAGTGATTTTGCAACACGACCACAAGTGTGGAAAGTGGTTTTGCAACACTAAAACAAGTTCGAAAAGTGGATTTCAACACTATCAGGAGAGCGAAAAGTAGTTTTGCAACAATTACACAAGTGCGGAAAGTGGTTTTGCAACAATTACACAAGTGCCAAAAGTGGTTTTGCATTGCCAGCACAAGTGTGGCAAGTGGTTATCCAACACAAACTCAAGTGCGAAAAGTGGTTTTGCATTGCCAGCACAAGTGTGTAAAGTGATTTTGCAACTCGACCACAAGTGGTGAAAGTGGTTTTGCAACACAAACTCAAGTGTGGAAAGTGGTTTTGCAAAGCTAATCCAAGTGGGGAAAGTGGCTTTGCAATACTCACACAAGTGTGAAAAGTGGTTTTGTATTGAAAGCACAAGTGTGGCAAGTGGTTATGCCACACCAACACAAGTGCAGAAAGTGGTTCTGCATCACCAACACAAGTGCAGAAAGTGGTTTTCAACGCCATCGCAAGTGCGGAGAGTGGTTTTCAACACTAACACAATTGCGAAAAGTAGTTTTCTACACCAACACAAGTGCGGAAAGTGATTTTGCAACACGACCACAAATGCGGAAAGTGGTTTTGCAACACTAAAACAAGTGCGAAAATTGGATTTCAACACTATCAGGAGAGGAAAAGTGGTTTTGCAACAATTACACAAGTGCGGAAAGTGGTATTGCAACAATTACACAAGTGCCAAAAGTGGTTTGGCATTGCCAGGACAAGTGTGGAAAGTGGTTATGCAACACTAACCCAGGGTGAAAAGTGGTTTTCAACGCAACCACAAGTGCGGAAAGTGGTTTTCAATGCAACCACAAGTGCAGAAAGTGGTTCTGCAGTACTAACACAAGTGTGAAAGTGGTTTTCGACACAAACACAAGTGCGGAAAGTGGTTTTGCAATACTAACACAAGAGTGGAAAGTGATTTTGCAACACTAAAACAAGTTCGAAAAGTGGATTTCAACACTACTAGGAGAGCGAAAAGTGGTTTTGCAACAATTACACAAGTGTGGAAAGTGGTTTTGCAACAATTACACAAGTGCCAAAAGTGGTTTTGCATTGCCAGCACAAGTGTGGAAAGATGTTATCCAACACAAACACAAGTGCGAAAAGTGGTTTTCAATGCAACCACAAGTGCACAAAGTGGTTTTCAATGCAACCACAAGTGCGGAAAGTGGTTCTGCAACACTAATACAAGTGTGGGAAGTGGTTTTGCAACTCGACCAGAAGTGGGGAAAGTGGTTTTCAACACTAACAGGAGCACGAAAAGTGTTTTTGCAACAATTACACAAGTGCGAAAAGTGGTTTTGCATTGCCAGCACAAGTGTGGAAAGTGGTTTTTCAACACCAACACAAGTTTGGAAAGTGGTTCTGCATGACTTGCACAAGTGTGGAAAGTGGTTTTGCAACACGAACAGAACTGCGAAAAGTGGATTTCAACACTAACAGGAGCTCGAAAAGTGGTTTTGCAACAATTACACAAGGGCGAAAAGTGATTTTGCAACAATTACACAAGTGCGAAAAGTGGTTTTGCAACACCAACACAAGTGTGGAAAGTGGTTTTCTTCACTAACACAAGTGCGAAAAGTGGTTTTTCAACGCAGCCACAAGTGCTAAAAGTGGTTTTTCAATGCAAACACAAGTGCGGAAAGTGGTTCTGCAACACTAACACAGCTGCGAAGAGTGGTTTTGCATTACCAGCACAAGTGTGTAAAGTGGTTTTGCAACACCAACACAAGTGTGGAAAGTGGTTTTGCATCACGAGCACATGTGTGGAAAGTGGTTTTGCAACACTAACACAAGTGGGGAAAGTAGTTTTGTTCATGAACACAAGTGCGAAAAGTGGTTTTCAATGCAACCACAAGTGTGGAAAGTGGTTTTCAACGCAACCACAAGTGCGGAAAGTGGTTCTGCAACACTAATACAAGTGTGGAAAGTGGTTTTGCAATACGAGCACAAGTGGGGAAAGTGGTTTTCAACACAAACAGGAACGCAAAAAGTGGTTTTGCAACAATTACACAAGTGTGGAAAGTGGTTTTGCATCACTAGCACAAGTGTGGAAAGTGGTTTTGCATCACTAGCACAAGTGTGGAAAGTGGTTTTGCAACACGAACACAAGTGGAGAAAGTGGCTTTGCAAAACTCGCACAAGTGTGACAAGTGGTTTTGCATTACGAGCACATGTGTCAAAGTGGTTATGCAACACCAACACAAGTGCGGAAAGTGGTTCTGCATCACTAAAACAAGTGTAAAAAGTGGTTTTCAACACGAACACAAGTGCGAAAAGTGGTTTTGCAACAATTACACAAGTGCCAAAAGTGGTTTTGCATTGCCAGCACAAGTGTGGCAAGTGGTTATCCAACACAAACTCAAGTGCGAAAAGTGGTTTTGCATTGCCAGCACAGGTGTGGAAAGTGGTTTTTCAACACCAACACAAGTTTGGAAAGCGTTCTGCATGACTTGCACAAGTGTGGAAAGTGGTTTTGCAACACGAACAGAACTGCAAAAAGTGGATTTCAACACTAACAGGAGCTCGAAAAGTGGTTTTGCAACAATTACACAAGGGCGAAAAGTGGTTTTGCAACAATTACACAAGTGCGAAAAGTGGTTTTGCAACACCAACACAAGTGTGGAAAGTGGTTTTCTTCACTAACACAAGTGCGAAAAGTGGTTTTTCAACGCAGCCACAAGTGCTAAAAGTGGTTTTTCAATGCAAACACAAGTGCGGAAAGTGGTTCTGCAACACTAACACAGCTGCGAAGAGTGGTTTTGCATTACCAGCACAAGTGTGTAAAGTGGTTTTGCAACACCAACACAAGTGTGGAAAGTGGTTTTGCATCACGAGCACATGTGTGGAAAGTGGTTTTGCAACACTAACACAAGTGGGGAAAGTAGTTTTGTGCATGAACACAAGTGCGAAAAGTGGTTTTCAATGCAACCACAAGTGTGGAAAGTGGTTTTCAACGCAACCACAAGTGCGGAAAGTGGTTCTGCAACACTAACACAAGTGTGGAAAGTGGTTTTGCAATACGAGCACAAGTGGGGAAAGTGGTTTTCAACACAAACAGGAACGCAAAAAGTGGTTTTGCAACAATTACACAAGTGCGGAAAGTGGTTTTGCATCACTAGCACAAGTGTGGAAAGTGGTTTTGCATCACTAGCACAAGTGTGGAAAGTGGTTTTGCAACACGAACACAAGTGGAGAAAGTGGCTTTGCAAAACTCGCACAAGTGTGACAAGTGGTTTTGCATTGCGAGCACATGTGTCAAAGTGGTTATGCAACACCAACACAAGTGCGGAAAGTGGTTCTGCATCACTAAAACAAGTGTAAAAAGTGGTTTTCAACACGAACACAAGTGCGAAAAGTGGCTTTCAACACTATCAGGAGCGCGGAAAGTGTTTTTTCAACAATTACATCGGTGTGCAAAGTGGTTTTGCATCAACAGCGCAACTGTGGAAAGTGGTTTTGCAACACCAACACGTATGGAAAGTGGTTTTCAATGCTACCACAAGTGTGGAAAGTGGTTCTGCAACACTAACACAACTGTGAGAAGTGGTTTACAACACTAACACAAGTGCGAAAAGTAGTTTTGCAACACTAACTCAAGTGCAGAAAGTAGTTCTGCAAAACAAACACAAGTGCGAAAAATGGTTTTCAACACTAACACAAGTGCGAAAAGTCGTTTTGCATGACAAGCACATGTGTGTTAAGTGGTTTTGCAACACCAACACAAGTGTGGAAAGTAGTTTTGCATCACCAGCACAAGTGGGGAAAGTAGTTTTCTTCACTAACACAAGTGCGAAAAGTGGTTTTTCAATGCACCCACAAGTGTAAAAAGTGGTTTTTCAATGCAAACACAAGTGCGGAAAGTGGTTCTGCAACACTAAAACAGCTGCGAAAAGTGGTTTTGCATTGCCAGCACAAGTGTGCAAAGTGATTTTGCAACTCGACCACAAGTGGTGAAAGTGGTTTTGAAACACAAACTCAAGTGTGGAAAGTGGTTTTGCAAAGCTAATCCAAGTGGGGAAAGTGGCTTTGCAATACTCACACAAGTGTGAAAAGTGGTTTTGTATTGATAGCACAAGTGTGGCAAGTGGTTATGCCACACCAACACAAGTGCAGAAAGTGGTTCTGCATCACCAACACAAGTGCAGAAAGTGGTTTTCAACGCCATCGCAAGTGCGGAGAGTGGTTTTCAACACTAACACAATTGCGAAAAGTAGTTTTCTACACCAACACAAGTGCGGAAAGTGATTTTGCAACACGACCACAAATGCGGAAAGTGGTTTTGCAACACTAAAACAAGTGCGAAAATTGGATTTCAACACTATCAGGAGAGGAAAAGTGGTTTTGCAACAATTACACAAGTGCAGAAAGTGGTTTTGCAACAATTACACAAGTGCCAAAAGTGGTTTTGCATTGCCAACACAAGTGTGGAAAGTGGTTTTGCATCACCAGCACAAGTGGGGAAAGTAGTTTTCTTCACTAACACAAGTGCGAAAAGTGGTTTTTCAATGCACCCACAAGTGTAAAAAGTGGTTATCCAACACAAACACAAGTGCGAAAATCGTTTTGCATTACAAGCACAAGTGGTGAAAGTGGTTTTGAAACACAAACTCAAGTGTGGAAAGTGGTTTTGCATCACCAGCACAAGTGGGGAAAGTAGTTTTCTTCACTAACACAAGTGCGAAAAGTGGTTTTTCAATGCACCCACAAGTGTAAAAAGTGGTTTTTCAATGCAAACACAAGTGCGGAAAGTGGTTCTGCAACACTAAAACAGCTGCGAAAAGTGGTTTTGCATTGCCAGCACAAGTGTGCAAAGTGATTTTGCAACTCGACCACAAGTGGTGAAAGTGGTTTTGAAACACAAACTCAAGTGTGGAAAGTGGTTTTGCAAAGCTAATCCAAGTGGGGAAAGTGGCTTTGCAATACTCACACAAGTGTGAAAAGTGGTTTTGTATTGATAGCACAAGTGTGGCAAGTGGTTATGCCACACCAACACAAGTGCAGAAAGTGGTTCTGCATCACCAACACAATTGCGAAAAGTAGTTTTCTACACCAACACAAGTGCGGAAAGTGATTTTGCAACACGACCACAAATGCGGAAAGTGGTTTTGCAACACTAAAACAAGTGCGAAAATTGGATTTCAACACTATCAGGAGAGGAAAAGTGGTTTTGCAACAATTACACAAGTGCGGAAAGTGGTTTTGCAACAATTACACAAGTGCCAAAAGTGGTTTGGCATTGCCAGGACAAGTGTGGAAAGTGGTTATGCAACACTAACCCAGGGTGAAAAGTGGTTTTCAACGCAACCACAAGTGCGGAAAGTGGTTTTCAATGCAACCACAAGTGCAGAAAGTGGTTCTGCAGTACTAACACAAGTGTGAAAGTGGTTTTCGACACAAACACAAGTGCGGAAAGTGGTTTTGCAATACTAACACAAGAGTGGAAAGTGATTTTGCAACACTAAAACAAGTTCGAAAAGTGGATTTCAACACTACTAGGAGAGCGAAAAGTGGTTTTGCAACAATTACACAAGTGTGGAAAGTGGTTTTGCAACAATTACACAAGTGCCAAAAGTGGTTTTGCATTGCCAGCACAAGTGTGGAAAGATGTTATCCAACACAAACACAAGTGCGAAAAGTGGTTTTCAATGCAACCACAAGTGCACAAAGTGGTTTTCAATGCAACCACAAGTGCGGAAAGTGGTTCTGCAACACTAATACAAGTGTGGGAAGTGGTTTTGCAACTCGACCAGAAGTGGGGAAAGTGGTTTTCAACACTAACAGGAGCACGAAAAGTGTTTTTGCAACAATTACACAAGTGCGAAAAGTGGTTTTGCATTGCCAGCACAAGTGTGGAAAGTGGTTTTTCAACACCAACACAAGTTTGGAAAGTGGTTCTGCATGACTTGCACAAGTGTGGAAAGTGGTTTTGCAACACGAACAGAACTGCGAAAAGTGGATTTCAACACTAACAGGAGCTCGAAAAGTGGTTTTGCAACAATTACACAAGGGCGAAAAGTGATTTTGCAACAATTACACAAGTGCGAAAAGTGGTTTTGCAACACCAACACAAGTGTGGAAAGTGGTTTTCTTCACTAACACAAGTGCGAAAAGTGGTTTTTCAACGCAGCCACAAGTGCTAAAAGTGGTTTTTCAATGCAAACACAAGTGCGGAAAGTGGTTCTGCAACACTAACACAGCTGCGAAGAGTGGTTTTGCATTACCAGCACAAGTGTGTAAAGTGGTTTTGCAACACCAACACAAGTGTGGAAAGTGGTTTTGCATCACGAGCACATGTGTGGAAAGTGGTTTTGCAACACTAACACAAGTGGGGAAAGTAGTTTTGTTCATGAACACAAGTGCGAAAAGTGGTTTTCAATGCAACCACAAGTGTGGAAAGTGGTTTTCAACGCAACCACAAGTGCGGAAAGTGGTTCTGCAACACTAATACAAGTGTGGAAAGTGGTTTTGCAATACGAGCACAAGTGGGGAAAGTGGTTTTCAACACAAACAGGAACGCAAAAAGTGGTTTTGCAACAATTACACAAGTGTGGAAAGTGGTTTTGCATCACTAGCACAAGTGTGGAAAGTGGTTTTGCATCACTAGCACAAGTGTGGAAAGTGGTTTTGCAACACGAACACAAGTGGAGAAAGTGGCTTTGCAAAACTCGCACAAGTGTGACAAGTGGTTTTGCATTACGAGCACATGTGTCAAAGTGGTTATGCAACACCAACACAAGTGCGGAAAGTGGTTCTGCATCACTAAAACAAGTGTAAAAAGTGGTTTTCAACACGAACACAAGTGCGAAAAGTGGTTTTGCAACAATTACACAAGTGCCAAAAGTTGTTTTGCATTGCCAGCACAAGTGTGGCAAGTGGTTATCCAACACAAACTCAAGTGCGAAAAGTGGTTTTGCATTGCCAGCACAGGTGTGGAAAGTGGTTTTTCAACACCAACACAAGTTTGGAAAGCGTTCTGCATGACTTGCACAAGTGTGGAAAGTGGTTTTGCAACACGAACAGAACTGCAAAAAGTGGATTTCAACACTAACAGGAGCTCGAAAAGTGGTTTTGCAACAATTACACAAGGGCGAAAAGTGGTTTTGCAACAATTACACAAGTGCGAAAAGTGGTTTTGCAACACCAACACAAGTGTGGAAAGTGGTTTTCTTCACTAACACAAGTGCGAAAAGTGGTTTTTCAACGCAGCCACAAGTGCTAAAAGTGGTTTTTCAATGCAAACACAAGTGCGGAAAGTGGTTCTGCAACACTAACACAGCTGCGAAGAGTGGTTTTGCATTACCAGCACAAGTGTGTAAAGTGGTTTTGCAACACCAACACAAGTGTGGAAAGTGGTTTTGCATCACGAGCACATGTGTGGAAAGTGGTTTTGCAACACTAACACAAGTGGGGAAAGTAGTTTTGTGCATGAACACAAGTGCGAAAAGTGGTTTTCAATGCAACCACAAGTGTGGAAAGTGGTTTTCAACGCAACCACAAGTGCGGAAAGTGGTTCTGCAACACTAACACAAGTGTGGAAAGTGGTTTTGCAATACGAGCACAAGTGGGGAAAGTGGTTTTCAACACAAACAGGAACGCAAAAAGTGGTTTTGCAACAATTACACAAGTGCGGAAAGTGGTTTTGCATCACTAGCACAAGTGTGGAAAGTGGTTTTGCATCACTAGCACAAGTGTGGAAAGTGGTTTTGCAACACGAACACAAGTGGAGAAAGTGGCTTTGCAAAACTCGCACAAGTGTGACAAGTGGTTTTGCATTGCGAGCACATGTGTCAAAGTGGTTATGCAACACCAACACAAGTGCGGAAAGTGGTTCTGCATCACTAAAACAAGTGTAAAAAGTGGTTTTCAACACGAACACAAGTGCGAAAAGTGGCTTTCAACACTATCAGGAGCGCGGAAAGTGTTTTTTCAACAATTACATCGGTGTGCAAAGTGGTTTTGCATCAACAGCGCAACTGTGGAAAGTGGTTTTGCAACACCAACACGTATGGAAAGTGGTTTTCAATGCTACCACAAGTGTGGAAAGTGGTTCTGCAACACTAACACAACTGTGAGAAGTGGTTTACAACACTAACACAAGTGCGAAAAGTAGTTTTGCAACACTAACTCAAGTGCAGAAAGTAGTTCTGCAAAACAAACACAAGTGCGAAAAATGGTTTTCAACACTAACACAAGTGCGAAAAGTCGTTTTGCATGACAAGCACATGTGTGTTAAGTGGTTTTGCAACACCAACACAAGTGTGGAAAGTGGTTTTGCATCACCAGCACAAGTGGGGAAAGTAGTTTTCTTCACTAACACAAGTGCGAAAAGTGGTTTTTCAATGCACCCACAAGTGTAAAAAGTGGTTTTTCAATGCAAACACAAGTGCGGAAAGTGGTTCTGCAACACTAAAACAGCTGCGATAAGTGGTTTTGCATTGCCAGCACAAGTGTGCAAAGTGATTTTGCAACTCGACCACAAGTGGTGAAAGTGGTTTTGAAACACAAACTCAAGTGTGGAAAGTGGTTTTGCAAAGCTAATCCAAGTGGGGAAAGTCGCTTTGCAATACTCACACAAGTGTGAAAAGTGGTTTTGTATTGATAGCACAAGTGTGGCAAGTGGTTATGCCACACCAACACAAGTGCAGAAAGTGGTTCTGCATCACCAACACAAGTGCAGAAAGTGGTTTTCAACGCCATCGCAAGTGCGGAGAGTGGTTTTCAACACTAACACAATTGCGAAAAGTAGTTTTCTACACCAACACAAGTGCGGAAAGTGATTTTGCAACACGACCACAAATGCGGAAAGTGGTTTTGCAACACTAAAACAAGTGCGAAAATTGGATTTCAACACTATCAGGAGAGGAAAAGTGGTTTTGCAACAATTACACAAGTGCAGAAAGTGGTTTTGCAACAATTACACAAGTGCCAAAAGTGGTTTTGCATTGCCAACACAAGTGTGGAAAGTGGTTTTGCATCACCAGCACAAGTGGGGAAAGTAGTTTTCTTCACTAACACAAGTGCGAAAAGTGGTTTTTCAATGCACCCACAAGTGTAAAAAGTGGTTATCCAACACAAACACAAGTGCGAAAATCGTTTTGCATTACAAGCACAAGTGGTGAAAGTGGTTTTGAAACACAAACTCAAGTGTGGAAAGTGGTTTTGCAAAGCTAATCCAAGTGGGGAAAGTGGCTTTGCAATACTCACACATGTGTGAAAAGTGGTTTTGTATTGATAGCACAAGTGTGGCAAGTGGTTATGCCACACCAACACAAGTGCAGAAAGTGGTTCTGCATCACCAACACAAGTGCAGAAAGTGGTTTTCAACGCCATCGCAAGTGCGGAGAGTGGTTTTCAACACTAACACAATTGCGAAAAGTAGTTTTCTACACCAACACAAGTGCGGAAAGTGATTTTGCAACACGACCACAAATGCGGAAAGTGGTTTTGCAACACTAAAACAAGTGCGAAAATTGGATTTCAACACTATCAGGAGAGGAAAAGTGGTTTTGCAACAATTACACAAGTGCAGAAAGTGGTTTTGCAACAATTACACAAGTGCCAAAAGTGGTTTTGCATTGGCAGGACAAGTGTGGAAAGTCGTTATCCAACACAAACACAAGTGCGAAAATCGTTTTGCATAACAAGCACAAGTGTGGAAAGTGTTTTTCAACACCAACACAAGTGTGGAAAGTGGTTTTGCATCACAAGCACAAGTGTGGAAAGTGGTTTTGCAAAACTAACCCAAGAGGGGAAAGTGGCTTTGCAATACTCACACAAGTGCGAAAAGTGGTGTTGCATTGATAGCACAAGTGTGGAAAGTGGTTATGCAACACCAACACAAGTGCAGAAAGTGGTTCTGCAACACCAACACAAGTGCAGAAAGTGGTTTTCAATGCCATCGCAATTGCGGAAAGTGGTTTTCAACACTAACACAAGTGCGAAAAGTAGTTTTCTACACTAACACAAGTGCGGAAAGTGATTTTGCAACACGACCACAAGTGTGGAAAGTGGTTTTGCAACACTAAAACAAGTTCGAAAAGTGGATTTCAACACTATCAGGAGAGCGAAAAGTGGTTTTGCAACAATTACACAAGTGCGGAAAGTGGTTTTGCAACAACTACACAAGTGCCAAAAGTGGTTTTGCATTGCCAGCACAAGTGTGGCAAGTGGTTATCCAACACAAACTCAAGTGCGAAAAGTGGTTTTGCATTGCCAGCACAAGTGTGTAAAGTGATTTTGCAACTCGACCACAAGTGGTGAAAGTGGTTTTGCAACACAAACTCAAGTGTGGAAAGTGGTTTTGCAAAGCTAATCCAAGTGGGGAAAGTGGCTTTGCAATACTCACACAAGTGTGAAAAGTGGTTTTGTATTGAAAGCACAAGTGTGGCAAATGGTTATGCCACACCAACACAAGTGCAGAAAGTGGTTCTGCATCACCAACACAAGTGCAGAAAGTGGTTTTCAACGCCATCGCAAGTGCGGAGAGTGGTTTTCAACACTAACACAATTGCGAAAAGTAGTTTTCTACACCAACACAAGTGCGGAAAGTGATTTTGCAACACGACCACAAATGCGGAAAGTGGTTTTGCAACACTAAAACAAGTGCAAAAATTGGATTTCAACACTATCAGGAGAGGAAAAGTGGTTTTGCAACAATTACACAAGTGCGGAAAGTGGTTTTGCAACAATTACACAAGTGCCAAAAGTGGTTTGGCATTGCCAGGACAAGTGTGGAAAGTGGTTATGCAACACTAACCCAGGGTGAAAAGTGGTTTTCAACGCAACCACAAGTGCGGAAAGTGGTTTTCAATGCAACCACAAGTGCAGAAAGTGGTTCTGCAGTACTATCACAAGTGTGAAAGTGGTTTTCGACACAAACACAAGTGCGGAAAGTGGTTTTGCAATACTAACACAAGAGTGGAAAGTGATTTTGCAACACTAAAACAAGTTCGAAAAGTGGATTTCAACACTACCAGGAGAGCGAAAAGTGGTTTTGCAACAATTACACAAGTGTGGAAAGTGGTTTTGCAACAATTACACAAGTGCCAAAAGTGGTTTTGCATTGCCAGCACAAGTGTGGAAAGATGTTATCCAACACAAACACAAGTGCGAAAAGTGGTTTTCAATGCAACCACAAGTGCACAAAGTGGTTTTCAATGCAACCACAAGTGCGGAAAGTGGTTCTGCAACACTAATACAAGTGTGGAAAGTGGTTTTGCAACTCGACCAGAAGTGGGGAAAGTGGTTTTCAACACTAACAGGAGCGCGAAAAGTGGTTTTGCAACAATTACACAAGGGCGAAAAGTGTTTTTGCAACAATTACACAAGTGCGAAAAGTGGTTTTGCATTGCCAGCACAGGTGTGGAAAGTGGTTTTTCAACACCAACACAAGTTTGGAAAGCGTTCTGCATGACTTGCACAAGTGTGGAAAGTGGTTTTGCAACACGAACAGAACTGCGAAAAGTGGATTTCAACACTAACAGGAGCTCGAAAAGTGGTTTTGCAACAATTACACAAGGGCGAAAAGTGGTTTTGCAACAATTACACAAGTGCGAAAAGTGGTTTTGCAACACCAACACAAGTGTGGAAAGTGGTTTTCTTCACTAACACAAGTGCGAAAAGTGGTTTTTCAACGCAGCCACAAGTGCTAAAAGTGGTTTTTCAATGCAAACACAAGTGCGGAAAGTGGTTCTGCAACACTAACACAGCTGCGAAGAGTGGTTTTGCATTACCAGCACAAGTGTGTAAAGTGGTTTTGCAACACCAACACAAGTGTGGAAAGTGGTTTTGCATCACGAGCACATGTGTGGAAAGTGGTTTTGCAACACTAACACAAGTGGGGAAAGTCGTTTTGTGCATGAACACAAGTGCGAAAAGTGGTTTTCAATGCAACCACAAGTGTGGAAAGTGGTTTTCAACGCAACCACAAGTGCGGAAAGTGGTTCTGCAACACTAATACAAGTGTGGAAAGTGGTTTTGCAATACGAGCACAAGTGGGGAAAGTGGTTTTCAACACAAACAGGAACGCAAAAAGTGGTTTTGCAACAATTACACAAGTGCGGAAAGTGGTTTTGCATCACTAGCACAAGTGTGGAAAGTGGTTTTGCATCACTAGCACAAGTGTGGAAAGTGGTTTTGCAACACGAACACAAGTGGAGAAAGTGGCTTTGCAAAACTCGCACAAGTGTGACAAGTGGTTTTGCATTGCGAGCACATGTGTCAAAGTGGTTATGCAACACCTACACAAGTGCGGAAAGTGGTTCTGCATCACTAAAACAAGTGTAAAAAGTGGTTTTCAACACGAACACAAGTGCGAAAAGTGGCTTTCAACACTATCAGGAGCGCGGAAAGTGTTTTTTCAACAATTACATCGGTGTGCAAAGTGGTTTTGCATCAACAGCGCAACTGTGGAAAGTGGTTTTGCAACACCAACACGTATGGAAAGTGGTTTTCAATGCTACCACAAGTGTGGAAAGTGGTTCTGCAACACTAACACAACTGTGAGAAGTGGTTTACAACACTAACACAAGTGCGAAAAGTAGTTTTGCAACACTAACTCAAGTGCAGAAAGTAGTTCTGCAAAACAAACACAAGTGCGAAAAATGGTTTTCAACACTAACACAAGTGCGAAAAGTCGTTTTGCATGACAAGTACATGTGTGTTAAGTGGTTTTGCAACACCAACACAAGTGTGGAAAGTGGTTTTGCATCACCAGCACAAGTGGGGAAAGTAGTTTTCTTCACTAACACAAGTGCGAAAAGTGGTTTTTCAATGCACCCACAAGTGTAAAAAGTGGTTATCCAACACAAACACAAGTGCGAAAATCGTTTTGCATTACAAGCACAAGTGTGGAAAGTGGTTTTGAAACACAAACTCAAGTGTGGAAAGTGGTTTTGCAAAGCTAATCCAAGTGGGGAAAGTGGCTTTGCAATACTCACACAAGTGTGAAAAGTGGTTTTGTATTGATAGCACAAGTGTGGCAAGTGGTTATGCCACACCAACACAAGTGCAGAAAGTGGTTCTGCATCACCAACACAAGTGCAGAAAGTGGTTTTCAACGCCATCGCAAGTGCGGAGAGTGGTTTTCAACACTAACACAATTGCGAAAAGTAGTTTTCTACACCAACACAAGTGCGGAAAGTGATTTTGCAACACGACCACAAATGCGGAAAGTGGTTTTGCAACACTAAAACAAGTGCGAAAATTGGATTTCAACACTATCAGGAGAGGAAAAGTGGTTTTGCAACAATTACACAAGTGCAGAAAGTGGTTTTGCAACAATTACACAAGTGCCAAAAGTGGTTTTGCATTGCCAGGACAAGTGTGGAAAGTGGTTATCCAACACAAACACAAGTGCGAAAATCGTTTTGCATAACAAGCACAAGTGTGGAAAGTGTTTTTCAACACCAACACAAGTGTGGAAAGTGGTTTTGCATCACAAGCACAAGTGTGGAAAGTGGTTTTGCAAAACTAACCCAAGAGGGGAAAGTGGCTTTGCAATACTCACACAAGTGCGAAAAGTGGTGTTGCATTGATAGCACAAGTGTGGAAAGTGGTTATGCAACACCAACACAAGTGCAGAAAGTGGTTCTGCAACACCAACACAAGTGCAGAAAGTGGTTTTCAATGCCATCGCAATTGCGGAAAGTGGTTTTCAACACTAACACAAGTGCGAAAAGTAGTTTTCTACACTAACACAAGTGCGGAAAGTGATTTTGCAACACGACCACAAGTGTGGAAAGTGGTTTTGCAACACTAAAACAAGTTCGAAAAGTGGATTTCAACACTATCAGGAGAGCGAAAAGTGGTTTTGCAACAATTACACAAGTGCGGAAAGTGGTTTTGCAACAACTACACAAGTGCCAAAAGTGGTTTTGCATTGCCAGCACAAGTGTGGCAAGTGGTTATCCAACACAAACTCAAGTGCGAAAAGTGGTTTTGCATTGCCAGCACAAGTGTGTAAAGTGATTTTGCAACTCGACCACAAGTGGTGAAAGTGGTTTTGCAACACAAACTCAAGTGTGGAAAGTGGTTTTGCAAAGCTAATCCAAGTGGGGAAAGTGGCTTTGCAATACTCACACAAGTGTGAAAAGTGGTTTTGTATTGAAAGCACAAGTGTGGCAAGTGGTTATGCCACACCAACACAAGTGCAGAAAGTGGTTCTGCATCACCAACACAAGTGCAGAAAGTGGTTTTCAACGCCATCGCAAGTGCGGAGAGTGGTTTTCAAAACTAACACAATTGCGAAAAGTAGTTTTCTACACCAACACAAGTGCGGAAAGTGATTTTGCAACACGACCACAAATGCGGAAAGTGGTTTTGCAACACTAAAACAAGTGCAAAAATTGGATTTCAACACTATCAGGAGAGGAAAAGTGGTTTTGCAACAATTACACAAGTGCGGAAAGTGGTTTTGCAACAATTACACAAGTGCCAAAAGTGGTTTGGCATTGCCAGGACAAGTGTGGAAAGTGGTTATGCAACACTAACCCAGGGTGAAAAGTGGTTTTCAACGCAACCACAAGTGCGGAAAGTGTTTTTCAATGCAACCACAAGTGCAGAAAGTGGTTCTGCAGTACTAACACAAGTGTGAAAGTGGTTTTCGACACAAACACAAGTGCGGAAAGTGGTTTTGCAATACTAACACAAGAGTGGAAAGTGATTTTGCAACACTAAAACAAGTTCGAAAAGTGGATTTCAACACTACCAGGAGAGCGAAAAGTGGTTTTGCAACAATTACACAAGTGTGGAAAGTGGTTTTGCAACAATTACACAAGTGCCAAAAGTGGTTTTGCATTGCCAGCACAAGTGTGGAAAGATGTTATCCAACACAAACACAAGTGCGAAAAGTGGTTTTCAATGCAACCACAAGTGCACAAAGTGGTTTTCAATGCAACCACAAGTGCGGAAAGTGGTTCTGCAACACTAATACAAGTGTGGAAAGTGGTTTTGCAACTCGACCAGAAGTGGGGAAAGTGGTTTTCAACACTAACAGGAGCGCGAAAAGTGGTTTTGCAACAATTACACAAGGGCGAAAAGTGTTTTTGCAACAATTACACAAGTGCGAAAAGTGGTTTTGCATTGCCAGCACAGGTGTGGAAAGTGGTTTTTCAACACCAACACAAGTTTGGAAAGCGTTCTGCATGACTTGCACAAGTGTGGAAAGTGGTTTTGCAACACGAACAGAACTGCGAAAAGTGGATTTCAACACTAACAGGAGCTCAAAAAGTGGTTTTGCAACAATTACACAAGGGCGAAAAGTGGTTTTGCAACAATTACACAAGTGCGAAAAGTGGTTTTGCAACACCAACACAAGTGTGGAAAGTGGTTTTCTTCACTAACACAAGTGCGAACAGTGGTTTTTCAACGCAGCCACAAGTGCTAAAAGTGGTTTTTCAATGCAAACACAAGTGCGGAAAGTGGTTCTGCAACACTAACACAGCTGCGTAGAGTGGTTTTGCATTACCAGCACAAGTGTGTAAAGTGGTTTTGCAACACCAACACAAGTGTGGAAAGTGGTTTTGCATCACGAGCACATGTGTGGAAAGTGGTTTTGCAACACTAACACAAGTGGGGAAAGTAGTTTTGTGCATGAACACAAGTGCGAAAAGTGGTTTTCAATGCAACCACAAGTGTGGCAAGTGGTTTTCAACGCAACCACAAGTGCGGAAAGTGGTTCTGCAACACTAATACAAGTGTGGAAAGTGGTTTTGCAATACGAGCACAAGTGGGGAAAGTGGTTTTCAACACAAACAGGAACGCAAAAAGTGGTTTTGCAACAATTACACAAGTGCGGAAAGTGGTTTTGCATCACTAGCACAAGTGTGGAAAGTGGTTTTGCATCACTAGCACAAGTGTGGAAAGTGGTTTTGCAACACGAACACAAGTGGAGAAAGTGGCTTTGCAAAACTCGCACAAGTGTGACAAGTGGTTTTGCATTGCGAGCACATGTGTCAAAGTGGTTATGCAACACCAACACAAGTGCGGAAAGTGGTTCTGCATCACTAAAACAAGTGTAAAAAGTGGTTTTCAACACGAACACAAGTGCGAAAAGTGGCTTTCAACACTATCAGGAGCGCGGAAAGTGTTTTTTCAACAATTACATCGGTGTGCAAAGTGGTTTTGCATCAACAGCGCAACTGTGGAAAGTGGTTTTGCAACACCAACACGTATGGAAAGTGGTTTTCAATGCTACCACAAGTGTGGAAAGTGGTTCTGCAACACTAACACAACTGTGAGAAGTGGTTTACAACACTAACACAAGTGCGAAAAGTAGTTTTGCAACACTAACTCAAGTGCAGAAAGTAGTTCTGCAAAACAAACACAAGTGCGAAAAATGGTTTTCAACACTAACACAAGTGCGAAAAGTCGTTTTGCATGACAAGCACATGTGTGTTAAGTGGTTTTGCAACACCAACACAAGTGTGGAAAGTGGTTTTGCATCACCAGCACAAGTCGGGAAAGTAGTTTTCTTCACTAACACAAGTGCGAAAAGTGGTTTTTCAATGCACCCACAAGTGTAAAAAGTGGTTTTTCAATGCAAACACAAGTGCGGAAAGTGGTTCTGCAACACTAAAACAGCTGCGAAAAGTGGTTTTGCATTGCCAGCACAAGTGTGCAAAGTGATTTTGCAACTCGACCACAAGTGGTGAAAGTGGTTTTGAAACACAAACTCAAGTGTGGAAAGTGGTTTTGCAAAGCTAATCCAAGTGGGGAAAGTGGCTTTGCAATACTCACACAAGTGTGAAAAGTGGTTTTGTATTGATAGCACAAGTGTGGCAAGTGGTTATGCCACACCAACACAAGTGCAGAAAGTGGTTCTGCATCACCAACACAAGTGCAGAAAGTGGTTTTCAACGCCATCGCAAGTGCGGAGAGTGGTTTTCAACACTAACACAATTGCGAAAAGTAGTTTTCTACACCAACACAAGTGCGGAAAGTGATTTTGCAACACGACCACAAATGCGGAAAGTGGTTTTGCAACACTAAAACAAGTGCGAAAATTGGATTTCAACACTATCAGGAGAGGAAAAGTGGTTTTGCAACAATTACAGAAGTGCAGAAAGTGGTTTTGCAACAATTACACAAGTGCCAAAAGTGGTTTTGCATTGCCAAGACAAGTGTGGAAAGTGGTTATCCAACACAAACACAAGTGCGAAAATCGTTTTGCATAACAAGCACAAGTGTGGAAAGTGGTTTTTCAACACCAACACAAGTGTGGAAAGTGGTTTTGCATCACAAGCACAAGTGTGGAAAGTGGTTTTGCAAAACTAACCCAAGAGGGGAAAGTGGCTTTGCAATACTCACACAAGTGCGAAAAGTGGTGTTGCATTGATAGCACAAGTGTGGAAAGTGGTTATGCAACACCAACACAAGTGCAGAAAGTGGTTCTGCAACACCAACACAAGTGCAGAAAGTGGTTTTCAATGCCATCGCAATTGCGGAAAGTGGTTTTCAACACTAACACAAGTGCGAAAAGTAGTTTTCTACACTAACACAAGTGCGGAAAGTGATTTTGCAACACGACCACAAGTGTGGAAAGTGGTTTTGCAACACTAAAACAAGTTCGAAAAGTGGATTTCAACACTATCAGGAGAGCGAAAAGTAGTTTTGCAACAATTACACAAGTGCGGAAAGTGGTTTTGCAACAATTACACAAGTGCCAAAAGTGGTTTTGCATTGCCAGCACAAGTGTGGCAAGTGGTTATCCAACACAAACTCAAGTGCGAAAAGTGGTTTTGCATTGCCAGCACAGGTGTGGAAAGTGGTTTTTCAACACCAACACAAGTTTGGAAAGCGTTCTGCATGACTTGCACAAGTGTGGAAAGTGGTTTTGCAACACGAACAGAACTGCAAAAAGTGGATTTCAACACTAACAGGAGCTCGAAAAGTGGTTTTGCAACAATTACACAAGGGCGAAAAGTGGTTTTGCAACAATTACACAAGTGCGAAAAGTGGTTTTGCAACACCAACACAAGTGTGGAAAGTGGTTTTCTTCACTAACACAAGTGCGAAAAGTGGTTTTTCAACGCAGCCACAAGTGCTAAAAGTGGTTTTTCAATGCAAACACAAGTGCGGAAAGTGGTTCTGCAACACTAACACAGCTGCGAAGAGTGGTTTTGCATTACCAGCACAAGTGTGTAAAGTGGTTTTGCAACACCAACACAAGTGTGGAAAGTGGTTTTGCATCACGAGCACATGTGTGGAAAGTGGTTTTGCAACACTAACACAAGTGGGGAAAGTAGTTTTGTGCATGAACACAAGTGCGAAAAGTGGTTTTCAATGCAACCACAAGTGTGGAAAGTGGTTTTCAACGCAACCACAAGTGCGGAAAGTGGTTCTGCAACACTAACACAAGTGTGGAAAGTGGTTTTGCAATACGAGCACAAGTGGGGAAAGTGGTTTTCAACACAAACAGGAACGCAAAAAGTGGTTTTGCAACAATTACACAAGTGCGGAAAGTGGTTTTGCATCACTAGCACAAGTGTGGAAAGTGGTTTTGCATCACTAGCACAAGTGTGGAAAGTGGTTTTGCAACACGAACACAAGTGGAGAAAGTGGCTTTGCAAAACTCGCACAAGTGTGACAAGTGGTTTTGCATTGCGAGCACATGTGTCAAAGTGGTTATGCAACACCAACACAAGTGCGGAAAGTGGTTCTGCATCACTAAAACAAGTGTAAAAAGTGGTTTTCAACACGAACACAAGTGCGAAAAGTGGCTTTCAACACTATCAGGAGCGCGGAAAGTGTTTTTTCAACAATTACATCGGTGTGCAAAGTGGTTTTGCATCAACAGCGCAACTGTGGAAAGTGGTTTTGCAACACCAACACGTATGGAAAGTGGTTTTCAATGCTACCACAAGTGTGGAAAGTGGTTCTGCAACACTAACACAACTGTGAGAAGTGGTTTACAACACTAACACAAGTGCGAAAAGTAGTTTTGCAACACTAACTCAAGTGCAGAAAGTAGTTCTGCAAAACAAACACAAGTGCGAAAAATGGTTTTCAACACTAACACAAGTGCGAAAAGTCGTTTTGCATGACAAGCACATGTGTGTTAAGTGGTTTTGCAACACCAACACAAGTGTGGAAAGTGGTTTTGCATCACCAGCACAAGTGGGGAAAGTAGTTTTCTTCACTAACACAAGTGCGAAAAGTGGTTTTTCAATGCACCCACAAGTGTAAAAAGTGGTTTTTCAATGCAAACACAAGTGCGGAAAGTGGTTCTGCAACACTAAAACAGCTGCGAAAAGTGGTTTTGCATTGCCAGCACAAGTGTGCAAAGTGATTTTGCAACTCGACCACAAGTGGTGAAAGTGGTTTTGAAACACAAACTCAAGTGTGGAAAGTGGTTTTGCAAAGCTAATCCAAGTGGGGAAAGTGGCTTTGCAATACTCACACAAGTGTGAAAAGTGGTTTTGTATTGATAGCACAAGTGTGGCAAGTGGTTATGCCACACCAACACAAGTGCAGAAAGTGGTTCTGCATCACCAACACAAGTGCAGAAAGTGGTTTTCAACGCCATCGCAAGTGCGGAGAGTGGTTTTCAACACTAACACAATTGCGAAAAGTAGTTTTCTACACCAACACAAGTGCGGAAAGTGATTTTGCAACACGACCACAAATGCGGAAAGTGGTTTTGCAACACTAAAACAAGTGCGAAAATTGGATTTCAACACTATCAGGAGAGGAAAAGTGGTTTTGCAACAATTACACAAGTGCAGAAAGTGGTTTTGCAACAATTACACAAGTGCCAAAAGTGGTTTTGCATTGCCAGGACAAGTGTGGAAAGTGGTTATCCAACACAAACACAAGTGCGAAAATCGTTTTGCATAACAAGCACAAGTGTGGAAAGTGGTTTTTCAACACGACCACAAGTGTGGAAAGTGGTTTTGCAACACTAAAACAAGTTCGAAAAGTGGATTTCAACACTATCAGGAGAGCGAAAAGTAGTTTTGCAACAATTACACAAGTGCGGAAAGTGGTTTTGCAACAATTACACAAGTGCCAAAAGTGGTTTTGCATTGCCAGCACAAGTGTGGCAAGTGGTTATCCAACACAAACTCAAGTGCGAAAAGTGGTTTTGCATTGCCAGCACAAGTGTGTAAAGTGATTTTGCAACTCGACCACAAGTGGTGAAAGTGGTTTTGCAACACAAACTCAAGTGTGGAAAGTGGTTTTGCAAAGCTAATCCAAGTGGGGAAAGTGGCTTTGCAATACTCACACAAGTGTGAAAAGTGGTTTTGTATTGAAAGCACAAGTGTGGCAAGTGGTTATGCCACACCAACACAAGTGCAGAAAGTGGTTCTGCATCACCAACACAAGTGCAGAAAGTGGTTTTCAACGCCATCGCAAGTGCGGAGAGTGGTTTTCAACACTAACACAATTGCGAAAAGTAGTTTTCTACACCAACACAAGTGCGGAAAGTGATTTTGCAACACGACCACAAATGCGGAAAGTGGTTTTGCAACACTAAAACAAGTGCGAAAATTGGATTTCAACACTATCAGGAGAGGAAAAGTGGTTTTGCAACAATTACACAAGTGCGGAAAGTGGTTTTGCAACAATTACACAAGTGCCAAAAGTGGTTTGGCATTGCCAGGACAAGTGTGGAAAGTGGTTATGCAACACTAACCCAGGGTGAAAAGTGGTTTTCAACGCAACCACAAGTGCGGAAAGTGGTTTTCAATGCAACCACAAGTGCAGAAAGTGGTTCTGCAGTACTAACACAAGTGTGAAAGTGGTTTTCGACACAAACACAAGTGCGGAAAGTGGTTTTGCAATACTAACACAAGAGTGGAAAGTGATTTTGCAACACTAAAACAAGTTCGAAAAGTGGATTTCAACACTACTAGGAGAGCGAAAAGTGGTTTTGCAACAATTACACAAGTGTGGAAAGTGGTTTTGCAACAATTACACAAGTGCCAAAAGTGGTTTTGCATTGCCAGCACAAGTGTGGAAAGATGTTATCCAACACAAACACAAGTGCGAAAAGTGGTTTTCAATGCAACCACAAGTGCACAAAGTGGTTTTCAATGCAACCACAAGTGCGGAAAGTGGTTCTGCAACACTAATACAAGTGTGGGAAGTGGTTTTGCAACTCGACCAGAAGTGGGGAAAGTGGTTTTCAACACTAACAGGAGCACGAAAAGTGTTTTTGCAACAATTACACAAGTGCGAAAAGTGGTTTTGCATTGCCAGCACAAGTGTGGAAAGTGGTTTTTCAACACCAACACAAGTTTGGAAAGTGGTTCTGCATGACTTGCACAAGTGTGGAAAGTGGTTTTGCAACACGAACAGAACTGCGAAAAGTGGATTTCAACACTAACAGGAGCTCGAAAAGTGGTTTTGCAACAATTACACAAGGGCGAAAAGTGATTTTGTAACAATTACACAAGTGCGAAAAGTGGTTTTGCAACACCAACACAAGTGTGGAAAGTGGTTTTCTTCACTAACACAAGTGCGAAAAGTGGTTTTTCAACGCAGCCACAAGTGCTAAAAGTGGTTTTTCAATGCAAACACAAGTGCGGAAAGTGGTTCTGCAACACTAACACAGCTGCGAAGAGTGGTTTTGCATTACCAGCACAAGTGTGTAAAGTGGTTTTGCAACACCAACACAAGTGTGGAAAGTGGTTTTGCATCACGAGCACATGTGTGGAAAGTGGTTTTGCAACACTAACACAAGTGGGGAAAGTAGTTTTGTTCATGAACACAAGTGCGAAAAGTGGTTTTCAATGCAACCACAAGTGTGGAAAGTGGTTTTCAACGCAACCACAAGTGCGGAAAGTGGTTCTGCAACACTAATACAAGTGTGGAAAGTGGTTTTGCAATACGAGCACAAGTGGGGAAAGTGGTTTTCAACACAAACAGGAACGCAAAAAGTGGTTTTGCAACAATTACACAAGTGCGGAAAGTGATCTTGCAACACGACCATAAGTGTGGAAAGTGGTTTTGCAACACTAAAACAAGTGCGAAAATTGGATTTCAACACTATCAGGAGAGGAAAAGTGGTTTTGCTACAATTATACAAGTGCGCAAAGTGGTTTTGCTTCACCACCACAAGTGTGGAAAGTGGTTTTGCAACACCAACACAAGTGTGGAAAGTGGTTCTGCAACACGAGCACAAGTGTGTAAAGTGGTTTTCAACATGAACGCAAGTGCGAAAAGTGCTTTTGCATTACTAGCACTAGTGCGGAAAGTGGTTTTGCATTGCCAGGACAAGTGTGGAAAGTGGTTATGCAACACTAACACAAGGGTGAAAAGTGGTTTTCAACGCAACCACAAGTGCGAAAAGTGGTTTTCAATGCAACCACAAGTGCGCAAAGTGGTTCTGCAGCACTAACACAAGTGTGAAAAGTGGTTTTCGACACAAACACAAGTGCGGAAAGTGGTTTTGCAATACTAACACAAGTGTAGAAAGTGGTTTTGCAACACTAAAACAAGTTCGAAAATTGGATTTCAACACTATCAGGAGAGCGAAAAGTGGTTTTGCAACAATTACACAAGTGCGGAAAGTGGTTTTGCAACAATTACACAAGTGCCAAAAGTGGTTTTGCATTGCCAGCACAAGTGTGGAAAGTGTTTATCCAACACAAATACAAGTGCGAAAATCGTTTTGCATTACACAAGTGTGGAAAGTGGTTTTGCAACACTAACACAAGTGCTAAAACTGGTTTTCAACGCAACCACAAGTGCAGAAAGTGGTTTTCAATGCAACCACAAGTGTGGAAAGTGGTTCTGCAACACTAATACAAGTGTGGAAAGTGGTTTTGCAACACGACCACAAGTGGGGAAAGTGGTTTTCAACACTAACAGGAGCGCGAAAAGTGGTTTTGCAACAATTAAACAAGGGCGAAAAGTGGTTTTGCAACAATTACACAGGGGCGAAAAGTAGTTTTGCAACAATTGCACAAGTGCGAAAAGTGGTTTTGCATTGCCAGCACAAGTGTGGAAAGTGGTTGTGCAACACCAACACACGTGTGGAAAGTGGTTTTGCATCACTAGCCCAAGTGTGTCAAGTGGGTTTGCAACACTAACACAAGTGGGGAAAGTGGTTTTCAACGTGAACACAAGTGCGAAAAGTAGTTTCTACACTAACACAAGTGCGGAAGGTGATTTTGCAACACGACCACAAGTGGGGAAAGTGGTTTTGCAACACTAACTCAAGTGCGGAAAGTGGTTCTGCAACATTAACACAAGTGTAAAAAGTGGTTTTGCATTGCCAGCACAAGTGTGGAAAGTGGTTTTGCAACACTAACACAAGTGCTAAAAGTGGTTTTCAACGCCATCGTAAGTGCGGAAAGTGGTTTTCAACACTAACACAAGTGCGAAATGTAGTTTTCTACACTAACACAAGTGCGGAAAGTGATTTTGCAACACGACCACAAGTGCGGAAAGTGATTTTGCAACACGACCACAAGTGTGGAAAGTGGTTTTGCAACACTAAAACAAGTTCGAAAAGTGGATTTCAACACTATCAGGAGAGCGAAAAGTGGTTTTGCGAACAATTACACAAGTGCGGAAAGTGCTTTTGCAACAATTACACAAGTGCCAAAAGTGGTTTTGCATTGCCAGCACAAGTGTGGAAAGTGGTTATCCAACACAAACACAAGTGCGAAAATCGTTTTGCATGACTTGCACAAGTGTGGAAAGTGGTTTTGCATGACTTGCACAAGTGTGGAAAGTGGTTTTGCAACACGAACAGAAGTGCGAAAAGTGGATTTCAACACGAACAGGAGCGCGAAAAGTGGTTTTGCAACAATTACACAAGGGCGAAAAGTGGTTTTGCAACAATTACACAAGTGCGAAAAGTGGTTTTGCATTGCCAGCACAAGTGTGGAAAGTGGTTATGCAACACCAACACAAGTGTGGAAAGTGGTTTTGCATCACGAGCACAAGTGGGGAAAGTGGTTTTCAACACGAACACAAGTGCGAAAAGAAGTTTCTACACTAACACAAGAGCGGAAAGTGATTTTGCAACACGACTACAAGTGGGGAAAGTGGTTTTGCAACACTAACTCAAGTGCGGAAAGTGGATCTGCAACACTAACACAAGTGTAAAAAGTGGTTTTGCATTGCCAGCACAAGTGGGGAAAGTGGTTATGCAACACCAACACAAGTGAGAAAAGTGGTTTTGCAACACTAAAACAAGTTCGAAAAGTGGATTTCAACACTATCAGGAGAGCGAAAAGTGGTTTTGCAACAATTACACAAGTGCGGAAAGTGGTTTTGCAACAATTACACAAGTGCCAAAAGTGGTTTTGCATTGCCAGCACAAGTGTGGCAAGTGGTTATCCAACACAAACTCAAGTGCGAAAAGTGGTTTTGCATTGCCAGCACAAGTGTGTAAAGTGATTTTGCAACTCGACCACAAGTGGTGAAAGTGGTTTTGCAACACAAACTCAAGTGTGGAAAGTGGTTTTGCAAAGCTAATCCAAGTGGGGAAAGTGGCTTTGCAATACTCACACAAGTGTGAAAAGTGGTTTTGTATTGATAGCACAAGTGTGGCAAGTGGTTATGCCGCACCAACACAAGTGCAGAAAGTGGTTCTGCATCACCAACACAAGTGCAGAAAGTGGTTTTCAACGCCATCGCAAGTGCGGAGAGTGGTTTTCAACACTAACACAATTGCGAAAAGTAGTTTTCTACACCAACACAAGTGCGGAAAGTGATTTTGCAACACGACCACAAATGCGGAAAGTGGTTTTGCAACACTAAAACAAGTGCGAAAATTGGATTTCAACACTATCAGGAGAGGAAAAGTGGTTTTGCAACAATTACACAAGTGCGGAAAGTGGTTTTGCAACAATTACACAAGTGCCAAAAGTGGTTTTGCATTGCCAGGACAAGTGTGGAAAGTGGTTATGCAACACTAACCCAGGGTGAAAAGTGGTTTTCAACGCAACCACAAGTGCGGAAAGTGGTTTTCAATGCAACCACAAGTGCAGAAAGTGGTTCTGCAGTACTAACACAAGTGTGAAAGTGGTTTTCGACACAAACACAAGTGCGGAAAGTGGTTTTGCAATACTAATACAAGAGTGGAAAGTGATTTTGCAACACTAAAACAAGTTCGAAAAGTGGCTTTCAACACTATCAGGAGCGCGGAAAGTGTTTTTTCAACAATTACATCGGTGTGCAAAGTGGTTTTGCATCAACAGCGCAACTGTGGAAAGTGGTTTTGCAACACCAACACGGATGGAAAGTGGTTTTCAATGCTACCACAAGTGTGGAAAGTGGTTCTGCAACACTAACACATCTGTGAGAAGTGGTTTACAACACTAACACAAGTGCGAAAAGTAGTTTTGCAACACTAACTCAAGTGCAGAAAGTAGTTCTGCAAAACAAACACAAGTGCGAAAAATGGTTTTCAACACTAACACAAGTGCGAAAAGTCGTTTTGCATGACAAGCACATGTGTGTTAAGTGGTTTTGCAACACCAACACAAGTGTGGAAAGTGGTTTTGCATCACCAGCACAAGTGGGGAAAGTAGTTTTCTTCACTAACACAAGTGCGAAAAGTGGTTTTTCAATGCACCCACAAGTGTAAAAAGTGGTTTTTCAATGCAAACACAAGTGCGGAAAGTGGTTCTGCAACACTAAAACAGCTGCGAAAAGTGGTTTTGCATTGCCAGCACAAGTGTGTAAAGTGATTTTGCAACTCGACCACAAGTGGTGAAAGTGGTTTTGAAACACAAACTCAAGTGTGGAAAGTGGTTTTGCAAAGCTAATCCAAGTGGGGAAAGTGGCTTTGCAATACTCACACAAGTGTGAAAAGTGGTTTTGTATTGATAGCACAAGTGTGGCAAGTGGTTATGCCACACCAACACAAGTGCAGAAAGTGGGTCTGCATCACCAACACAAGTGCAGAAAGTGGTTTTCAACGCCATCGCAAGTGCGGAGAGTGGTTTTCAACACTAACACAATTGCGAAAAGTAGTTTTCTACACCAACACAAGTGCGGAAAGTGATTTTGCAACACGACCACAAATGCGGAAAGTGGTTTTGCAACACTAAAACAAGTGCGAAAATTGGATTTCAACACTATCAGGAGAGGAAAAGTGGTTTTGCAACAATTACACAAGTGCAGAAAGTGGTTTTGCAACAATTACACAAGTGCCAAAAGTGGTTTTGCATTGCCAGGACAAGTGTGGAAAGTGGTTATCCAACACAAACACAAGTGCGAAAATCGTTTTGCATAACAAGCACAAGTGTGGAAAGTGGTTTTTCAACACCAACACAAGTGTGGAAAGTGGTTTTGCATCACAAGCACAAGTGTGGAAAGTGGTTTTGCAAAACTAACCCAAGAGGGGAAAGTGGCTTTGCAATACTCACACAAGTGCGAAAAGTGGTGTTGCATTGATAGCACAAGTGTGGAAAGTGGTTATGCAACACCAACACAAGTGCAGAAAGTGGTTCTGCAACACCAACACAAGTGCAGAAAGTGGTTTTCAATGCCATCGCAATTGCGGAAAGTGGTTTTCAACACTAACACAAGTGTGGAAAGTGGTTTTGCATCACCAGCACAAGTGGGGAAAGTAGTTTTCTTCACTAACTCAAGTGCGAAAAGTGGTTTTTCAATGCACCCACAAGTGTAAAAAGTGGTTTTTCAATGCAAACACAAGTGCGGAAAGTGGTTCTGCAACACTAAAACAGCTGCGAAAAGTGGTTTTGCATTGCCAGCACAAGTGTGTAAAGTGATATTGCAACTCGACCACAAGTGGTGAAAGTGGTTTTGAAACACAAACTCAAGTGTGGAAAGTGGTTTTGCAAAGCTAATCCAAGTGGGGAAAGTGGCTTTGCAATACTCACACAAGTGTGAAAAGTGGTTTTGTATTGATAGCACAAGTGTGGCAAGTGGTTATGCCACACCAACACAAGTGCAGAAAGTGGTTCTGCATCACCAACACAAGTGCAGAAAGTGGTTTTCAACGCCATCGCAAGTGCGGAGAGTGGTTTTCAACACTAACACAATTGCGAAAAGTAGTTTTCTACACCAACACAAGTGCGGAAAGTGACTTTGCAACACGACCACAAATGCGGAAAGTGGTTTTGCAACACTAAAACAAGTGCGAAAATTGGATTTCAACACTATCAGGAGAGGAAAAGTGGTTTTGCAACAATTACACAAGTGCAGAAAGTGGTTTTGCAACTCGACCAGAAGTGGGGAAAGTGGTTTTCAACACTAACAGGAGCGCGAAAAGTGGTTTTGCAACAATTACACAAGGGCGAAAAGTGGTTTTGCAACAATTACACAAGTGCGAAAAGTGGTTTTGCATTGCCAGCACAAGTGTGGAAAGTGGTTTTTCAACACCAACACAAGTTTGGAAAGTGGTTCTGCATGACTTGCACAAGTGTGGAAAGTGGTTTTGCAACACGAACAGAACTGCGAAAAGTGGATTTCAACACTAACAGGAGCTCGAAAAGTGGTTTTGCAACAATTACACAAGGGCGAAAAGTGGTTTTGCAACAATTACACAAGTGCGAAAAGTGGTTTTGCAACAATTACACAAGTGCGAAAAGTGATTTTGCAACACGACCACAAATGCGGAAAGTGGTTTTGCAACACTAAAACAAGTGCCAAAATTGGATTTCAACACTATCAGGAGAGGAAAAGTGGTTTTGCAACAATTACACAAGTGCAGAAAGTGGTTTTGCAACAATTACACAAGTGCCAAAAGTGGTTTTGCATTGCCAGGACAAATGTGGAAAGTGGTTATCCAACACAAACACAAGTGCGAAAATCGTTTTGCATAACAAGCACAAGTGTGGAAAGTGGTTTTTCAACACCAACACAAGTGTGGAAAGTGGTTTTGCATCACAAGCACAAGTGTGGAAAGTGGTTTTGCAAAACTAACCCAAGAGGGGAAAGTGGCTTTGCAATACTCACACAAGTGCGAAAAGTGGTGTTGCATTGATAGCACAAGTGTGGAAAGTGGTTATGCAACTCGACCACAAGTGGTGAAAGTGGTTTTGCAACACAAACTCAAGTGTGGAAAGTGGTTTTGCAAAGCTAATCCAAGTGGGGAAAGTGGCTTTGCAATACTCACACAAGTGTGAAAAGTGGTTTTGTATTGATAGCACAAGTGTGGCAAGTGGTTATGCCGCACCAACACAAGTGCAGAAAGTGGTTCTGCATCACCAACACAAGTGCAGAAAGTGGTTTTCAACGCCATCGCAAGTGCGGAGAGTGGTTTTCAACACTAACACAATTGCGAAAAGTAGTTTTCTACACCAACACAAGTGCGGAAAGTGATTTTGCAACACGACCACAAATGCGGAAAGTGGTTTTGCAACACTAAAACAAGTGCGAAAATTGGATTTCAACACTATCAGGAGAGGAAAAGTGGTTTTGCAACAATTACACAAGTGCGGAAAGTGGTTTTGCAACAATTACACAAGTGCCAAAAGTGGTTTTGCATTGCCAGGACAAGTGTGGAAAGTGGTTATGCACCACTAACCCAGGGTGAAAAGTGGTTTTCAACACAACCACAAGTGCGGAAAGTGGTTTTGCAACACTAAAACAAGTGCGAAAATTGGATTTCAACACTATCAGGAGAGGAAAAGTGGTTTTGCAACAATTACACAAGTGCGGAAAGTGGTTTTGCAACAATTACACAAGTGCCAAAAGTGGTTTTGCATTGCCAGGACAAGTGTGGAAAGTGGTTATGCAACACTAACCCAGGGTGAAAAGTGGTTTTCAACGCAACCACAAGTGCGGAAAGTGGTTTTCAATGCAACCACAAGTGCAGAAAGTGGTTCTGCAGTACTAACACAAGTGTGAAAGTGGTTTTCGACACAAACACAAGTGCGGAAAGTGGTTTTGCAATACTAATACAAGAGTGGAAAGTGATTTTGCAACACTAAAACAAGTTCGAAAAGTGGCTTTCAACACTATCAGGAGCGCGGAAAGTGTTTTTTCAACAATTACATCGGTGTGCAAAGTGGTTTTGCATCAACAGCGCAACTGTGGAAAGTGGTTTTGCAACACCAACACGGATGGAAAGTGGTTTTCAATGCTACCACAAGTGTGGAAAGTGGTTCTGCAACACTAACACAACTGTGAGAAGTGGTTTACAACACTAACACAAGTGCGAAAAGTAGTTTTGCAACACTAACTCAAGTGCAGAAAGTAGTTCTGCAAAACAAACACAAGTGCGAAAAATGGTTTTCAACACTAACACAAGTGCGAAAAGTCGTTTTGCATGACAAGCACATGTGTGTTAAGTGGTTTTGCAACACCAACACAAGTGTGGAAAGTGGTTTTGCATCACCAGCACAAGTGGGGAAAGTAGTTTTCTTCACTAACACAAGTGCGAAAAGTGGTTTTTCAATGCACCCACAAGTGTAAAAAGTGGTTTTTCAATGCAAACACAAGTGCGGAAAGTGGTTCTGCAACACTAAAACAGCTGCGAAAAGTGGTTTTGCATTGCCAGCACAAGTGTGTAAAGTGATTTTGCAACTCGACCACAAGTGGTGAAAGTGGTTTTGAAACACAAACTCAAGTGTGGAAAGTGGTTTTGCAAAGCTAATCCAAGTGGGGAAAGTGGCTTTGCAATACTCACACAAGTGTGAAAAGTGGTTTTGTATTGATAGCACAAGTGTGGCAAGTGGTTATGCCACACCAACACAAGTGCAGAAAGTGGGTCTGCATCACCAACACAAGTGCAGAAAGTGGTTTTCAACGCCATCGCAAGTGCGGAGAGTGGTTTTCAACACTAACACAATTGCGAAAAGTAGTTTTCTACACCAACACAAGTGCGGAAAGTGATTTTGCAACACGACCACAAATGCGGAAAGTGGTTTTGCAACACTAAAACAAGTGCGAAAATTGGATTTCAACACTATCAGGAGAGGAAAAGTGGTTTTGCAACAATTACACAAGTGCAGAAAGTGGTTTTGCAACAATTACACAAGTGCCAAAAGTGGTTTTGCATTGCCAGGACAAGTGTGGAAAGTGGTTATCCAACACAAACACAAGTGCGAAAATCGTTTTGCATAACAAGCACAAGTGTGGAAAGTGGTTTTTCAACACCAACACAAGTGTGGAAAGTGGTTTTGCATCACAAGCACAAGTGTGGAAAGTGGTTTTGCAAAACTAACCCAAGAGGGGAAAGTGGCTTTGCAATACTCACACAAGTGCGAAAAGTGGTGTTGCATTGATAGCACAAGTGTGGAAAGTGGTTATGCAACACCAACACAAGTGCAGAAAGTGGTTCTGCAACACCAACACAAGTGCAGAAAGTGGTTTTCAATGCCATCGCAATTGCGGAAAGTGGTTTTCAACACTAACACAAGTGTGGAAAGTGGTTTTGCATCACCAGCACAAGTGGGGAAAGTAGTTTTCTTCACTAACTCAAGTGCGAAAAGTGGTTTTTCAATGCACCCACAAGTGTAAAAAGTGGTTTTTCAATGCAAACACAAGTGCGGAAAGTGGTTCTGCAACACTAAAACAGCTGCGAAAAGTGGTTTTGCATTGCCAGCACAAGTGTGTAAAGTGATATTGCAACTCGACCACAAGTGGTGAAAGTGGTTTTGAAACACAAACTCAAGTGTGGAAAGTGGTTTTGCAAAGCTAATCCAAGTGGGGAAAGTGGCTTTGCAATACTCACACAAGTGTGAAAAGTGGTTTTGTATTGATAGCACAAGTGTGGCAAGTGGTTATGCCACACCAACACAAGTGCAGAAAGTGGTTCTGCATCACCAACACAAGTGCAGAAAGTGGTTTTCAACGCCATCGCAAGTGCGGAGAGTGGTTTTCAACACTAACACAATTGCGAAAAGTAGTTTTCTACACCAACACAAGTGCGGAAAGTGACTTTGCAACACGACCACAAATGCGGAAAGTGGTTTTGCAACACTAAAACAAGTGCGAAAATTGGATTTCAACACTATCAGGAGAGGAAAAGTGGTTTTGCAACAATTACACAAGTGCAGAAAGTGGTTTTGCAACTCGACCAGAAGTGGGGAAAGTGGTTTTCAACACTAACAGGAGCGCGAAAAGTGGTTTTGCAACAATTACACAAGGGCGAAAAGTGGTTTTGCAACAATTACACAAGTGCGAAAAGTGGTTTTGCATTGCCAGCACAAGTGTGGAAAGTGGTTTTTCAACACCAACACAAGTTTGGAAAGTGGTTCTGCATGACTTGCACAAGTGTGGAAAGTGGTTTTGCAACACGAACAGAACTGCGAAAAGTGGATTTCAACACTAACAGGAGCTCGAAAAGTGGTTTTGCAACAATTACACAAGGGCGAAAAGTGGTTTTGCAACAATTACACAAGTGCGAAAAGTGGTTTTGCAACAATTACACAAGTGCGAAAAGTGATTTTGCAACACGACCACAAATGCGGAAAGTGGTTTTGCAACACTAAAACAAGTGCCAAAATTGGATTTCAACACTATCAGGAGAGGAAAAGTGGTTTTGCAACAATTACACAAGTGCAGAAAGTGGTTTTGCAACAATTACACAAGTGCCAAAAGTGGTTTTGCATTGCCAGGACAAATGTGGAAAGTGGTTATCCAACACAAACACAAGTGCGAAAATCGTTTTGCATAACAAGCACAAGTGTGGAAAGTGGTTTTCCAACACCAACACAAGTGTGGAAAGTGGTTTTGCATCACAAGCACAAGTGTGGAAAGTGGTTTTGCAAAACTAACCCAAGAGGGGAAAGTGGCTTTGCAATACTCACACAAGTGCGAAAAGTGGTGTTGCATTGATAGCACAAGTGTGGAAAGTGGTTATGCAACTCGACCACAAGTGGTGAAAGTGGTTTTGCAACACAAACTCAAGTGTGGAAAGTGGTTTTGCAAAGCTAATCCAAGTGGGGAAAGTGGCTTTGCAATACTCACACAAGTGTGAAAAGTGGTTTTGTATTGATAGCACAAGTGTGGCAAGTGGTTATGCCGCACCAACACAAGTGCAGAAAGTGGTTCTGCATCACCAACACAAGTGCAGAAAGTGGTTTTCAACGCCATCGCAAGTGCGGAGAGTGGTTTTCAACACTAACACAATTGCGAAAAGTAGTTTTCTACACCAACACAAGTGCGGAAAGTGATTTTGCAACACGACCACAAATGCGGAAAGTGGTTTTGCAACACTAAAACAAGTGCGAAAATTGGATTTCAACACTATCAGGAGAGGAAAAGTGGTTTTGCAACAATTACACAAGTGCGGAAAGTGGTTTTGCAACAATTACACAAGTGCCAAAAGTGGTTTTGCATTGCCAGGACAAGTGTGGAAAGTGGTTATGCACCACTAACCCAGGGTGAAAAGTGGTTTTCAACACAACCACAAGTGCGGAAAGTGGTTTTCAATGCAACCACAAGTGCAGAAAGTGGTTCTGCAGTACTAACACAAGTGTGAAAGTGGTTTTCGACACAAACACAAGTGCGGAAAGTGGTTTTGCAATACTAACACAAGAGTGGAAAGTGATTTTGCAACACTAAAACAAGTTCGAAAAGTGGCTTTCAACACTATCAGGAGCGCGGAAAGTGTTTTTTCAACAATTACATCGGTGTGCAAAGTGGTTTTGCATCAACAGCGCAACTGTGGAAAGTGGTTTTGCAACACCAACACGGATGGAAAGTGGTTTTCAATGCTACCACAAGTGTGGAAAGTGGTTCTGCAACACTAACACAACTGTGAGAAGTGGTTTACAACACTAACACAAGTGCGAAAAGTAGTTTTGCAACACTAACTCAAGTGCAGAAAGTAGTTCTGCAAAACAAACACAAGTGCGAAAAATGGTTTTCAACACTAACACAAGTGCGAAAAGTCGTTTTGCATGACAAGCACATGTGTGTTAAGTGGTTTTGCAACACCAACACAAGTGTGGAAAGTGGTTTTGCATCACCAGCACAAGTGGGGAAAGTAGTTTTCTTCACTAACACAAGTGCGAAAAGTGGTTTTTCAATGCACCCACAAGTGTAAAAAGTGGTTTTTCAATGCAAACACAAGTGCGGAAAGTGGTTCTGCAACACTAAAACAGCTGCGAAAAGTGGTTTTGCATTGCCAGCACAAGTGTGTAAAGTGATTTTGCAACTCGACCACAAGTGGTGAAAGTGGTTTTGAAACACAAACTCAAGTGTGGAAAGTGGTTTTGCAAAGCTAATCCAAGTGGGGAAAGTGGCTTTGCAATACTCACACAAGTGTGAAAAGTGGTTTTGTATTGATAGCACAAGTGTGGCAAGTGGTTATGCCACACCAACACAAGTGCAGAAAGTGGGTCTGCATCACCAACACAAGTGCAGAAAGTGGTTTTCAACGCCATCGCAAGTGCGGAGAGTGGTTTTCAACACTAACACAATTGCGAAAAGTAGTTTTCTACACCAACACAAGTGCGGAAAGTGATTTTGCAACACGACCACAAATGCGGAAAGTGGTTTTGCAACACTAAAACAAGTGCGAAAATTGGATTTCAACACTATCAGGAGAGGAAAAGTGGTTTTGCAACAATTACACAAGTGCAGAAAGTGGTTTTGCAACAATTACACAAGTGCCAAAAGTGGTTTTGCATTGCCAGGACAAGTGTGGGAAGTGGTTATCCAACACAAACACAAGTGCGAAAATCGTTTTGCATAACAAGCACAAGTGTGGAAAGTGGTTTTTCAACACCAACACAAGTGTGGAAAGTGGTTTTGCATCACAAGCACAAGTGTGGAAAGTGGTTTTGCAAAACTAACCCAAGAGGGGAAAGTGGCTTTGCAATACTCACACAAGTGCGAAAAGTGGTGTTGCATTGATAGCACAAGTGTGGAAAGTGGTTATGCAACACCAACACAAGTGCAGAAAGTGGTTCTGCAACACCAACACAAGTGCAGAAAGTGGTTTTCAATGCCATCGCAATTGCGGAAAGTGGTTTTCAACACTAACACAAGTGTGAAAAGTAGTTTTCTACACTAACACAAGTGCGGAAAGTGATCTTGCAACACGACCATAAGTGTGGAAAGTGGTTTTGCAACACTAAAACAAGTGCGAAAATTGGATTTCAACACTATCAGGAGAGGAAAAGTGGTTTTACAACAATTACACAAGTGCGGAAAGTGGTTTTGCAACAATTACACAAGTGCCAAAAGTGGTTTTGCATTGCCAGGACAAGTGTGGAAAGTGGATATCCAACACAAACACAAGTGCGAAAATCGTTTTGCATAACAAGCACAAGTGTGGAAAGTGGTTTTTCAACACCAACACAAGTGTGGAAAGTGGTTTTGCATCACAAGCACAAGTGTGGAAAGTGGTTTTGCAAAACTAACCCAAGTGGGGAAAGTGACTTTGCAATACTCACACAAGTGCAGAAAGTGGTTTTCAACACTAACACAAGTGCGAAAAGTAGTTTTCTACACTAACACAAGTGCGGAAAGTGATTTTGCAACACGACCAAAAGTGTGGAAAGTGGTTTTGCAACACTAAAACAAGTTCGAAAAGTGGCTTTCAACACTATCAGGAGAGCGAAAAGTGGTTTTGCAACAATTACACAAGTGCGGAAAGTGGTTTTGCAACAATTACACAAGTGCCAAAAGTGGTTTTGCATTGCCAGCACAAGTGTGGCAAGTGGTTATCCAACACAAACTCAAGTGCGAAAATCGTTTTGCATTGCAAGCACAAGTGTGGAAAGTGGTTTTTCAACACCAACGCAAGTGTGGAAAGTGGTTTTGCATGACTTGCACAAGTGTGGAAAGTGGTTTTGCAACACGAACAGAAGTGCGAAAAGTGGATTTCAACACGAACAGGAGCGCGAAAAGTGGTTTTGCAACAATTGCACAAGGGCAAAAAGTGGTTTTGCAACAATTACACAAGTGCGAAAAGTGGTTTTGCATTGCCAGCACAAGTGTGGAAAGTGGTTATGCAACACCAACACAAGTGTGGAAGTGGTTTTGCATCACGAGCACAAGTGGGGAAAGTGGTTTTCAACACGAACACAAGTGCGAAAAGTAGTTTCTACACTAACACAAGTGCAGAAAGTGATTTTGCAACACGACCACAAGTGGGGAAAGTGGTTTTGCAACACTAACTCAAGTGCGGAAAGTGGTTCTGCAACACTAACACAAGTGTAAAAAGTGGTTTTGCATTGCCAGCACAAGTGTGGAAAGTGGTTATGCAACACCAACACAAGTGAGAAAAGTGGTTTTCAACACTAACTCAAGTGCGGAAAGTGGCTCTGCAACACCAACACAAGTGTGATAAGTGGTTTTGCATCACAAGCACAAGTGTGGAAAGTGGTTTTGCAAAACTAACCCAAGTGGGGAAAGTGGCTTTGCAATACTCACACAAGTGTGAAAAGTGGTTTTGTATTGATAGCACAAGTGTGGAAAGTGGTTATGCCACACCAACACAAGTGCAGAAAGTGGTTCTGCATCACCAACACAAGTGCAGAAAGTTGTTTTCAACGGCATCGCAAGTGCGGAGAGTGGTTTTCAACACTAACAAAAGTGCGAAAAGTAGTTTTCTACACCAACACAAGTGCGGAAAGTGATTTTGCAACACGACCACAAGTGTGGAAAGTGGTTTTGCAACACTAAAACAAGTGCGAAAATTGGATTTCAACACTATCAGGAGAGGAAAAGTGGTTTTGCAACAATTATACAAGTGCGCAAAGTGGTTTTGCTTCACCACCACAAGTGTGGAAAGTGGTTTTGCAACACCAACACAAGTGTGGAAAGTGGTTCTGCAACACGAGCACAAGTGTGTAAAGTGGTTTTCAACATGAACGCAAGTGCGAAAAGTGCTTTTGCATTACTAGCACTAGTGCGGAAAGTGGTTTTGCATTGCCAGGACAAGTGTGGAAAGTGGTTATGCAACACTAACACAAGGGTGAAAAGTGGTTTTCAACGCAACCACAAGTGCGAAAAGTGGTTTTCAATGCAACCACAAGTGCGCAAAGTGGTTCTGCAGCACTAACACAAGTGTGAAAAGTGGTTTTCGACACAAACACAAGTGCGGAAAGTGGTTTTGCAATACTAACACAAGTGTAGAAAGTGGTTTTGCAACACTAAAACAAGTTCGAAAATTGGATTTCAACACTATCAGGAGAGCGAAAAGTGGTTTTGCAACAATTACACAAGTGCGGAAAGTGGTTTTGCAACAATTACACAAGTGCCAAAAGTGGTTTTGCATTGCCAGCACAAGTGTGGAAAGTGTTTATCCAACACAAATACAAGTGCGAAAATCGTTTTGCATTACACAAGTGTGGAAAGTGGTTTTGCAACACTAACACAAGTGCTAAAACTGGTTTTCAACGCAACCACAAGTGCAGAAAGTGGTTTTCAATGCAACCACAAGTGTGGAAAGTGGTTCTGCAACACTAATACAAGTGTGGAAAGTGGTTTTGCAACACGACCACAAGTGGGGAAAGTGGTTTTCAACACTAACAGGAGCGCGAAAAGTGGTTTTGCAACAATTAAACAAGGGCGAAAAGTGGTTTTGCAACAATTACACAGGGGCGAAAAGTAGTTTTGCAACAATTGCACAAGTGCGAAAAGTGGTTTTGCATTGCCAGCACAAGTGTGGAAAGTGGTTGTGCAACACCAACACAAGTGTGGAAAGTGGTTTTGCATCACTAGCCCAAGTGTGTCAAGTGGGTTTGCAACACTAACACAAGTGGGGAAAGTGGTTTTCAACGCGAACACAAGTGCGAAAAGTAGTTTCTACACTAACACAAGTGCGGAAGGTGATTTTGCAACACGACCACAAGTGGGGAAAGTGGTTTTGCAACACTAACTCAAGTGCGGAAAGTGGTTCTGCAACATTAACACAAGTGTAAAAAGTGGTTTTGCATTGCCAGCACAAGTGTGGAAAGTGGTTTTGCAACACTAACACAAGTGCTAAAAGTGGTTTTCAACGCCATCGTAAGTGCGGAAAGTGGTTTTCAACACTAACACAAGTGCGAAATGTAGTTTTCTACACTAACACAAGTGCGGAAAGTGATTTTGCAACACGACCACAAGTGCGGAAAGTGATTTTGCAACACGACCACAAGTGTGGAAAGTGGTTTTGCAACACTAAAACAAGTTCGAAAAGTGGATTTCAACACTATCAGGAGAGCGAAAAGTGGTTTTGCGAACAATTACACAAGTGCGGAAAGTGCTTTTGCAACAATTACACAAGTGCCAAAAGTGGTTTTGCATTGCCAGCACAAGTGTGGAAAGTGGTTATCCAACACAAACACAAGTGCGAAAATCGTTTTGCATGACTTGCACAAGTGTGGAAAGTGGTTTTGCATGACTTGCACAAGTGTGGAAAGTGGTTTTGCAACACGAACAGAAGTGCGAAAAGTGGATTTCAACACTAAGAGGAGTGCGAAAAGTGGTCTTGCAACAATTACACAGGGGCGAAAAGGGGTTTTTCAACAATTACACAAGTGCGAAAAGTGGTTTTGCATTGCCAGCACACGTGTGGAAAGTGGTTATGCAACACTAACACAAGGGTGAAAAGTGGTTTTCAACGCAACCACAAGTGCGGAAAGTGGTTTTCAATGCAACCACAAGTGCGCAAAGTGGTTCTGCAGCACTAACACAAGTGTGAGAAGTGGTTTTCGACACACACACAAGTGCGGAAAGTGGTTCTGCAACACGAATACAAGTGTGTAAAGTGGTTTTCAACACGAACGCAAGTGCGAAAAGTGATTTTGCAACACGACCACAAGTGTGGAAAGTTGTTATGCAACACTAACACAAGGGTGAAAAGTGGTTTTCAACGCAACCACAAGTGCGGAAAATGGTTTTCAATGCAACCACAAGTGCGGAAAGTGGTTCTGCAGCACTAACACAAGTGTGAAAAGTGGTTTTCGACACAAACACAAGTGCGGAAAGTGTTTTTGCAATACTAACACAAGTGTGGAAAGTGGTTTTGCAACACTAAAACAAGTTCGAAAAGTGGATTTCAACACTATCAGGAGAGCGAAAAGTGGTTTTGCAACAATTACACAAGTGCGGAAAGTGGTTTTGCAACAATTACACAAGTGCCAAAAGTGGTTTTGCATTGCCAGCACAAGTGTGGAAAGTGGTTATCCAACACAAACACAAGTGCGAAAATCGTTTTGCATTACAAGCACAAGTGTGGAAAGTGGTTTTTCAACACCAACACAAGTGTGGAAAGTGGTTTTGCATGACTTGCACAAGTGTGGAAAGTGGTTTTGCAACACGAACAGGAGTGCGAAAAGTGGATTTCAACACGAACAGGAGCGCGAAAAGTGGTTTTGCAACAATTACACAAGGGCGAAAAGTGGTTTTGCAACAATTACACAAGTGCGAAAAGTGATTTTGCATTGCCAGCACAAGTGTGGCAAGTGGTTATCCAACACAAACTCAAGTGCGAAAATCGTTTTGCATTGCAAGCACAAGTGTGGAAAGTGGTTTTTCAACACCAACGCAAGTGTGGAAAGTGGTTTTGCATGACTTGCACAAGTGTGGAAAGTGGTTTTGCAACACGAACAGAAGTGCGAAAAGTGGATTTCAACACGAACAGGAGCGCGAAAAGTGGTTTTGCAACAATTACACAAGGGCGAAAAGTGGTTTTGCAACAATTACACAAGTGCGAAAAGTGGTTTTGCATTGCCAGCACAAGTGTGGAAAGTGGTTATGCAACACCAACACAAGTGTGGAAAGTGGTTTTGCATCACGAGCACAAGTGGGGAAAGTGGTTTTCAACACGAACACAAGTGCGAAAAGTAGTTTCTACACTAACACAAGAGCGGAAAGTGATTTTGCAACACGACTACAAGTGGGGAAAGTGGTTTTGCAACACTAACTCAAGTGCGGAAAGTGGATCTGCAACACTAACACAAGTGTAAAAAGTGGTTTTGCATTGCCAGCACAAGTGGGGAAAGTGGTTATGCAACACCAACACAAGTGAGAAAAGTGGTTTTCAACACTAACACAAGTGCGGAAAGTGGTTCTGCAACACCAACACAAGTGTGATAAGTGGTTTTGCATCACAAGCACAAGTGTGGAAAGTGGTTTTGCAAAACTAACCCAAGTGGGGAAAGTGGCTTTGCAATACTCACAAGTGTGAAAAGTGGTTTTGTATTGATAGCACAAGTGTGGAAAGTGGTTATGCCACACCAATACAAGTGCAGAAAGTTGTTCTGCATCACCAACACAAGTGCAGAAAGTGGTTTTCAACGCCATCGCAAGTGCGGAAAGTGGTTTTCAACACTAACACAAGTGCGAAAAGTAGTTTTCTACACCAACACAAGTGCGGAAAGGGATTTTGCAACACGACCACAAGTGTGGAAAGTGGTTTTGCAACACTAAAACAAGTGCAAAAATTGGATTTCAACACTATTAGGAGAGGAAAAGTGGTTTTGCAACAATTACACAAGTGCGCAAAGTGGTTTTGCTTCACCAGCACAAGTGTGGAAAGTGGTTTTGCAACACCAACACAAGTGTGGAAAGTGGTTCTGCAACACGAACACAAGTGTGTAAAGTGGTTTTCAAAATGAACGCAAGTGCGAAAAGTGCTTTTGCATTACTAGCACGAGTGTGTAAAGTGGTTTTGCAACACCTACACACGTGTGGAAAGTGGTTTTTCATCACTTGCACAAGTGTGGAAAGTGGATTTGCAACACGACCAGAAGTGCAAAAAGTGGATTTCAACACTAAGAGGAGCGCGAAACGTGGTCTTGCAACAATTACACAGGGGCGAAAAGGGATTTTTCAACAATTACACAAGTGCGAAAAGTGGTTTTGCATTGCCAGCACAAGTGTGGAAAGTGGTTATGCAACACTAACACAAGGGTGAAAAGTGGTTTTCAACGCAACCACAAGTGCGGAAAGTGGTTTTCAATGCAACCACAAGTGCGCAAAGTGGTTCTGCAGCACTAACACAAGTGTGAAAAGTGGTTTTCGACACAAACACAAGTGCGGAAAGTGGTTTTGCAATACTAACACAAGTGTGGAAAGTGGTTTTGCAACACTAAAACAAGTTCGAAAAGTGGATTTCAACACTATCAGGAGAGCGAAAAGTGGTTTTGCAACAATTACACAAGTGCGGAAAGTGCTTTTGCAACAATTACACAAGTGCCAAAAGTGGTTTTGCATTGCCAGCACAAGTATGGAAAGTGGTTATCCAACACAAATACAAGTGCGAAAATCGTTTTGCATTACACAAGTGTAGAAAGTGGTTTTGCAACACTAACACAAGTGCTAAAAGTGGTTTTCAATGCAACCACAAGTGTGGAAAGTGGTTCTGCAACACAAATACAAGTGTGGAAAGTGGTTTTGCAACACGACCACAAGTTGGGAAAGTGGTTTTCAACACTAACAGGAGCGCGAAAAGTGGTTTTGCAACAATTAAACAAGGGCGAAAAGTGGTTTTGCAACAATTACACAGGGGCGAAAAGTGGTTTTGCAACAATTGCACAAGTGCGAAAAGTGGTTTTGCATTGCCAGCACAAGTGTGGAAAGTGGTTATGCAACACCAACACCAGTGTGGAAAGTGGTTTTGCATCACTAGCCCAAGTGTGTCAAGTGGGTTTACAACACTAACACAAGTGGGGAAAGTGGTTTTCAACGCGAACACTAGTGCGAAAAGTAGTTTCTACACTAACACAAGTGCGGAAAGTGATTTTGCAACACGACCACAAGTGGGGAAAGTGGTTTTGCAACACTAACGCAAGTGCGGAAAGTGGTTCTGCAACACTAACACAAGTGTAAAAAGTGGTTTTGCATTGCCAGCACAAGTGTGGAAAGTGGTTATGCAATACCAACACAAGTGAGAAAAGTGGTTTTCAACACTAACACAAGTGCGGAAAGTGGTTCTGCAACACCAACTCAAGTGTGATAAGTGGTTTTGCATCACAAGCAGAAGTGTGGAAAGTGGTTTTGCAAAACTAACCCAAGTGGGGAAAGTGGCTTTGCAATACTCACACAAGTGCGAAAAGTGGTTTTTCATTGATAGCACAAGTGTGGAAAGTGGTTATGCAACACCAACACAAGTGCAGAAAGTGGTTCTGCAACACCAACACAAGTGCGAAAAGTAGTTTTCTACACTAACACAAGTGCGGAAAGTGATTTTGCAACACGACCACAAGTGTGGAAAGTGGTTTTGCAACACTAAAAGAAGTGCGAAAATTGGATTTCAACACTATGAGGAGAGGAAAAGTGGTTTTGCAACAATTACACAAGTGCGCAAAGTGGTTTTGCTTCACCAGCACAAGTGTGGAAAGTGGTTTTGCAACACCAACACAAGTGTGGAAAGTGGTTATGCAACACCAACACAAGTGAGAAAAGTGGTTTTGCAAAACTAACCCAAGTGGGGAAAATGGCTTTGCAATACTCACACAAGTGTGAAAAGTGGTTTGTATTGATAGCACAAGTGTGGAAAGTGGTTATGCCACACCAACACAAGTGCAGAAAGTGGTTCTGCATCACCAACACAAGTGCAGAAAGTGGTTTTCAACGCCATCGCAAGTGCGGAAAGTGGTTTTCAACACTAACACAAGTGCGAAAAGTAGTTTTCTACACCAACACAAGTGCCGAAAGTGATTTTGCAACACGACCACAAGTGTGTAAAGTGGTTTTGCAACACTAAAACAAGTGCGAAAATTGGATTTCAACACTATCAGGAGAGGAAAAGTGGTTTTGCAACAATTACACAAGTGCGCAAATTGGTTTTGCTTCACCAGCACAAGTGTGGAAAGTGGTTTTGCAACACCAACACAAGTGTGGAAAGTGGTTCTGCAACACGAACACAAGTGTGTAAAGTGGTTTTCAACATGAACGCAAGTGCGAAAAGTGCTTTTGCATTACTAGCACTAGTGTAGAAAGTGGTTTTGCAACACCAACACACGTGTGGAAAGTGGTTTTTCATCACTTGCACAAGTGTGGAATGTGGATTTGCAACACGAACAGAAGTGGGAAAAGTGGATTTCAACACTAAGAGGAGTGCGAAAAGTGGTCTTGCAACAATTACACAGGGGCGAAAAGGGGTTTTTCAACAATTACACAAGTGCGAAAAGTGGTTTTGCATTGCCAGCACACGTGTGGAAAGTGGTTATGCAACACTAACACAAGGGTGAAAAGTGGTTTTCAACGCAACCACAAGTGCGGAAAGTGGTTTTCAATGCAACCACAAGTGCGCAAAGTGGTTCTGCAGCACTAACACAAGTGTGAGAAGTGGTTTTCGACACAAACACAAGTGCGGAAAGTGGTTCTGCAACACGAATACAAGTGTGTAAAGTGGTTTTCAACACGAACGCAAGTGCGAAAAGTGATTTTGCAACACGACCACAAGTGTGGAAAGTTGTTATGCAACACTAACACAAGGGTGAAAAGTGGTTTTCAACGCAACCACAAGTGCGGAAAATGGTTTTCAATGCAACCACAAGTGCGGAAAGTGGTTCTGCAGCACTAACACAAGTGTGAAAAGTGGTTTTCGACACAAACACAAGTGCGGAAAGTGTTTTTGCAATACTAACACAAGTGTGGAAAGTGGTTTTGCAACACTAAAACAAGTTCGAAAAGTGGATTTCAACACTATCAGGAGAGCGAAAAGTGGTTTTGCAACAATTACACAAGTGCGGAAAGTGGTTTTGCAACAATTACACAAGTGCCAAAAGTGGTTTTGCATTGCCAGCACAAGTGTGGAAAGTGGTTATCCAACACAAACACAAGTGCGAAAATCGTTTTGCATTACAAGCACAAGTGTGGAAAGTGGTTTTTCAACACCAACACAAGTGTGGAAAGTGGTTTTGCATGACTTGCACAAGTGTGGAAAGTGGTTTTGCAACACGAACAGAAGTGCGAAAAGTGGATTTCAACACGAAAAGGAGCGCGAAAAGTGGTTTTGCAACAATTACACAAGGGCGAAAAGTGGTTTTGCAACAATTACACAAGTGCGAAAAGTGATTTTGCATTGCCAGCACAAGTGTGGCAAGTGGTTATCCAACACAAACTCAAGTGCGAAAATCGTTTTGCATTGCAAGCACAAGTGTGGAAAGTGGTTTTTCAACACCAACGCAAGTGTGGAAAGTGGTTTTGCATGACTTGCACAAGTGTGGAAAGTGGTTTTGCAACACTAACAGAAGTGCGAAAAGTGGATTTCAACACGAACAGGAGCGCGAAAAGTGGTTTTGCAACAATTACACAAGGGCGAAAAGTGGTTTTGCAACAATTACACAAGTGCGAAAAGTGGTTTTGCATTGCCAGCACAAGTGTGGAAAGTGGTTATGCAACACCAACACAAGTGTGGAAGTGGTTTTGCATCACGAGCGCAAGTGGGGAAAGTGGTTTTCAACACGAACACAAGTGCGAAAAGTAGTTTCTACACTAACACAAGTGCAGAAAGTGATTTTGCAACACGACTACAAGTGGGGAAAGTGGTTTTGCAACACTAACTCAAGTGCGGAAAGTGGTTCTGCAACACTAACACAAGTGTAAAAAGTGGTTTTGCATTGCCAGCACAAGTGTGGAAAGTGGTTATGCAACACCAACACAAGTGAGAAAAGTGGTTTTCAACACTAACACAAGTGCGGAAAGTGGCTCTGCAACACCAACACAAGTGTGATAAGTGGTTTTGCATCACAAGCACAAGTGTGGAAAGTGGTTTTGCAAAACTAACCCAAGTGGGGAAAGTGGCTTTGCAATACTCACACAAGTGTGAAAAGTGGTTTTGTATTGATAGCACAAGTGTGGAAAGTGGTTATGCCACACCAACACAAGTGCAGAAAGTGGTTCTGCATCACCAACACAAGTGCAGAAAGTTGTTTTCAACGGCATCGCAAGTGCGGAGAGTGGTTTTCAACACTAACAAAAGTGCGAAAAGTAGTTTTCTACACCAACACAAGTGCGGAAAGTGATTTTGCAACACGACCACAAGTGTGGAAAGTGGTTTTGCAACACTAAAACAAGTGCGAAAATTGGATTTCAACACTATCAGGAGAGGAAAAGTGGTTTTGCAACAATGATACAAGTGCGCAAAGTGGTTTTGCTTCACCACCACAAGTGTGGAAAGTGGTTTTGCAACACCAACACAAGTGTGGAAAGTGGTTCTGCAACACGAGCACAAGTGTGTAAAGTGGTTTTCAACATGAACGCAAGTGCGAAAAGTGCTTTTGCATTACTAGCACTAGTGCGGAAAGTGGTTTTGCATTGCCAGGACAAGTGTGGAAAGTGGTTATGCAACACTAACACAAGGGTGAAAAGTGGTTTTCAACGCAACCACAAGTGCGGAAAGTGGTTTTCAATGCAACCACAAGTGCGCAAAGTGGTTCTGCAGCACTAACACAAGTGTGAAAAGTGGTTTTCGACACAAACACAAGTGCGGAAAGTGGTTTTGCAATACTAACACAAGTGTAGAAAGTGGTTTTGCAACACTAAAACAAGTTCGAAAAGTGGATTTCAACACTATCAGGAGAGCGAAAAGTGGTTTTGCAACAATTACACAAGTGCGGAAAGTGGTTTTGCAACATTTACACAAGTGCAAAAAGTGGTTTTGCATTGCCAGCACAAGTGTGGAAAGTGTTTATCCAACACAAATACAAGTGCGAAAATCGTTTTGCATTACACAAGTGTGGAAAGTGGTTTTGCAACACTAACACAAGTGCTAAAACTGGTTTTCAACGCAACCACAAGTGCAGAAAGTGGTTTTCAATGCAACCACAAGTGTGGAAAGTGGTTCTGCAACACTAATACAAGTGTGGAAAGTGGTTTTGCAACACGACCACAAGTGGGGAAAGTGGTTTTCAACACTAACAGGAGCGCGAAAAGTGGTTTTGCAACAATTAAACAAGGGCGAAAAGTGGTTTTGCAACAATTACACAGGGGCGAAAAGTAGTTTTGCAACAATTGCACAAGTGCGAAAAGTGGTTTTGCATTGCCAGCACAAGTGTGGAAAGTGGTTGTGCAACACCAACACAAGTGTGGAAAGTGGTTTTGCATCACTAGCCCAAGTGTGTCAAGTGGGTTTGCAACACTAACACAAGTGGGGAAAGTGGTTTTCAACGCGAACACAAGTGCGAAAAGTAGTTTCTACACTAACACAAGTGCGGAAGGTGATTTTGCAACACGACCACAAGTGGGGAAAGTGGTTTTGCAACACTAACTCAAGTGCGGAAAGTGGTTCTGCAACATTAACACAAGTGTAAAAAGTGGTTTTGCATTGCCAGCACAAGTGTGGAAAGTGGTTTTGCAACACTAACACAAGTGCTAAAAGTGGTTTTCAACGCCATCATAAGTGCGGAAAGTGGTTCTGCAACACTAACACAAGTGTAAAAAGTGGTTTTGCATTGCCAGCACAAGTGTGGAAAGTGGTTATGCAATACCAACACAAGTGAGAAAAGTGGTTTTCAACACTAACACAAGTGCGGAAAGTGGTTCTGCAACACCAACTCAAGTGTGATAAGTGGTTTTGCATCACAAGCAGAAGTGTGGAAAGTGGTTTTGCAAAACTAACCCAAGTGGGGAAAGTGGCTTTGCAATACTCACACAAGTGCGAAAAGTGGTTTTTCATTGATAGCACAAGTGTGGAAAGTGGTTATGCAACACCAACACAAGTGCAGAAAGTGGTTCTGCAACACCAACACAAGTGCGAAAAGTAGTTTTCTACACTAACACAAGTGCGGAAAGTGTTTTTGCAATACTAACACAAGTGTGGAAAGTGGTTTTGCAACACTAAAACAAGTTCGAAAAGTGGATTTCAACACTATCAGGAGAGCGAAAAGTGGTTTTGCAACAATTACACAAGTGCGGAAAGTGGTTTTGCAACAATTACACAAGTGCCAAAAGTGGTTTTGCATTGCCAGCACAAGTGTGGAAAGTGGTTATCCAACACAAACACAAGTGCGAAAATCGTTTTGCATTACAAGCACAAGTGTGGAAAGTGGTTTTTCAACACCAACACAAGTGTGGAAAGTGGTTTTGCATGACTTGCACAAGTGTGGAAAGTGGTTTTGCAACACGAACAGAAGTGCGAAAAGTGGATTTCAACACGAACAGGAGCGCGAAAAGTGGTTTTGCAACAATTACACAAGGGCGAAAAGTGGTTTTGCAACAATTACACAAGTGCGAAAAGTGATTTTGCATTGCCAGCACAAGTGTGGCAAGTGGTTATCCAACACAAACTCAAGTGCGAAAATCGTTTTGCATTGCAAGCACAAGTGTGGAAAGTGGTTTTTCAACACCAACGCAAGTGTGGAAAGTGGTTTTGCATGACTTGCACAAGTGTGGAAAGTGGTTTTGCAACACGAACAGAAGTGCGAAAAGTGGATTTCAACACGAACAGGAGCGCGAAAAGTGGTTTTGCAACAATTACACAAGGGCGAAAAGTGGTTTTGCAACAATTACACAAGTGCGAAAAGTGGTTTTGCATTGCCAGCACAAGTGTGGAAAGTGGTTATGCAACATCAACACAAGTGTGGAAGTGGTTTTGCATCACGAGCACAAGTGGGGAAAGTGGTTTTCAACACGAACACAAGTGCGAAAAGTAGTTTCTACACTAACACAAGTGCAGAAAGTGATTTTGCAACACGACTACAAGTGGGGAAAGTGGTTTTGCAACACTAACTCAAGTGCGGAAAGTGGTTCTGCAACACTAACACAAGTGTAAAAAGTGGTTTTGCATTGCCAGCACAAGTGTGGAAAGTGGTTATGCAACACCAACACAAGTGAGAAAAGTGGTTTTCAACACTAACACAAGTGCGGAAAGTGGCTCTGCAACACCAACACAAGTGTGATAAGTGGTTTTGCATCACAAGCACAAGTGTGGAAAGTGGTTTTGCAAAACTAACCCAAGTGGGGAAAGTGGCTTTGCAATACTCACACAAGTGTGAAAAGTGGTTTTGTATTGATAGCACAAGTGTGGAAAGTGGTTATGCCACACCAACACAAGTGCAGAAAGTGGTTCTGCATCACCAACACAAGTGCAGAAAGTTGTTTTCAACGGCATCGCAAGTGCAGAGAGTGGTTTTCAACACTAACAAAAGTGCGAAAATTGGATTTCAACACTATCAGGAGAGGAAAAGTGGTTTTGCAACAATTATACAAGTGCGCAAAGTGGTTTTGCTTCACCATCACAAGTGTGGAAAGTGGTTTTGCAACACCAACACAAGTGTGGAAAGTGGTTCTGCAACACGAGCACAAGTGTGTAAAGTGGTTTTCAACATGAACGCAAGTGCGAAAAGTGCTTTTGCATTACTAGCACTAGTGCGGAAAGTGGTTTTGCATTGCCAGGACAAGTGTGGAAAGTGGTTATGCAACACTAACACAAGGGTGAAAAGTGGTTTTCAACGCAACCACAAGTGCGGAAAGTGGTTTTCAATGCAACCACAAGTGCGCAAAGTGGTTCTGCAGCACTAACACAAGTGTGAAAAGTGGTTTTCGACACAAACACAAGTGCGGAAAGTGGTTTTGCAATACTAACACAAGTGTAGAAAGTGGTTTTGCAACACTAAAACAAGTTCGAAAAGTGGATTTCAACACTATCAGGAGAGCGAAAAGTGGTTTTGCAACAATTACACAAGTGCGGAAAGTGGTTTTGCAACATTTACACAAGTGCCAAAAGTGGTTTTGCATTGCCAGCACAAGTGTGGAAAGTGTTTATCCAACACAAATACAAGCGCGAAAATCGTTTTGCATTACACAAGTGTGGAAAGTGGTTTTGCAACACTAACACAAGTGCTAAAACTGGTTTTCAACGCAACCACAAGTGCAGAAAGTGGTTTTCAATGCAACCACAAGTGTGGAAAGTGGTTCTGCAACACTAATACAAGTGTGGAAAGTGGTTTTGCAACACGACCACAAGTGGGGAAAGTGGTTTTCAACACTAACAGGAGCGCGAAAAGTGGTTTTGCAACAATTAAACAAGGGCGAAAAGTGGTTTTGCAACAATTACACAGGGGCGAAAAGTAGTTTTGCAACAATTGCACAAGTGCGAAAAGTGGTTTTGCATTGCCAGCACAAGTGTGGAAAGTGGTTGTGCAACACCAACACAAGTGTGGAAAGTGGTTTTGCATCACTAGCCCAAGTGTGTCAAGTGGGTTTGCAACACTAACACAAGTGGGGAAAGTGGTTTTCAACGCGAACACAAGTGCGAAAAGTAGTTTCTACACTAACACAAGTGCGGAAGGTGATTTTGCAACACGACCACAAGTGGGGAAAGTGGTTTTGCAACACTAACTCAAGTGCGGAAAGTGGTTCTGCAACATTAACACAAGTGTAAAAAGTGGTTTTGCATTGCCAGCACAAGTGTGGAAAGTGGTTTTGCAACACTAACACAAGTGCTAAAAGTGGTTTTCAACGCCATCGTAAGTGCGGAAAGTGGTTCTGCAACACTAACACAAGTGTAAAAAGTGGTTTTGCATTGCCAGCACAAGTGTGGAAAGTGGTTATGCAATACCAACACAAGTGAGAAAAGTGGTTTTCAACACTAACACAAGTGCGGAAAGTGGTTCTGCAACACCAACTCAAGTGTGATAAGTGGTTTTGCATCACAAGCAGAAGTGTGGAAAGTGGTTTTGCAAAACTAACCCAAGTGGGGAAAGTGGCTTTGCAATACTCACACAAGTGCGAAAAGTGGTTTTTCATTGATAGCACAAGTGTGGAAAGTGGTTATGCAACACCAACACAAGTGCAGAAAGTGGTTCTGCAACACCAACACAAGTGCGAAAAGTAGTTTTCTACACTAACACTAGTGCGGAAAGTGATTTTGCAACACGACCACAAGTGTGGAAAGTGGTTTTGCAACACTAAAAGAAGTGCGAAAATTGGATTTCAACACTATGAGGAGAGGAAAAGTGGTTTTGCAACAATTACACAAGTGCGCAAAGTGGTTTTGCTTCACCAGCACAAGTGTGGAAAGTGGTTTTGCAACACCAACACAAGTGTGGAAAGTGGTTATGCAACACCAACACAAGTGAGAAAAGTGGTTTTGCAAAACTAACCCAAGTGGGGAAAATGGCTTTGCAATACTCACACAAGTGTGAAAAGTGGTTTGTATTGATAGCACAAGTGTGGAAAGTGGTTATGCCACACCAACACAAGTGCAGAAAGTGGTTCTGCATCACCAACACAAGTGCAGAAAGTGGTTTTCAACGCCATCGCAAGTGCGGAAAGTGGTTTTCAACACTAACACAAGTGCGAAAAGTAGTTTTCTACACCAACACAAGTGCCGAAAGTGATTTTGCAACACGACCACAAGTGTGTAAAGTGGTTTTGCAACACTAAAACAAGTGCGAAAATTGGATTTCAACACTATCAGGAGAGGAAAAGTGGTTTTGCAACAATTACACAAGTGCGCAAATTGGTTTTGCTTCACCAGCACAAGTGTGGAAAGTGGTTTTGCAACACCAACACAAGTGTGGAAAGTGGTTCTGCAACACGAACACAAGTGTGTAAAGTGGTTTTCAACATGAACGCAAGTGCGAAAAGTGCTTTTGCATTACTAGCACTAGTGTAGAAAGTGGTTTTGCAACACCAACACACGTGTGGAAAGTGGTTTTTCATCACTTGCACAAGTGTGGAATGTGGATTTGCAACACGAACAGAAGTGGGAAAAGTGGATTTCAACACTAAGAGGAGTGCGAAAAGTGGTCTTGCAACAATTACACAGGGGCGAAAAGGGGTTTTTCAACAATTACACAAGTGCGAAAAGTGGTTTTGCATTGCCAGCACACGTGTGGAAAGTGGTTATGCAACACTAACACAAGGGTGAAAAGTGGTTTTCAACGCAACCACAAGTGCGGAAAGTGGTTTTCAATGCAACCACAAGTGCGCAAAGTGGTTCTGCAGCACTAACACAAGTGTGAGAAGTGGTTTTCGACACAAACACAAGTGCGGAAAGTGGTTCTGCAACACGAATACAAGTGTGTAAAGTGGTTTTCAACACGAACGCAAGTGTGAAAAGTGATTTTGCAACACGACCACAAGTGTGGAAAGTTGTTATGCAACACTAACACAAGGGTGAAAAGTGGTTTTCAACGCAACCACAAGTGCGGAAAATGGTTTTCAATGCAACCACAAGTGCGGAAAGTGGTTCTGCAGCACTAACACAAGTGTGAAAAGTGGTTTTCGACACAAACACAAGTGCGGAAAGTGTTTTTGCAATACTAACACAAGTGTGGAAAGTGGTTTTGCAACACTAAAACAAGTTCGAAAAGTGGATTTCAACACTATCAGGAGAGCGAAAAGTGGTTTTGCAACAATTACACAAGTGCGGAAAGTGGTTTTGCAACAATTACACAAGTGCCAAAAGTGGTTTTGCATTGCCAGCACAAGTGTGGAAAGTGGTTATCCAACACAAACACAAGTGCGAAAATCGTTTTGCATTACAAGCACAAGTGTGGAAAGTGGTTTTTCAACACCAACACAAGTGTGGAAAGTGGTTTTGCATGACTTGCACAAGTGTGGAAAGTGGTTTTGCAACACGAACAGAAGTGCGAAAAGTGGATTTCAACACGAACAGGAGCGCGAAAAGTGGTTTTGCAACAATTACACAAGGGCGAAAAGTGGTTTTGCAACAATTACACAAGTGCGAAAAGTGATTTTGCATTGCCAGCACAAGTGTGGCAAGTGGTTATCCAACACAAACTCAAGTGCGAAAATCGTTTTGCATTGCAAGCACAGGTGTGGAAAGTGGTTTTTCAACACCAGCGCAAGTGTGGAAAGTGGTTTTGCATGACTTGCACAAGTGTGGAAAGTGGTTTTGCAACACGAACAGAAGTGCGAAAAGTGGATTTCAACACGAACAGGAGCGCGAAAAGTGGTTTTGCAACAATTACACAAGGGCGAAAAGTGGTTTTGCAACAATTACACAAGTGCGAAAAGTGGTTTTGCATTGCCAGCACAAGTGTGGAAAGTGGTTATGCAACACCAACACAAGTGTGGAAGTGGTTTTGCATCACGAGCACAAGTGGGGAAAGTGGTTTTCAACACGAACACAAGTGCGAAAAGTAGTTTCTACACTAACACAAGTGCAGAAAGTGATTTTGCAACACGACTACAAGTGGGGAAAGTGGTTTTGCAACACTAACTCAAGTGCGGAAAGTGGTTCTGCAACACTAACACAAGTGTAAAAAGTGGTTTTGCATTGCCAGCACAAGTGTGGAAAGTGGTTATGCAACACCAACACAAGTGAGAAAAGTGGTTTTCAACACTAACACAAGTGCGGAAAGTGGCTCTGCAACACCAACACAAGTGTGATAAGTGGTTTTGCATCACAAGCACAAGTGTGGAAAGTGGTTTTGCAAAACTAACCCAAGTGGGGAAAGTGGCTTTGCAATACTCACACAAGTGTGAAAAGTGGTTTTGTATTGATAGCACAAGTGTGGAAAGTGGTTATGCCACACCAACACAAGTGCAGAAAGTGGTTCTGCATCACCAACACAAGTGTAGAAAGTTGTTTTCAACGGCATCGCAAGTGCGGAGAGTGGTTTTCAACACTAACAAAAGTGCGAAAAGTAGTTTTCTACACCAACACAAGTGCGGAAAGTGATTTTGCAACACGACCACAAGTGTGGAAAGTGGTTTTGCAACACTAAAACAAGTGCGAAAATTGGATTTCAACACTATCAGGAGAGGAAAAGTGGTTTTGCAACAATTATACAAGTGCGCAAAGTGGTTTTGCTTCACCACCACAAGTGTGGAAAGTGGTTTTGCAACACCAACACAAGTGTGGAAAGTGGTTCTGCAACACGAGCACAAGTGTGTAAAGTGGTTTTCAACATGAACGCAAGTGCGAAAAGTGCTTTTGCATTACTAGCACTAGTGCGGAAAGTGGTTTTGCATTGCCAGGACAAGTGTGGAAAGTGGTTATGCAACACTAACACAAGGGTGAAAAGTGGTTTTCAACGCAACCACAAGTGCGGAAAGTGGTTTTCAATGCAACCACAAGTGCGCAAAGTGGTTCTGCAGCACTAACACAAGTGTGAAAAGTGGTTTTCGACACAAACACAAGTGCGGAAAGTGGTTTTGCAATACTAACACAAGTGTAGAAAGTGGTTTTGCAACACTAAAACAAGTTCGAAAAGTGGATTTCAACACTATCAGGAGAGCGAAAAGTGGTTTTGCAACAATTACACAAGTGCGGAAAGTGGTTTTGCAACATTTACACAAGTGCCAAAAGTGGTTTTGCATTGCCAGCACAAGTGTGGAAAGTGTTTATCCAACACAAATACAAGTGCGAAAATCGTTTTGCATTACACAAGTGTGGAAAGTGGTTTTGCAACACTAACACAAGTGCTAAAACTGGTTTTCAACGCAACCACAAGTGCAGAAAGTGGTTTTCAATGCAACCACAAGTGTGGAAAGTGGTTCTGCAACACTAATACAAGTGTGGAAAGTGGTTTTGCAACACGACCACAAGTGGGGAAAGTGGTTTTCAACACTAACAGGAGCGCGAAAAGTGGTTTTGCAACAATTAAACAAGGGCGAAAAGTGGTTTTGCAACAATTACACAGGGGCGAAAAGTAGTTTTGCAACAATTGCACAAGTGCGAAAAGTGGTTTTGCATTGCCAGCACAAGTGTGGAAAGTGGTTGTGCAACACCAACACAAGTGTGGAAAGTGGTTTTGCATCACTAGCCCAAGTGTGTCAAGTGGGTTTGCAACACTAACACAAGTGGGGAAAGTGGTTTTCAACGTGAACACAAGTGCGAAAAGTAGTTTCTACACTAACACAAGTGCGGAAGGTGATTTTGCAACACGACCACAAGTGGGGAAAGTGGTTTTGCAACACTAACTCAAGTGCGGAAAGTGGTTCTGCAACATTAACACAAGTGTAAAAAGTGGTTTTGCATTGCCAGCACAAGTGTGGAAAGTGGTTTTGCAACACTAACACAAGTGCTAAAAGTGGTTTTCAACGCCATCGTAAGTGCGGAAAGTGGTTTTCAACACTAACACAAGTGCGAAATGTAGTTTTCTACACTAACACAAGTGCGGAAAGTGATTTTGCAACACGACCACAAGTGCGGAAAGTGATTTTGCAACACGACCACAAGTGTGGAAAGTGGTTTTGCAACACTAAAACAAGTTCGAAAAGTGGATTTCAACACTATCAGGAGAGCGAAAAGTGGTTTTGCAACAATTACACAAGTGCGGAAAGTGCTTTTGCAACAATTACACATGTGCCAAAAGTGGTTTTGCATTGCCAGCACAAGTGTGGAAAGTGGTTATCCAACACAAACACAAGTGCGAAAATCGTTTTGCATGACTTGCACAAGTGTGGAAAGTGGTTTTGCATGACTTGCACAAGTGTGGAAAGTGGTTTTGCAACACGAACAGAAGTGCGAAAAGTGGATTTCAACACGAACAGGAGCGCGAAAAGTGGTTTTGCAACAATTACACAAGGGCGAAAAGTGGTTTTGCAACAATTACACAAGTGCGAAAAGTGGTTTTGCATTGCCAGCACAAGTGTGGAAAGTGGTTATGCAACACCAACACAAGTGTGGAAAGTGGTTTTGCATCACGAGCACAAGTGGGGAAAGTGGTTTTCAACACGAACACAAGTGCGAAAAGTAGTTTCTACACTAACACAAGAGCGGAAAGTGATTTTGCAACACGACTACAAGTGGGGAAAGTGGTTTTGCAACACTAACTCAAGTGCGGAAAGTGGATCTGCAACACTAACACAAGTGTAAAAAGTGGTTTTGCATTGCCAGCACAAGTGGGGAAAGTGGTTATGCAACACCAACACAAGTGAGAAAAGTGGTTTTCAACACTAACACAAGTGCGGAAAGTGGTTCTGCAACACCAACACAAGTGTGATAAGTGGTTTTGCATGACAAGCACAAGTGTGGAAAGTGGTTTTGCAAAACTAACCCAAGTGGGGAAAGTGGCTTTGCAATACTCACAAGTGTGAAAAGTGGTTTTGTATTGATAGCACAAGTGTGGAAAGTGGTTATGCCACACCAACACAAGTGCAGAAAGTTGTTCTGCATCACCAACACAAGTGCAGAAAGTGGTTTTCAACGCCATCGCAAGTGCAGAAAGTGGTTTTCAACACTAACACAAGTGCGAAAAGTAGTTCTACACCAACACAAGTGCGGAAAGGGATTTTGCAACACGACCACAAGTGTGGAAAGTGGTTTTGCAACACTAAAACAAGTGCGAAAATTGGATTTCAACACTATTAGGAGAGGAAAAGTGGTTTTGCAACAATTACACAAGTGCGCAAAGTGGTTTTGCTTCACCAGCACAAGTGTTGAAAGTGGTTTTGCAACACCAACACAAGTGTGGAAAGTGGTTCTGCAACACGAACACAAGTGTGTAAAGTGGTTTTCAAAATGAACGCAAGTGCGAAAAGTGCTTTTGCATTACTAGCACGAGTGTGTAAAGTGGTTTTGCAACACCTACACACGTGTGGAAAGTGGTTTTTCATCACTTGCACAAGTGTGGAAAGTGGATTTGCAACACGACCAGAAGTGCAAAAAGTGGATTTCAACACTAAGAGGAGCGCGAAACGTGGTCTTGCAACAATTACACAGGGGCGAAAAGGGATTTTTCAACAATTACACAAGTGCGAAAAGTGGTTTTGCATTGCCAGCACAAGTGTGGAAAGTGGTTATGCAACACTAACACAAGGGTGAAAAGTGGTTTTCAACGCAACCACAAGTGCGGAAAGTGGTTTTCAATGCAACCACAAGTGCGCAAAGTGGTTCTGCAGCACTAACACAAGTGTGAAAAGTGGTTTTCGACACAAACACAAGTGCGGAAAGTGGTTTTGCAATACTAACACAAGTGTGGAAAGTGGTTTTGCAACACTAAAACAAGTTCGAAAAGTGGATTTCAACACTATCAGGAGAGCGAAAAGTGGTTTTGCAACAATTACACAAGTGCGGAAAGTGCTTTTGCAACAATTACACAAGTGCCAAAAGTGGTTTTGCATTGCCAGCACAAGTGTGGAAAGTGGTTATCCAACACAAATACAAGTGCGAAAATCGTTTTGCATTACACAAGTGTAGAAAGTGGTTTTGCAACACTAACACAAGTGCTAAAAGTGGTTTTCAATGCAACCACAAGTGTGGAAAGTGGTTCTGCAACACAAATACAAGTGTGGAAAGTGGTTTTGCAACACGACCACAAGTGTGGAAAGTGGTTTTGCAACACTAAAACAAGTGCGAAAATTGGATTTCAACACTATCAGGAGAGGAAAAGTGGTTTTGCAACAATTATACAAGTGCGCAAAGTGGTTTTGCTTCACCACCACAAGTGTGGAAAGTGGTTTTGCAACACCAACACAAGTGTGGAAAGTGGTTCTGCAACACGAGCACAAGTGTGTAAAGTGGTTTTCAACATGAACGCAAGTGCGAAAAGTGCTTTTGCATTACTAGCACTAGTGCGGAAAGTGGTTTTGCATTGCCAGGACAAGTGTGGAAAGTGGTTATGCAACACTAACACAAGGGTGAAAAGTGGTTTTCAACGCAACCACAAGTGCGGAAAGTGGTTTTCAATGCAACCACAAGTGCGCAAAGTGGTTCTGCAGCACTAACACAAGTGTGAAAAGTGGTTTTCGACACAAACACAAGTGCGGAAAGTGGTTTTGCAATACTAACACAAGTGTAGAAAGTGGTTTTGCAACACTAAAACAAGTTCGAAAAGTGGATTTCAACACTATCAGGAGAGCGAAAAGTGGTTTTGCAACAATTACACAAGTGCGGAAAGTGGTTTTGCAACATTTACACAAGTGCCAAAAGTGGTTTTGCATTGCCAGCACAAGTGTGGAAAGTGTTTATCCAACACAAATACAAGTGCGAAAATCGTTTTGCATTACACAAGTGTGGAAAGTGGTTTTGCAACACTAACACAAGTGCTAAAACTGGTTTTCAACGCAACCACAAGTGCAGAAAGTGGTTTTCAATGCAACCACAAGTGTGGAAAGTGGTTCTGCAACACTAATACAAGTGTGGAAAGTGGTTTTGCAACACGACCACAAGTGGGGAAAGTGGTTTTCAACACTAACAGGAGCGCGAAAAGTGGTTTTGCAACAATTAAACAAGGGCGAAAAGTGGTTTTGCAACAATTACACAGGGGCGAAAAGTAGTTTTGCAACAATTGCACAAGTGCGAAAAGTGGTTTTGCATTGCCAGCACAAGTGTGGAAAGTGGTTGTGCAACACCAACACAAGTGTGGAAAGTGGTTTTGCATCACTAGCCCAAGTGTGTCAAGTGGGTTTGCAACACTAACACAAGTGGGGAAAGTGGTTTTCAACGTGAACACAAGTGCGAAAAGTAGTTTCTACACTAACACAAGTGCGGAAGGTGATTTTGCAACACGACCACAAGTGGGGAAAGTGGTTTTGCAACACTAACTCAAGTGCGGAAAGTGGTTCTGCAACATTAACACAAGTGTAAAAAGTGGTTTTGCATTGCCAGCACAAGTGTGGAAAGTGGTTTTGCAACACTAACACAAGTGCTAAAAGTGGTTTTCAACGCCATCGTAAGTGCGGAAAGTGGTTTTCAACACTAACACAAGTGCGAAATGTAGTTTTCTACACTAACACAAGTGCGGAAAGTGATTTTGCAACACGACCACAAGTGCGGAAAGTGATTTTGCAACACGACCACAAGTGTGGAAAGTGGTTTTGCAACACTAAAACAAGTTCGAAAAGTGGATTTCAACACTATCAGGAGAGCGAAAAGTGGTTTTGCAACAATTACACAAGTGCGGAAAGTGCTTTTGCAACAATTACACAAGTGCCAAAAGTGGTTTTGCATTGCCAGCACAAGTGTGGAAAGTGGTTATCCAACACAAACACAAGTGCGAAAATCGTTTTGCATGACTTGCACAAGTGTGGAAAGTGGTTTTGCATGACTTGCACAAGTGTGGAAAGTGGTTTTGCAACACGAACAGAAGTGCGAAAAGTGGATTTCAACACGAACAGGAGCGCGAAAAGTGGTTTTGCAACAATTACACAAGGGCGAAAAGTGGTTTTGCAACAATTACACAAGTGCGAAAAGTGGTTTTGCATTGCCAGCACAAGTGTGGAAAGTGGTTATGCAACACCAACACAAGTGTGGAAAGTGGTTTTGCATCACGAGCACAAGTGGGGAAAGTGGTTTTCAACACGAACACAAGTGCGAAAAGTAGTTTCTACACTAACACAAGAGCGGAAAGTGATTTTGCAACACGACTACAAGTGGGGAAAGTGGTTTTGCAACACTAACTCAAGTGCGGAAAGTGGATCTGCAACACTAACACAAGTGTAAAAAGTGGTTTTGCATTGCCAGCACAAGTGGGGAAAGTGGTTATGCAACACCAACACAAGTGAGAAAAGTGGTTTTCAACACTAACACAAGTGCGGAAAGTGGTTCTGCAACACCAACACAAGTGTGATAAGTGGTTTTGCATCACAAGCACAAGTGTGGAAAGTGGTTTTGCAAAACTAACCCAAGTGGGGAAAGTGGCTTTGCAATACTCACAAGTGTGAAAAGTGGTTTTGTATTGATAGCACAAGTGTGGAAAGTGGTTATGCCACACCAACACAAGTGCAGAAAGTTGTTCTGCATCACCAACACAAGTGCAGAAAGTGGTTTTCAACGCCATCGCAAGTGCAGAAAGTGGTTTTCAACACTAACACAAGTGCGAAAAGTAGTTCTACACCAACACAAGTGCGGAAAGGGATTTTGCAACACGACCACAAGTGTGGAAAGTGGTTTTGCAACACTAAAACAAGTGCGAAAATTGGATTTCAACACTATTAGGAGAGGAAAAGTGGTTTTGCAACAATTACACAAGTGCGCAAAGTGGTTTTGCTTCACCAGCACAAGTGTTGAAAGTGGTTTTGCAACACCAACACAAGTGTGGAAAGTGGTTCTGCAACACGAACACAAGTGTGTAAAGTGGTTTTCAAAATGAACGCAAGTGCGAAAAGTGCTTTTGCATTACTAGCACGAGTGTGTAAAGTGGTTTTGCAACACCTACACACGTGTGGAAAGTGGTTTTTCATCACTTGCACAAGTGTGGAAAGTGGATTTGCAACACGACCAGAAGTGCAAAAAGTGGATTTCAACACTGAGAGGAGCGCGAAACGTGGTCTTGCAACAATTACACAGGGGCGAAAAGGGATTTTTCAACAATTACACAAGTGCGAAAAGTGGTTTTGCATTGCCAGCACAAGTGTGGAAAGTGGTTATGCAACACTAACACAAGGGTGAAAAGTGGTTTTCAACGCAACCACAAGTGCGGAAAGTGGTTTTCAATGCAACCACAAGTGCGCAAAGTGGTTCTGCAGCACTAACACAAGTGTGAAAAGTGGTTTTCGACACAAACACAAGTGCGGAAAGTGGTTTTGCAATACTAACACAAGTGTGGAAAGTGGTTTTGCAACACTAAAACAAGTTCGAAAAGTGGATTTCAACACTATCAGGAGAGCGAAAAGTGGTTTTGCAACAATTACACAAGTGCGGAAAGTGCTTTTGCAACAATTACACAAGTGCCAAAAGTGGTTTTGCATTGCCAGCACAAGTGTGGAAAGTGGTTATCCAACACAAATACAAGTGCGAAAATCGTTTTGCATTACACAAGTGTAGAAAGTGGTTTTGCAACACTAACACAAGTGCTAAAAGTGGTTTTCAATGCAACCACAAGTGTGGAAAGTGGTTCTGCAACACAAATACAAGTGTGGAAAGTGGTTTTGCAACACGACCACAAGTGGGGAAAGTGGTTTTCAACACTAACAGGAGCGCGAAAAGTGGTTTTGCAACAATTAAACAAGGGCGAAAAGTGGTTTTGCAACAATTACACAGGGGCGAAAAGTGGTTTTGCAACAATTGCACAAGTGCGAAAAGTGGTTTTGCATTGCCAGCACAAGTGTGGAAAGTGGTTATGCAACACCAACACCAGTGTGGAAAGTGGTTTTGCATCACTAGCCCAAGTGTGTCAAGTGGGTTTACAACACTAACACAAGTGGGGAAAGTGGTTTTCAACGCGAACACTAGTGCGAAAAGTAGTTTCTACACTAACACAAGTGCGGAAAGTGATTTTGCAACACGACCACAAGTGGGGAAAGTGGTTTTGCAACACTAACGCAAGTGCGGAAAGTGGTTCTGCAACACTAACACAAGTGTAAAAAGTGGTTTTGCATTGCCAGCACAAGTGTGGAAAGTGGTTATGCAATACCAACACAAGTGAGAAAAGTGGTTTTCAACACTAACACAAGTGCGGACAGTGGTTCTGCAACACCAACTCAAGTGTGATAAGTGGTTTTGCATCACAAGCAGAAGTGTGGAAAGTGGTTTTGCAAAACTAACCCAAGTGGGGAAAGTGGCTTTGCAATACTCACACAAGTGCGAAAAGTGGTTTTTCATTGATAGCACAAGTGTGGAAAGTGGTTATGCAACACCAACACAAGTGCAGAAAGTGGTTCTGCAACACCAACACAAGTGCGAAAAGTAGTTTTCTACACTAACACTAGTGCGGAAAGTGATTTTGCAACACGACCACAAGTGTGGAAAGTGGTTTTGCAACACTAAAAGAAGTGCGAAAATTGGATTTCAACACTATGAGGAGAGGAAAAGTGGTTTTGCAACAATTACACAAGTGCGCAAAGTGGTTTTGCTTCACCAGCACAAGTGTGGAAAGTGGTTTTGCAACACCAACACAAGTGTGGAAAGTGGTTATGCAACACCAACACAAGCGAGAAAAGTGGTTTTGCAAAACTAACCCAAGTGGGGAAAATGGCTTTGCAATACTCACACAAGTGTGAAAAGTGGTTTGTATTGATAGCACAAGTGTGGAAAGTGGTTATGCCACACCAACACAAGTGCAGAAAGTGGTTCTGCATCACCAACACAAGTGCAGAAAGTGGTTTTCAACGCCATCGCAAGTGCGGAAAGTGGTTTTCAACACTAACACAAGTGCGAAAAGTAGTTTTCTACACCAACACAAGTGCCGAAAGTGATTTTGCAACACGACCACAAGTGTGTAAAGTGGTTTTGCAACACTAAAACAAGTGCGAAAATTGGATTTCAACACTATCAGGAGAGGAAAAGTGGTTTTGCAACAATTACACAAGTGCGCAAATTGGTTTTGCTTCACCAGCACAAGTGTGGAAAGTGGTTTTGCAACACCAACACAAGTGTGGAAAGTGGTTCTGCAACACGAACACAAGTGTGTAAAGTGGTTTTCAACATGAACGCAAGTGCGAAAAGTGCTTTTGCATTACTAGCACTAGTGTAGAAAGTGGTTTTGCAACACCAACACACGTGTGGAAAGTGGTTTTTCATCACTTGCACAAGTGTGGAATGTGGATTTGCAACACGAACAGAAGTGGGAAAAGTGGATTTCAACACTAAGAGGAGTGCGAAAAGTGGTCTTGCAACAATTACACAGGGGCGAAAAGGGGTTTTTCAACAATTACACAAGTGCGAAAAGTGGTTTTGCATTGCCAGCACACGTGTGGAAAGTGGTTATGCAACACTAACACAAGGGTGAAAAGTGGTTTTCAACGCAACCACAAGTGCGGAAAGTGGTTTTCAATGCAACCACAAGTGCGCAAAGTGGTTCTGCAGCACTAACCCAAGTGTGAGAAGTGGTTTTCGACACAAACACAAGTGCGGAAAGTGGTTCTGCAACACGAATACAAGTGTGTAAAGTGGTTTTCAACACGAATGCAAGTGCGAAAAGTGATTTTGCAACACGACCACAAGTGTGGAAAGTTGTTATGCAACACTAACACAAGGGTGAAAAGTGGTTTTCAACGCAACCACAAGTGCGGAAAATGGTTTTCAATGCAACCACAAGTGCGGAAAGTGGTTCTGCAGCACTAACACAAGTGTGAAAAGTGGTTTTCGACACAAACACAAGTGCGGAAAGTGTTTTTGCAATACTAACACAAGTGTGGAAAGTGGTTTTGCAACACTAAAACAAGTTCGAAAAGTGGATTTCAACACTATCAGGAGAGCGAAAAGTGGTTTTGCAACAATTACACAAGTGCGGAAAGTGGTTTTGCAACAATTACACAAGTGCCAAAAGTGGTTTTGCATTGCCAGCACAAGTGTGGAAAGTGGTTATCCAACACAAACACAAGTGCGAAAATCGTTTTGCATTACAAGCACAAGTGTGGAAAGTGGTTTTTCAACACCAACACAAGTGTGGAAAGTGGTTTTGCATGACTTGCACAAGTGTGGAAAGTGGTTTTGCAACACGAACAGAAGTGCGAAAAGTGGATTTTCAACACGAACAGGAGCGCGAAAAGTGGTTTTGCAACAATTACACAAGGGCGAAAAGTGGTTTTGCAACAATTACACAAGTGCGAAAAGTGATTTTGCATTGCCAGCACAAGTGTGGAAAGTGGTTATGCAACACCAACACAAGTATGGAAAGTGGTTTTGCATCACGAGCACAAGTGGGGAAAGTGGTTTTCAACACGAACACAAGTGCGAAAAGTAGTTTCTACACTAACACAAGTGCGGAAAGTGATTTTGCAACACGACTACAAGTGGGGAAAGTGGTTATGCCACACCAACACAAGTGCAGAAAGTTGTTCTGCATCACCAACACAAGTGCAGAAAGTGGTTTTGCAACACGACTACAAGTGTGGAAAGTGGTTATGCCACACCAACACAAGTGCAGAAAGTTGTTCTGCATCACCAACACAAGTGCAGAAAGTGGTTTTCAACGCCATCGCAAGTGCAGAAAGTGGTTTTCAACACTAACACAAGTGCGAAAAGTAGTTCTACACCAACACAAGTGCGGAAAGGGATTTTGCAACACGACCACAAGTGTGGAAAGTGGTTTTGCAACACTAAAACAAGTGCGAAAATTGGATTTCAACACTATTAGGAGAGGAAAAGTGGTTTTGCAACAATTACACAAGTGCGCAAAGTGGTTTTGCTTCACCAGCACAAGTGTTGAAAGTGGTTTTGCAACACCAACACAAGTGTGGAAAGTGGTTCTGCAACACGAACACAAGTGTGTAAAGTGGTTTTCAAAATGAACGCAAGTGCGAAAAGTGCTTTTGCATTACTAGCACGAGTGTGTAAAGTGGTTTTGCAACACCTACACACGTGTGGAAAGTGGTTTTTCATCACTTGCACAAGTGTGGAAAGTGGATTTGCAACACGACCAGAAGTGCAAAAAGTGGATTTCAACACTAAGAGGAGCGCGAAACGTGGTCTTGCAACAATTACACAGGGGCGAAAAGGGATTTTTCAACAATTACACAAGTGCGAAAAGTGGTTTTGCATTGCCAGCACAAGTGTGGAAAGTGGTTATGCAACACTAACACAAGGGTGAAAAGTGGTTTTCAACGCAACCACAAGTGCGGAAAGTGGTTTTCAATGCAACCACAAGTGCGCAAAGTGGTTCTGCAGCACTAACACAAGTGTGAAAAGTGGTTTTCGACACAAACACAAGTGCGGAAAGTGGTTTTGCAATACTAACACAAGTGTGGAAAGTGGTTTTGCAACACTAAAACAAGTTCGAAAAGTGGATTTCAACACTATCAGGAGAGCGAAAAGTGGTTTTGCAACAATTACACAAGTGCGGAAAGTGCTTTTGCAACAATTACACAAGTGCCAAAAGTGGTTTTGCATTGCCAGCACAAGTGTGGAAAGTGGTTATCCAACACAAATACAAGTGCGAAAATCGTTTTGCATTACACAAGTGTAGAAAGTGGTTTTGCAACACTAACACAAGTGCTAAAAGTGGTTTTCAATGCAACCACAAGTGTGGAAAGTGGTTCTGCAACACAAATACAAGTGTGGAAAGTGGTTTTGCAACACGACCACAAGTGTGGAAAGTGGTTTTGCAACACTAAAACAAGTGCGAAAATTGGATTTCAACACTATCAGGAGAGGAAAAGTGGTTTTGCAACAATTATACAAGTGCGCAAAGTGGTTTTGCTTCACCACCACAAGTGTGGAAAGTGGTTTTGCAACACCAACACAAGTGTGGAAAGTGGTTCTGCAACACGAGCACAAGTGTGTAAAGTGGTTTTCAACATGAACGCAAGTGCGAAAAGTGCTTTTGCATTACTAGCACTAGTGCGGAAAGTGGTTTTGCATTGCCAGGACAAGTGTGGAAAGTGGTTATGCAACACTAACACAAGGGTGAAAAGTGGTTTTCAACGCAACCACAAGTGCGGAAAGTGGTTTTCAATGCAACCACAAGTGCGCAAAGTGGTTCTGCAGCACTAACACAAGTGTGAAAAGTGGTTTTCGACACAAACACAAGTGCGGAAAGTGGTTTTGCAATACTAACACAAGTGTAGAAAGTGGTTTTGCAACACTAAAACAAGTTCGAAAAGTGGATTTCAACACTATCAGGAGAGCGAAAAGTGGTTTTGCAACAATTACACAAGTGCGGAAAGTGGTTTTGCAACATTTACACAAGTGCCAAAAGTGGTTTTGCATTGCCAGCACAAGTGTGGAAAGTGTTTATCCAACACAAATACAAGTGCGAAAATCGTTTTGCATTACACAAGTGTGGAAAGTGGTTTTGCAACACTAACACAAGTGCTAAAACTGGTTTTCAACGCAACCACAAGTGCAGAAAGTGGTTTTCAATGCAACCACAAGTGTGGAAAGTGGTTCTGCAACACTAATACAAGTGTGGAAAGTGGTTTTGCAACACGACCACAAGTGGGGAAAGTGGTTTTCAACACTAACAGGAGCGCGAAAAGTGGTTTTGCAACAATTAAACAAGGGCGAAAAGTGGTTTTGCAACAATTACACAGGGGCGAAAAGTAGTTTTGCAACAATTGCACAAGTGCGAAAAGTGGTTTTGCATTGCCAGCACAAGTGTGGAAAGTGGTTGTGCAACACCAACACAAGTGTGGAAAGTGGTTTTGCATCACTAGCCCAAGTGTGTCAAGTGGGTTTGCAACACTAACACAAGTGGGGAAAGTGGTTTTCAACGTGAACACAAGTGCGAAAAGTAGTTTCTACACTAACACAAGTGCGGAAGGTGATTTTGCAACACGACCACAAGTGGGGAAAGTGGTTTTGCAACACTAACTCAAGTGCGGAAAGTGGTTCTGCAACATTAACACAAGTGTAAAAAGTGGTTTTGCATTGCCAGCACAAGTGTGGAAAGTGGTTTTGCAACACTAACACAAGTGCTAAAAGTGGTTTTCAACGCCATCGTAAGTGCGGAAAGTGGTTTTCAACACTAACACAAGTGCGAAATGTAGTTTTCTACACTAACACAAGTGCGGAAAGTGATTTTGCAACACGACCACAAGTGCGGAAAGTGATTTTGCAACACGACCACAAGTGTGGAAAGTGGTTTTGCAACACTAAAACAAGTTCGAAAAGTGGATTTCAACACTATCAGGAGAGCGAAAAGTGGTTTTGCAACAATTACACAAGTGCGGAAAGTGCTTTTGCAACAATTACACAAGTGCCAAAAGTGGTTTTGCATTGCCAGCACAAGTGTGGAAAGTGGTTATCCAACACAAACACAAGTGCGAAAATCGTTTTGCATGACTTGCACAAGTGTGGAAAGTGGTTTTGCATGACTTGCACAAGTGTGGAAAGTGGTTTTGCAACACGAACAGAAGTGCGAAAAGTGGATTTCAACACGAACAGGAGCGCGAAAAGTGGTTTTGCAACAATTACACAAGGGCGAAAAGTGGTTTTGCAACAATTACACAAGTGCGAAAAGTGGTTTTGCATTGCCAGCACAAGTGTGGAAAGTGGTTATGCAACACCAACACAAGTGTGGAAAGTGGTTTTGCATCACGAGCACAAGTGGGGAAAGTGGTTTTCAACACGAACACAAGTGCGAAAAGTAGTTTCTACACTAACACAAGAGCGGAAAGTGATTTTGCAACACGACTACAAGTGGGGAAAGTGGTTTTGCAACACTAACTCAAGTGCGGAAAGTGGATCTGCAACACTAACACAAGTGTAAAAAGTGGTTTTGCATTGCCAGCACAAGTGGGGAAAGTGGTTATGCAACACCAACACAAGTGAGAAAAGTGGTTTTCAACACTAACACAAGTGCGGAAAGTGGTTCTGCAACACCAACACAAGTGTGATAAGTGGTTTTGCATCACAAGCACAAGTGTGGAAAGTGGTTTTGCAAAACTAACCCAAGTGGGGAAAGTGGCTTTGCAATACTCACAAGTGTGAAAAGTGGTTTTGTATTGATAGCACAAGTGTGGAAAGTGGTTATGCCACACCAACACAAGTGCAGAAAGTTGTTCTGCATCACCAACACAAGTGCAGAAAGTGGTTTTCAACGCCATCGCAAGTGCAGAAAGTGGTTTTCAACACTAACACAAGTGCGAAAAGTAGTTCTACACCAACACAAGTGCGGAAAGGGATTTTGCAACACGACCACAAGTGTGGAAAGTGGTTTTGCAACACTAAAACAAGTGCGAAAATTGGATTTCAACACTATTAGGAGAGGAAAAGTGGTTTTGCAACAATTACACAAGTGCGCAAAGTGGTTTTGCTTCACCAGCACAAGTGTTGAAAGTGGTTTTGCAACACCAACACAAGTGTGGAAAGTGGTTCTGCAACACGAACACAAGTGTGTAAAGTGGTTTTCAAAATGAACGCAAGTGCGAAAAGTGCTTTTGCATTACTAGCACGAGTGTGTAAAGTGGTTTTGCAACACCTACACACGTGTGGAAAGTGGTTTTTCATCACTTGCACAAGTGTGGAAAGTGGATTTGCAACACGACCAGAAGTGCAAAAAGTGGATTTCAACACTAAGAGGAGCGCGAAACGTGGTCTTGCAACAATTACACAGGGGCGAAAAGGGATTTTTCAACAATTACACAAGTGCGAAAAGTGGTTTTGCATTGCCAGCACAAGTGTGGAAAGTGGTTATGCAACACTAACACAAGGGTGAAAAGTGGTTTTCAACGCAACCACAAGTGCGGAAAGTGGTTTTCAATGCAACCACAAGTGCGCAAAGTGGTTCTGCAGCACTAACACAAGTGTGAAAAGTGGTTTTCGACACAAACACAAGTGCGGAAAGTGGTTTTGCAATACTAACACAAGTGTGGAAAGTGGTTTTGCAACACTAAAACAAGTTCGAAAAGTGGATTTCAACACTATCAGGAGAGCGAAAAGTGGTTTTGCAACAATTACACAAGTGCGGAAAGTGCTTTTGCAACAATTACACAAGTGCCAAAAGTGGTTTTGCATTGCCAGCACAAGTGTGGAAAGTGGTTATCCAACACAAATACAAGTGCGAAAATCGTTTTGCATTACACAAGTGTAGAAAGTGGTTTTGCAACACTAACACAAGTGCTAAAAGTGGTTTTCAATGCAACCACAAGTGTGGAAAGTGGTTCTGCAACACAAATACAAGTGTGGAAAGTGGTTTTGCAACACGACCACAAGTGGGGAAAGTGGTTTTCAACACTAACAGGAGCGCGAAAAGTGGTTTTGCAACAATTAAACAAGGGCGAAAAGTGGTTTTGCAACAATTACACAGGGGCGAAAAGTGGTTTTGCAACAATTGCACAAGTGCGAAAAGTGGTTTTGCATTGCCAGCACAAGTGTGGAAAGTGGTTATGCAACACCAACACCAGTGTGGAAAGTGGTTTTGCATCACTAGCCCAAGTGTGTCAAGTGGGTTTACAACACTAACACAAGTGGGGAAAGTGGTTTTCAACGCGAACACTAGTGCGAAAAGTAGTTTCTACACTAACACAAGTGCGGAAAGTGATTTTGCAACACGACCACAAGTGGGGAAAGTGGTTTTGCAACACTAACGCAAGTGCGGAAAGTGGTTCTGCAACACTAACACAAGTGTAAAAAGTGGTTTTGCATTGCCAGCACAAGTGTGGAAAGTGGTTATGCAATACCAACACAAGTGAGAAAAGTGGTTTTCAACACTAACACAAGTGCGGACAGTGGTTCTGCAACACCAACTCAAGTGTGATAAGTGGTTTTGCATCACAAGCAGAAGTGTGGAAAGTGGTTTTGCAAAACTAACCCAAGTGGGGAAAGTGGCTTTGCAATACTCACACAAGTGCGAAAAGTGGTTTTTCATTGATAGCACAAGTGTGGAAAGTGGTTATGCAACACCAACACAAGTGCAGAAAGTGGTTCTGCAACACCAACACAAGTGCGAAAAGTAGTTTTCTACACTAACACTAGTGCGGAAAGTGATTTTGCAACACGACCACAAGTGTGGAAAGTGGTTTTGCAACACTAAAAGAAGTGCGAAAATTGGATTTCAACACTATGAGGAGAGGAAAAGTGGTTTTGCAACAATTACACAAGTGCGCAAAGTGGTTTTGCTTCACCAGCACAAGTGTGGAAAGTGGTTTTGCAACACCAACACAAGTGTGGAAAGTGGTTATGCAACACCAACACAAGCGAGAAAAGTGGTTTTGCAAAACTAACCCAAGTGGGGAAAATGGCTTTGCAATACTCACACAAGTGTGAAAAGTGGTTTGTATTGATAGCACAAGTGTGGAAAGTGGTTATGCCACACCAACACAAGTGCAGAAAGTGGTTCTGCATCACCAACACAAGTGCAGAAAGTGGTTTTCAACGCCATCGCAAGTGCGGAAAGTGGTTTTCAACACTAACACAAGTGCGAAAAGTAGTTTTCTACACCAACACAAGTGCCGAAAGTGATTTTGCAACACGACCACAAGTGTGTAAAGTGGTTTTGCAACACTAAAACAAGTGCGAAAATTGGATTTCAACACTATCAGGAGAGGAAAAGTGGTTTTGCAACAATTACACAAGTGCGCAAATTGGTTTTGCTTCACCAGCACAAGTGTGGAAAGTGGTTTTGCAACACCAACACAAGTGTGGAAAGTGGTTCTGCAACACGAACACAAGTGTGTAAAGTGGTTTTCAACATGAACGCAAGTGCGAAAAGTGCTTTTGCATTACTAGCACTAGTGTAGAAAGTGGTTTTGCAACACCAACACACGTGTGGAAAGTGGTTTTTCATCACTTGCACAAGTGTGGAATGTGGATTTGCAACACGAACAGAAGTGGGAAAAGTGGATTTCAACACTAAGAGGAGTGCGAAAAGTGGTCTTGCAACAATTACACAGGGGCGAAAAGGGGTTTTTCAACAATTACACAAGTGCGAAAAGTGGTTTTGCATTGCCAGCACACGTGTGGAAAGTGGTTATGCAACACTAACACAAGGGTGAAAAGTGGTTTTCAACGCAACCACAAGTGCGGAAAGTGGTTTTCAATGCAACCACAAGTGCGCAAAGTGGTTCTGCAGCACTAACCCAAGTGTGAGAAGTGGTTTTCGACACAAACACAAGTGCGGAAAGTGGTTCTGCAACACGAATACAAGTGTGTAAAGTGGTTTTCAACACGAATGCAAGTGCGAAAAGTGATTTTGCAACACGACCACAAGTGTGGAAAGTTGTTATGCAACACTAACACAAGGGTGAAAAGTGGTTTTCAACGCAACCACAAGTGCGGAAAATGGTTTTCAATGCAACCACAAGTGCGGAAAGTGGTTCTGCAGCACTAACACAAGTGTGAAAAGTGGTTTTCGACACAAACACAAGTGCGGAAAGTGTTTTTGCAATACTAACACAAGTGTGGAAAGTGGTTTTGCAACACTAAAACAAGTTCGAAAAGTGGATTTCAACACTATCAGGAGAGCGAAAAGTGGTTTTGCAACAATTACACAAGTGCGGAAAGTGGTTTTGCAACAATTACACAAGTGCCAAAAGTGGTTTTGCATTGCCAGCACAAGTGTGGAAAGTGGTTATCCAACACAAACACAAGTGCGAAAATCGTTTTGCATTACAAGCACAAGTGTGGAAAGTGGTTTTTCAACACCAACACAAGTGTGGAAAGTGGTTTTGCATGACTTGCACAAGTGTGGAAAGTGGTTTTGCAACACGAACAGAAGTGCGAAAAGTGGATTTTCAACACGAACAGGAGCGCGAAAAGTGGTTTTGCAACAATTACACAAGGGCGAAAAGTGGTTTTGCAACAATTACACAAGTGCGAAAAGTGATTTTGCATTGCCAGCACAAGTGTGGAAAGTGGTTATGCAACACCAACACAAGTATGGAAAGTGGTTTTGCATCACGAGCACAAGTGGGGAAAGTGGTTTTCAACACGAACACAAGTGCGAAAAGTAGTTTCTACACTAACACAAGTGCGGAAAGTGATTTTGCAACACGACTACAAGTGGGGAAAGTGGTTTTGCAACACTAACTCAAGTGCGGAAAGTGGTTCTGCAACACTAACACAAGTGTAAAAAGTGGTTTTGCATTGCCAGCACGAGTGTGGAAAGTGGTTATGCAACACCAACACAAGTGAGAAAAGTGGTTTTGCAAAACTAACCCAAGTGGGGAAAGTGGCTTTGCAATACTCACACAAGTGTGAAAAGTGGTTTTGTATTGATAGCACAAGTGTGGAAAGTGGTTATGCCACACCAACACAAGTGCAGAAAGTGGTTCTGCAACACTAACACAAGTGTAAAAAGTGGTTTTGCATTGCCAGCACAAGTGTGGAAAGTGGTTATGCAATACCAACACAAGTGAGAAAAGTGGTTTTCAACATTAACACAAGTGCGGAAAGTGGTTCTGCAAAACCAACCCAAGTGTGATAAGTGGTTTTGCATCACAAGCAGAAGTGTGGAAAGTGGTTTTGCAAAACTAACCCAAGTGGGGAAAGTGGCTTTGCAATACTCACACAAGTGCGAAAAGTGGTTTTGCATTGATAGCACAAGTGTGGAAAGTGGTTATGCAACACCAACACAAGTGCAGAAAGTGGTTCTGCAACACCAACACAAGTGCAGAAAGTGGTTTTCAACGCCATCGCAAGTGCGGAAAGTGGTTTTCAACACGAACACAAGTGCGAAAAGTAGTTTTCTACACTAACACTAGTGCGGAAAGTGATTTTGCAACACGACTACAAGTGTGGAAAGTGGTTTTGCAACACTAAAACAAGTGCGAAAATTGGATTTCAACACTATGAGGAGAGGAAAAATGGTTTTGCAACAATTACACAAGTGCGCAAAGTGGTTTTGCTTCACCAGCACAAGTGTGGAAAGTGGTTTTGCAACACCAACACAAGTGTAGAAAGTGGTTCTGCAACACGAATACAAGTGTGTAAAGTGGTTTTCAACACGAACGCAAGTGCAAAAAGTGATTTTGCAACACGACCACAAGTGTGGAAAGTTGTTATGCAACACTAACACAAGGGTGAAAAGTGGTTTTCAACGCAACCACAAGTGCGGAAAGTGGTTTTCAATGCAACCACAAGTGCGGAAAGTGGTTCTGCAGCACGAATACAAGTGTGAAAAGTGGTTTTCGACACAAACACATGTGCGGAAAGTGTTTTTGCAATACTAACACAAGTGTGGAAAGTGGTTTTGCAACACCAAAACAAGTTCGAAAAGTGGATTTCAACACTATCAGGAGAGCGAAAAGTGGTTTTGCAACAATTACACAAGTGCGGAAAGTGGTTTTGCAACAATTACACAAGTGCCAAAAGTGGTTTTGCATTGCCAGCACAAGTGTGGAAAGTGGTTATCCAACACAAACACAAGTGCGAAAATCGTTTTGCATTACAAGCACAAGTGTGGAAAGTGGTTTTTCAACACCAACACAAGTGTGGAAAGTGGCTTTGCATGACTTGCACAAGTGTGGAAAGTGGTTTTGCAACACGAACAGAAGTGCAAAAAGTGGATTTCAACACGAACAGGAGCGCGAAAAGTGGTTTTGCAACAATTACACAAGGGCGAAAAGTGGTTTTGCAACAATTACACAAGTGCGAAAAGTGATTTTGCATTGCCAGCACAAGTGTGGAAAGTGGTTATGCAACACCAACACAAGTGTGGAAAGTGGTTTTGCATCACGAGCACAAGTGGGGAAAGTGGTTTTCAACACGAACACAAGTGCGAAAAGTAGTTTCTACACTAACACAAGTGCGGAAAGTGATTTTGCAACACGACTACAAGTGGGGAAAGTGGTTTTGCAACACTAACTCAAGTGCGGAAAGTGGTTCTGCAACACTAACACAAGTGTAAAAAGTGGTTTTGCATTGCCAGCACAAGTGTGGAAAGTGGTTATGCAACACCAACACAAGTGAGAAAAGTGGTTTTGCAAAACTAACCCAAGTGGGGAAAATGGCTTTGCAATACTCACACAAGTGTGAAAAGTGGTTTGTATTGATAGCACAAGTGTGGAAAGTGGTTATGCCACACCAACACAAGTGCAGAAAGTGGTTCTGCATCACCAACACAAGTGCAGAAAGTGGTTTTCAACACCATCGCAAGTGCGGAAAGTGGTTTTCAACACTAACACAAGTGCGAAAAGTAGTTTTCTACACCAACACAAGTGCCGAAAGTGATTTTGCAACACGACCACAAGTGTGTAAAGTGGTTTTGCAACACTAAAACAAGTGCGAAAATTGGATTTCAACACTATCAGGAGAGGAAAAGTGGTTTTGCAACAATTACACAAGTGCGCAAATTGGCTTTGCTTCACCAGCACAAGTGTGGAAGTGGTTTTGCAACACCAACACAAGTGTGGAAAGTGGTTCTGCAACACGAACACAAGTGTGTAAAGTGGTTTTCAACATGAACGCAAGTGCGAAAAGTGCTTTTGCATTACTAGCACTAGTGTGGAAAGTGGTTTTGCAACACCAACACACGTGTGGAAAGTGGTTTTTCATCACTTGCACAAGTGTGGAATGTGGATTTGCAACACGAACAGAAGTGGGAAAAGTGGATTTCAACACTAAGAGGAGTGCGAAAAGTGGTCTTGCAACAATTACACAGGGGCGAAAAGGGGTTTTTCAACAATTACACAAGTGCGAAAAGTGGTTTTGCATTGCCAGCACAAGTGTGGAAAGTGGTTATGCAACACTAACACAAGGGTGAAAAGTGGTTTTCAACGCAACCACAAGTGCGGAAAGTGGTTTTCAATGCAACCACAAGTGCGCAAAGTGGTTCTGCAGCACTAACACAAGTGTGAGAAGTGGTTTTCGACACAAACACAAGTGCGGAAAGTGGTTTTGCAATACTAACACAAGTGTGGAAAGTGGTTTTGCAACACTAAAACAAGTTCGAAAAGTGGATTTCAACACTATCAGGAGAGCGAAAAGTGGTTTTGCAACAATTACACAAGTGCGGAAAGTGGTTTTGCAACAATTACACAAGTGCGAAAAGTAGTTTTCTACACCAACACAAGTGCCGAAAGTGATTTTGCAACACGACCACAAGTGTGTAAAGTGGTTTTGCAACACTAAAACAAGTGCGAAAATTGGATTTCAACACTATCAGGAGAGGAAAAGTGGTTTTGCAACAATTACACAAGTGCGCAAATTGGTTTTGCTTCACCAGCACAAGTGTGGAAAGTGGTTTTGCAACACCAACACAAGTGTGGAAAGTGGTTCTGCAACACGAACACAAGTGTGTAAAGTGGTTTTCAACATGAACGCAAGTGCGAAAAGTGCTTTTGCATTACTAGCACGAGTGTAGAAAGTGGTTTTGCAACACCAACACACGTGTGGAAAGTGGTTTTTCATCACTTGCACAAGTGTGGAATGTGGATTTGCAACACGAACAGAAGTGGGAAAAGTGGATTTCAACACTAAGAGGAGTGCGAAAAGTGGTCTTGCAACAATTACACAGGGGCGAAAAGGGGTTTTTCAACAATTACACAAGTGCGAAAAGTGGTTTTGCATTGCCAGCACACGTGTGGAAAGTGGTTATGCAACACTAACACAAGGGTGAAAAGTGGTTTTCAACGCAACCACAAGTGCGGAAAGTGGTTTTCAATGCAACCACAAGTGCGCAAAGTGGTTCTGCAGCACTAACACAAGTGTGAGAAGTGGTTTTCGACACAAACACAAGTGCGGAAAGTGGTTCTGCAACACGAATACAAGTGTGTAAAGTGGTTTTCAACACGAACGCTAGTGCAAAAAGTGATTTTGCAACACGACCACAAGTGTGGAAAGTTGTTATGCAACACTAACACAAGGGTGAAAAGTGGTTTTCAACGCAACCACAAGTGCGGAAAATGGTTTTCAATGCAACCACAAGTGCGGAAAGTGGTTCTGCAGCACTAACACAAGTGTGAAAAGTGGTTTTCAACACAAACACAAGTGCGGAAAGTGTTTTTGCAATACTAACACAAGTGTGGAAAGTGGTTTTGCAACACTAAAACAAGTTCGAAAAGTGGATTTCAACACTATCAGGAGAGCGAAAAGTGGTTTTGCAACAATTACACAAGTGCGGAAAGTGGTTTTGCAACAATTACACAAGTGCCAAAAGTGGTTTTGCATTGCCAGCACAAGTGTGGAAAGTGGTTATCCAACACAAACACAAGTGCGAAAATCGTTTTGCATTACAAGCACAAGTGTGGAAAGTGGTTTTTCAACACCAATACAAGTGTGGAAAGTGGTTTTGCATGACTTGCACAAGTGTGGAAAGTGGTTTTGCAACACGAACAGAAGTGCGAAAAGTGGATTTCAACACGAACAGGAGCGCGAAAAGTGGTTTTGCAACAATTACACAAGGGCGAAAAGTGGTTTTGCAACAATTACACAAGTGCGAAAAGTGATTTTGCATTGCCAGCACAAGTGTGGAAAGTGGTTATGCAACACCAACACAAGTGTGGAAAGTGGTTTTGCATCACGAGCACAAGTGGGGAAAGTGGTTTTCAACACGAACACAAGTGCGAAAAGTAGTTTCTACACTAACACAAGTGCGGAAAGTGATTTTGCAACACTAACTCAAGTGCGGAAAGTGGTTCTGCAACACTAACACAAGTGCGGAAAGTGGTTCTGCAACACTAACACAAGTGTAAAAAGTGGTTTTGCATTGCCAGCACGAGTGTGGAAAGTGGTTATGCAACACCAACACAAGTGAGAAAAGTGGTTTTGCAAAACTAACCCAAGTGGGGAAAGTGGCTTTGCAATACTCACACAAGTGTGAAAAGTGGTTTTGTATTGATAGCACAAGTGTGGAAAGTGGTTATGCCACACCAACACAAGTGCAGAAAGTGGTTCTGCATCACCAACACAAGTGCAGAAAGTGGTTTTCAACGCCATCGCAAGTGCGGAAAGTGGTTCTGCAACACTAACACAAGTGTAAAAAGTGGTTTTGCATTGCCAGCACAAGTGTGGAAAGTGGTTATGCAATACCAACACAAGTGAGAAAAGTGGTTTTCAACATTAACACAAGTGCGGAAAGTGGTTCTGCAAAACCAACCCAAGTGTGATAAGTGGTTTTGCATCACAAGCAGAAGTGTGGAAAGTGGTTTTGCAAAACTAACCCAAGTGGGGAAAGTGGCTTTGCAATACTCACACAAGTGCGAAAAGTGGTTTTGCATTGATAGCACAAGTGTGGAAAGTGGTTATGCAACACCAACACAAGTGCAGAAAGTGGTTTTCAACGCCATCGCAAGTGCGGAAAGTGGTTTTCAACACGAACACAAGTGCGAAAAGTAGTTTTCTACACTAACACTAGTGCGGAAAGTGATTTTGCAACACGACTACAAGTGTGGAAAGTGGTTTTGCAACACTAAAACAAGTGCGAAAATTGGATTTCAACACTATGAGGAGAGGAAAAGTGGTTTTGCAACAATTACACAAGTGCGCAAAGTGGTTTTGCTTCACCAGCACAAGTGTGGAAAGTGGTTTTGCAACACCAACACAAGTGTAGAAAGTGGTTCTGCAACACGAATACAAGTGTGTAAAGTGGTTTTCAACACGAACGCAAGTGCAAAAAGTGATTTTGCAACACGACCACAAGTGTGGAAAGTTGTTATGCAACACTAACACAAGGGTGAAAAGTGGTTTTCAACGCAACCACAAGTGCGGAAAGTGGTTTTCAATGCAACCACAAGTGCGGAAAGTGGTTCTGCAGCACGAACACAAGTGTGAAAAGTGGTTTTCGACACAAACACATGTGCGGAAAGTGTTTTTGCAATACTAACACAAGTGTGGAAAGTGGTTTTGCAACACCAAAACAAGTTCGAAAAGTGGATTTCAACACTATCAGGAGAGCGAAAAGTGGTTTTGCAACAATTACACAAGTGCGGAAAGTGGTTTTGCAACAATTACACAAGTGCCAAAAGTGGTTTTGCATTGCCAGCACAAGTGTGGAAAGTGGTTATCCAACACAAACACAAGTGCGAAAATCGTTTTGCATTACAAGCACAAGTGTGGAAAGTGGTTTTTCAACACCAACACAAGTGTGGAAAGTGGCTTTGCATGACTTGCACAAGTGTGGAAAGTGGTTTTGCAACACGAACAGAAGTGCAAAAAGTGGATTTCAACACGAACAGGAGCGCGAAAAGTGGTTTTGCAACAATTACACAAGGGCGAAAAGTGGTTTTGCAACAATTACACAAGTGCGAAAAGTGATTTTGCATTGCCAGCACAAGTGTGGAAAGTGGTTATGCAACACCAACACAAGTGTGGAAAGTGGTTTTGCATCACGAGCACAAGTGGGGAAAGTGGTTTTCAACACGAACACAAGTGCGAAAAGTAGTTTCTACACTAACACAAGTGCGGAAAGTGATTTTGCAACACGACTACAAGTGGGGAAAGTGGTTTTGCAACACTAACTCAAGTGCGGAAAGTGGTTCTGCAACACTAACACAAGTGTAAAAAGTGGTTTTGCATTGCCAGCACAAGTGTGGAAAGTGGTTATGCAACACCAACACAAGTGAGAAAAGTGGTTTTGCAAAACTAACCCAAGTGGGGAAAATGGCTTTGCAATACTCACACAAGTGTGAAAAGTGGTTTGTATTGATAGCACAAGTGTGGAAAGTGGTTATGCCACACCAACACAAGTGCAGAAAGTGGTTCTGCATCACCAACACAAGTGCAGAAAGTGGTTTTCAACACCATCGCAAGTGCGGAAAGTGGTTTTCAACACTAACACAAGTGCGAAAAGTAGTTTTCTACACCAACACAAGTGCCGAAAGTGATTTTGCAACACGACCACAAGTGTGTAAAGTGGTTTTGCAACACTAAAACAAGTGCGAAAATTGGATTTCAACACTATCAGGAGAGGAAAAGTGGTTTTGCAACAATTACACAAGTGCGCAAATTGGCTTTGCTTCACCAGCACAAGTGTGGAAGTGGTTTTGCAACACCAACACAAGTGTGGAAAGTGGTTCTGCAACACGAACACAAGTGTGTAAAGTGGTTTTCAACATGAACGCAAGTGCGAAAAGTGCTTTTGCATTACTAGCACTGGTGTGGAAAGTGGTTTTGCAACACCAACACACGTGTGGAAAGTGGTTTTTCATCACTTGCACAAGTGTGGAATGTGGATTTGCAACACGAACAGAAGTGGGAAAAGTGGATTTCAACACTAAGAGGAGTGCGAAAAGTGGTCTTGCAACAATTACACAGGGGCGAAAAGGGGTTTTTCAACAATTACACAAGTGCGAAAAGTGGTTTTGCATTGCCAGCACAAGTGTGGAAAGTGGTTATGCAACACTAACACAAGGGTGAAAAGTGGTTTTCAACGCAACCACAAGTGCGGAAAGTGGTTTTCAATGCAACCACAAGTGCGCAAAGTGGTTCTGCAGCACTAACACAAGTGTGAGAAGTGGTTTTCGACACAAACACAAGTGCGGAAAGTGGTTTTGCAATACTAACACAAGTGTGGAAAGTGGTTTTGCAACACTAAAACAAGTTCGAAAAGTGGATTTCAACACTATCAGGAGAGCGAAAAGTGGTTTTGCAACAATTACACAAGTGCGGAAAGTGGTTTTGCAACAATTACACAAGTGCGAAAAGTAGTTTTCTACACCAACACAAGTGCCGAAAGTGATTTTGCAACACGACCACAAGTGTGTAAAGTGGTTTTGCAACACTAAAACAAGTGCGAAAATTGGATTTCAACACTATCAGGAGAGGAAAAGTGGTTTTGCAACAATTACACAAGTGCGCAAATTGGTTTTGCTTCACCAGCACAAGTGTGGAAAGTGGTTTTGCAACACCAACACAAGTGTGGAAAGTGGTTCTGCAACACGAACACAAGTGTGTAAAGTGGTTTTCAACATGAACGCAAGTGCGAAAAGTGCTTTTGCATTACTAGCACGAGTGTAGAAAGTGGTTTTGCAACACCAACACACGTGTGGAAAGTGGTTTTTCATCACTTGCACAAGTGTGGAATGTGGATTTGCAACACGAACAGAAGTGGGAAAAGTGGATTTCAACACTAAGAGGAGTGCGAAAAGTGGTCTTGCAACAATTACACAGGGGCGAAAAGGGGTTTTTCAACAATTACACAAGTGCGAAAAGTGGTTTTGCATTGCCAGCACACGTGTGGAAAGTGGTTATGCAACACTAACACAAGGGTGAAAAGTGGTTTTCAACGCAACCACAAGTGCGGAAAGTGGTTTTCAATGCAACCACAAGTGCGCAAAGTGGTTCTGCAGCACTAACACAAGTGTGAGAAGTGGTTTTCGACACAAACACAAGTGCGGAAAGTGGTTCTGCAACACGAATACAAGTGTGTAAAGTGGTTTTCAACACGAACGCTAGTGCGAAAAGTGATTTTGCAACACGACCACAAGTGTGGAAAGTTGTTATGCAACACTAACACAAGGGTGAAAAGTGGTTTTCAACGCAACCACAAGTGCGGAAAATGGTTTTCAATGCAACCACAAGTGCGGAAAGTGGTTCTGCAGCACTAACACAAGTGTGAAAAGTGGTTTTCAACACAAACACAAGTGCGGAAAGTGTTTTTGCAATACTAACACAAGTGTGGAAAGTGGTTTTGCAACACTAAAACAAGTTCGAAAAGTGGATTTCAACACTATCAGGAGAGCGAAAAGTGGTTTTGCAACAATTACACAAGTGCGGAAAGTGGTTTTGCAACAATTACACAAGTGCCAAAAGTGGTTTTGCATTGCCAGCACAAGTGTGGAAAGTGGTTATCCAACACAAACACAAGTGCGAAAATCGTTTTGCATTACAAGCACAAGTGTGGAAAGTGGTTTTTCAACACCAATACAAGTGTGGAAAGTGGTTTTGCATGACTTGCACAAGTGTGGAAAGTGGTTTTGCAACACGAACAGAAGTGCGAAAAGTGGATTTCAACACGAACAGGAGCGCGAAAAGTGGTTTTGCAACAATTACACAAGGGCGAAAAGTGGTTTTGCAACAATTACACAAGTGCGAAAAGTGATTTTGCATTGCCAGCACAAGTGTGGAAAGTGGTTATGCAACACCAACACAAGTGTGGAAAGTGGTTTTGCATCACGAGCACAAGTGGGGAAAGTGGTTTTCAACACGAACACAAGTGCGAAAAGTAGTTTCTACACTAACACAAGTGCGGAAAGTGATTTTGCAACCCGACTACAAGTGGGGAAAGTGGTTTTGCAACACTAACTCAAGTGCGGAAAGTGGTTCTGCAACACTAACACAAGTGCGGAAAGTGGTTCTGCAACACTAACACAAGTGTAAAAAGTGGTTTTGCATTGCCAGCACGAGTGTGGAAAGTGGTTATGCAACACCAACACAAGTGAGAAAAGTGGTTTTGCAAAACTAACCCAAGTGGGGAAAGTGGCTTTGCAATACTCACACAAGTGTGAAAAGTGGTTTTGTATTGATAGCACAAGTGTGGAAAGTGGTTATGCCACACCAACACAAGTGCAGAAAGTGGTTCTGCATCACCAACACAAGTGCAGAAAGTGGTTTTCAACACCATCGCAAGTGCGGAAAGTGGTTTTCAACACTAACACAAGTGCGAAAAGTAGTTTTCTACACCAACACAAGTGCCGAAAGTGATTTTGCAACACGACCACAAGTGTGTAAAGTGGTTTTGCAACACTAAAACAAGTGCGAAAATTGGATTTCAACACTATCAGGAGAGGAAAAGTGGTTTTGCAACAATTACACAAGTGCGCAAATTGGTTTTGCTTCACCAGCACAAGTGTGGAAAGTGGTTTTGCAACACCAACACAAGTGTGGAAAGTGGTTCTGCAACACGAACACAAGTGTGTAAAGTGGTTTTCAACATGAACGCAAGTGCGAAAAGTGCTTTTGCATTACTAGCACTGGTGTGGAAAGTGGTTTTGCAACACCAACACACGTGTGGAAAGTGGTTTTTCATCACTTGCACAAGTGTGGAATGTGGATTTGCAACACGAACAGCAGTGGGAAAAGTGGATTTCAACACTAAGAGGAGTGCGAAAAGTGGTCTTGCAACAATTACACAGGGGCGAAAAGGGGTTTTTCAACAATTACACAAGTGCGAAAAGTGGTTTTGCATTGCCAGCACAAGTGTGGAAAGTGGTTATGCAACACTAACACAAGGGTGAAAAGTGGTTTTCAACGCAACCACAAGTGCGGAAAGTGGTTTTCAATGCAACCACAAGTGCGCAAAGTGGTTCTGCAGCACTAACACAAGTGTGAGAAGTGGTTTTCGACACAAACACAAGTGCGGAAAGTGGTTTTGCAATACTAACACAAGTGTCGAAAGTGGTTTTGCAACACTAAAACAAGTTCGAAAAGTGGATTTCAACACTATCAGGAGAGCGAAAAGTGGTTTTGCAACAATTACACAAGTGCGGAAAGTGGTTTTGCAACAATTACACAAGTGCCAAAAGTGGTTTTGCATTGCCAGCACAAGTGTGGAAAGTGGTTATCCAACACAAATACAAGCGCGAAAATCGTTTTGCATTACACAAGTGTGGAAAGTGGTTTTGCAACAATTACACAGGGGCGAAAAGGGGTTTTTCAACAATTACACAAGTGCGAAAAGTGGTTTTGCATTGCCAGCACAAGTGTGGAAAGTGGTTATGCAACACTAACACAAGGGTGAAAAGTGGTTTTCAACGCAACCACAAGTGCAGAAAGTGGTTTTCAATGCAACCACAAGTGTGGAAAGTGGTTCTGCAACACTAATACAAGTGTGGAAAGTGGTTTTGCAACACGACCACAAGTGGGGAAAGTGGTTTTCAACACTAACAGGAGCGCGAAAAGTGGTTTTGCAACAATTAAACAAGGGCGAAAAGTGGTTTTGCAACAATTACACAGGGGCGAAAAGTAGTTTTGCAACAATTGCACAAGTGCGAAAAGTGGTTTTGCATTGCCAGCACAAGTGTGGAAAGTGGTTATGCAACACCAACACAAGTGTGGAAAGTGGTTTTGCATCACTAGCCCAAGTGTGTCAAGTGGGTTTGCAACACTAACACAGGTGGGGAAAGTGGTTTTCAACGCGAACACAAGTGCGAAAAGTAGTTTCTACACTAACACAAGTGCGGAAAGTGATTTTGCAACATGACTACAAGTGGGGAAAGTGGTTTTGCAACACTAATTCAAGTGTGGAAAGTGGTTCTGCAACACTAACACAAGTGTAAAAAGTGGTTTTGCATTGCCAGCACGAGTGTGGAAAGTGGTTATGCAACACCAACACAAGTGAGAAAAGTGGTTTTGCAAAACTAACCCAAGTGGGGAAAGTGGCTTTGCAATACTCACACAAGTGTGAAAAGTGGTTTTGTATTGATAGCACAAGTGTGGAAAGTGGTTATGCCACACCAACACAAGTGCAGAAAGTGGTTCTGCATCACCAACACAAGTGCAGAAAGTGGTTTTCAACGCCATCGCAAGTGCGGAAAGTGGTTTTCAACACTAACACAAGTGCGAAAAGTAGTTTTCTACACCAACACAAGTGCCGAAAGTGATCTTGCAACACGACCACAAGTGTGGAAAGTGGTTTTGCAACACTAAAACAAATGCGAAAATTGGATTTCAACACTTTCAGGAGAGGAAAAGTGGTTTTGCAACAATTACACAAGTGCGGAAAGTGATTTTGCAACACGACCACAAGTGGGGAAAGTGGTTTTGCAACACTAACGCAAGTGCGGAAAGTGGTTCTGCAACACTAACACAAGTGTAAAAAGTGGTTTTGCATTGCCAGCACAAGTGTGGAAAGTGGTTATGCAATACCAACACAAGTGAGAAAAGTGGTTTTCAACACTAACACAAGTGCGGAAAGTGGTTCTGCAACACCAACCCAAGTGTGATGAGTGGTTTTGCATCACAAGCAGAAGTGTGGAAAGTGGTTTTGCAAAACTAACCCAAATTTGGGAAAGTGGTTTTGCAATACTCACACAAGTGCGAAAAGTGGTTTTGCATTGATAGCACAAGTGTGGAAAGTGGTTATGCAACACCAACACAAGTGCAGAAAGTGGTTCTGCAACACCAACACAAGTGCAGAAAGTGGTTTTCAACGCCATCGCAAGTGCGGAAAGTGGTTTTCAACACGAACACAAGTGCGAAAAGTAGTTTTCTACACTAACACTAGTGCGGAAAGTGGTTTTGCAACACCAACACAAGTGTAGAAAGTGGTTCTGCAACACGAATACAAGTGTGTAAAGTGGTTTTCAACACGAACGCAAGTGCGAAAAGTGATTTTGCAACACGACCACAAGTGTGGAAAGTTGTTATGCAACACTAACACAAGGGTGAAAAGTGGTTTTCAACGCAACCACAAGTGCGGAAAGTGGTTTTCAATGCAACCACAAGTGCGGAAAGTGGTTCTGCAGCACGAACACAAGTGTGAAAAGTGGTTTTCGACACAAACACATGTGCAGAAAGTGTTTTTGCAATACTAACACAAGTGTGGAAAGTGGTTTTGCAACACTAAAACAAGTTCGAAAAGTGGCTTTCAACACTATCAGGAGAGCGAAAAGTGGTTTTGCAACAATTACACAAGTGCAGAAAGTGGTTTTGCAACAATTACACAAGTGCCAAAAGTGGTTTTGCATTGCCAGCACAAGTGTGGAAAGTGGTTATCCAACACAAACACAAGTGCGAAAATCGTTTTGCATTACAAGCACAAGTGTGGAAAGTGGTTTTTCAACACCAACACAAGTGTGGAAAGTGGTTTTGCATGACTTGCACAAGTGTGGAAAGTGGTTTTGCAACACGAACAGAAGTGCAAAAAGTGGATTTCAACACGAACAGGAGCGCGAAAAGTGGTTTTGCAACAATTACACAAGGGCGGAAAGTGGTTTTGCAACAATTACACAAGTGCGAAAAGTGATTTTGCATTGCCAGCACAAGTGTGGAAAGTGGTTATGCAACACCAACACAAGTGTGGAAAGTGGTTTTGCATCACGAGCACAAGTGGGGAAAGTGGTTTTCAACACGAACACAAGTGCGAAAAGTAGTTTCTACACTAACACAAGTGCGGAAAGTGATTTTGCAACACGACTACAAGTGGGGAAAGTGGTTTTGCAACACTAACTCAAGTGCGGAAAGTGGTTCTGCAACACTAACACAAGTGTAAAAAGTGGTTTTGCATTGCCAGCACAAGTGTGGAAAGTGGTTATGCAACACCAACACAAGTGAGAAAAGTGGTTTTGCAAAACTAACCCAAGTGGTGAAAATGGCTTTGCAATACTCACACAAGTGTGAAAAGTGGTTTGTATTGATAGCACAAGTGTGGAAAGTGGTTATGCCACACCAACACAAGTGCAGAAAGTGGTTCTGCATCACCAACACAAGTGCAGAAAGTGGTTTTCAACGCCACCGCAAGTGCGGAAAGTGGTTTTCAACACTAACACAAGTGCGAAAAGTAGTTTTCTACACCAACACAAGTGCCGAAAGTGATTTTGCAACACGATCACAAGTGTGTAAAGTGGTTTTGCAACACTAAAACAAGTGCGAAAATTGGATTTCAACACTATCAGGAGAGGAAAAGTGGTTTTGCAACAATTACACAAGTGCGCAAATTGGTTTTGCTTCACCAGCACAAGTGTGGAAAGTGGTTTTGCAACACCAACACAAGTGTGGAAAGTGGTTCTGCAACACGAACACAAGTGTGTAAAGTGGTTTTCAACATGAACGCAAGTGCGAAAAGTGCTTTTGCATTACTAGCACTAGTGTGGAAAGTGGTTTTGCAACACCAACACACGTGTGGAAAGTGGTTTTTCATCACTTGCACAAGTGTGGAATGTGGATTTGCAACACGAACAGAAGTGGGAAAAGTGGATTTCAACACTAAGAGGAGTGCGAAAAGTGGTCTTGCAACAATTACACAGGGGCGAGAAGGGGTTTTTCAACAATTACACAAGTGCGAAAAGTGGTTTTGCATTGCCAGCACAAGTGTGGAAAGTGGTTATGCAACACTAACACAAGGGTGAAAAGTGGTTTTTCAACACCAACACAAGTGTGGAAAGTGGTTTTGCATGACTTGCACAAGTGTGGAAAGTGGTTTTGCAACACGAACAGAAGTGCGAAAAGTGGATTTTCAACACGAACAGGAGCGCGAAAAGTGGTTTTGCAACAATTACACAAGGGCGAAAAGTGGTTTTGCAACAATTACACAAGTGCGAAAAGTGATTTTGCATTGCCAGCACAAGTGTGGAAAGTGGTTATGCAACACCAACACAAGTATGGAAAGTGGTTTTGCATCACGAGCACAAGTGGGGAAAGTGGTTTTCAACACGAACACAAGTGCGAAAAGTAGTTTCTACACTAACACAAGTGCGGAAAGTGATTTTGCAACACGACTACAAGTGGGGAAAGTGGTTTTGCAACACTAACTCAAGTGCGGAAAGTGGTTCTGCAACACTAACACAAGTGTAAAAAGTGGTTTTGCATTGCCAGCACGAGTGTGGAAAGTGGTTATGCAACACCAACACAAGTGAGAAAAGTGGTTTTGCAAAACTAACCCAAGTGGGGAAAGTGGCTTTGCAATACTCACACAAGTGTGAAAAGTGGTTTTGTATTGATAGCACAAGTGTGGAAAGTGGTTATGCCACACCAACACAAGTGCAGAAAGTGGTTCTGCATCACCAACACAAGTGCAGAAAGTGGTTTTCAACGCCATCGCAAGTGCGGAAAGTGGTTCTGCAACACTAACACAAGTGTAAAAAGTGGTTTTGCATTGCCAGCACAAGTGTGGAAAGTGGTTATGCAATACCAACACAAGTGAGAAAAGTGGTTTTCAACATTAACACAAGTGCGGAAAGTGGTTCTGCAACACCAACCCAAGTGTGATAAGTGGTTTTGCATCACAAGCAGAAGTGTGGAAAGTGGTTTTGCAAAACTAACCCAAGTGGGGAAAGTGGCTTTGCAATACTCACACAAGTGCGAAAAGTGGTTTTGCATTGATAGCACAAGTGTGGAAAGTGGTTATGCAACACCAACACAAGTGCAGAAAGTGGTTCTGCAACACCAACACAAGTGCAGAAAGTGGTTTTCAACGCCATCGCAAGTGCGGAAAGTGGTTTTCAACACGAACACAAGTGCGAAAAGTAGTTTTCTACACTAACACTAGTGCGGAAAGTGATTTTGCAACACGACTACAAGTGTGGAAAGTGGTTTTGCAACACGATCACAAGTGTGTAAAGTGGTTTTGCAACACTAAAACAAGTGCGAAAATTGGATTTCAACACTATCAGGAGAGGAAAAGTGGTTTTGCAACAATTACACAAGTGCGCAAATTGGTTTTGCTTCACCAGCACAAGTTTGGAAAGTGGTTTTGCAACACCAACACAAGTGTGGAAAGTGGTTCTGCAACACGAACACAAGTGTGTAAAGTGGTTTTCAACATGAACGCAAGTGCGAAAAGTGCTTTTGCATTACTAGCACTAGTGTGGAAAGTGGTTTTGCAACACCAACACACGTGTGGAAAGTGGTTTTTCATCACTTGCACAAGTGTGGAATGTGGATTTGCAACACGAACAGAAGTGGGAAAAGTGGATTTCAACACTAAGAGGAGTGCGAAAAGTGGTCTTGCAACAATTACACAGGGGCGAGAAGGGGTTTTTCAACAATTACACAAGTGCGAAAAGTGGTTTTGCATTGCCAGCACAAGTGTGGAAAGTGGTTATGCAACACTAACACAAGGGTGAAAAGTGGTTTTCAACGCAACCACAAGTGCGGAAAGTGGTTTTCAATGCAACCACAAGTGCGCAAAGTGGTTCTGCAGCACTAACACAAGTGTGAGAAGTGGTTTTCGACACAAACACAAGTGCGGAAAGTGGTTTTGCAATACTAACACAAGTGTGGAAAGTGGTTTTGCAACACTAAAACAAGTTCGAAAAGTGGATTTCAACACTATCAGGAGAGCGAAAAGTGGTTTTGCAACAATTACACAAGTGCGGAAAGTGGTTTTGCAACAATTACACAAGTGCCAAAAGTGGTTTTGCATTGCCAGCACAAGTGTGGAAAGTGGTTATCCAACACAAATACAAGTGCGAAAATCGTTTTGCATTACACAAGTGTGGAAAGTGGTTTTGCAACATTAACACAAGTGCTAAAAGTGGTTTTCAACGCAACCACAAGTGCAGAAAGTGGTTTTCAATGCAACCACAAGTGTGGAAAGTGGTTCTGCAACACTAATACAAGTGTGGAAAGTGCTTTTGCAACACGAGCACAAGTGGGGAAAGTGGTTTTCAACACTAACAGGAGCGCGAAAAGTGGTTTTGCAACAATTAAACAAGGGCGAAAAGTGGTTTTGCAACAATTACACAGGGGCGAAAAGTAGTTTTGCAACAATTGCACAAGTGCGAAAAGTGGTTTTGCATTGCCAGCACAAGTGTGGAAAGTGGTTATGCAACACCAACACAAGTGTGGAAAGTGGTTTTGCATCACTAGCCCAAGTGTGTCAAGTGGGTTTGCAACACTAACACAGGTGGGGAAAGTGGTTTTCAACGCGAACACAAGTGCGAAAAGTAGTTTCTACACTAACACAAGTGCGGAAAGTGATTTTGCAACACGACTACAAGTGGGGAAAGTGGTTTTGCAACACTAATTCAAGTGCGGAAAGTGGTTCTGCAACACTAACACAAGTGTAAAAAGTGGTTTTGCATTGCCAGCACGAGTGTGGAAAGTGGTTATGCAACACCAACACAAGTGAGAAAAGTGGTTTTGCAAAACTAACCCAAGTGGGGAAAGTGGCTTTGCAATACTCACACAAGTGTGAAAAGTGGTTTTGTATTGATAGCACAAGTGTGGAAAGTGGTTATGCCACACCAACACAAGTGCAGAAAGTGGTTCTGCATCACCAACACAAGTGCAGAAAGTGGTTTTCAACGCCATCGCAAGTGCGGAAAGTGGTTTTCAACACTAACACAAGTGCGAAAAGTAGTTTTCTACACCAACACAAGTGCCGAAAGTGATCTTGCAACACGACCACAAGTGTGGAAAGTGGTTTTGCAACACTAAAACAAATGCGAAAATTGGATTTCAACACTTTCAGGAGAGGAAAAGTGGTTTTGCAACAATTACACAAGTGCGGAAAGTGATTTTGCAACACGACCACAAGTGGGGAAAGTGGTTTTGCAACACTAACGCAAGTGCGGAAAGTGGTTCTGCAACACTAACACAAGTGTAAAAAGTGGTTTTGCATTGCCAGCACAAGTGTGGAAAGTGGTTATGCAATACCAACACAAGTGAGAAAAGTGGTTTTCAACACCAACCCAAGTGTGATAAGTGGTTTTGCATCACAAGCAGAAGTGTGGAAAGTGGTTTTGCAAAACTAACCCAAGTGGGGAAAGTGGCTTTGCAATACTCACACAAGTGCGAAAAGTGGTTTTGCATTGATAGCACAAGTGTGGAAAGTGGTTATGCAACACCAACACAAGTGCAGAAAGTGGTTCTGCAACACCAACACAAGTGCAGAAAGTGGTTTTCAACGCCATCGCAAGTGCGGAAAGTGGTTTTCAACACGAACACAAGTGCGAAAAGTAGTTTTCTACACTAACACTAGTGCGGAAAGTGATTTTGCAACACGACTACAAGTGTGGAAAGTGCTTTTGCAACACTAAAACAAGTGCGAAAATTGGATTTCAACACTATGAGGAGAGGAAAAGTGGTTTTGCAACAATTACACAAGTGCGCAAAGTGGTTTTGCTTCACCAGCACAAGTGTGGAAAGTGGTTTTGCAACACGAACACAAGTGTGTAAAGTGGTTTTCAACATGAACGCAAGTGCGAAAAGTGCTTTTGCATTACTAGCACTAGTGTGGAAAGTGGTTTTGCAACACCAACACACGTGTGGAAAGTGGTTTTTCATCACTTGCACAAGTGTGGAATGTGGATTTGCAACACGAACAGAAGTGGGAAAAGTGGATTTCAACACTAAGAGGAGTGCGAAAAGTGGTCTTGCAACAATTACGAAGGGGCGAAAAGGGGTTTTTCAACAATTACACAAGTGCGAAAAGTGGTTTTGCATTGCCAGCACAAGTGTGGAAAGTGGTTATGCAACACTAACACAAGGGTGAAAAGTGGTTTTCAACGCAACCACAAGTGCGGAAAGTGGTTTTCAATGCAACCACAAGTGCGCAAAGTGGTTCTGCAGCACTAACACAAGTGTGAGAAGTGGTTTTCAACACGAATGCAAGTGCGAAAAGTGATTTTGCAACACGACCACAAGTGTGGAAAGTTGTTATGCAACACTAACACAAGGGTGAAAAGTGGTTTTCAACGCAACCACAAGTGCGGAAAATGGTTTTCAATGCAACCACAAGTGCGGAAAGTGGTTCTGCAGCACTAACACAAGTGTGAAAAGTGGTTTTCGACACAAACACAAGTGCGGAAAGTGTTTTTGCAATACTAACACAAGTGTGGAAAGTGGTTTTGCAACACTAAAACAAGTTCGAAAAGTGGATTTCAACACTATCAGGAGAGCGAAAAGTGGTTTTGCAACAATTACACAAGTGCGGAAAGTGGTTTTGCAACAATTACACAAGTGCCAAAAGTGGTTTTGCATTGCCAGCACAAGTGTGGAAAGTGGTTATCCAACACAAACACAAGTGCGAAAATCGTTTTGCATTACAAGCACAAGTGTGGAAAGTGGTTTTTCAACACCAACACAAGTGTGGAAAGTGGTTTTGCATGACTTGCACAAGTGTGGAAAGTGGTTTTGCAACACGAACAGAAGTGCGAAAAGTGGATTTTCAACACGAACAGGAGCGCGAAAAGTGGTTTTGCAACAATTACACAAGGGCGAAAAGTGGTTTTGCAACAATTACACAAGTGCGAAAAGTGATTTTGCATTGCCAGCACAAGTGTGGAAAGTGGTTATGCAACACCAACACAAGTATGGAAAGTGGTTTTGCATCACGAGCACAAGTGGGGAAAGTGGTTTTCAACACGAACACAAGTGCGAAAAGTAGTTTCTACACTAACACAAGTGCGGAAAGTGATTTTGCAACACGACTACAAGTGGGGAAAGTGGTTTTGCAACACTAACTCAAGTGCGGAAAGTGGTTCTGCAACACTAACACAAGTGTAAAAAGTGGTTTTGCATTGCCAGCACGAGTGTGGAAAGTGGTTATGCAACACCAACACAAGTGAGAAAAGTGGTTTTGCAAAACTAACCCAAGTGGGGAAAGTGGCTTTGCAATACTCACACAAGTGTGAAAAGTGGTTTTGTATTGATAGCACAAGTGTGGAAAGTGGTTATGCCACACCAACACAAGTGCAGAAAGTGGTTCTGCATCACCAACACAAGTGCAGAAAGTGGTTTTCAACGCCATCGCAAGTGCGGAAAGTGGTTCTGCAACACTAACACAAGTGTAAAAAGTGGTTTTGCATTGCCAGCACAAGTGTGGAAAGTGGTTATGCAATACCAACACAAGTGAGAAAAGTGGTTTTCAACATTAACACAAGTGCGGAAAGTGGTTCTGCAACACCAACCCAAGTGTGATAAGTGGTTTTGCATCACAAGCAGAAGTGTGGAAAGTGGTTTTGCAAAACTAACCCAAGTGGGGAAAGTGGCTTTGCAATACTCACACAAGTGCGAAAAGTGGTTTTGCATTGATAGCACAAGTGTGGAAAGTGGTTATGCAACACCAACACAAGTGCAGAAAGTGGTTCTGCAACACCAACACAAGTGCAGAAAGTGGTTTTCAACGCCATCGCAAGTGCGGAAAGTGGTTTTCAACACGAACACAAGTGCGAAAAGTAGTTTTCTACACTAACACTAGTGCGGAAAGTGATTTTGCAACACGACTACAAGTGTGGAAAGTGGTTTTGCAACACTAAAACAAGTGCGAAAATTGGATTTCAACACTATGAGGAGAGGAAAAGTGGTTTTGCAACAATTACACAAGTGCGCAAAGTGGTTTTGCTTCACCAGCACAAGTGTGGAAAGTGGTTTTGCAACACCAACACAAGTGTAGAAAGTGGTTCTGCAACACGAATACAAGTGTGTAAAGTGGTTTTCAACACGAACGCAAGTGCAAAAAGTGATTTTGCAACACGACCACAAGTGTGGAAAGTTGTTATGCAACACTAACACAAGGGTGAAAAGTGGTTTTCAACGCAACCACAAGTGCGGAAAGTGGTTTTCAATGCAACCACAAGTGCGGAAAGTGGTTCTGCAGCACGAACACAAGTGTGAAAAGTGGTTTTCGACACAAACACATGTGCGGAAAGTGTTTTTGCAATACTAACACAAGTGTGGAAAGTGGTTTTGCAACACCAAAACAAGTTCGAAAAGTGGATTTCAACACTATCAGGAGAGCGAAAAGTGGTTTTGCAACAATTACACAAGTGCGGAAAGTGGTTTTGCAACAATTACACAAGTGCCAAAAGTGGTTTTGCATTGCCAGCACAAGTGTGGAAAGTGGTTATCCAACACAAACACAAGTGCGAAAATCGTTTTGCATTACAAGCACAAGTGTGGAAAGTGGTTTTTCAACACCAACACAAGTGTGGAAAGTGGCTTTGCATGACTTGCACAAGTGTGGAAAGTGGTTTTGCAACACGAACAGAAGTGCAAAAAGTGGATTTCAACACGAACAGGAGCGCGAAAAGTGGTTTTGCAACAATTACAGAAGGGCGAAAAGTGGTTTTGCAACAATTACACAAGTGCGAAAAGTGATTTTGCATTGCCAGCACAAGTGTGGAAAGTGGTTATGCAACACCAACACAAGTGTGGAAAGTGGTTTTGCATCACGAGCACAAGTGGGGAAAGTGGTTTTCAACACGAACACAAGTGCGAAAAGTAGTTTCTACACTAACACAAGTGCGGAAAGTGATTTTGCAACACGACTACAAGTGGGGAAAGTGGTTTTGCAACACTAACTCAAGTGCGGAAAGTGGTTCTGCAACACTAACACAAGTGTAAAAAGTGGTTTTGCATTGCCAGCACAAGTGTGGAAAGTGGTTATGCAACACCAACACAAGTGAGAAAAGTGGTTTTGCAAAACTAACCCAAGTGGGGAAAATGGCTTTGCAATACTCACACAAGTGTGAAAAGTGGTTTGTATTGATAGCACAAGTGTGGAAAGTGGTTATGCCACACCAACACAAGTGCAGAAAGTGGTTCTGCATCACCAACACAAGTGCAGAAAGTGGTTTTCAACACCATCGCAAGTGCGGAAAGTGGTTTTCAACACTAACACAAGTGCGAAAAGTAGTTTTCTACACCAACACAAGTGCCGAAAGTGATTTTGCAACACGACCACAAGTGTGTAAAGTGGTTTTGCAACACTAAAACAAGTGCGAAAATTGGATTTCAACACTATCAGGAGAGGAAAAGTGGTTTTGCAACAATTACACAAGTGCGCAAATTGGTTTTGCTTCACCAGCACAAGTGTGGAAAGTGGTTTTGCAACACCAACACAAGTGTGGAAAGTGGTTCTGCAACACGAACACAAGTGTGTAAAGTGGTTTTCAACATGAACGCAAGTGCGAAAAGTGCTTTTGCATTACTAGCACTAGTGTGGAAAGTGGTTTTGCAACACCAACACACGTGTGGAAAGTGGTTTTTCATCACTTGCACAAGTGTGGAATGTGGATTTGCAACACGAACAGAAGTGGGAAAAGTGGATTTCAACACTAAGAGGAGTGCGAAAAGTGGTCTTGCAACAATTACACAGGGGCGAAAAGGGGTTTTTCAACAATTACACAAGTGCGAAAAGTGGTTTTGCATTGCCAGCACAAGTGTGGAAAGTGGTTATGCAACACTAACACAAGGGTGAAAAGTGGTTTTCAACGCAACCACAAGTGCGGAAAGTGGTTTTCAATGCAACCACAAGTGCGCAAAGTGGTTCTGCAGCACTAACACAAGTGTGAGAAGTGGTTTTCGACACAAACACAAGTGCGGAAAGTGGTTTTGCAATACTAACACAAGTGTGGAAAGTGGTTTTGCAACACTAAAACAAGTTCGAAAAGTGGATTTCAACACTATCAGGAGAGCGAAAAGTGGTTTTGCAACAATTACACAAGTGCGGAAAGTGGTTTTGCAACAATTACACAAGTGCGAAAAGTAGTTTTCTACACCAACACAGGTGCCGAAAGTGATTTTGCAACACGACCACAAGTGTGTAAAGTGGTTTTGCAACACTAAAACAAGTGCGAAAATTGGATTTCAACACTATCAGGAGAGGAAAAGTGGTTTTGCAACAATTACACAAGTGCGCAAATTGGTTTTGCTTCACCAGCACAAGTGTGGAAAGTGGTTTTGCAACACCAACACAAGTGTGGAAAGTGGTTCTGCAACACGAACACAAGTGTGTAAAGTGGTTTTCAACATGAACGCAAGTGCGAAAAGTGCTTTTGCATTACTAGCACTAGTGTAGAAAGTGGTTTTGCAACACCAACACACGTGTGGAAAGTGGTTTTTCATCACTTGCACAAGTGTGGAATGTGGATTTGCAACACGAACAGAAGTGGGAAAAGTGGATTTCAACACTAAGAGGAGTGCGAAAAGTGGTCTTGCAACAATTACACAGGGGCGAAAAGGGGTTTTTCAACAATTACACAAGTGCGAAAAGTGGTTTTGCATTGCCAGCACACGTGTGGAAAGTGGTTATGCAACACTAACACAAGGGTGAAAAGTGGTTTTCAACGCAACCACAAGTGCGGAAAGTGGTTTTCAATGCAACCACAAGTGCGCAAAGTGGTTCTGCAGCACTAACACAAGTGTGAGAAGTGGTTTTCGACACAAACACAAGTGCGGAAAGTGGTTCTGCAACACGAATACAAGTGTGTAAAGTGGTTTTCAACACGAACGCTAGTGCGAAAAGTGATTTTGCAACACGACCACAAGTGTGGAAAGTTGTTATGCAACACTAACACAAGGGTGAAAAGTGGTTTTCAACGCAACCACAAGTGCGGAAAATGGTTTTCAATGCAACCACAAGTGCGGAAAGTGGTTCTGCAGCACTAACACAAGTGTGAAAAGTGGTTTTCAACACAAACACAAGTGCGGAAAGTGTTTTTGCAATACTAACACAAGTGTGGAAAGTGGTTTTGCAACACTAAAACAAGTTCGAAAAGTGGATTTCAACACTATCAGGAGAGCGAAAAGTGGTTTTGCAACAATTACACAAGTGCGGAAAGTGGTTTTGCAACAATTACACAAGTGCCAAAAGTGGTTTTGCATTGCCAGCACAAGTGTGGAAAGTGGTTATCCAACACAAACACAAGTGCGAAAATCGTTTTGCATTACAAGCACAAGTGTGGAAAGTGGTTTTTCAACACCAATACAAGTGTGGAAAGTGGTTTTGCATGACTTGCACAAGTGTGGAAAGTGGTTTTGCAACACGAACAGAAGTGCGAAAAGTGGATTTCAACACGAACAGGAGCGCGAAAAGTGGTTTTGCAACAATTACACAAGGGCGAAAAGTGGTTTTGCAACAATTACACAAGTGCGAAAAGTGATTTTGCATTGCCAGCACAAGTGTGGAAAGTGGTTATGCAACACCAACACAAGTGTGGAAAGTGGTTTTGCATCACGAGCACAAGTGGGGAAAGTGGTTTTCAACACGAACACAAGTGCGAAAAGTAGTTTCTACACTAACACAAGTGCGGAAAGTGATTTTGCAACCCGACTACAAGTGGGGAAAGTGGTTTTGCAACACTAACTCAAGTGCGGAAAGTGGTTCTGCAACACTAACACAAGTGCGGAAAGTGGTTCTGCAACACTAACACAAGTGTAAAAAGTGGTTTTGCATTGCCAGCACGAGTGTGGAAAGTGGTTATGCAACACTAACACAAGTGGGGAAAGTGGCTTTGCAATACTCACACAAGTGTGAAAAGTGGTTTTGTATTGATAGCACAAGTGTGGAAAGTGGTTATGCCACACCAACACAATTGCAGAAAGTGGTTCTGCATCACCAACACAAGTGCAGAAAGTGGTTTTCAACACCATCGCAAGTGCGGAAAGTGGTTTTCAACACTAACACAAGTGCGAAAAGTAGTTTTCTACACCAACACAAGTGCCGAAAGTGATTTTGCAACACGACCACAAGTGTGTAAAGTGGTTTTGCAACACTAAAACAAGTGCGAAAATTGGATTTCAACACTATCAGGAGAGGAAAAGTGGTTTTGCAACAATTACACAAGTGCGCAAATTGGTTTTGCTTCACCAGCACAAGTGTGGAAAGTGGTTTTGCAACACCAACACAAGTGTGGAAAGTGGTTCTGCAACACGAACACAAGTGTGTAAAGTGGTTTTCAACATGAACGCAAGTGCGAAAAGTGCTTTTGCATTACTAGCACTAGTGTGGAAATTGGTTTTGCAACACCAACACACGTGTGGAAAGTGGTTTTTCATCACTTGCACAAGTGTGGAATGTGGATTTGCAACACGAACAGAAGTGGGAAAAGTGGATTTCAACACTAAGAGGAGTGCGAAAAGTGGTCTTGCAACAATTACACAGGGGCGAAAAGGGGTTTTTCAACAATTACACAAGTGCGAAAAGTGGTTTTTCATTGCCAGCACAAGTGTGGAAAGTGGTTATGCAACACTAACACAAGGGTGAAAAGTGGTTTTCAACGCAACCACAAGTGCGGAAAGTGGTTTTCAATGCAACCACAAGTGCGCAAAGTGGTTCTGCAGCACTAACACAAGTGTGAGAAGTGGTTTTCGACACAAACACAAGTGCGGAAAGTGGTTTTGCAATACTAACACAAGTGTCGAAAGTGGTTTTGCAACACTAAAACAAGTTCGAAAAGTGGATTTCAACACTATCAGGAGAGCGAAAAGTGGTTTTGCAACAATTACACAAGTGCGGAAAGTGGTTTTGCAACAATTACACAAGTGCCAAAAGTGGTTTTGCATTGCCAGCACAAGTGTGGAAAGTGGTTATCCAACACAAATACAAGTGCGAAAATCGTTTTGCATTACACAAGTGTGGAAAGTGGTTTTGCAACACTAACACAAGTGCTAAAAGTGGTTTTCAACGCAACCACAAGTGCAGAAAGTGGTTTTCAATGCAACCACAAGTGTGGAAAGTGGTTCTGCAACACTAATACAAGTGTGGAAAGTGGTTTTGCAACACGACCACAAGTGGGGAAAGTGGTTTTCAACACTAACAGGAGCGCGAAAAGTGGTTTTGCAACAATTAAACAAGGGCGAAAAGTGGTTTTGCAACAATTACACAGGGGCGAAAAGTAGTTTTGCAACAATTGCACAAGTGCGAAAAGTGGTTTTGCATTGCCAGCACAAGTGTGGAAAGTGGTTATGCAACACCAACACAAGTGTGGAAAGTGGTTTTGCATCACTAGCCCAAGTGTGTCAAGTGGGTTTGCAACACTAACACAGGTGGGGAAAGTGGTTTTCAACGCGAACACAAGTGCGAAAAGTAGTTTCTACACTAACACAAGTGCGGAAAGTGATTTTGCAACATGACTACAAGTGGGGAAAGTGGTTTTGCAACACTAATTCAAGTGTGGAAAGTGGTTCTGCAACACTAACACAAGTGTAAAAAGTGGTTTTGCATTGCCAGCACGAGTGTGGAAAGTGGTTATGCAACACCAACACAAGTGAGAAAAGTGGTTTTGCAAAACTAACCCAAGTGGGGAAAGTGGCTTTGCAATACTCACACAAGTGTGAAAAGTGGTTTTGTATTGATAGCACAAGTGTGGAAAGTGGTTATGCCACACCAACACAAGTGCAGAAAGTGGTTCTGCATCACCAACACAAGTGCAGAAAGTGGTTTTCAACGCCATCGCAAGTGCGGAAAGTGGTTTTCAACACTAACACAAGTGCGAAAAGTAGTTTTCTACACCAACACAAGTGCCGAAAGTGATCTTGCAACACGACCACAAGTGTGGAAAGTGGTTTTGCAACACTAAAACAAATGCGAAAATTGGATTTCAACACTTTCAGGAGAGGAAAAGTGGTTTTGCAACAATTACACAAGTGCGGAAAGTGATTTTGCAACACGACCACAAGTGGGGAAAGTGGTTTTGCAACACTAACGCAAGTGCGGAAAGTGGTTCTGCAACACTAACACAAGTGTAAAAAGTGGTTTTGCATTGCCAGCACAAGTGTGGAAAGTGGTTATGCAATACCAACACAAGTGAGAAAAGTGGTTTTCAACACTAACACAAGTGCGGAAAGTGGTTCTGCAACACCAACCCAAGTGTGATGAGTGGTTTTGCATCACAAGCAGAAGTGTGGAAAGTGGTTTTGCAAAACTAACCCAAATGGGGAAAGTGGCTTTGCAATACTCACACAAGTGCGAAAAGTGGTTTTGCATTGATAGCACAAGTGTGGAAAGTGGTTATGCAACACCAACACAAGTGCAGAAAGTGGTTCTGCAACACCAACGCAAGTGCAGAAAGTGGTTTTCAACGCCATCGCAAGTGCGGAAAGTGGTTTTCAACACGAACACAAGTGCGAAAAGTAGTTTTCTACACTAACACTAGTGCGGAAAGTGATTTTCCAACACGACTACAAGTGTGGAAAGTGGTTTTGCAACACTAAAACAAGGGCGAAAATTGGATTTCAACACTATGAGGAGAGGAAAAGTGGTTTTGCAACAATTACACAAGTGCGCAAAGTGGTTTTGCTTCACCAGCACAAGTGTGGAAAGTGGTTTTGCAACACCAACACAAGTGTAGAAAGTGGTTCTGCAACACGAATACAAGTGTGTAAAGTGGTTTTGCAACACGACCACAAGTGTGGAAAGTTGTTATGCAACACTAACACAAGGGTGAAAAGTGGTTTTCAACGCAACCACAAGTGCGGAAAGTGGTTTTCAATGCAACCACAAGTGCGGAAAGTGGTTCTGCAGCACGAACACAAGTGTGAAAAGTGGTTTTCGACACAAACACATGTGCAGAAAGTGTTTTTGCAATACTAACACAAGTGTGGAAAGTGGTTTTGCAACACTAAAACAAGTTCGAAAAGTGGCTTTCAACACTATCAGGAGAGCGAAAAGTGGTTTTGCAACAATTACACAAGTGCAGAAAGTGGTTTTGCAACAATTACACAAGTGCCAAAAGTGGTTTTGCATTGCCAGCACAAGTGTGGAAAGTGGTTATCCAACACAAACACAAGTGCGAAAATCGTTTTGCATTACAAGCACAAGTGTGGAAAGTGGTTTTTCAACACCAACACAAGTGTGGAAAGTGGTTTTGCATGACTTGCACAAGTGTGGAAAGTGGTTTTGCAACACGAACAGAAGTGCAAAAAGTGGATTTCAACACGAACAGGAGCGCGAAAAGTGGTTTTGCTACAATTACACAAGGGCGGAAAGTGGTTTTGCAACAATTACACAAGTGCGAAAAGTGATTTTGCATTGCCAGCACAAGTGTGGAAAGTGGTTATGCAACACCAACACAAGTGTGGAAAGTGGTTTTGCATCACGAGCACAAGTGGGGAAAGTGGTTTTCAACACGAACACAAGTGCGAAAAGTAGTTTCTACACTAACACAAGTGCGGAAAGTGATTTTGCAACACGACTACAAGTGGGGAAAGTGGTTTTGCAACACTAACTCAAGTGCGGAAAGTGGTTCTGCAACACTAACACAAGTGTAAAAAGTGGTTTTGCATTGCCAGCACAAGTGTGGAAAGTGGTTATGCAACACCAACACAAGTGAGAAAAGTGGTTTTGCAAAACTAACGCAAGTGGTGAAAATGGCTTTGCAATACTCACACAAGTGTGAAAAGTGGTTTGTATTGATAGCACAAGTGTGGAAAGTGGTTATGCCACACCAACACAAGTGCAGAAAGTGGTTCTGCATCACCAACACAAGTGCAGAAAGTGGTTTTCAACGCCATCGCAAGTGCGGAAAGTGGTTTTCAACACTAACACAAGTGCGAAAAGTAGTTTTCTACACCAACACAAGTGCCGAAAGTGATTTTGCAACACGATCACAAGTGTGTAAAGTGGTTTTGCAACACTAAAACAAGTGCGAAAATTGGATTTCAACACTATCAGGAGAGGAAAAGTGGTTTTGCAACAATTACACAAGTGTGCAAATTGGTTTTGCTTCACCAGCACAAGTGTGGAAAGTGGTTTTGCAACACCAACACAAGTGTGGAAAGTGGTTCTGCAACACGAACACAAGTGTGTAAAGTGGTTTTCAACATGAACGCAAGTGCGAAAAGTGCTTTTGCATTACTAGCACTAGTGTGGAAAGTGGTTTTGCAACACCAACACACGTGTGGAAAGTGGTTTTTCATCACTTGCACAAGTGTGGAATGTGGATTTGCAACACGAACAGAAGTGGGAAAAGTGGATTTCAACACTAAGAGGAGTGCGAAAAGTGGTCTTGCAACAATTACACAGGGGCGAGAAGGGGTTTTTCAACAATTACACAAGTGCGAAAAGTGGTTTTGCATTGCCAGCACAAGTGTGGAAAGTGGTTATGCAACACTAACACAAGGGTGAAAAGTGGTTTTCAACGCAACCACAAGTGCGGAAAGTGGTTTTCAATGCAACCACAAGTGCGCAAAGTGGTTCTGCAGCACTAACACAAGTGTGAGAAGTGGTTTTCGACACAAACACAAGTGCGGAAAGTGGTTTTGCAATACTAACACAAGTGTGGAAAGTGGTTTTGCAACACTAAAACAAGTTCGAAAAGTGGATTTCAACACTATCAGGAGAGCGAAAAGTGGTTTTGCAACAATTACACAAGTGCGGAAAGTGGTTTTGCAACAATTACACAAGTGCCAAAAGTGGTTTTGCATTGCCAGCACAAGTGTGGAAAGTGGTTATCCAACACAAATACAAGTGCGAAAATCGTTTTGCATTACACAAGTGTGGAAAGTGGTTTTGCAACACTAACACAAGTGCTAAAAGTGGTTTTCAACGCAACCACAAGTGCAGAAAGTGGTTTTCAATGCAACCACAAGTGTGGAAAGTGGTTCTGCAACACTAATACAAGTGTGGAAAGTGCTTTTGCAACACGAGCACAAGTGGGGAAAGTGGTTTTCAACACTAACAGGAGCGCGAAAAGTGGTTTTGCAACAATTAAACAAGGGCGAAAAGTGGTTTTGCAACAATTACACAGGGGCGAAAAGTAGTTTTGCAACAATTGCACAAGTGCGAAAAGTGGTTTTGCATTGCCAGCACAAGTGTGGAAAGTGGTTATGCAACACCAACACAAGTGTGGAAAGTGGTTTTGCATCACTAGCCCAAGTGTGTCAAGTGGGTTTGCAACACTAACACAGGTGGGGAAAGTGGTTTTCAACGCGAACACAAGTGCGAAAAGTAGTTTCTACACTAACACAAGTGCGGAAAGTGATTTTGCAACACGACTACAAGTGGGGAAAGTGGTTTTGCAACACTAATTCAAGTGCGGAAAGTGGTTCTGCAACACTAACACAAGTGTAAAAAGTGGTTTTGCATTGCCAGCACGAGTGTGGAAAGTGGTTATGCAACACCAACACAAGTGAGAAAAGTGGTTTTGCAAAACTAACCCAAGTGGGGAAAGTGGCTTTGCAATACTCACACAAGTGTGAAAAGTGGTTTTGTATTGATAGCACAAGTGTGGAAAGTGGTTATGCCACACCAACACAAGTGCAGAAAGTGGTTCTGCATCACCAACACAAGTGCAGAAAGTGGTTTTCAACGCCATCGCAAGTGCGGAAAGTGGTTTTCAACACTAACACAAGTGCGAAAAGTAGTTTTCTACACCAACACAAGTGCCGAAAGTGATCTTGCAACACGACCACAAGTGTGGAAAGTGGTTTTGCAACACTAAAACAAATGCGAAAATTGGATTTCAACACTTTCAGGAGAGGAAAAGTGGTTTTGCAACAATTACACAAGTGCGGAAAGTGATTTTGCAACACGACCACAAGTGGGGAAAGTGGTTTTGCAACACTAACGCAAGTGCGGAAAGTGGTTCTGCAACACTAACACAAGTGTAAAAAGTGGTTTTGCATTGCCAGCACAAGTGTGGAAAGTGGTTATGCAATACCAACACAAGTGAGAAAAGTGGTTTTCAACACCAACCCTGGTGTGATAAGTGGTTTTGCATCACAAGCAGAAGTGTGGAAAGTGGTTTTGCAAAACTAACCCAAGTGGGGAAAGTGGCTTTGCAATACTCACACAAGTGCGAAAAGTGGTTTTGCATTGATAGCACAAGTGTGGAAAGTGGTTTTGCATTGCCAGCACAAGTGTGGAAAGTGGTTATGCAACACTAACACAAGGGTGAAAAGTGGTTTTCAACGCAACCACAAGTGCGGAAAGTGGTTTTCAATGCAACCACAAGTGCGCAAAGTGGTTCTGCAGCACTAACACAAGTGTGAGAAGTGGTTTTCAACACGAATGCAAGTGCGAAAAGTGATTTTGCAACACGACCACAAGTGTGGAAAGTTGTTTTGCAACACTAACACAAGGGTGAAAAGTGGTTTTCAACGCAACCACAAGTGCGGAAAATGGTTTTCAATGCAACCACAAGTGCGGAAAGTGGTTCTGCAGCACTAACACAAGTGTGAAAAGTGGTTTTCGACACAAACACAAGTGCGGAAAGTGTTTTTGCAATACTAACACAAGTGTGGAAAGTGGTTTTGCAACACTAAAACAAGTTCGAAAAGTGGATTTCAACACTATCAGGAGAGCGAAAAGTGGTTTTGCAACAATTACACAAGTGCGGAAAGTGGTTTTGCAACAATTACACAAGTGCCAAAAGTGGTTTTGCATTGCCAGCACAAGTGTGGAAAGTGGTTATCCAACACAAACACAAGTGCGAAAATCGTTTTGCATTACAAGCACAAGTGTGGAAAGTGGTTTTTCAACACCAACACAAGTGTGGAAAGTGGTTTTGCATGACTTGCACAAGTGTGGAAAGTGGTTTTGCAACACGAACAGAAGTGCGAAAAGTGGATTTTCAACACGAACAGGAGCGCGAAAAGTGGTTTTGCAACAATTACACAAGGGCGAAAAGTGGTTTTGCAACAATTACACAAGTGCGAAAAGTGATTTTGCATTGCCAGCACAAGTGTGGAAAGTGGTTATGCAACACCAACACAAGTATGGAAAGTGGTTTTGCATCACGAGCACAAGTGGGGAAAGTGGTTTTCAACACGAACACAAGTGCGAAAAGTAGTTTCTACACTAACACAAGTGCGGAAAGTGATTTTGCAACACGACTACAAGTGGGGAAAGTGGTTTTGCAACACTAACTCAAGTGCGGAAAGTGGTTCTGCAACACTAACACAAGTGTAAAAAGTGGTTTTGCATTGCCAGCACGAGTGTGGAAAGTGGTTATGCAACACCAACACAAGTGAGAAAAGTGGTTTTGCAAAACTAACCCAAGTGGGGAAAGTGGCTTTGCAATACTCACACAAGTGTGAAAAGTGGTTTTGTATTGATAGCACAAGTGTGGAAAGTGGTTATGCCACACCAACACAAGTGCAGAAAGTGGTTCTGCATCACCAACACAAGTGCAGAAAGTGGTTTTCAACGCCATCGCAAGTGCGGAAAGTGGTTCTGCAACACTAACACAAGTGTAAAAAGTGGTTTTGCATTGCCAGCACAAGTGTGGAAAGTGGTTATGCAATACCAACACAAGTGAGAAAAGTGGTTTTCAACATTAACACAAGTGCGGAAAGTGGTTCTGCAACACCAACCCAAGTGTGATAAGTGGTTTTGCATCACAAGCAGAAGTGTGGAAAGTGGTTTTGCAAAACTAACCCAAGTGGGGAAAGTGGCTTTGCAATACTCACACAAGTGCGAAAAGTGGTTTTGCATTGATAGCACAAGTGTGGAAAGTGGTTATGCAACACCAACACAAGTGCAGAAAGTGGTTCTGCAACACCAACACAAGTGCAGAAAGTGGTTTTCAACGCCATCGCAAGTGCGGAAAGTGGTTTTCAACACGAACACAAGTGCGAAAAGTAGTTTTCTACACTAACACTAGTGCGGAAAGTGATTTTGCAACACGACTACAAGTGTGGAAAGTGGTTTTGCAACACTAAAACAAGTGCGAAAATTGGATTTCAACACTATGAGGAGAGGAAAAGTGGTTTTGCAACAATTACACAAGTGCGCAAAGTGGTTTTGCTTCACCAGCACAAGTGTGGAAAGTGGTTTTGCAACACCAACACAAGTGTAGAAAGTGGTTCTGCAACACGAATACAAGTGTGTAAAGTGGTTTTCAACACGAACGCAAGTGCAAAAAGTGATTTTGCAACACGACCACAAGTGTGGAAAGTTGTTATGCAACACTAACACAAGGGTGAAAAGTGGTTTTCAACGCAACCACAAGTGCGGAAAGTGGTTTTCAATGCAACCACAAGTGCGGAAAGTGGTTCTGCAGCACGAACACAAGTGTGAAAAGTGGTTTTCGACACAAACACATGTGCGGAAAGTGTTTTTGCAATACTAACACAAGTGTGGAAAGTGGTTTTGCAACACCAAAACAAGTTCGAAAAGTGGATTTCAACACTATCAGGAGAGCGAAAAGTGGTTTTGCAACAATTACACAAGTGCGGAAAGTGGTTTTGCAACAATTACACAAGTGCCAAAAGTGGTTTTGCATTGCCAGCACAAGTGTGGAAAGTGGTTATCCAACACAGACACAAGTGCGAAAATCGTTTTGCATTACAAGCACAAGTGTGGAAAGTGGTTTTTCAACACCAACACAAGTGTGGAAAGTGGCTTTGCATGACTTGCACAAGTGTGGAAAGTGGTTTTGCAACACGAACAGAAGTGCAAAAAGTGGATTTCAACACGAACAGGAGCGCGAAAAGTGGTTTTGCAACAATTACACAAGGGCGAAAAGTGGTTTTGCAACAATTACACAAGTGCGAAAAGTGATTTTGCATTGCCAGCACAAGTGTGGAAAGTGGTTATGCAACACCAACACAAGTGTGGAAAGTGGTTTTGCATCACGAGCACAAGTGGGGAAAGTGGTTTTCAACACGAACACAAGTGCGAAAAGTAGTTTCTACACTAACACAAGTGCGGAAAGTGATTTTGCAACACGACTACAAGTGGGGAAAGTGGTTTTGCAACACTAACTCAAGTGCGGAAAGTGGTTCTGCAACACTAACACAAGTGTAAAAAGTGGTTTTGCATTGCCAGCACAAGTGTGGAAAGTGGTTATGCAACACCAACACAAGTGAGAAAAGTGGTTTTGCAAAACTAACCCAAGTGGGGAAAATGGCTTTGCAATACTCACACAAGTGTGAAAAGTGGTTTGTATTGATAGCACAAGTGTGGAAAGTGGTTATGCCACACCAACACAAGTGCAGAAAGTGGTTCTGCATCACCAACACAAGTGCAGAAAGTGGTTTTCAACACCATCGCAAGTGCGGAAAGTGGTTTTCAACACTAACACAAGTGCGAAAAGTAGTTTTCTACACCAACACAAGTGCCGAAAGTGATTTTGCAACACGACCACAAGTGTGTAAAGTGGTTTTGCAACACTAAAACAAGTGCGAAAATTGGATTTCAACACTATCAGGAGAGGAAAAGTGGTTTTGCAACAATTACACAAGTGCGCAAATTGGTTTTGCTTCACCAGCACAAGTGTGGAAAGTGGTTTTGCAACACCAACACAAGTGTGGAAAGTGGTTCTGCAACACGAACACAAGTGTGTAAAGTGGTTTTCAACATGAACGCAAGTGCGAAAAGTGCTTTTGCATTACTAGCACTAGTGTGGAAAGTGGTTTTGCAACACCAACACACGTGTGGAAAGTGGTTTTTCATCACTTGCACAAGTGTGGAATGTGGATTTGCAACACGAACAGAAGTGGGAAAAGTGGATTTCAACACTAAGAGGAGTGCGAAAAGTGGTCTTGCAACAATTACACAGGGGCGAAAAGGGGTTTTTCAACAATTACACAAGTGCGAAAAGTGGTTTTGCATTGCCAGCACAAGTGTGGAAAGTGGTTATGCAACACTAACACAAGGGTGAAAAGTGGTTTTCAACGCAACCACAAGTGCGGAAAGTGGTTTTCAATGCAACCACAAGTGCGCAAAGTGGTTCTGCAGCACTAACACAAGTGTGAGAAGTGGTTTTCGACACAAACACAAGTGCGGAAAGTGGTTTTGCAATACTAACACAAGTGTGGAAAGTGGTTTTGCAACACTAAAACAAGTTCGAAAAGTGGATTTCAACACTATCAGGAGAGCGAAAAGTGGTTTTGCAACAATTACACAAGTGCGGAAAGTGGTTTTGCAACAATTACACAAGTGCGAAAAGTAGTTTTCTACACCAACACAGGTGCCGAAAGTGATTTTGCAACACGACCACAAGTGTGTAAAGTGGTTTTGCAACACTAAAACAAGTGCGAAAATTGGATTTCAACACTATCAGGAGAGGAAAAGTGGTTTTGCAACAATTACACAAGTGCGCAAATTGGTTTTGCTTCACCAGCACAAGTGTGGAAAGTGGTTTTGCAACACCAACACAAGTGTGGAAAGTGGTTCTGCAACACGAACACAAGTGTGTAAAGTGGTTTTCAACATGAACGCAAGTGCGAAAAGTGCTTTTGCATTACTAGCACTAGTGTAGAAAGTGGTTTTGCAACACCAACACACGTGTGGAAAGTGGTTTTTCATCACTTGCACAAGTGTGGAATGTGGATTTGCAACACGAACAGAAGTGGGAAAAGTGGATTTCAACACTAAGAGGAGTGCGAAAAGTGGTCTTGCAACAATTACACAGGGGCGAAAAGGGGTTTTTCAACAATTACACAAGTGCGAAAAGTGGTTTTGCATTGCCAGCACACGTGTGGAAAGTGGTTATGCAACACTAACACAAGGGTGAAAAGTGGTTTTCAACGCAACCACAAGTGCGGAAAGTGGTTTTCAATGCAACCACAAGTGCGCAAAGTGGTTCTGCAGCACTAACACAAGTGTGAGAAGTGGTTTTCGACACAAACACAAGTGCGGAAAGTGGTTCTGCAACACGAATACAAGTGTGTAAAGTGGTTTTCAACACGAACGCCAGTGCGAAAAGTGATTTTGCAACACGACCACAAGTGTGGAAAGTTGTTATGCAACACTAACACAAGGGTGAAAAGTGGTTTTCAACGCAACCACAAGTGCGGAAAATGGTTTTCAATGCAACCACAAGTGCGGAAAGTGGTTCTGCAGCACTAACACAAGTGTGAAAAGTGGTTTTCAACACAAACACAAGTGCGGAAAGTGTTTTTGCAATACTAACACAAGTGTGGAAAGTGGTTTTGCAACACTAAAACAAGTTCGAAAAGTGGATTTCAACACTATCAGGAGAGCGAAAAGTGGTTTTGCAACAATTACACAAGTGCGGAAAGTGGTTTTGCAACAATTACACAAGTGCCAAAAGTGGTTTTGCATTGCCAGCACAAGTGTGGAAAGTGGTTATCCAACACAAACACAAGTGCGAAAATCGTTTTGCATTACAAGCACAAGTGTGGAAAGTGGTTTTTCAACACCAATACAAGTGTGGAAAGTGGTTTTGCATGACTTGCACAAGTGTGGAAAGTGGTTTTGCAACACGAACAGAAGTGCGAAAAGTGGATTTCAACACGAACAGGAGCGCGAAAAGTGGTTTTGCAACAATTACATAAGGGCGAAAAGTGGTTTTGCAACAATTACACAAGTGCGAAAAGTGATTTTGCATTGCCAGCACAAGTGTGGAAAGTGGTTATGCAACACCAACACAAGTGTGGAAAGTGGTTTTGCATCACGAGCACAAGTGGGGAAAGTGGTTTTCAACACGAACACAAGTGCGAAAAGTAGTTTCTACACTAACACAAGTGCGGAAAGTGATTTTGCAACCCGACTACAAGTGGGGAAAGTGGTTTTGCAACACTAACTCAAGTGCGGAAAGTGGTTCTGCAACACTAACACAAGTGCGGAAAGTGGTTCTGCAACACTAACACAAGTGTAAAAAGTGGTTTTGCATTGCCAGCACGAGTGTGGAAAGTGGTTATGCAACACCAACACAAGTGAGAAAAGTGGTTTTGCAAAACTAACCCAAGTGGGGAAAGTGGCTTTGCAATACTCACACAAGTGTGAAAAGTGGTTTTGTATTGATAGCACAAGTGTGGAAAGTGGTTATGCCACACCAACACAAGTGCAGAAAGTGGTTCTGCATCACTAACACAAGTGCAGAAAGTGGTTTTCAACACCATCGCAAGTGCGGAAAGTGGTTTTCAACACTAACACAAGTGCGAAAAGTAGTTTTCTACACCAACACAAGTGCCGAAAGTGATTTTGCAACACGACCACAAGTGTGTAAAGTGGTTTTGCAACACTAAAACAAGTGCGAAAATTGGATTTCAACACTATCAGGAGAGGAAAAGTGGTTTTGCAACAATTACACAAGTGCGCAAATTGGTTTTGCTTCACCAGCACAAGTGTGGAAAGTGGTTTTGCAACACCAACACAAGTGTGGAAAGTGGTTCTGCAACACGAACACAAGTGTGTAAAGTGGTTTTCAACATGAACGCAAGTGCGAAAAGTGCTTTTGCATTACTAGCACTAGTGTGGAAAGTGGTTTTGCAACACCAACACACGTGTGGAAAGTGGTTTTTCATCACTTGCACAAGTGTGGAATGTGGATTTGCAACACGAACAGAAGTGGGAAAAGTGGATTTCAACACTAAAAGGAGTGCGAAAAGTGGTCTTGCAACAATTACACAGGGGCGAAAAGGGGTTTTTCAACAATTACACAAGTGCGAAAAGTGGTTTTGCATTGCCAGCACAAGTGTGGAAAGTGGTTATGCAACACTAACACAAGGGTGAAAAGTGGTTTTCAACGCAACCACAAGTGCGGAAAGTGGTTTTCAATGCAACCACAAGTGCGCAAAGTGGTTCTGCAGCACTAACACAAGTGTGAGAAGTGGTTTTCGACACAAACACAAGTGCGGAAAGTGGTTTTGCAATACTAACACAAGTGTCGAAAGTGGTTTTGCAACACTAAAACAAGTTCGAAAAGTGGATTTCAACACTATCAGGAGAGCGAAAAGTGGTTTTGCAACAATTACACAAGTGCGGAAAGTGGTTTTGCAACAATTACACAAGTGCCAAAAGTGGTTTTGCATTGCCAGCACAAGTGTGGAAAGTGGTTATCCAACACAAATACAAGTGCGAAAATCGTTTTGCATTACACAAGTGTGGAAAGTGGTTTTGCAACACTAACACAAGTGCTAAAAGTGGTTTTCAACGCAACCACAAGTGCAGAAAGTGGTTTTCAATGCAACCACAAGTGTGGAAAGTGGTTCTGCAACACTAATACAAGTGTGGAAAGTGGTTTTGCAACACGACCACAAGTGGGGAAAGTGGTTTTCAACACTAACAGGAGCGCGAAAAGTGGTTTTGCAACAATTAAACAAGGGCGAAAAGTGGTTTTGCAACAATTACACAGGGGCGAAAAGTAGTTTTGCAACAATTGCACAAGTGCGAAAAGTGGTTTTGCATTGCCAGCACAAGTGTGGAAAGTGGTTATGCAACACCAACACAAGTGTGGAAAGTGGTTTTGCATCACTAGCCCAAGTGTGTCAAGTGGGTTTGCAACACTAACACAGGTGGGGAAAGTGGTTTTCAACGCGAACACAAGTGCGAAAAGTAGTTTCTACACTAACACAAGTGCGGAAAGTGATTTTGCAACATGACTACAAGTGGGGAAAGTGGTTTTGCAACACTAATTCAAGTGTGGAAAGTGGTTCTGCAACACTAACACAAGTGTAAAAAGTGGTTTTGCATTGCCAGCACGAGTGTGGAAAGTGGTTATGCAACACCAACACAAGTGAGAAAAGTGGTTTTGCAAAACTAACCCAAGTGGGGAAAGTGGCTTTGCAATACTCACACAAGTGTGAAAAGTGGTTTTGTATTGATAGCACAAGTGTGGAAAGTGGTTATGCCACACCAACACAAGTGCAGAAAGTGGTTCTGCATCACCAACACAAGTGCAGAAAGTGGTTTTCAACGCCATCGCAAGTGCGGAAAGTGGTTTTCAACACTAACACAAGTGCGAAAAGTAGTTTTCTACACCAACACAAGTGCCGAAAGTGATCTTGCAACACGACCACAAGTGTGGAAAGTGGTTTTGCAACACTAAAACAAATGCGAAAATTGGATTTCAACACTTTCAGGAGAGGAAAAGTGGTTTTGCAACAATTACACAAGTGCGGAAAGTGATTTTGCAACACGACCACAAGTGGGGAAAGTGGTTTTGCAACACTAACGCAAGTGCAGAAAGTGGTTCTGCAACACTAACACAAGTGTAAAAAGTGGTTTTGCATTGCCAGCACAAGTGTGGAAAGTGGTTATGCAATACCAACACAAGTGAGAAAAGTGGTTTTCAACACTAACACAAGTGCGGAAAGTGGTTCTGCAACACCAACCCAAGTGTGATGAGTGGTTTTGCATCACAAGCAGAAGTGTGGAAAGTGGTTTTGCAAAACTAACCCAAATGGGGAAAGTGGCTTTGCAATACTCACACAAGTGCGAAAAGTGGTTTTGCATTGATAGCACAAGTGTGGAAAGTGGTTATGCAACACCAACACAAGTGCAGAAAGTGGTTCTGCAACACCAACACAAGTGCAGAAAGTGGTTTTCAACGCCATCGCAAGTGCGGAAAGTGGTTTTCAACACGAACACAAGTGCGAAAAGTAGTTTTCTACACTAACACTAGTGCGGAAAGTGATTTTCCAACACGACTACAAGTGTGGAAAGTGGTTTTGCAACACTAAAACAAGGGCGAAAATTGGATTTCAACACTATGAGGAGAGGAAAAGTGGTTTTGCAACAATTACACAAGTGCGCAAAGTGGTTTTGCTTCACCAGCACAAGTGTGGAAAGTGGTTTTGCAACACCAACACAAGTGTAGAAAGTGGTTCTGCAACACGAATACAAATGTGTAAAGTGGTTTTCAACACGAACGCAAGTGCGAAAAGTGATTTTGCAACACGACCACAAGTGTGGAAAGTTGTTATGCAACACTAACACAAGGGTGAAAAGTGGTTTTCAACGCAACCACAAGTGCGGAAAGTGGTTTTCAATGCAACCACAAGTGCGGAAAGTGGTTCTGCAGCACGAACACAAGTGTGAAAAGTGGTTTTCGACACAAACACATGTGCAGAAAGTGTTTTTGCAATACTAACACAAGTGTGGAAAGTGGTTTTGCAACACTAAAACAAGTTCGAAAAGTGGCTTTCAACACTATCAGGAGAGCGAAAAGTGGTTTTGCAACAATTACACAAGTGCAGAAAGTGGTTTTGCAACAATTACACAAGTGCCAAAAGTGGTTTTGCATTGCCAGCACAAGTGTGGAAAGTGGTTATCCAACACAAACACAAGTGCGAAAATCGTTTTGCATTACAAGCACAAGTGTGGAAAGTGGTTTTTCAACACCAACACAAGTGTGGAAAGTGGTTTTGCATGACTTGCACAAGTGTGGAAAGTGGTTTTGCAACACGAACAGAAGTGCAAAAAGTGGATTTCAACACGAACAGGAGCGCGAAAAGTGGTTTTGCAACAATTACACAAGGGCGGAAAGTGGTTTTGCAACAATTACACAAGTGCGAAAAGTGATTTTGCATTGCCAGCACAAGTGTGGAAAGTGGTTATGCAACACCAACACAAGTGTGGAAAGTGGTTTTGCATCACGAGCACAAGTGGGGAAAGTGGTTTTCAACACGAACACAAGTGCGAAAAGTAGTTTCTACACTAACACAAGTGCGGAAAGTGATTTTGCAACACGACTACAAGTGGGGAAAGTGGTTTTGCAACACTAACTCAAGTGCGGAAAGTGGTTCTGCAACACTAACACAAGTGTAAAAAGTGGTTTTGCATTGCCAGCACAAGTGTGGAAAGTGGTTATGCAACACCAACACAAGTGAGAAAAGTGGTTTTGCAAAACTAACGCAAGTGGTGAAAATGGCTTTGCAATACTCACACAAGTGTGAAAAGTGGTTTGTATTGATAGCACAAGTGTGGAAAGTGGTTATGCCACACCAACACAAGTGCAGAAAGTGGTTTTCAACGCCATCGCAAGTGCGGAAAGTGGTTTTCAACACTAACACAAGTGCGAAAAGTAGTTTTCTACACCAACACAAGTGCCGAAAGTGATTTTGCAACACGATCACAAGTGTGTAAAGTGGTTTTGCAACACTAAAACAAGTGCGAAAATTGGATTTCAACACTATCAGGAGAGGAAAAGTGGTTTTGCAACAATTACACAAGTGCGCAAATTGGTTTTGCTTCACCAGCACAAGTGTGGAAAGTGGTTTTGCAACACCAACACAAGTGTGGAAAGTGGTTCTGCAACACGAACACAAGTGTGTAAAGTGGTTTTCAACATGAACGCAAGTGCGAAAAGTGCTTTTGCATTACTAGCACTAGTGTGGAAAGTGGTTTTGCAACACCAACACACGTGTGGAAAGTGGTTTTTCATCACTTGCACAAGTGTGGAATGTGGATTTGCAACACGAACAGAAGTGGGAAAAGTGGATTTCAACACTAAGAGGAGTGCGAAAAGTGGTCTTGCAACAATTACACAGGGGCGAGAAGGGGTTTTTCAACAATTACACAAGTGCGAAAAGTGGTTTTGCATTGCCAGCACAAGTGTGGAAAGTGGTTATGCAACACTAACACAAGGGTGAAAAGTGGTTTTCAACGCAACCACAAGTGCGGAAAGTGGTTTTCAATGCAACCACAAGTGCGCAAAGTGGTTCTGCAGCACTAACACAAGTGTGAGAAGTGGTTTTCGACACAAACACAAGTGCGGAAAGTGTTTTTGCAATACTAACACAAGTGTGGAAAGTGGTTTTGCAACACTAAAACAAGTTCGAAAAGTGGATTTCAACACTATCAGGAGAGCGAAAAGTGGTTTTGCAACAATTACACAAGTGCGGAAAGTGGTTTTGCAACAATTACACAAGTGCCAAAAGTGGTTTTGCATTGCCAGCACAAGTGTGGAAAGTGGTTATCCAACACAAATACAAGTGCGAAAATCGTTTTGCATTACAAGCACAAGTGTGGAAAGTGGTTTTTCAACACCAACACAAGTGTGGAAAGTGGTTTTGCATGACTTGCACAAGTGTGGAAAGTGGTTTTGCAACACGAACAGAAGTGCGAAAAGTGGATTTTCAACACGAACAGGAGCGCGAAAAGTGGTTTTGCAACAATTACACAAGGGCGAAAAGTGGTTTTGCAACAATTACACAAGTGCGAAAAGTGATTTTGCATTGCCAGCACAAGTGTGGAAAGTGGTTATGCAACACCAACACAAGTATGGAAAGTGGTTTTGCATCACGAGCACAAGTGGGGAAAGTGGTTTTCAACACGAACACAAGTGCGAAAAGTAGTTTCTACACTAACACAAGTGCGGAAAGTGATTTTGCAACACGACTACAAGTGGGGAAAGTGGTTTTGCAACACTAACTCAAGTGCGGAAAGTGGTTCTGCAACACTAACACAAGTGTAAAAAGTGGTTTTGCATTGCCAGCACGAGTGTGGAAAGTGGTTATGCAACACCAACACAAGTGAGAAAAGTGGTTTTGCAAAACTAACCCAAGTGGGGAAAGTGGCTTTGCAATACTCACACAAGTGTGAAAAGTGGTTTTGTATTGATAGCACAAGTGTGGAAAGTGGTTATGCCACACCAACACAAGTGCAGAAAGTGGTTCTGCATCACCAACACAAGTGCAGAAAGTGGTTTTCAACGCCATCGCAAGTGCGGAAAGTGGTTCTGCAACACTAACACAAGTGTAAAAAGTGGTTTTGCATTGCCAGCACAAGTGTGGAAAGTGGTTATGCAATACCAACACAAGTGAGAAAAGTGGTTTTCAACATTAACACAAGTGCGGAAAGTGGTTCTGCAACACCAACCCAAGTGTGATAAGTGGTTTTGCATCACAAGCAGAAGTGTGGAAAGTGGTTTTGCAAAACTAACCCAAGTGGGGAAAGTGGCTTTGCAATACTCACACAAGTGCGAAAAGTGGTTTTGCATTGATAGCACAAGTGTGGAAAGTGGTTATGCAACACCAACACAAGTGCAGAAAGTGGTTCTGCAACACCAACACAAGTGCAGAAAGTGGTTTTCAACGCCATCGCAAGTGCGGAAAGTGGTTTTCAACACGAACACAAGTGCGAAAAGTAGTTTTCTACACTAACACTAGTGCGGAAAGTGATTTTGCAACACGACTACAAGTGTGGAAAGTGGTTTTGCAACACTAAAACAAGTGCGAAAATTGGATTTCAACACTATGAGGAGAGGAAAAGTGGTTTTGCAACAATTACACAAGTGCGCAAAGTGGTTTTGCTTCACCAGCACAAGTGTGGAAAGTGGTTTTGCAACACCAACACAAGTGTAGAAAGTGGTTCTGCAACACGAATACAAGTGTGTAAAGTGGTTTTCAACACGAACGCAAGTGCAAAAAGTGATTTTGCAACACGACCACAAGTGTGGAAAGTTGTTATGCAACACTAACACAAGGGTGAAAAGTGGTTTTCAACGCAACCACAAGTGCGGAAAGTGGTTTTCAATGCAACCACAAGTGCGGAAAGTGGTTCTGCAGCACGAACACAAGTGTGAAAAGTGGTTTTCGACACAAACACATGTGCGGAAAGTGTTTTTGCAATACTAACACAAGTGTGGAAAGTGGTTTTGCAACACCAAAACAAGTTCGAAAAGTGGATTTCAACACTATCAGGAGAGCGAAAAGTGGTTTTGCAACAATTACACAAGTGCGGAAAGTGGTTTTGCAACAATTACACAAGTGCCAAAAGTGGTTTTGCATTGCCAGCACAAGTGTGGAAAGTGGTTATCCAACACAAACACAAGTGCGAAAATCGTTTTGCATTACAAGCACAAGTGTGGAAAGTGGTTTTTCAACACCAACACAAGTGTGGAAAGTGGCTTTGCATGACTTGCACAAGTGTGGAAAGTGGTTTTGCAACACGAACAGAAGTGCAAAAAGTGGATTTCAACACGAACAGGAGCGCGAAAAGTGGTTTTGCAACAATTACACAAGGGCGAAAAGTGGTTTTGCAACAATTACACAAGTGCGAAAAGTGATTTTGCATTGCCAGCACAAGTGTGGAAAGTGGTTATGCAACACCAACACAAGTGTGGAAAGTGGTTTTGCATCACGAGCACAAGTGGGGAAAGTGGTTTTCAACACGAACACAAGTGCGAAAAGTAGTTTCTACACTAACACAAGTGCGGAAAGTGATTTTGCAACACGACTACAAGTGGGGAAAGTGGTTTTGCAACACTAACTCAAGTGCGGAAAGTGGTTCTGCAACACTAACACAAGTGTAAAAAGTGGTTTTGCATTGCCAGCACAAGTGTGGAAAGTGGTTATGCAACACCAACACAAGTGAGAAAAGTGGTTTTGCAAAACTAACCCAAGTGGGGAAAATGGCTTTGCAATACTCACACAAGTGTGAAAAGTGGTTTGTATTGATAGCACAAGTGTGGAAAGTGGTTATGCCACACCAACACAAGTGCAGAAAGTGGTTCTGCATCACCAACACAAGTGCAGAAAGTGGTTTTCAACACCATCGCAAGTGCGGAAAGTGGTTTTCAACACTAACACAAGTGCGAAAAGTAGTTTTCTACACCAACACAAGTGCCGAAAGTGATTTTGCAACACGACCACAAGTGTGTAAAGTGGTTTTGCAACACTAAAACAAGTGCGAAAATTGGATTTCAACACTATCAGGAGAGGAAAAGTGGTTTTGCAACAATTACACAAGTGCGCAAATTGGTTTTGCTTCACCAGCACAAGTGTGGAAAGTGGTTTTGCAACACCAACACAAGTGTGGAAAGTGGTTCTGCAACACGAACACAAGTGTGTAAAGTGGTTTTCAACATGAACGCAAGTGCGAAAAGTGCTTTTGCATTACTAGCACTAGTGTGGAAAGTGGTTTTGCAACACCAACACACGTGTGGAAAGTGGTTTTTCATCACTTGCACAAGTGTGGAATGTGGATTTGCAACACGAACAGAAGTGGGAAAAGTGGATTTCAACACTAAGAGGAGTGCGAAAAGTGGTCTTGCAACAATTACACAGGGGCGAAAAGGGGTTTTTCAACAATTACACAAGTGCGAAAAGTGGTTTTTCATTGCCAGCACAAGTGTGGAAAGTGGTTATGCAACACTAACACAAGGGTGAAAAGTGGTTTTCAACGCAACCACAAGTGCGGAAAGTGGTTTTCAATGCAACCACAAGTGCGCAAAGTGGTTCTGCAGCACTAACACAAGTGTGAGAAGTGGTTTTCGACACAAACACAAGTGCGGAAAGTGGTTTTGCAATACTAACACAAGTGTCGAAAGTGGTTTTGCAACACTAAAACAAGTTCGAAATGTGGATTTCAACACTATCAGGAGAGCGAAAAGTGGTTTTGCAACAATTACACAAGTGCGGAAAGTGGTTTTGCAACAATTACACAAGTGCCAAAAGTGGTTTTGCATTGCCAGCACAAGTGTGGAAAGTGGTTATCCAACACAAATACAAGTGCGAAAATCGTTTTGCATTACACAAGTGTGGAAAGTGGTTTTGCAACACTAACACAAGTGCTAAAAGTGGTTTTCAACGCAACCACAAGTGCAGAAAGTGGTTTTCAATGCAACCACAAGTGTGGAAAGTGGTTCTGCAACACTAATACAAGTGTGGAAAGTGGTTTTGCAACACGACCACAAGTGGGGAAAGTGGTTTTCAACACTAACAGGAGCGCGAAAAGTGGTTTTGCAACAATTAAACAAGGGCGAAAAGTGGTTTTGCAACAATTACACAGGGGCGAAAAGTAGTTTTGCAACAATTGCACAAGTGCGAAAAGTGGTTTTGCATTGCCAGCACAAGTGTGGAAAGTGGTTATGCAACACCAACACAAGTGTGGAAAGTGGTTTTGCATCACTAGCCCAAGTGTGTCAAGTGGGTTTGCAACACTAACACAGGTGGGGAAAGTGGTTTTCAACGCGAACACAAGTGCGAAAAGTAGTTTCTACACTAACACAAGTGCGGAAAGTGATTTTGCAACATGACTACAAGTGGGGAAAGTGGTTTTGCAACACTAATTCAAGTGTGGAAAGTGGTTCTGCAACACTAACACAAGTGTAAAAAGTGGTTTTGCATTGCCAGCACGAGTGTGGAAAGTGGTTATGCAACACCAACACAAGTGAGAAAAGTGGTTTTGCAAAACTAACCCAAGTGGGGAAAGTGGCTTTGCAATACTCACACAAGTGTGAAAAGTGGTTTTGTATTGATAGCACAAGTGTGGAAAGTGGTTATGCCACACCAACACAAGTGCAGAAAGTGGTTCTGCATCACCAACACAAGTGCAGAAAGTGGTTTTCAACGCCATCGCAAGTGCGGAAAGTGGTTTTCAACACTAACACAAGTGCGAAAAGTAGTTTTCTACACCAACACAAGTGCCGAAAGTGATTTTGCAACACGACCACAAGTGGGGAAAGTGGTTTTGCAACACTAACGCAAGTGCGGAAAGTGGTTCTGCAACACTAACACAAGTGTAAAAAGTGGTTTTCAACGCCATCGCAAGTGCGGAAAGTGGTTTTCAACACTAACACAAGTGCGAAAAGTAGTTTTCTACACCAACACAAGTGCCGAAAGTGATCTTGCAACACGACCACAAGTGTGGAAAGTGGTTTTGCAACACTAAAACAAATGCGAAAATTGGATTTCAACACTTTCAGGAGAGGAAAAGTGGTTTTGCAACAATTACACAAGTGCGGAAAGTGATTTTGCAACACGACCACAAGTGGGGAAAGTGGTTTTGCAACACTAACGCAAGTGCGGAAAGTGGTTCTGCAACACTAACACAAGTGTAAAAAGTGGTTTTGCATTGCCAGCACAAGTGTGGAAAGTGGTTATGCAATACCAACACAAGTGAGAAAAGTGGTTTTCAACACTAACACAAGTGCGGAAAGTGGTTCTGCAACACCAACCCAAGTGTGATGAGTGGTTTTGCATCACAAGCAGAAGTGTGGAAAGTGGTTTTGCAAAACTAACCCAAATGGGGAAAGTGGCTTTGCAATACTCACACAAGTGCGAAAAGTGGTTTTGCATTGATAGCACAAGTGTGGAAAGTGGTTATGCAACACCAACACAAGTGCAGAAAGTGGTTCTGCAACACCAACACAAGTGCAGAAAGTGGTTTTCAACGCCATCGCAAGTGCGGAAAGTGGTTTTCAACACGAACACAAGTGCGAAAAGTAGTTTTCTACACTAACACTAGTGCGGAAAGTGATTTTCCAACACGACTACAAGTGTGGAAAGTGGTTTTGCAACACTAAAACAAGGGCGAAAATTGGATTTCAACACTATGAGGAGAGGAAAAGTGGTTTTGCAACAATTACACAAGTGCGCAAAGTGGTTTTGCTTCACCAGCACAAGTGTGGAAAGTGGTTTTGCAACACCAACACAAGTGTAGAAAGTGGTTCTGCAACACGAATACAAGTGTGTAAAGTGGTTTTGCAACACGACCACAAGTGTGGAAAGTTGTTATGCAACACTAACACAAGGGTGAAAAGTGGTTTTCAACGCAACCACAAGTGCGGAAAGTGGTTTTCAATGCAACCACAAGTGCGGAAAGTGGTTCTGCAGCACGAACACAAGTGTGAAAAGTGGTTTTCGACACAAACACATGTGCAGAAAGTGTTTTTGCAATACTAACACAAGTGTGGAAAGTGGTTTTGCAACACTAAAACAAGTTCGAAAAGTGGCTTTCAACACTATCAGGAGAGCGAAAAGTGGTTTTGCAACAATTACACAAGTGCAGAAAGTGGTTTTGCAACAATTACACAAGTGCCAAAAGTGGTTTTGCATTGCCAGCACAAGTGTGGAAAGTGGTTATCCAACACAAACACAAGTGCGAAAATCGTTTTGCATTACAAGCACAAGTGTGGAAAGTGGTTTTTCAACACCAACACAAGTGTGGAAAGTGGTTTTGCATGACTTGCACAAGTGTGGAAAGTGGTTTTGCAACACGAACAGAAGTGCAAAAAGTGGATTTCAACACGAACAGGAGCGCGAAAAGTGGTTTTGCTACAATTACACAAGGGCGGAAAGTGGTTTTGCAACAATTACACAAGTGCGAAAAGTGATTTTGCATTGCCAGCACAAGTGTGGAAAGTGGTTATGCAACACCAACACAAGTGTGGAAAGTGGTTTTGCATCACGAGCACAAGTGGGGAAAGTGGTTTTCAACACGAACACAAGTGCGAAAAGTAGTTTCTACACTAACACAAGTGCGGAAAGTGATTTTGCAACACGACTACAAGTGGGGAAAGTGGTTTTGCAACACTAACTCAAGTGCGGAAAGTGGTTCTGCAACACTAACACAAGTGTAAAAAGTGGTTTTGCATTGCCAGCACAAGTGTGGAAAGTGGTTATGCAACACCAACACAAGTGAGAAAAGTGGTTTTGCAAAACTAACGCAAGTGGTGAAAATGGCTTTGCAATACTCACACAAGTGTGAAAAGTGGTTTGTATTGATAGCACAAGTGTGGAAAGTGGTTATGCCACACCAACACAAGTGCAGAAAGTGGTTCTGCATCACCAACACAAGTGCAGAAAGTGGTTTTCAACGCCATCGCAAGTGCGGAAAGTGGTTTTCAACACTAACACAAGTGCGAAAAGTAGTTTTCTACACCAACACAAGTGCCGAAAGTGATTTTGCAACACGATCACAAGTGTGTAAAGTGGTTTTGCAACACTAAAACAAGTGCGAAAATTGGATTTCAACACTATCAGGAGAGGAAAAGTGGTTTTGCAACAATTACACAAGTGCGCAAATTGGTTTTGCTTCACCAGCACAAGTGTGGAAAGTGGTTTTGCAACACCAACACAAGTGTGGAAAGTGGTTCTGCAACACGAACACAAGTGTGTAAAGTGGTTTTCAACATGAACGCAAGTGCGAAAAGTGCTTTTGCATTACTAGCACTAGTGTGGAAAGTGGTTTTGCAACACCAACACACGTGTGGAAAGTGGTTTTTCATCACTTGCACAAGTGTGGAATGTGGATTTGCAACACGAACAGAAGTGGGAAAAGTGGATTTCAACACTAAGAGGAGTGCGAAAAGTGGTCTTGCAACAATTACACAGGGGCGAGAAGGGGTTTTTCAACAATTACACAAGTGCGAAAAGTGGTTTTGCATTGCCAGCACAAGTGTGGAAAGTGGTTATGCAACACTAACACAAGGGTGAAAAGTGGTTTTCAACGCAACCACAAGTGCGGAAAGTGGTTTTCAATGCAACCACAAGTGCGCAAAGTGGTTCTGCAGCACTAACACAAGTGTGAGAAGTGGTTTTCGACACAAACACAAGTGCGGAAAGTGGTTTTGCAATACTAACACAAGTGTGGAAAGTGGTTTTGCAACACTAAAACAAGTTCGAAAAGTGGATTTCAACACTATCAGGAGAGCGAAAAGTGGTTTTGCAACAATTACACAAGTGCGGAAAGTGGTTTTGCAACAATTACACAAGTGCCAAAAGTGGTTTTGCATTGCCAGCACAAGTGTGGAAAGTGGTTATCCAACACAAATACAAGTGCGAAAATCGTTTTGCATTACACAAGTGTGGAAAGTGGTTTTGCAACACTAACACAAGTGCTAAAAGTGGTTTTCAACGCAACCACAAGTGCAGAAAGTGGTTTTCAATGCAACCACAAGTGTGGAAAGTGGTTCTGCAACACTAATACAAGTGTGGAAAGTGCTTTTGCAACACGAGCACAAGTGGGGAAAGTGGTTTTCAACACTAACAGGAGCGCGAAAAGTGGTTTTGCAACAATTAAACAAGGGCGAAAAGTGGTTTTGCAACAATTACACAGGGGCGAAAAGTAGTTTTGCAACAATTGCACAAGTGCGAAAAGTGGTTTTGCATTGCCAGCACAAGTGTGGAAAGTGGTTATGCAACACCAACACAAGTGTGGAAAGTGGTTTTGCATCACTAGCCCAAGTGTGTCAAGTGGGTTTGCAACACTAACACAGGTGGGGAAAGTGGTTTTCAACGCGAACACAAGTGCGAAAAGTAGTTTCTACACTAACACAAGTGCGGAAAGTGATTTTGCAACACGACTACAAGTGGGGAAAGTGGTTTTGCAACACTAATTCAAGTGCGGAAAGTGGTTCTGCAACACTAACACAAGTGTAAAAAGTGGTTTTGCATTGCCAGCACGAGTGTGGAAAGTGGTTATGCAACACCAACACAAGTGAGAAAAGTGGTTTTGCAAAACTAACCCAAGTGGGGAAAGTGGCTTTGCAATACTCACACAAGTGTGAAAAGTGGTTTTGTATTGATAGCACAAGTGTGGAAAGTGGTTATGCCACACCAACACAAGTGCAGAAAGTGGTTCTGCATCACCAACACAAGTGCAGAAAGTGGTTTTCAACGCCATCGCAAGTGCGGAAAGTGGTTTTCAACACTAACACAAGTGCGAAAAGTAGTTTTCTACACCAACACAAGTGCCGAAAGTGATCTTGCAACACGACCACAAGTGTGGAAAGTGGTTTTGCAACACTAAAACAAATGCGAAAATTGGATTTCAACACTTTCAGGAGAGGAAAAGTGGTTTTGCAACAATTACACAAGTGCGGAAAGTGATTTTGCAACACGACCACAAGTGGGGAAAGTGGTTTTGCAACACTAACGCAAGTGCGGAAAGTGGTTCTGCAACACTAACACAAGTGTAAAAAGTGGTTTTGCATTGCCAGCACAAGTGTGGAAAGTGGTTATGCAATACCAACACAAGTGAGAAAAGTGGTTTTCAACACCAACCCTGGTGTGATAAGTGGTTTTGCATCACAAGCAGAAGTGTGGAAAGTGGTTTTGCAAAACTAACCCAAGTGGGGAAAGTGGCTTTGCAATACTCACACAAGTGCGAAAAGTGGTTTTGCATTGATAGCACAAGTGTGGAAAGTGGTTTTGCATTGCCAGCACAAGTGTGGAAAGTGGTTATGCAACACTAACACAAGGGTGAAAAGTGGTTTTCAACGCAACCACAAGTGCGGAAAGTGGTTTTCAATGCAACCACAAGTGCGCAAAGTGGTTCTGCAGCACTAACACAAGTGTGAGAAGTGGTTTTCAACACGAATGCAAGTGCGAAAAGTGATTTTGCAACACGACCACAAGTGTGGAAAGTTGTTATGCAACACTAACACAAGGGTGAAAAGTGGTTTTCAACGCAACCACAAGTGCGGAAAATGGTTTTCAATGCAACCACAAGTGCGGAAAGTGGTTCTGCAGCACTAACACAAGTGTGAAAAGTGGTTTTCGACACAAACACAAGTGCGGAAAGTGTTTTTGCAATACTAACACAAGTGTGGAAAGTGGTTTTGCAACACTAAAACAAGTTCGAAAAGTGGATTTCAACACTATCAGGAGAGCGAAAAGTGGTTTTGCAACAATTACACAAGTGCGGAAAGTGGTTTTGCAACAATTACACAAGTGCCAAAAGTGGTTTTGCATTGCCAGCACAAGTGTGGAAAGTGGTTATCCAACACAAACACAAGTGCGAAAATCGTTTTGCATTACAAGCACAAGTGTGGAAAGTGGTTTTTCAACACCAACACAAGTGTGGAAAGTGGTTTTGCATGACTTGCACAAGTGTGGAAAGTGGTTTTGCAACACGAACAGAAGTGCGAAAAGTGGATTTTCAACACGAACAGGAGCGCGAAAAGTGGTTTTGCAACAATTACACAAGGGCGAAAAGTGGTTTTGCAACAATTACACAAGTGCGAAAAGTGATTTTGCATTGCCAGCACAAGTGTGGAAAGTGGTTATGCAACACCAACACAAGTATGGAAAGTGGTTTTGCATCACGAGCACAAGTGGGGAAAGTGGTTTTCAACACGAACACAAGTGCGAAAAGTAGTTTCTACACTAACACAAGTGCGGAAAGTGATTTTGCAACACGACTACAAGTGGGGAAAGTGGTTTTGCAACACTAACTCAAGTGCGGAAAGTGGTTCTGCAACAATAACACAAGTGTAAAAAGTGGTTTTGCATTGCCAGCACGAGTGTGGAAAGTGGTTATGCAACACCAACACAAGTGAGAAAAGTGGTTTTGCAAAACTAACCCAAGTGGGGAAAGTGGCTTTGCAATACTCACACAAGTGTGAAAAGTGGTTTTGTATTGATAGCACAAGTGTGGAAAGTGGTTATGCCACACCAACACAAGTGCAGAAAGTGGTTCTGCATCACCAACACAAGTGCAGAAAGTGGTTTTCAACGCCATCGCAAGTGCGGAAAGTGGTTCTGCAACACTAACACAAGTGTAAAAAGTGGTTTTGCATTGCCAGCACAAGTGTGGAAAGTGGTTATGCAATACCAACACAAGTGAGAAAAGTGGTTTTCAACATTAACACAAGTGCGGAAAGTGGTTCTGCAACACCAACCCAAGTGTGATAAGTGGTTTTGCATCACAAGCAGAAGTGTGGAAAGTGGTTTTGCAAAACTAACCCAAGTGGGGAAAGTGGCTTTGCAATACTCACACAAGTGCGAAAAGTGGTTTTGCATTGATAGCACAAGTGTGGAAAGTGGTTATGCAACACCAACACAAGTGCAGAAAGTGGTTCTGCAACACCAACACAAGTGCAGAAAGTGGTTTTCAACGCCATCGCAAGTGCGGAAAGTGGTTTTCAACACGAACACAAGTGCGAAAAGTAGTTTTCTACACTAACACTAGTGCGGAAAGTGATTTTGCAACACGACTACAAGTGTGGAAAGTGGTTTTGCAACACTAAAACAAGTGCGAAAATTGGATTTCAACACTATGAGGAGAGGAAAAGTGGTTTTGCAACAATTACACAAGTGCGCAAAGTGGTTTTGCTTCACCAGCACAAGTGTGGAAAGTGGTTTTGCAACACCAACACAAGTGTAGAAAGTGGTTCTGCAACACGAATACAAGTGTGTAAAGTGGTTTTCAACACGAACGCAAGTGCAAAAAGTGATTTTGCAACACGACCACAAGTGTGGAAAGTTGTTATGCAACACTAACACAAGGGTGAAAAGTGGTTTTCAACGCAACCACAAGTGCGGAAAGTGGTTTTCAATGCAACCACAAGTGCGGAAAGTGGTTCTGCAGCACGAACACAAGTGTGAAAAGTGGTTTTCGACACAAACACATGTGCGGAAAGTGTTTTTGCAATACTAACACAAGTGTGGAAAGTGGTTTTGCAACACCAAAACAAGTTCGAAAAGTGGATTTCAACACTATCAGGAGAGCGAAAAGTGGTTTTGCAACAATTACACAAGTGCGGAAAGTGGTTTTGCAACAATTACACAAGTGCCAAAAGTGGTTTTGCATTGCCAGCACAAGTGTGGAAAGTGGATATCCAACACAAACACAAGTGCGAAAATCGTTTTGCATTACAAGCACAAGTGTGGAAAGTGGTTTTTCAACACCAACACAAGTGTGGAAAGTGGCTTTGCATGACTTGCACAAGTGTGGAAAGTGGTTTTGCAACACGAACAGAAGTGCAAAAAGTGGATTTCAACACGAACAGGAGCGCGAAAAGTGGTTTTGCAACAATTACACAAGGGCGAAAAGTGGTTTTGCAACAATTACACAAGTGCGAAAAGTGATTTTGCATTGCCAGCACAAGTGTGGAAAGTGGTTATGCAACACCAACACAAGTGTGGAAAGTGGTTTTGCATCACGAGCACAAGTGGGGAAAGTGGTTTTCAACACGAACACAAGTGCGAAAAGTAGTTTCTACACTAACACAAGTGCGGAAAGTGATTTTGCAACACGACTACAAGTGGGGAAAGTGGTTTTGCAACACTAACTCAAGTGCGGAAAGTGGTTCTGCAACACTAACACAAGTGTAAAAAGTGGTTTTGCATTGCCAGCACAAGTGTGGAAAGTGGTTAAGCAACACCAACACAAGTGAGAAAAGTGGTTTTGCAAAACTAACCCAAGTGGGGAAAATGGCTTTGCAATACTCACACAAGTGTGAAAAGTGGTTTGTATTGATAGCACAAGTGTGGAAAGTGGTTATGCCACACCAACACAAGTGCAGAAAGTGGTTCTGCATCACCAACACAAGTGCAGAAAGTGGTTTTCAACACCATCGCAAGTGCGGAAAGTGGTTTTCAACACTAACACAAGTGCGAAAAGTAGTTTTCTACACCAACACAAGTGCCGAAAGTGATTTTGCAACACGACCACAAGTGTGTAAAGTGGTTTTGCAACACTAAAACAAGTGCGAAAATTGGATTTCAACACTATCAGGAGAGGAAAAGTGGTTTTGCAACAATTACACAAGTGCGCAAATTGGTTTTGCTTCACCAGCACAAGTGTGGAAAGTGGTTTTGCAACACCAACACAAGTGTGGAAAGTGGTTCTGCAACACGAACACAAGTGTGTAAAGTGGTTTTCAACATGAACGCAAGTGCGAAAAGTGCTTTTGCATTACTAGCACTAGTGTGGAAAGTGGTTTTGCAACACCAACACACGTGTGGAAAGTGGTTTTTCATCACTTGCACAAGTGTGGAATGTGGATTTGCAACACGAACAGAAGTGGGAAAAGTGGATTTCAACACTAAGAGGAGTGCGAAAAGTGGTCTTGCAACAATTACACAGGGGCGAAAAGGGGTTTTTCAACAATTACACAAGTGCGAAAAGTGGTTTTGCATTGCCAGCACAAGTGTGGAAAGTGGTTATGCAACACTAACACAAGGGTGAAAAGTGGTTTTCAACGCAACCACAAGTGCGGAAAGTGGTTTTCAATGCAACCACAAGTGCGCAAAGTGGTTCTGCAGCACTAACACAAGTGTGAGAAGTGGTTTTCGACACAAACACAAGTGCGGAAAGTGGTTTTGCAATACTAACACAAGTGTGGAAAGTGGTTTTGCAACACTAAAACAAGTTCGAAAAGTGGATTTCAACACTATCAGGAGAGCGAAAAGTGGTTTTGCAACAATTACACAAGTGCGGAAAGTGGTTTTGCAACAATTACACAAGTGCGAAAAGTAGTTTTCTACACCAACACAGGTGCCGAAAGTGATTTTGCAACACGACCACAAGTGTGTAAAGTGGTTTTGCAACACTAAAACAAGTGCGAAAATTGGATTTCAACACTATCAGGAGAGGAAAAGTTGTTTTGCAACAATTACACAAGTGCGCAAATTGGTTTTGCTTCACCAGCACAAGTGTGGAAAGTGGTTTTGCAACACCAACACAAGTGTGGAAAGTGGTTCTGCAACACGAACACAAGTGTGTAAAGTGGTTTTCAACATGAACGCAAGTGCGAAAAGTGCTTTTGCATTACTAGCACTAGTGTAGAAAGTGGTTTTGCAACACCAACACACGTGTGGAAAGTGGTTTTTCATCACTTGCACAAGTGTGGAATGTGGATTTGCAACACGAACAGAAGTGGTAAAAGTGGATTTCAACACTAAGAGGAGTGCGAAAAGTGGTCTTGCAACAATTACACAGGGGCGAAAAGGGGTTTTTCAACAATTACACAAGTGCGAAAAGTGGTTTTGCATTGCCAGCACACGTGTGGAAAGTGGTTATGCAACACTAACACAAGGGTGAAAAGTGGTTTTCAACGCAACCACAAGTGCGGAAAGTGGTTTTCAATGCAACCACAAGTGCGCAAAGTGGTTCTGCAGCACTAACACAAGTGTGAGAAGTGGTTTTCGACACAAACACAAGTGCGGAAAGTGGTTCTGCAACACGAATACAAGTGTGTAAAGTGGTTTTCAACACGAACGCTAGTGCGAAAAGTGATTTTGCAACACGACCACAAGTGTGGAAAGTTGTTATGCAACACTAACACAAGGGTGAAAAGTGGTTTTCAACGCAACCACAAGTGCGGAAAATGGTTTTCAATGCAACCACAAGTGCGGAAAGTGGTTCTGCAGCACTAACACAAGTGTGAAAAGTGGTTTTCAACACAAACACAAGTGCGGAAAGTGTTTTTGCAATACTAACACAAGTGTGGAAAGTGGTTTTGCAACACTAAAACAAGTTCGAAAAGTGGATTTCAACACTATCAGGAGAGCGAAAAGTGGTTTTGCAACAATTACACAAGTGCGGAAAGTGGTTTTGCAACAATTACACAAGTGCCAAAAGTGGTTTTGCATTGCCAGCACAAGTGTGGAAAGTGGTTATCCAACACAAACACAAGTGCGAAAATCGTTTTGCATTACAAGCACAAGTGTGGAAAGTGGTTTTTCAACACCAATACAAGTGTGGAAAGTGGTTTTGCATGACTTGCACAAGTGTGGAAAGTGGTTTTGCAACACGAACAGAAGTGCGAAAAGTGGATTTCAACACGAACAGGAGCGCGAAAAGTGGTTTTGCAACAATTACATAAGGGCGAAAAGTGGTTTTGCAACAATTACACAAGTGCGAAAAGTGATTTTGCATTGCCAGCACAAGTGTGGAAAGTGGTTATGCAACACCAACACAAGTGTGGAAAGTGGTTTTGCATCACGAGCACAAGTGGGGAAAGTGGTTTTCAACACGAACACAAGTGCGAAAAGTAGTTTCTACACTAACACAAGTGCGGAAAGTGATTTTGCAACCCGACTACAAGTGGGGAAAGTGGTTTTGCAACACTAACTCAAGTGCGGAAAGTGGTTCTGCAACACTAACACAAGTGCGGAAAGTGGTTCTGCAACACTAACACAAGTGTAAAAAGTGGTTTTGCATTGCCAGCACGAGTGTGGAAAGTGGTTATGCAACACCAACACAAGTGAGAAAAGTGGTTTTGCAAAACTAACCCAAGTGGGGAAAGTGGCTTTGCAATACTCACACAAGTGTGAAAAGTGGTTTTGTATTGATAGCACAAGTGTGGAAAGTGGTTATGCCACACCAACACAAGTGCAGAAAGTGGTTCTGCATCACTAACACAAGTGCAGAAAGTGGTTTTCAACACCATCGCAAGTGCGGAAAGTGGTTTTCAACACTAACACAAGTGCGAAAAGTAGTTTTCTACACCAACACAAGTGCCGAAAGTGATTTTGCAACACGACCACAAGTGTGTAAAGTGGTTTTGCAACACTAAAACAAGTGCGAAAATTGGATTTCAACACTATCAGGAGAGGAAAAGTGGTTTTGCAACAATTACACAAGTGCGCAAATTGGTTTTGCTTCACCAGCACAAGTGTGGAAAGTGGTTTTGCAACACCAACACAAGTGTGGAAAGTGGTTCTGCAACACGAACACAAGTGTGTAAAGTGGTTTTCAACATGAACGCAAGTGCGAAAAGTGCTTTTGCATTACTAGCACTAGTGTGGAAAGTGGTTTTGCAACACCAACACACGTGTGGAAAGTGGTTTTTCATCACTTGCACAAGTGTGGAATGTGGATTTGCAACACGAACAGAAGTGGGAAAAGTGGATTTCAACACTAAGAGGAGTGCGAAAAGTGGTCTTGCAACAATTACACAGGGGCGAAAAGGGGTTTTTCAACAATTACACAAGTGCGAAAAGTGGTTTTGCATTGCCAGCACAAGTGTGGAAAGTGGTTATGCAACACTAACACAAGGGTGAAAAGTGGTTTTCAACGCAACCACAAGTGCGGAAAGTGGTTTTCAATGCAACCACAAGTGCGCAAAGTGGTTCTGCAGCACTAACACAAGTGTGAGAAGTGGTTTTCGACACAAACACAAGTGCGGAAAGTGGTTTTGCAATACTAACACAAGTGTCGAAAGTGGTTTTGCAACACTAAAACAAGTTCGAAAAGTGGATTTCAACACTATCAGGAGAGCGAAAAGTGGTTTTGCAACAATTACACAAGTGCGGAAAGTGGTTTTGCAACAATTACACAAGTGCCAAAAGTGGTTTTGCATTGCCAGCACAAGTGTGGAAAGTGGTTATCCAACACAAATACAAGTGCGAAAATCGTTTTGCATTACACAAGTGTGGAAAGTGGTTTTGCAACACTAACACAAGTGCTAAAAGTGGTTTTCAACGCAACCACAAGTGCAGAAAGTGGTTTTCAATGCAACCACAAGTGTGGAAAGTGGTTCTGCAACACTAATACAAGTGTGGAAAGTGGTTTTGCAACACGACCACAAGTGGGGAAAGTGGTTTTCAACACTAACAGGAGCGCGAAAAGTGGTTTTGCAACAATTAAACAAGGGCGAAAAGTGGTTTTGCAACAATTACACAGGGGCGAAAAGTAGTTTTGCAACAATTGCACAAGTGCGAAAAGTGGTTTTGCATTGCCAGCACAAGTGTGGAAAGTGGTTATGCAACACCAACACAAGTGTGGAAAGTGGTTTTGCATCACTAGCCCAAGTGTGTCAAGTGCGTTTGCAACACTAACACAGGTGGGGAAAGTGGTTTTCAACGCGAACACAAGTGCGAAAAGTAGTTTCTACACTAACACAAGTGCGGAAAGTGATTTTGCAACATGACTACAAGTGGGGAAAGTGGTTTTGCAACACTAATTCAAGTGTGGAAAGTGGTTCTGCAACACTAACACAAGTGTAAAAAGTGGTTTTGCATTGCCAGCACGAGTGTGGAAAGTGGTTATGCAACACCAACACAAGTGAGAAAAGTGGTTTTGCAAAACTAACCCAAGTGGGGAAAGTGGCTTTGCAATACTCACACAAGTGTGAAAAGTGGTTTTGTATTGATAGCACAAGTGTGGAAAGTGGTTATGCCACACCAACACAAGTGCAGAAAGTGGTTCTGCATCACCAACACAAGTGCAGAAAGTGGTTTGCAACGCCATCGCAAGTGCGGAAAGTGGTTTTCAACACTAACACAAGTGCGAAAAGTAGTTTTCTACACCAACACAAGTGCCGAAAGTGATCTTGCAACACGACCACAAGTGTGGAAAGTGGTTTTGCAACACTAAAACAAATGCGAAAATTGGATTTCAACACTTTCAGGAGAGGAAAAGTGGTTTTGCAACAATTACACAAGTGCGGAAAGTGATTTTGCAACACGACCACAAGTGGGGAAAGTGGTTTTGCAACACTAACGCAAGTGCAGAAAGTGGTTCTGCAACACTAACACAAGTGTAAAAAGTGGTTTTGCATTGCCAGCACAAGTGTGGAAAGTGGTTATGCAATACCAACACAAGTGAGAAAAGTGGTTTTCAACACTAACACAAGTGCGGAAAGTGGTTCTGCAACACCAACCCAAGTGTGATGAGTGGTTTTGCATCACAAGCAGAAGTGTGGAAAGTGGTTTTGCAAAACTAACCCAAATGGGGAAAGTGGCTTTGCAATACTCACACAAGTGCGAAAAGTGGTTTTGCATTGATAGCACAAGTGTGGAAAGTGGTTATGCAACACCAACACAAGTGCAGAAAGTGGTTCTGCAACACCAACACAAGTGCAGAAAGTGGTTTTCAACGCCATCGCAAGTGCGGAAAGTGGTTTTCAACACGAACACAAGTGCGAAAAGTAGTTTTCTACACTAACACTAGTGCGGAAAGTGATTTTCCAACACGACTACAAGTGTGGAAAGTGGTTTTGCAACACTAAAACAAGGGCGAAAATTGGATTTCAACACTATGAGGAGAGGAAAAGTGGTTTTGCAACAATTACACAAGTGCGCAAAGTGGTTTTGCTTCACCAGCACAAGTGTGGAAAGTGGTTTTGCAACACCAACACAAGTGTAGAAAGTGGTTCTGCAACACGAATACAAATGTGTAAAGTGGTTTTCAACACGAACGCAAGTGCGAAAAGTGATTTTGCAACACGACCACAAGTGTGGAAAGTTGTTATGCAACACTAACACAAGGGTGAAAAGTGGTTTTCAACGCAACCACAAGTGCGGAAAGTGGTTTTCAATGCAACCACAAGTGCGGAAAGTGGTTCTGCAGCACGAACACAAGTGTGAAAAGTGGTTTTCGACACAAACACATGTGCAGAAAGTGTTTTTGCAATACTAACACAAGTGTGGAAAGTGGTTTTGCAACACTAAAACAAGTTCGAAAAGTGGCTTTCAACACTATCAGGAGAGCGAAAAGTGGTTTTGCAACAATTACACAAGTGCAGAAAGTGGTTTTGCAACAATTACACAAGTGCCAAAAGTGGTTTTGCATCACGAGCACAAGTGGGGAAAGTGGTTTTCAACACGAACACAAGTGCGAAAAGTAGTTTCTACACTAACACAAGTGCGGAAAGTGATTTTGCAACACGACTACAAGTGGGGAAAGTGGTTTTGCAACACTAACTCAAGTGCGGAAAGTGGTTCTGCAACACTAACACAAGTGTAAAAAGTGGTTTTGCATTGCCAGCACAAGTGTGGAAAGTGGTTATGCAACACCAACACAAGTGAGAAAAGTGGTTTTGCAAAACTAACGCAAGTGGTGAAAATGGCTTTGCAATACTCACACAAGTGTGAAAAGTGGTTTGTATTGATAGCACAAGTGTGGAAAGTGGTTATGCCACACCAACACAAGTGCAGAAAGTGGTTCTGCATCACCAACACAAGTGCAGAAAGTGGTTTTCAACGCCATCGCAAGTGCGGAAAGTGGTTTTCAACACTAACACAAGTGCGAAAAGTAGTTTTCTACACCAACACAAGTGCCGAAAGTGATTTTGCAACACGATCACAAGTGTGTAAAGTGGTTTTGCAACACTAAAACAAGTGCGAAAATTGGATTTCAACACTATCAGGAGAGGAAAAGTGGTTTTGCAACAATTACACAAGTGCGCAAATTGGTTTTGCTTCACCAGCACAAGTGTGGAAAGTGGTTTTGCAACACCAACACAAGTGTGGAAAGTGGTTCTGCAACACGAACACAAGTGTGTAAAGTGGTTTTCAACATGAACGCAAGTGCGAAAAGTGCTTTTGCATTACTAGCACTAGTGTGGAAAGTGGTTTTGCAACACCAACACACGTGTGGAAAGTGGTTTTTCATCACTTGCACAAGTGTGGAATGTGGATTTGCAACACGAACAGAAGTGGGAAAAGTGGATTTCAACACTAAGAGGAGTGCGAAAAGTGGTCTTGCAACAATTACACAGGGGCGAGAAGGGGTTTTTCAACAATTACACAAGTGCGAAAAGTGGTTTTGCATTGCCAGCACAAGTGTGGAAAGTGGTTATGCAACACTAACACAAGGGTGAAAAGTGGTTTTCAACGCAACCACAAGTGCGGAAAGTGGTTTTCAATGCAACCACAAGTGCGCAAAGTGGTTCTGCAGCACTAACACAAGTGTGAGAAGTGGTTTTCGACACAAACACAAGTGCGGAAAGTGTTTTTGCAATACTAACACAAGTGTGGAAAGTGGTTTTGCAACACTAAAACAAGTTCGAAAAGTGGATTTCAACACTATCAGGAGAGCGAAAAGTGGTTTTGCAACAATTACACAAGTGCGGAAAGTGGTTTTGCAACAATTACACAAGTGCCAAAAGTGGTTTTGCATTGCCAGCACAAGTGTGGAAAGTGGTTATCCAACACAAATACAAGTGCGAAAATCGTTTTGCATTACAAGCACAAGTGTGGAAAGTGGTTTTTCAACACCAACACAAGTGTGGAAAGTGGTTTTGCATGACTTGCACAAGTGTGGAAAGTGGTTTTGCAACACGAACAGAAGTGCGAAAAGTGGATTTTCAACACGAACAGGAGCGCGAAAAGTGGTTTTGCAACAATTACACAAGGGCGAAAAGTGGTTTTGCAACAATTACACAAGTGCGAAAAGTGATTTTGCATTGCCAGCACAAGTGTGGAAAGTGGTTATGCAACACCAACACAAGTATGGAAAGTGGTTTTGCATCACGAGCACAAGTGGGGAAAGTGGTTTTCAACACGAACACAAGTGCGAAAAGTAGTTTCTACACTAACACAAGTGCGGAAAGTGATTTTGCAACACGACTACAAGTGGGGAAAGTGGTTTTGCAACACTAACTCAAGTGCGGAAAGTGGTTCTGCAACACTAACACAAGTGTAAAAAGTGGTTTTGCATTGCCAGCACGAGTGTGGAAAGTGGTTATGCAACACCAACACAAGTGAGAAAAGTGGTTTTGCAAAACTAACCCAAGTGGGGAAAGTGGCTTTGCAATACTCACACAAGTGTGAAAAGTGGTTTTGTATTGATAGCACAAGTGTGGAAAGTGGTTATGCCACACCAACACAAGTGCAGAAAGTGGTTCTGCATCACCAACACAAGTGCAGAAAGTGGTTTTCAACGCCATCGCAAGTGCGGAAAGTGGTTCTGCAACACTAACACAAGTGTAAAAAGTGGTTTTGCATTGCCAGCACAAGTGTGGAAAGTGGTTATGCAATACCAACACAAGTGAGAAAAGTGGTTTTCAACATTAACACAAGTGCGGAAAGTGATTCTGCAACACCAACCCAAGTGTGATAAGTGGTTTTGCATCACAAGCAGAAGTGTGGAAAGTGGTTTTGCAAAACTAACCCAAGTGGGGAAAGTGGCTTTGCAATACTCACACAAGTGCGAAAAGTGGTTTTGCATTGATAGCACAAGTGTGGAAAGTGGTTATGCAACACCAACACAAGTGCAGAAAGTGGTTCTGCAACACCAACACAAGTGCAGAAAGTGGTTTTCAACGCCATCGCAAGTGCGGAAAGTGGTTTTCAACACGAACACAAGTGCGAAAAGTAGTTTTCTACACTAACACTAGTGCGGAAAGTGATTTTGCAACACGACTACAAGTGTGGAAAGTGGTTTTGCAACACTAAAACAAGTGCGAAAATTGGATTTCAACACTATGAGGAGAGGAAAAGTGGTTTTGCAACAATTACACAAGTGCGCAAAGTGGTTTTGCTTCACCAGCACAAGTGTGGAAAGTGGTTTTGCAACACCAACACAAGTGTAGAAAGTGGTTCTGCAACACGAATACAAGTGTGTAAAGTGGTTTTCAACACGAACGCAAGTGCAAAAAGTGATTTTGCAACACGACCACAAGTGTGGAAAGTTGTTATGCAACACTAACACAAGGGTGAAAAGTGGTTTTCAACGCAACCACAAGTGCGGAAAGTGGTTTTCAATGCAACCACAAGTGCGGAAAGTGGTTCTGCAGCACGAACACAAGTGTGAAAAGTGGTTTTCGACACAAACACATGTGCGGAAAGTGTTTTTGCAATACTAACACAAGTGTGGAAAGTGGTTTTGCAACACCAAAACAAGTTCGAAAAGTGGATTTCAACACTATCAGGAGAGCGAAAAGTGGTTTTGCAACAATTACACAAGTGCGGAAAGTGGTTTTGCAACAATTACACAAGTGCCAAAAGTGGTTTTGCATTGCCAGCACAAGTGTGGAAAGTGGTTATCCAACACAAACACAAGTGCGAAAATCGTTTTGCATTACAAGCACAAGTGTGGAAAGTGGTTTTTCAACACCAACACAAGTGTGGAAAGTGGCTTTGCATGACTTGCACAAGTGTGGAAAGTGGTTTTGCAACACGAACAGAAGTGCAAAAAGTGGATTTCAACACGAACAGGAGCGCGAAAAGTGGTTTTGCAACAATTACACAAGGGCGAAAAGTGGTTTTGCAACAATTACACAAGTGCGAAAAGTGATTTTGCATTGCCAGCACAAGTGTGGAAAGTGGTTATGCAACACCAACACAAGTGTGGAAAGTGGTTTTGCATCACGAGCACAAGTGGGGAAAGTGGTTTTCAACACGAACACAAGTGCGAAAAGTAGTTTCTACACTAACACAAGTGCGGAAAGTGATTTTGCAACACGACTACAAGTGGGGAAAGTGGTTTTGCAACACTAACTCAAGTGCGGAAAGTGGTTCTGCAACACTAACACAAGTGTAAAAAGTGGTTTTGCATTGCCAGCACAAGTGTGGAAAGTGGTTATGCAACACCAACACAAGTGAGAAAAGTGGTTTTGCAAAACTAACCCAAGTGGGGAAAATGGCTTTGCAATACTCACACAAGTGTGAAAAGTGGTTTGTATTGATAGCACAAGTGTGGAAAGTGGTTATGCCACACCAACACAAGTGCAGAAAGTGGTTCTGCATCACCAACACAAGTGCAGAAAGTGGTTTTCAACACCATCGCAAGTGCGGAAAGTGGTTTTCAACACTAACACAAGTGCGAAAAGTAGTTTTCTACACCAACACAAGTGCCGAAAGTGATTTTGCAACACGACCACAAGTGTGTAAAGTGGTTTTGCAACACTAAAACAAGTGCGAAAATTGGATTTCAACACTATCAGGAGAGGAAAAGTGGTTTTGCAACAATTACACAAGTGCGCAAATTGGTTTTGCTTCACCAGCACAAGTGTGGAAAGTGGTTTTGCAACACCAACACAAGTGTGGAAAGTGGTTCTGCAACACGAACACAAGTGTGTAAAGTGGTTTTCAACATGAACGCAAGTGCGAAAAGTGCTTTTGCATTACTAGCACTAGTGTGGAAAGTGGTTTTGCAACACCAACACACGTGTGGAAAGTGGTTTTTCATCACTTGCACAAGTGTGGAATGTGGATTTGCAACACGAACAGAAGTGGGAAAAGTGGATTTCAACACTAAGAGGAGTGCGAAAAGGGGTCTTGCAACAATTACACAGGGGCGAAAAGGGGTTTTTCAACAATTACACAAGTGCGAAAAGTGGTTTTGCATTGCCAGCACAAGTGTGGAAAGTGGTTATGCAACACTAACACAAGGGTGAAAAGTGGTTTTCAACGCAACCACAAGTGCGGAAAGTGGTTTTCAATGCAACCACAAGTGCGCAAAGTGGTTCTGCAGCACTAACACAAGTGTGAGAAGTGGTTTTCGACACAAACACAAGTGCGGAAAGTGGTTTTGCAATACTAACACAAGTGTGGAAAGTGGTTTTGCAACACTAAAACAAGTTCGAAAAGTGGATTTCAACACTATCAGGAGAGCGAAAAGTGGTTTTGCAACAATTACACAAGTGCGGAAAGTGGTTTTGCAACAATTACACAAGTGCGAAAAGTAGTTTTCTACACCAACACAGGTGCCGAAAGTGATTTTGCAACACGACCACAAGTGTGTAAAGTGGTTTTGCAACACTAAAACAAGTGCGAAAATTGGATTTCAACACTATCAGGAGAGGAAAAGTGGTTTTGCAACAATTACACAAGTGCGCAAATTGGTTTTGCTTCACCAGCACAAGTGTGGAAAGTGTTTTTGCAACACCAACACAAGTGTGGAAAGTTGTTCTGCAACACGAACACAAGTGTGTAAAGTGGTTTTCAACATGAACGCAAGTGCGAAAAGTGCTTTTGCATTACTAGCACTAGTGTAGAAAGTGGTTTTGCAACACCAACACACGTGTGGAAAGTGGTTTTTCATCACTTGCACAAGTGTGGAATGTGGATTTGCAACACGAACAGAAGTGGGAAAAGTGGATTTCAACACTAAGAGGAGTGCGAAAAGTGGTCTTGCAACAATTACACAGGGGCGAAAAGGGGTTTTTCAACAATTACACAAGTGCGAAAAGTGGTTTTGCATTGCCAGCACACGTGTGGAAAGTGGTTTTGCAACACTAACACAAGGTGAAAAGTGGTTTTCAACGCAACCACAAGTGCGGAAAGTGGTTTTCAATGCAACCACAAGTGCGCAAAGTGGTTCTGCAGCACTAACACAAGTGTGAGAAGTGGTTTTCGACACAAACACAAGTGCGGAAAGTGGTTCTGCAACACGAATACAAGTGTGTAAAGTGGTTTTCAACACGAACGCTAGTGCGAAAAGTGATTTTGCAACACGACCACAAGTGTGGAAAGTTGTTATGCAACACTAACACAAGGGTGAAAAGTGGTTTTCAACGCAACCACAAGTGCGGAAAATGGTTTTCAATGCAACCACAAGTGCGGAAAGTGGTTCTGCAGCACTAACACAAGTGTGAAAAGTGGTTTTCAACACAAACACAAGTGCGGAAAGTGTTTTTGCAATACTAACACAAGTGTGGAAAGTGGTTTTGCAACACTAAAACAAGTTCGAAAAGTGGATTTCAACACTATCAGGAGAGCGAAAAGTGGTTTTGCAACAATTACACAAGTGCGGAAAGTGGTTTTGCAACAATTACACAAGTGCCAAAAGTGGTTTTGCATTGCCAGCACAAGTGTGGAAAGTGGTTATCCAACACAAACACAAGTGCGAAAATCGTTTTGCATTACAAGCACAAGTGTGGAAAGTGGTTTTTCAACACCAATACAAGTGTGGAAAGTGGTTTTGCATGACTTGCACAAGTGTGGAAAGTGGTTTTGCAACACGAACAGAAGTGCGAAAAGTGGATTTCAACACGAACAGGAGCGCGAAAAGTGGTTTTGCAACAATTACATAAGGGCGAAAAGTGGTTTTGCAACAATTACACAAGTGCGAAAAGTGATTTTGCATTGCCAGCACAAGTGTGGAAAGTGGTTATGCAACACCAACACAAGTGTGGAAAGTGGTTTTGCATCATGAGCACAAGTGGGGAAAGTGGTTTTCAACACGAACACAAGTGCGAAAAGTAGTTTCTACACTAACACAAGTGCGGAAAGTGATTTTGCAACCCGACTACAAGTGGGGAAAGTGGTTTTGCAACACTAACTCAAGTGCGGAAAGTGGTTCTGCAACACTAACACAAGTGCGGAAAGTGGTTCTGCAACACTAACACAAGTGTAAAAAGTGGTTTTGCATTGCCAGCACGAGTGTGGAAAGTGGTTATGCAACACCAACACAAGTGAGAAAAGTGGTTTTGCAAAACTAACCCAAGTGGGGAAAGTGGCTTTGCAATACTCACACAAGTGTGAAAAGTGGTTTTGTATTGATAGCACAAGTGTGGAAAGTGGTTATGCCACACCAACACAAGTGCAGAAAGTGGTTCTGCATCACCAACACAAGTGCAGAAAGTGGTTTTCAACACCATCGCAAGTGCGGAAAGTGGTTTTCAACACTAACACAAGTGCGAAAAGTAGTTTTCTACACCAACACAAGTGCCGAAAGTGATTTTGCAACACGACCACAAGTGTGTAAAGTGGTTTTGCAACACTAAAACAAGTGCGAAAATTGGATTTCAACACTATCAGGAGAGGAAAAGTGGTTTTGCAACAATTACACAAGTGCGCAAATTGGTTTTGCTTCACCAGCACAAGTGTGGAAAGTGGTTTTGCAACACCAACACAAGTGTGGAAAGTGGTTCTGCAACACGAACACAAGTGTGTAAAGTGGTTTTCAACATGAACGCAAGTGCGAAAAGTGCTTTTGCATTACTAGCACTAGTGTGGAAAGTGGTTTTGCAACACCAACACACGTGTGGAAAGTGGTTTTTCATCACTTGCACAAGTGTGGAATGTGGATTTGCAACACGAACAGAAGTGGGAAAAGTGGATTTCAACACTAAGAGGAGTGCGAAAAGTGGTCTTGCAACAATTACACAGGGGCGAAAAGGGGTTTTTCAACAATTACACAAGTGCGAAAAGTGGTTTTGCATTGCCAGCACAAGTGTGGAAAGTGGTTATGCAACACTAACACAAGGGTGAAAAGTGGTTTTCAACGCAACCACAAGTGCGGAAAGTGGTTTTCAATGCAACCACAAGTGCGCAAAGTGGTTCTGCAGCACTAACACAAGTGTGAGAAGTGGTTTTCGACACAAACACAAGTGCGGAAAGTGGTTTTGCAATACTAACACAAGTGTCGAAAGTGGTTTTGCAACACTAAAACAAGTTCGAAAAGTGGATTTCAACACTATCAGGAGAGCGAAAAGTGGTTTTGCAACAATTACACAAGTGCGGAAAGTGGTTTTGCAACAATTACACAAGTGCCAAAAGTGGTTTTGCATTGCCAGCACAAGTGTGGAAAGTGGTTATCCAACACAAATACAAGTGCGAAAATCGTTTTGCATTACACAAGTGTGGAAAGTGGTTTTGCAACACTAACACAAGTGCTAAAAGTGGTTTTCAACGCAACCACAAGTGCAGAAAGTGGTTTTCAATGCAACCACAAGTGTGGAAAGTGGTTCTGCAACACTAATACAAGTGTGGAAAGTGGTTTTGCAACACGACCACAAGTGGGGGAAGTGGTTTTCAACACTAACAGGAGCGCGAAAAGTGGTTTTGCAACAATTAAACAAGGGCGAAAAGTGGTTTTGCAACAATTACACAGGGGCGAAAAGTAGTTTTGCAACAATTGCACAAGTGCGAAAAGTGGTTTTGCATTGCCAGCACAAGTGTGGAAAGTGGTTATGCAACACCAACACAAGTGTGGAAAGTGGTTTTGCATCACTAGCCCAAGTGTGTCAAGTGGGTTTGCAACACTAACACAGGTGGGGAAAGTGGTTTTCAACGCGAACACAAGTGCGAAAAGTAGTTTCTACACTAACACAAGTGCGGAAAGTGATTTTGCAACATGACTACAAGTGGGGAAAGTAGTTTTGCAACACTAATTCAAGTGTGGAAAGTGGTTCTGCAACACTAACACAAGTGTAAAAAGTGGTTTTGCATTGCCAGCACGAGTGTGGAAAGTGGTTATGCAACACCAACACAAGTGAGAAAAGTGGTTTTGCAAAACTAACCCAAGTGGGGAAAGTGGCTTTGCAATACTCACACAAGTGTGAAAAGTGGTTTTGTATTGATAGCACAAGTGTGGAAAGTGGTTATGCCACACCAACACAAGTGCAGAAAGTGGTTCTGCATCACCAACACAAGTGCAGAAAGTGGTTTTCAACGCCATCGCAAGTGCGGAAAGTGGTTTTCAACACTAACACAAGTGCGAAAAGTAGTTTTCTACACCAACACAAGTGCCGAAAGTGATCTTGCAACACGACCACAAGTGTGGAAAGTGGTTTTGCAACACTAAAACAAATGCGAAAATTGGATTTCAACACTTTCAGGAGAGGAAAAGTGGTTTTGCAACAATTACACAAGTGCGGAAAGTGATTTTGCAACACGACCACAAGTGGGGAAAGTGGTTTTGCAACACTAACGCAAGTGCGGAAAGTGGTTCTGCAACACTAACACAAGTGTAAAAAGTGGTTTTGCATTGCCAGCACAAGTGTGGAAAGTGGTTATGCAATACCAACACAAGTGAGAAAAGTGGTTTTCAACACTAACACAAGTGCGGAAAGTGGTTCTGCAACACCAACCCAAGTGTGATGAGTGGTTTTGCATCACAAGCAGAAGTGTGGAAAGTGGTTTTGCAAAACTAACCCAAATGGGGAAAGTGGCTTTGCAATACTCACACAAGTGCGAAAAGTGGTTTTGCATTGATAGCACAAGTGTGGAAAGTGGTTATGCAACACCAACACAAGTGCAGAAAGTGGTTCTGCAACACCAACACAAGTGCAGAAAGTGGTTTTCAACGCCATCGCAAGTGCGGAAAGTGGTTTTCAACACGAACACAAGTGCGAAAAGTAGTTTTCTACACTAACACTAGTGCGGAAAGTGATTTTCCAACACGACTACAAGTGTGGAAAGTGGTTTTGCAACACTAAAACAAGGGCAAAAATTGGATTTCAACACTATGAGGAGAGGAAAAGTGGTTTTGCAACAATTACACAAGTGCGCAAAGTGGTTTTGCTTCACCAGCACAAGTGTGGAAAGTGGTTTTGCAACACCAACACAAGTGTAGAAAGTGGTTCTGCAACACGAATACAAATGTGTAAAGTGGTTTTCAACACGAACGCAAGTGCGAAAAGTGATTTTGCAACACGACCACAAGTGTGGAAAGTTGTTATGCAACACTAACACAAGGGTGAAAAGTGGTTTTCAACGCAACCACAAGTGCGGAAAGTGGTTTTCAATGCAACCACAAGTGCGGAAAGTGGTTCTGCAGCACGAACACAAGTGTGAAAAGTGGTTTTCGACACAAACACATGTGCAGAAAGTGTTTTTGCAATACTAACACAAGTGTGGAAAGTGGTTTTGCAACACTAAAACAAGTTCGAAAAGTGGCTTTCAACACTATCAGGAGAGCGAAAAGTGGTTTTGCAACAATTACACAAGTGCAGAAAGTGGTTTTGCAACAATTACACAAGTGCCAAAAGTGGTTTTGCATTGCCAGCACAAGTGTGGAAAGTGGTTATCCAACACAAACACAAGTGCGAAAATCGTTTTGCATTACAAGCACAAGTGTGGAAAGTGGTTTTTCAACACCAACACAAGTGTGGAAAGTGGTTTTGCATGACTTGCACAAGTGTGGAAAGTGGTTTTGCAACACGAACAGAAGTGCAAAAAGTGGATTTCAACACGAACAGGAGCGCGAAAAGTGGTTTTGCAACAATTACACAAGGGCGGAAAGTGGTTTTGCAACAATTACACAAGTGCGAAAAGTGATTTTGCATTGCCAGCACAAGTGTGGAAAGTGGTTATGCAACACCAACACAAGTGTGGAAAGTGGTTTTGCATCACGAGCACAAGTGGGGAAAGTGGTTTTCAACACGAACACAAGTGCGAAAAGTAGTTTCTACACTAACACAAGTGCGGAAAGTGATTTTGCAACACGACTACAAGTGGGGAAAGTGGTTTTGCAACACTAACTCAAGTGCGGAAAGTGGTTCTGCAACACTAACACAAGTGTAAAAAGTGGTTTTGCATTGCCAGCACAAGTGTGGAAAGTGGTTATGCAACACCAACACAAGTGAGAAAAGTGGTTTTGCAAAACTAACGCAAGTGGTGAAAATGGCTTTGCAATACTCACACAAGTGTGAAAAGTGGTTTGTATTGATAGCACAAGTGTGGAAAGTGGTTATGCCACACCAACACAAGTGCAGAAAGTGGTTCTACATCACCAACACAAGTGCAGAAAGTGGTTTTCAACGCCATCGCAAGTGCGGAAAGTGGTTTTCAACACTAACACAAGTGCGAAAAGTAGTTTTCTACACCAACACAAGTGCCGAAAGTGATTTTGCAACACGACCACAAGTGTGTAAAGTGGTTTTGCAACACTAAAACAAGTGCGAAAATTGGATTTCAACACTATCAGGAGAGGAAAAGTGGTTTTGCAACAATTACACAAGTGCGCAAATTGGTTTTGCTTCACCAGCACAAGTGTGGAAAGTGGTTTTGCAACACCAACACAAGTGTGGAAAGTGGTTCTGCAACACGAACACAAGTGTGTAAAGTGGTTTTCAACATGAACGCAAGTGCGAAAAGTGCTTTTGCATTACTAGCACTAGTGTGGAAAGTGGTTTTGCAACACCAACACACGTGTGGAAAGTGGTTTTTCATCACTTGCACAAGTGTGGAATGTGGATTTGCAACACGAACAGAAGTGGGAAAAGTGGATTTCAACACTAAGAGGAGTGCGAAAAGTGGTCTTGCAACAATTACACAGGGGCGAAAAGGGGTTTTTCAACAATTACACAAGTGCGAAAAGTGGTTTTGCATTGCCAGCACAAGTGTGGAAAGTGGTTATGCAACACTAACACAAGGGTGAAAAGTGGTTTTCAACGCAACCACAAGTGCGGAAAGTGGTTTTCAATGCAACCACAAGTGCGCAAAGTGGTTCTGCAGCACTAACACAAGTGTGAGAAGTGGTTTTCGACACAAACACAAGTGCGGAAAGTGGTTTTGCAATACTAACACAAGTGTCGAAAGTGGTTTTGCAACACTAAAACAAGTTCGAAAAGTGGATTTCAACACTATCAGGAGAGCGAAAAGTGGTTTTGCAACAATTACACAAGTGCGGAAAGTGGTTTTGCAACAATTACACAAGTGCCAAAAGTGGTTTTGCATTGCCAGCACAAGTGTGGAAAGTGGTTATCCAACACAAATACAAGTGCGAAAATCGTTTTGCATTACACAAGTGTGGAAAGTGGTTTTGCAACACTAACACAAGTGCTAAAAGTGGTTTTCAACGCAACCACAAGTGCAGAAAGTGGTTTTCAATGCAACCACAAGTGTGGAAAGTGGTTCTGCAACACTAATACAAGTGTGGAAAGTGGTTTTGCAACACGACCACAAGTGGGGGAAGTGGTTTTCAACACTAACAGGAGCGCGAAAAGTGGTTTTGCAACAATTAAACAAGGGCGAAAAGTGGTTTTGCAACAATTACACAGGGGCGAAAAGTAGTTTTGCAACAATTGCACAAGTGCGAAAAGTGGTTTTGCATTGCCAGCACAAGTGTGGAAAGTGGTTATGCAACACCAACACAAGTGTGGAAAGTGGTTTTGCATCACTAGCCCAAGTGTGTCAAGTGGGTTTGCAACACTAACACAGGTGGGGAAAGTGGTTTTCAACGCGAACACAAGTGCGAAAAGTAGTTTCTACACTAACACAAGTGCGGAAAGTGATTTTGCAACATGACTACAAGTGGGGAAAGTAGTTTTGCAACACTAATTCAAGTGTGGAAAGTGGTTCTGCAACACTAACACAAGTGTAAAAAGTGGTTTTGCATTGCCAGCACGAGTGTGGAAAGTGGTTATGCAACACCAACACAAGTGAGAAAAGTGGTTTTGCAAAACTAACCCAAGTGGGGAAAGTGGCTTTGCAATACTCACACAAGTGTGAAAAGTGGTTTTGTATTGATAGCACAAGTGTGGAAAGTGGTTATGCCACACCAACACAAGTGCAGAAAGTGGTTCTGCATCACCAACACAAGTGCAGAAAGTGGTTTTCAACGCCATCGCAAGTGCGGAAAGTGGTTTTCAACACTAACACAAGTGCGAAAAGTAGTTTTCTACACCAACACAAGTGCCGAAAGTGATCTTGCAACACGACCACAAGTGTGGAAAGTGGTTTTGCAACACTAAAACAAATGCGAAAATTGGATTTCAACACTTTCAGGAGAGGAAAAGTGGTTTTGCAACAATTACACAAGTGCGGAAAGTGATTTTGCAACACGACCACAAGTGGGGAAAGTGGTTTTGCAACACTAACGCAAGTGCGGAAAGTGGTTCTGCAACACTAACACAAGTGTAAAAAGTGGTTTTGCATTGCCAGCACAAGTGTGGAAAGTGGTTATGCAATACCAACACAAGTGAGAAAAGTGGTTTTCAACACTAACACAAGTGCGGAAAGTGGTTCTGCAACACCAACCCAAGTGTGATGAGTGGTTTTGCATCACAAGCAGAAGTGTGGAAAGTGGTTTTGCAAAACTAACCCAAATGGGGAAAGTGGCTTTGCAATACTCACACAAGTGCGAAAAGTGGTTTTGCATTGATAGCACAAGTGTGGAAAGTGGTTATGCAACACCAACACAAGTGCAGAAAGTGGTTCTGCAACACCAACACAAGTGCAGAAAGTGGTTTTCAACGCCATCGCAAGTGCGGAAAGTGGTTTTCAACACGAACACAAGTGCGAAAAGTAGTTTTCTACACTAACACTAGTGCGGAAAGTGATTTTCCAACACGACTACAAGTGTGGAAAGTGGTTTTGCAACACTAAAACAAGGGCAAAAATTGGATTTCAACACTATGAGGAGAGGAAAAGTGGTTTTGCAACAATTACACAAGTGCGCAAAGTGGTTTTGCTTCACCAGCACAAGTGTGGAAAGTGGTTTTGCAACACCAACACAAGTGTAGAAAGTGGTTCTGCAACACGAATACAAATGTGTAAAGTGGTTTTCAACACGAACGCAAGTGCGAAAAGTGATTTTGCAACACGACCACAAGTGTGGAAAGTTGTTATGCAACACTAACACAAGGGTGAAAAGTGGTTTTCAACGCAACCACAAGTGCGGAAAGTGGTTTTCAATGCAACCACAAGTGCGGAAAGTGGTTCTGCAGCACGAACACAAGTGTGAAAAGTGGTTTTCGACACAAACACATGTGCAGAAAGTGTTTTTGCAATACTAACACAAGTGTGGAAAGTGGTTTTGCAACACTAAAACAAGTTCGAAAAGTGGCTTTCAACACTATCAGGAGAGCGAAAAGTGGTTTTGCAACAATTACACAAGTGCAGAAAGTGGTTTTGCAACAATTACACAAGTGCCAAAAGTGGTTTTGCATTGCCAGCACAAGTGTGGAAAGTGGTTATCCAACACAAACACAAGTGCGAAAATCGTTTTGCATTACAAGCACAAGTGTGGAAAGTGGTTTTTCAACACCAACACAAGTGTGGAAAGTGGTTTTGCATGACTTGCACAAGTGTGGAAAGTGGTTTTGCAACACGAACAGAAGTGCAAAAAGTGGATTTCAACACGAACAGGAGCGCGAAAAGTGGTTTTGCAACAATTACACAAGGGCGGAAAGTGGTTTTGCAACAATTACACAAGTGCGAAAAGTGATTTTGCATTGCCAGCACAAGTGTGGAAAGTGGTTATGCAACACCAACACAAGTGTGGAAAGTGGTTTTGCATCACGAGCACAAGTGGGGAAAGTGGTTTTCAACACGAACACAAGTGCGAAAAGTAGTTTCTACACTAACACAAGTGCGGAAAGTGATTTTGCAACACGACTACAAGTGGGGAAAGTGGTTTTGCAACACTAACTCAAGTGCGGAAAGTGGTTCTGCAACACTAACACAAGTGTAAAAAGTGGTTTTGCATTGCCAGCACAAGTGTGGAAAGTGGTTATGCAACACCAACACAAGTGAGAAAAGTGGTTTTGCAAAACTAACGCAAGTGGTGAAAATGGCTTTGCAATACTCACACAAGTGTGAAAAGTGGTTTGTATTGATAGCACAAGTGTGGAAAGTGGTTATGCCACACCAACACAAGTGCAGAAAGTGGTTCTACATCACCAACACAAGTGCAGAAAGTGGTTTTCAACGCCATCGCAAGTGCGGAAAGTGGTTTTCAACACTAACACAAGTGCGAAAAGTAGTTTTCTACACCAACACAAGTGCCGAAAGTGATTTTGCAACACGATCACAAGTGTGTAAAGTGGTTTTGCAACACTAAAACAAGTGCGAAAATTGGATTTCAACACTATCAGGAGAGGAAAAGTGGTTTTGCAACAATTACACAAGTGCGCAAATTGGTTTTGCTTCACCAGCACAAGTGTGGAAAGTGGTTTTGCAACACCAACACAAGTGTGGAAAGTGGTTCTGCAACACGAACACAAGTGTGTAAAGTGGTTTTCAACATGAACGCAAGTGCGAAAAGTGCTTTTGCATTACTAGCACTAGTGTGGAAAGTGGTTTTGCAACACCAACACACGTGTGGAAAGTGGTTTTTCATCACTTGCACAAGTGTGGAATGTGGATTTGCAACACGAACAGAAGTGGGAAAAGTGGATTTCAACACTAAGAGGAGTGCGAAAAGTGGTCTTGCAACAATTACACAGGGGCGAGAAGGGGTTTTTCAACAATTACACAAGTGCGAAAAGTGGTTTTGCATTGCCAGCACAAGTGTGGAAAGTGGTTATGCAACACTAACACAAGGGTGAAAAGTGGTTTTCAACGCAACCACAAGTGCGGAAAGTGGTTTTCAATGCAACCACAAGTGCGCAAAGTGGTTCTGCAGCACTAACACAAGTGTGAGAAGTGGTTTTCGACACAAACACAAGTGCGGAAAGTGGTTTTGCAATACTAACACAAGTGTGGAAAGTGGTTTTGCAACACTAAAACAAGTTCGAAAAGTGGATTTCAACACTATCAGGAGAGCGAAAAGTGGTTTTGCAACAATTACACAAGTGCGGAAAGTGGTTTTGCAACAATTACACAAGTGCCAAAAGTGGTTTTGCATTGCCAGCACAAGTGTGGAAAGTGGTTTTCCAACACAAATACAAGTGCGAAAATCGTTTTGCATTACACAAGTGTGGAAAGTGGTTTTGCAACACTAACACAAGTGCTAAAAGTGGTTTTCAACGCAACCACAAGTGCAGAAAGTGGTTTTCAATGCAACCACAAGTGTGGAAAGTGGTTCTGCAACACTAATACAAGTGTGGAAAGTGCTTTTGCAACACGAGCACAAGTGGGGAAAGTGGTTTTCAACACTAACAGGAGCGCGAAAAGTGGTTTTGCAACAATTAAACAAGGGCGAAAAGTGGTTTTGCAACAATTACACAGGGGCGAAAAGTAGTTTTGCAACAATTGCACAAGTGCGAAAAGTGGTTTTGCATTGCCAGCACAAGTGTGGAAAGTGGTTATGCAACACCAACACAAGTGTGGAAAGTGGTTTTGCATCACTAGCCCAAGTGTGTCAAGTGGGTTTGCAACACTAACACAGGTGGGGAAAGTGGTTTTCAACGCGAACACAAGTGCGAAAAGTAGTTTCTACACTAACACAAGTGCGGAAAGTGATTTTGCAACACGACTACAAGTGGGGAAAGTGGTTTTGCAACACTAATTCAAGTGCGGAAAGTGGTTCTGCAACACTAACACAAGTGTAAAAAGTGGTTTTGCATTGCCAGCACGAGTGTGGAAAGTGGTTATGCAACACCAACAACACAAGTGAGAAAAGTGGTTTTGCAAAACTAACCCAAGTGGGGAAAGTGGCTTTGCAATACTCACACAAGTGTGAAAAGTGGTTTTGTATTGATAGCACAAGTGTGGAAAGTGGTTATGCCACACCAACACAAGTGCAGAAAGTGGTTCTGCATCACCAACACAAGTGCAGAAAGTGGTTTTCAACGCCATCGCAAGTGCGGAAAGTGGTTTTCAACACTAACACAAGTGCGAAAAGTAGTTTTCTACACCAACACAAGTGCCGAAAGTGATCTTGCAACATGACCACAAGTGTGGAAAGTGGTTTTGCAACACTAAAACAAATGCGAAAATTGGATTTCAACACTTTCAGGAGAGGAAAAGTGGTTTTGCAACAATTACACAAGTGCGGAAAGTGATTTTGCAACACGACCACAAGTGGGGAAAGTGGTTTTGCAACACTAACGCAAGTGCGGAAAGTGGTTCTGCAACACTAACACAAGTGTAAAAAGTGGTTTTGCATTGCCAGCACAAGTGTGGAAAGTGGTTATGCAATACCAACACAAGTGAGAAAAGTGGTTTTCAACACCAACCCAAGTGTGATAAGTGGTTTTGCATCACAAGCAGAAGTGTGGAAAGTGGTTTTGCAAAACTAACCCAAGTGGGGAAAGTGGCTTTGCAATACTCACACAAGTGCGAAAAGTGGTTTTGCATTGATAGCACAAGTGTGGAAAGTGGTTATGCAACACCAACACAAGTGCAGAAAGTGGTTCTGCAACACCAACACAAGTGCAGAAAGTGGTTTTCAACGCCATCGCAAGTGCGGAAAGTGGTTTTCAACACGAACACAAGTGCGAAAAGTAGTTTTCTACACTAACACTAGTGCGGAAAGTGATTTTGCAACACGACTACAAGTGTGGAAAGTGCTTTTGCAACACTAAAACAAGTGCGAAAATTGGATTTCAACACTATGAGGAGAGGAAAAGTGGTTTTGCAACAATTACACAAGTGCGCAAAGTGGTTTTGCTTCACCAGCACAAGTGTGGAAAGTGGTTTTGCAACACGAACACAAGTGTGTAAAGTGGTTTTCAACATGAACGCAAGTGCGAAAAGTGCTTTTGCATTACTAGCACTAGTGTGGAAAGTGGTTTTGCAACACCAACACACGTGTGGAAAGTGGTTTTTCATCACTTGCACAAGTGTGGAATGTGGATTTGCAACACGAACAGAAGTGGGAAAAGTGGATTTCAACACTAAGAGGAGTGCGAAAAGTGGTCTTGCAACAATTACGAAGGGGCGAAAAGGGGTTTTTCAACAATTACACAAGTGCGAAAAGTGGTTTTGCATTACCAGCACAAGTGTGGAAAGTGGTTATGCAACACTAACACAAGGGTGAAAAGTGGTTTTCAACGCAACCACAAGTGCGGAAAGTGGTTTTCAATGCAACCACAAGTGCGCAAAGTGGTTCTGCAGCACTAACACAAGTGTGAGAAGTGGTTTTCGACACAAACACAAGTGCGGAAAGTGGTTTTGCAATACTAACACAAGTGTGGAAAGTGGTTTTGCAACACTAAAACAAGTTCGAAAAGTGGATTTCAACACTATCAGGAGAGCGAAAAGTGGTTTTGCAACAATTACACAAGTGCGGAAAGTGGTTTTGCAACAATTACACAAGTGCCAAAAGTGGTTTTGCATTGCCAGCACAAGTGTGGAAAGTGGTTATCCAACACAAATACAAGTGCGAAAATCGTTTTGCATTACACAAGTGTGGAAAGTGGTTTTGCAACACTAACACAAGTGCTAAAAGTGGTTTTCAATGCAACCACAAGTGCAGAAAGTGGTTTTCAATGCAACCACAAGTGTGGAAAGTGGTTCTGCAACACTAATACAAGTGTGGAAAGTGGTTTTGCAACACGAGCACAAGTGGGGAAAGTGGTTTTCAACACTAACAGGAGCGCGAAAAGTGGTTTTGCAACAATTAAACAAGGGCGAAAAGTGGTTTTGCAACAATTACACAGGGGCGAAAAGTAGTTTTGCAACAATTGCACAAGTGCGAAAAGTGGTTTTGCATTGCCAGCACAAGTGTGGAAAGTGGTTATGCAACACCAACACAAGTGTGGAAAGTGGTTTTGCATCACTAGCCCAAGTGTGTCAAGTGGGTTTGCAACACTAACACAGGTGGGGAAAGTGGTTTTCAACGCGAACACAAGTGCGAAAAGTAGTTTCTACACTAACACAAGTGCGGAAAGTGATTTTGCAACACTAACACAAGTGTAAAAAGTGGTTTTGCATTGCCAGCACAAGTGTGGAAAGTGGTTATGCAACACTAACACAAGTGTAAAAAGTGGTTTTGCAAAACCAACCCAAGTGGGGAAAGTGGCTTTGCAATACTCACACAAGTGTGAAAAGTGGTTTTGTATTGATAGCACAAGTGTGGAAAGTGGTTATGCCACACCAACACAAGTGCAGAAAGTGGTTCTGCATCACCAACACAAGTGCAGAAAGTGGTTTTCAACGCCATCGCAAGTGCGGAAAGTGGTTTTCAACACTAACACAAGTGCGAAAAGTAGTTTTCTACACCAACACAAGTGCCGAAAGTGATCTTGCAACACGACCACAAGTGTGGAAAGTGGTTTTGCAACACTAAAACAAATGCGAAAATTGGATTTCAACACTTTCAGGAGAGGAAAAGTGGTTTTGCAACAATTACACAAGTGCGGAAAGTGATTTTGCAACACGACCACAAGTGGGGAAAGTGGTTTTGCAACACTAACGCAAGTGCGGAAAGTGGTTCTGCAACACTAACACAAGTGTAAAAAGTGGTTTTGCATTGCCAGCACAAGTGTGGAAAGTGGTTATGCAATACCAACACAAGTGAGAAAAGTGGTTTTCAACACTAACACAAGTGCGGAAAGTGGTTCTGCAACACCAACCCAAGTGTGATAAGTGGTTTTGCATCACAAGCAGAAGTGTGGAAAGTGGTTTTGCAAAACTAACCCAAGTGGGGAAAGTGGCTTTGCAATACTCACACAAGTGCGAAAAGTGGTTTTGCATTGATAGCACAAGTGTGGAAAGTGGTTATGCAACACGACCACAAGTGGGGAAAGTGGTTTTGCAACACTAACGCAAGTGCGGAAAGTGGTTCTGCAACACTAACACAAGTGTAAAAAGTGGTTTTGCATTGCCAGCACAAGTGCAGAAAGTGGTTCTGCAACACCAACACAAGTGCAGAAAGTGGTTTTCAACGCCATCGCAAGTGCGGAAAGTGGTTTTCAACACTAACACAAGTGCGAAAAGTAGTTTTCTACACTAACACTAGTGCGGAAAGTGATTTTGCAACACGACTACAAGTGTGGAAAGTGGTTTTGCAACACTAAAACAAGTGCGAAAATTGGATTTCAACACTATGAGGAGAGGAAAAGTGGTTTTGCAACAATTACACAAGTGCGCAAAGTGGTTTTGCTTCACCAGCACAAGTGTGGAAAGTGGTTTTGCAACACCAACACAAGTGTAGAAAGTGGTTCTGCAACACGAATACAAGTGTGTAAAGTGGTTTTCAACACGAACGCAAGTGCGAAAAGTGATTTTGCAACACGACCACAAGTGTGGAAAGTTGTTATGCAACACTAACACAAGGGTGAAAAGTGGTTTTCAACGCAACCACAAGTGCGGAAAGTGGTTTTCAATGCAACCACAAGTGCGGAAAGTGGTTCTGCAGCACGAACACAAGTGTGAAAAGTGGTTTTCGACACAAACACATGTGCGGAAAGTGTTTTTGCAATACTAACACAAGTGTGGAAAGTGGTTTTGCAACACTAAAACAAGTTCGAAAAGTGGATTTCAACACTATCAGGAGAGCGAAAAGTGGTTTGCAACAATTACACAAGTGCGGAAAGTGGTTTTGCAACAATTACACAAGTGCCAAAAGTGGTTTTGCATTGCTAGCACAAGTGTGGAAAGTGGTTATCCAACACAAACACAAGTGCGAAAATCGTTTTGCATTACAAGCACAAGTGTGGAAAGTGGTTTTTCAACACCAACACAAGTGTGGAAAGTGGTTTTGCATGACTTGCACAAGTGTGGAAAGTGGTTTTGCAACACGAACAGAAGTGCAAAAAGTGGATTTCAACACGAACAGGAGCGCGAAAAGTGGTTTTGCAACAATTACACAAGGGCGAAAAGTGGTTTTGCAACAATTACACAAGTGCGAAAAGTGATTTTGAATTGCCAGCACAAGTGTGGAAAGTGGTTATGCAACACCAACACAAGTGTGGAAAGTGGTTTTGCATCACGAGCACAAGTGGGGAAAGTGGTTTTCAACACGAACACAAGTGCGAAAAGTAGTTTCTACACTAACACAAGTGCGGAAAGTGATTTTGCAACACGACTACAAGTGGGGAAAGTGGTTTTGCAACACTAACTCAAGTGCGGAAAGTGGTTCTGCAACACTAACACAAGTGTAAAAAGTGGTTTTGCATTGCCAGCACAAGTGTGGAAAGTGGTTATGCAACACCAACACAAGTGAGAAAAGTGGTTTTGCAAAACTAACCCAAGTGGGGAAAATGGCTTTGCAATATTCACACAAGTGTGAAAAGTGGTTTGTATTGATAGCACAAGTGTGGAAAGTGGTTATGCCACACCAACACAAGTGCAGAAAGTGGTTCTGCATCACCAACACAAGTGCAGAAAGTGGTTTTCAACGCCATCGCAAGTGCGGAAAGTGGTTTTCAACACTAACACAAGTGCGAAAAGTAGTTTTCTACACCAACACAAGTGCCGAAAGTGATTTTGCAACACGACCACAAGTGTGTAAAGTGGGTTTGCAACACTAAAACAAGTGCGAAAATTGGATTTCAACATTATCAGGAGAGGAAAAGTGGTTTTGCAACAATTACACAAGTGCGCAAATTGGTTTTGCTTCACCAGCACAAGTGTGGAAAGTGGTTTTGCAACACCAACACAAGTGTGGAAAGTGGTTCTGCAACACGAACACAAGTGTGTAAAGTGGTTTTCGACATGAACGCAAGTGCGAAAAGTGCTTTTGCATTACTAGCACTAGTGTGGAAAGTGGTTTTGCAACACCAACACACGTGTGGAAAGTGGTTTTTCATCACTTGCACAAGTGTGGAATGTGGATTTGCAACACGAACAGAAGTGGGAAAAGTGGATTTCAACACTAAGAGGAGTGCGAAAAGTGGTCTTGCAACAATTACACAGGGGCGAGAAGGGGTTTTTCAACAATTACACAAGTGCGAAAAGTGGTTTTGCATTGCCAGCACAAGTGTGGAAAGTGGTTATGCAACACTAACACAAGGGTGAAAAGTGGTTTTCAACGCAACCACAAGTGCGGAAAGTGGTTTTCAATGCAACCACAAGTGCGCAAAGTGGTTCTGCAGCACTAACACAAGTGTGAGAAGTGGTTTTCGACACAAACACAAGTGCGGAAAGTGGTTTTGCAATACTAACACAAGTGTGGAAAGTGGTTTTGCAACACTAAAACAAGTTCGAAAAGTGGATTTCAACACTATCAGGAGAGCGAAAAGTGGTTTTGCAACAATTACACAAGTGCGGAAAGTGGTTTTGCAACAATTACACAAGTGCCAAAAGTGGTTTTGCATTGCCAGCACAAGTGTGGAAAGTGGTTATCCAACACAAATACAAGTGCGAAAATCGTTTTGCATTACACAAGTGTGGAAAGTGGTTTTGCAACACTAACACAAGTGCTAAAAGTGGTTTTCAACGCAACCACAAGTGCAGAAAGTGGTTTTCAAGCAACCACAAGTGTGGAAAGTGGTTCTGCAACACTAATACAAGTGTGGAAAGTGGTTTTGCAACACGACCACAAGTGGGGAAAGTGGTTTTCAACACTAACAGGAGCGCGAAAAGTGGTTTTGCAACAATTAAACAAGGGCGAAAAGTGGTTTTGCAACAATTACACAGGGGCGAAAAGTAGTTTTGCAACAATTGCACAAGTGCGAAAAGTGGTTTTGCATTGCCAGCACAAGTGTGGAAAGTGGTTATGCAACACCAACACAAGTGTGGAAAGTGGTTTTGCATCACTAGCCCAAGTGTGTCAAGTGGATTTGCAACACTAACACAGGTGGGGAAAGTGGTTTTCAACGCGAACACAAGTGCGAAAAGTAGTTTCTACACTAACACAAGTGCGGAAAGTGATTTTGCAACACGACTACAAGTGGGGAAAGTGGTTTTGCAACACTAATTCAAGTGCGGAAAGTGGTTCTGCAACACTAACACAAGTGTAAAAAGTGGTTTTGCATTGCCAGCACGAGTGTGGAAAGTGGTTATGCAACACCAACACAAGTGAGAAAAGTGGTTTTGCAAAACTAACCCAAGTGGGGAAAGTGGCTTTGCAATACTCACACAAGTGTGAAAAGTGGTTTTGTATTGATAGCACAAGTGTGGAAAGTGGTTATGCCACACCAACACAAGTGCAGAAAGTGGTTCTGCATCACCAACACAAGTGCAGAAAGTGGTTTTCAACGCCATCGCAAGTGCGGAAAGTGGTTTTCAACACGAACACAAGTGCGAAAAGTAGTTTTCTACACTAACACTAGTGCGGAAAGTGATTTTGCAACACGACTACAAGTGTGGAAAGTGGTTTTGCAACACTAAAACAAGTGCGAAAATTGGATTTCAACACTATGAGGAGAGGAAAAGTGGTTTTGCAACAATTACACAAGTGCGCAAAGTGGTTTTGCTTCACCAGCACAAGTGTGGAAAGTGGTTTTGCAACACCAACACAAGTGTAGAAAGTGGTTCTGCAACACGAATACAAGTGTGTAAAGTGGTTTTCAACACGAACGCAAGTGCAAAAAGTGATTTTGCAACACGACCACAAGTGTGGAAAGTTGTTATGCAACACTAACACAAGGGTGAAAAGTGGTTTTCAACGCAACCACAAGTGCGGAAAGTGGTTTTCAATGCAACCACAAGTGCGGAAAGTGGTTCTGCAGCACGAACACAAGTGTGAAAAGTGGTTTTCGACACAAACACATGTGCGGAAAGTGTTTTTGCAATACTAACACAAGTGTGGAAAGTGGTTTTGCAACACCAAAACAAGTTCGAAAAGTGGATTTCAACACTATCAGGAGAGCGAAAAGTGGTTTTGCAACAATTACACAAGTGCGGAAAGTGGTTTTGCAACAATTACACAAGTGCCAAAAGTGGTTTTGCATTGCCAGCACAAGTGTGGAAAGTGGTTATCCAACACAAACACAAGTGCGAAAATCGTTTTGCATTACAAGCACAAGTGTGGAAAGTGGTTTTTCAACACCAACACAAGTGTGGAAAGTGGCTTTGCATGACTTGCACAAGTGTGGAAAGTGGTTTTGCAACACGAACAGAAGTGCAAAAAGTGGATTTCAACACGAACAGGAGCGCGAAAAGTGGTTTTGCAACAATTACACAAGGGCGAAAAGTGGTTTTGCAACAATTACACAAGTGCGAAAAGTGATTTTGCATTGCCAGCACAAGTGTGGAAAGTGGTTATGCAACACCAACACAAGTGTGGAAAGTGGTTTTGCATCACGAGCACAAGTGGGGAAAGTGGTTTTCAACACGAACACAAGTGCGAAAAGTAGTTTCTACACTAACACAAGTGCGGAAAGTGATTGTGCAACACGACTACAAGTGGGGAAAGTGGTTTTGCAACACTAACTCAAGTGCGGAAAGTGGTTCTGCAACACTAACACAAGTGTAAAAAGTGGTTTTGCATTGCCAGCACAAGTGTGGAAAGTGGTTATGCAACACCAACACAAGTGAGAAAAGTGGTTTTGCAAAACTAACCCAAGTGGGGAAAATGGCTTTGCAATACTCACACAAGTGTGAAAAGTGGTTTGTATTGATAGCACAAGTGTGGAAAGTGGTTATGCCACACCAACACAAGTGCAGAAAGTGGTTCTGCATCACCAACACAAGTGCAGAAAGTGGTTTTCAACACCATCGCAAGTGCGGAAAGTGGTTTTCAACACTAACACAAGTGCGAAAAGTAGTTTTCTACACCAACACAAGTGCCGAAAGTGATTTTGCAACACGACCACAAGTGTGTAAAGTGGTTTTGCAACACTAAAACAAGTGCGAAAATTGGATTTCAACACTATCAGGAGAGGAAAAGTGGTTTTGCAACAATTACACAAGTGCGCAAATTGGTTTTGCTTCACCAGCACAAGTGTGGAAAGTGGTTTTGCAACACCAACACAAGTGTGGAAAGTGGTTCTGCAACACGAACACAAGTGTGTAAAGTGGTTTTCAACATGAACGCAAGTGCGAAAAGTGCTTTTGCATTACTAGCACTAGTGTGGAAAGTGGTTTTGCAACACCAACACACGTGTGGAAAGTGGTTTTTCATCACTTGCACAAGTGTGGAATGTGGATTTGCAACACGAACAGAAGTGGGAAAAGTGGATTTCAACACTAAGAGGAGTGCGAAAAGTGGTCTTGCAACAATTACACAGGGGCGAAAAGGGGTTTTTCAACAATTACACAAGTGCGAAAAGTGGTTTTGCATTGCCAGCACAAGTGTGGAAAGTGGTTATGCAACACTAACACAAGGGTGAAAAGTGGTTTTCAACGCAACCACAAGTGCGGAAAGTGGTTTTCAATGCAACCACAAGTGCGCAAAGTGGTTCTGCAGCACTAACACAAGTGTGAGAAGTGGTTTTCGACACAAACACAAGTGCGGAAAGTGGTTTTGCAATACTAACACAAGTGTGGAAAGTGGTTTTGCAACACTAAAACAAGTTCGAAAAGTGGATTTCAACACTATCAGGAGAGCGAAAAGTGGTTTTGCAACAATTACACAAGTGCGGAAAGTGGTTTTGCAACAATTACACAAGTGCGAAAAGTAGTTTTCTACACCAACACAGGTGCCGAAAGTGATTTTGCAACACGACCACAAGTGTGTAAAGTGGTTTTGCAACACTAAAACAAGTGCGAAAATTGGATTTCAACACTATCAGGAGAGGAAAAGTGGTTTTGCAACAATTACACAAGTGCGCAAATTGGTTTTGCTTCACCAGCACAAGTGTGGAAAGTGGTTTTGCAACACCAACACAAGTGTGGAAAGTGGTTCTGCAACACGAACACAAGTGTGTAAAGTGGTTTTCAACATGAACGCAAGTGCGAAAAGTGCTTTTGCATTACTAGCACTAGTGTAGAAAGTGGTTTTGCAACACCAACACACGTGTGGAAAGTGGTTTTTCATCACTTGCACAAGTGTGGAATGTGGATTTGCAACACGAACAGAAGTGGGAAAAGTGGATTTCAACACTAAGAGGAGTGCGAAAAGTGGTCTTGCAACAATTACACAGGGGCGAAAAGGGGTTTTTCAACAATTACACAAGTGCGAAAAGTGGTTTTGCATTGCCAGCACACATGTGGAAAGTGGTTATGCAACACTAACACAAGGGTGAAAAGTGGTTTTCAACGCAACCACAAGTGCGGAAAGTGGTTTTCAATGCAACCACAAGTGCGCAAAGTGGTTCTGCAGCACTAACACAAGTGTGAGAAGTGGTTTTCGACACAAACACAAGTGCGGAAAGTGGTTCTGCAACACGAATACAAGTGTGTAAAGTGGTTTTCAACACGAACGCTAGTGCGAAAAGTGATTTTGCAACACGACCACAAGTGTGGAAAGTTGTTATGCAACACTAACACAAGGGTGAAAAGTGGTTTTCAACGCAACCACAAGTGCGGAAAATGGTTTTCAATGCAACCACAAGTGCGGAAAGTGGTTCTGCAGCACTAACACAAGTGTGAAAAGTGGTTTTCAACACAAACACAAGTGCGGAAAGTGTTTTTGCAATACTAACACAAGTGTGGAAAGTGGTTTTGCAACACTAAAACAAGTTCGAAAAGTGGATTTCAACACTATCAGGAGAGCGAAAAGTGGTTTTGCAACAATTACACAAGTGCGGAAAGTGGTTTTGCAACAATTACACAAGTGCCAAAAGTGGTTTTGCATTGCCAGCACAAGTGTGGAAAGTGGTTATCCAACACAAACACAAGTGCGAAAATCGTTTTGCATTACAAGCACAAGTGTGGAAAGTGGTTTTTCAACACCAATACAAGTGTGGAAAGTGGTTTTGCATGACTTGCACAAGTGTGGAAAGTGGTTTTGCAACACAAACAGAAGTGCGAAAAGTGGATTTCAACACGAACAGGAGCGCGAAAAGTGGTTTTGCAACAATTACACAAGGGCGAAAAGTGGTTTTGCAACAATTACACAAGTGCGAAAAGTGATTTTGCATTGCCAGCACAAGTGTGGAAAGTGGTTATGCAACACCAACACAAGTGTGGAAAGTGGTTTTGCATCACGAGCACAAGTGGGGAAAGTGGTTTTCAACACGAACACAAGTGCGAAAAGTAGTTTCTACACTAACACAAGTGCGGAAAGTGATTTTGCAACCCGACTACAAGTGGGGAAAGTGGTTTTGCAACACTAACTCAAGTGCGGAAAGTGGTTCTGCAACACTAACACAAGTGCTGAAAGTGGTTCTGCAACACTAACACAAGTGTAAAAAGTGGTTTTGCATTGCCAGCACGAGTGTGGAAAGTGGTTATGCAACACCAACACAAGTGAGAAAAGTGGTTTTGCAAAACTAACCCAAGTGGGGAAAGTGGCTTTGCAATACTCACACAAGTGTGAAAAGTGGTTTTGTATTGATAGCACAAGTGTGGAAAGTGGTTATGCCACACCAACACAAGTGCAGAAAGTGGTTCTGCATCACCAACACAAGTGCAGAAAGTGGTTTTCAACACCATCGCAAGTGCGGAAAGTGGTTTTCAACACTAACACAAGTGCGAAAAGTAGTTTTCTACACCAACACAAGTGCCGAAAGTGATTTTGCAACACGACCACAAGTGTGTAAAGTGGTTTTGCAACACTAAAACAAGTGCGAAAATTGGATTTCAACACTATCAGGAGAGGAAAAGTGGTTTTGCAACAATTACACAAGTGCGCAAATTGGTTTTGCTTCACCAGCACAAGTGTGGAAAGTGGTTTTGCAACACCAACACAAGTGTGGAAAGTGGTTCTGCAACACGAACACAAGTGTGTAAAGTGGTTTTCAACATGAACGCAAGTGCGAAAAGTGCTTTTGCATTACTAGCACTAGTGTGGAAAGTGGTTTTGCAACACCAACACACGTGTGGAAAGTGGTTTTTCATCACTTGCACAAGTGTGGAATGTGGATTTGCAACACGAACAGAAGTGGGAAAAGTGGATTTCAACACTAAGAGGAGTGCGAAAAGTGGTCTTGCAACAATTACACAGGGGCGAAAAGGGGTTTTTCAACAATTACACAAGTGCGAAAAGTGGTTTTGCATTGCCAGCACAAGTGTGGAAAGTGGTTATGCAACACTAACACAAGGGTGAAAAGTGGTTTTCAACGCAACCACAAGTGCGGAAAGTGGTTTTCAATGCAACCACAAGTGCGCAAAGTGGTTCTGCAGCACTAACACAAGTGTGAGAAGTGGTTTTTGACACAAACACAAGTGCGGAAAGTGGTTTTGCAATACTAACACAAGTGTCGAAAGTGGTTTTGCAACACTAAAACAAGTTCGAAAAGTGGATTTCAACACTATCAGGAGAGCGAAAAGTGGTTTTGCAACAATTACACAAGTGCGGAAAGTGGTTTTGCAACAATTACACAAGTGCCAAAAGTGGTTTTGCATTGCCAGCACAAGTGTGGAAAGTGGTTATCCAACACAAATACAAGTGCGAAAATCGTTTTGCATTACACAAGTGTGGAAAGTGGTTTTGCAACACTAACACAAGTGCTAAAAGTGGTTTTCAACGCAACCACAAGTGCAGAAAGTGGTTTTCAATGCAACCACAAGTGTGGAAAGTGGTTCTGCAACACTAATACAAGTGTGGAAAGTGGTTTTGCAACACGACCACAAGTGGGGAAAGTGGTTTTCAACACTAACAGGAGCGCGAAAAGTGGTTTTGCAACAATTAAACAAGGGCGAAAAGTGGTTTTGCAACAATTACACAGGGGCGAAAAGTAGTTTTGCAACAATTGCACAAGTGCGAAAAGTGGTTTTGCATTGCCAGCACAAGTGTGGAAAGTGGTTATGCAACACCAACACAAGTGTGGAAAGTGGTTTTGCATCACTAGCCCAAGTGTGTCAAGTGGGTTTGCAACACTAACACAGGTGGGGAAAGTGGTTTTCAACGCGAACACAAGTGCGAAAAGTAGTTTCTACACTAACACAAGTGCGGAAAGTGATTTTGCAACACTAACACAAGTGTAAAAAGTGGTTTTGCATTGCCAGCACAAGTGTGGAAAGTGGTTATGCAACACTAACACAAGTGTAAAAAGTGGTTTTGCAAAACCAACCCAAGTGGGGAAAGTGGCTTTGCAATACTCACACAAGTGTGAAAAGTGGTTTTGTATTGATAGCACAAGTGTGGAAAGTGGTTATGCCACACCAACACAAGTGCAGAAAGTGGTTCTGCATCACCAACACAAGTGCAGAAAGTGGTTTTCAACGCCATCGCGAGTGCGGAAAGTGGTTTTCAACACTAACACAAGTGCGAAAAGTAGTTTTCTACACCAACACAAGTGCCGAAAGTGATCTTGCAACACGACCACAAGTGTGGAAAGTGGTTTTGCAACACTAAAACAAATGCGAAAATTGGATTTCAACACTTTCAGGAGAGGAAAAGTGGTTTTGCAACAATTACACAAGTGCGGAAAGTGATTTTGCAACACGACCACAAGTGGGGAAAGTGGTTTTGCAACACTAACGCAAGTGCGGAAAGTGGTTCTGCAACACTAACACAAGTGTAAAAAGTGGTTTTGCATTGCCAGCACAAGTGTGGAAAGTGGTTATGCAATACCAACACAAGTGAGAAAAGTGGTTTTCAACACTAACACAAGTGCGGAAAGTGGTTCTGCAACACCAACCCAAGTGTGATAAGTGGTTTTGCATCACAAGCAGAAGTGTGGAAAGTGGTTTTGCAAAACTAACCCAAGTGGGGAAAGTGGCTTTGCAATACTCACACAAGTGCGAAAAGTGGTTTTGCATTGATAGCACAAGTGTGGAAAGTGGTTATGCAACACCAACACAAGTGCAGAAAGTGGTTCTGCAACACCAACACAAGTGCAGAAAGTGGTTTTCAACGCCATCGCAAGTGCGGAAAGTGGTTTTCAACACTAACACAAGTGCGAAAAGTAGTTTTCTACACTAACACTAGTGCGGAAAGTGATTTTGCAACACGACTACAAGTGTGGAAAGTGGTTTTGCAACACTAAAACAAGTGCGAAAATTGGATTTCAACACTATGAGGAGAGGAAAAGTGGTTTTGCAACAATTACACAAGTGCGCAAAGTGGTTTTGCTTCACCAGCACAAGTGTGGAAAGTGGTTTTGCAACACCAACACAAGTGTAGAAAGTGGTTCTGCAACACGAATACAAGTGTGTAAAGTGGTTTTCAACACGAACGCAAGTGCGAAAAGTGATTTTGCAACACGACCACAAGTGTGGAAAGTTGTTATGCAACACTAACACAAGGGTGAAAAGTGGTTTTCAACGCAACCACAAGTGCGGAAAGTGGTTTTCAATGCAACCACAAGTGCGGAAAGTGGTTCTGCAGCACGAACACAAGTGTGAAAAGTGGTTTTCGACACAAACACATGTGCGGAAAGTGTTTTTGCAATACTAACACAAGTGTGGAAAGTGGTTTTGCAACACTAAAACAAGTTCGAAAAGTGGATTTCAACACTATCAGGAGAGCGAAAAGTGGTTTGCAACAATTACACAAGTGCGGAAAGTGGTTTTGCAACAATTACACAAGTGCCAAAAGTGGTTTTGCATTGCCAGCACAAGTGTGGAAAGTGGTTATCCAACACAAACACAAGTGCGAAAATCGTTTTGCATTACAAGCACAAGTGTGGAAAGTGGTTTTTCAACACCAACACAAGTGTGGAAAGTGGTTTTGCATGACTTGCACAAGTGTGGAAAGTGGTTTTGCAACACGAACAGAAGTGCAAAAAGTGGATTTCAACACGAACAGGAGCGCGAAAAGTGGTTTTGCAACAATTACACAAGGGCGAAAAGTGGTTTTGCAACAATTACACAAGTGCGAAAAGTGATTTTGAATTGCCAGCACAAGTGTGGAAAGTGGTTATGCAACACCAACACAAGTGTGGAAAGTGGTTTTGCATCACGAGCACAAGTGGGGAAAGTGGTTTTCAACACGAACACAAGTGCGAAAAGTAGTTTCTACACTAACACAAGTGCGGAAAGTGATTTTGCAACACGACTACAAGTGGGGAAAGTGGTTTTGCAACACTAACTCAAGTGCGGAAAGTGGTTCTGCAACACTAACACAAGTGTAAAAAGTGGTTTTGCATTGCCAGCACAAGTGTGGAAAGTGGTTATGCAACACCAACACAAGTGAGAAAAGTGGTTTTGCAAAACTAACCCAAGTGGGGAAAATGGCTTTGCAATATTCACACAAGTGTGAAAAGTGGTTTGTATTGATAGCACAAGTGTGGAAAGTGGTTATGCCACACCAACACAAGTGCAGAAAGTGGTTCTGCATCACCAACACAAGTGCAGAAAGTGGTTTTCAACGCCATCGCAAGTGCGGAAAGTGGTTTTCAACACTAACACAAGTGCGAAAAGTAGTTTTCTACACCAACACAAGTGCCGAAAGTGATTTTGCAACACGACCACAAGTGTGTAAAGTGGTTTTGCAACACTAAAACAAGTGCGAAAATTGGATTTCAACACTATCAGGAGAGGAAAAGTGGTTTTGCAACAATTACACAAGTGCGCAAATTGGTTTTGCTTCACCAGCACAAGTGTGGAAAGTGGTTTTGCAACACCAACACAAGTGTGGAAAGTGGTTCTGCAACACGAACACAAGTGTGTAAAGTGGTTTTCGACATGAACGCAAGTGCGAAAAGTGCTTTTGCATTACTAGCACTAGTGTGGAAAGTGGTTTTGCAACACCAACACACGTGTGGAAAGTGGTTTTTCATCACTTGCACAAGTGTGGAATGTGGATTTGCAACACGAACAGAAGTGGGAAAAGTGGATTTCAACACTAAGAGGAGTGCGAAAAGTGGTCTTGCAACAATTACACAGGGGCGAGAAGGGGTTTTTCAACAATTACACAAGTGCGAAAAGTGGTTTTGCATTGCCAGCACAAGTGTGGAAAGTGGTTATGCAACACTAACACAAGGGTGAAAAGTGGTTTTCAACGCAACCACAAGTGCGGAAAGTGGTTTTCAATGCAACCACAAGTGCGCAAAGTGGTTCTGCAGCACTAACACAAGTGTGAGAAGTGGTTTTCGACACAAACACAAGTGCGGAAAGTGGTTTTGCAATACTAACACAAGTGTGGAAAGTGGTTTTGCAACACTAAAACAAGTTCGAAAAGTGGATTTCAACACTATCATGAGAGCGAAAAGTGGTTTTGCAACAATTACACAAGTGCGGAAAGTGGTTTTGCAACAATTACACAAGTGCCAAAAGTGGTTTTGCATTGCCAGCACAAGTGTGGAAAGTGGTTATCCAACACAAATACAAGTGCGAAAATCGTTTTGCATTACACAAGTGTGGAAAGTGGTTTTGCAACACTAACACAAGTGCTAAAAGTGGTTTTCAACGCAACCACAAGTGCAGAAAGTGGTTTTCAATGCAACCACAAGTGTGGAAAGTGGTTCTGCAACACTAATACAAGTGTGGAAAGTGCTTTTGCAACACGAGCACAAGTGGGGAAAGTGGTTTTCAACACTAACAGGAGCGCGAAAAGTGGTTTTGCAACAATTAAACAAGGGCGAAAAGTGGTTTTTGCAACAATTACACAGGGGCGAAAAGTAGTTTTGCAACAATTGCACAAGTGCGAAAAGTGGTTTTGCATTGCCAGCACAAGTGTGGAAAGTGGTTATGCAACACCAACACAAGTGTGGAAAGTGGTTTTGCATCACTAGCCCAAGTGTGTCAAGTGGGTTTGCAACACTAACACAGGTGGGGAAAGTGGTTTTCAACGCGAACACAAGTGCGAAAAGTAGTTTCTACACTAACACAAGTGCGGAAAGTGATTTTGCAACACGACTACAAGTGGGGAAAGTGGTTTTGCAACACTAATTCAAGTGCGGAAAGTGGTTCTGCAACACTAACACAAGTGTAAAAAGTGGTTTTGCATTGCCAGCACGAGTGTGGAAAGTGGTTATGCAACACCAACACAAGTGAGAAAAGTGGTTTTGCAAAACTAACCCAAGTGGGGAAAGTGGCTTTGCAATACTCACACAAGTGTGAAAAGTGGTTTTGTATTGATAGCACAAGTGTGGAAAGTGGTTATGCCACACCAACACAAGTGCAGAAAGTGGTTCTGCATCACCAACACAAGTGCAGAAAGTGGTGTTCAACGCCATCGCAAGTGCGGAAAGTGGTTTTCAACACTAACACAAGTGCGAAAAGTAGTTTTCTACACCAACACAAGTGCCGAAAGTGATCTTGCAACACGACCACAAGTGTGGAAAGTGGTTTTGCAACACTAAAACAAATGCGAAAATTGGATTTCAACACTTTCAGGAGAGGAAAAGTGGTTTTGCAACAATTACACAAGTGCGGAAAGTGATTTTGCAACACGACCACAAGTGGGGAAAGTGGTTTTGCAACACTAACGCAAGTGCGGAAAGTGGTTCTGCAACACTAACACAAGTGTAAAAAGTGGTTTTGCATTGCCAGCACAAGTGTGGAAAGTGGTTATGCAATACCAACACAAGTGAGAAAAGTGGTTTTCAACACCAACCCAAGTGTGATAAGTGGTTTTGCATCACAAGCAGAAGTGTGGAAAGTGGTTTTGCAAAACTAACCCAAGTGGGGAAAGTGGCTTTGCAATACTCACACAAGTGCGAAAAGTGGTTTTGCATTGATAGCACAAGTGTGGAAAGTGGTTATGCAACACCAACACAAGTGCAGAAAGTGGTTCTGCAACACCAACACAAGTGCAGAAAGTGGTTTTCAACGCCATCGCAAGTGCGGAAAGTGGTTTTCAACACGAACACAAGTGCGAAAAGTAGTTTTCTACACTAACACTAGTGCGGAAAGTGATTTTGCAACACGACTACAAGTGTGGAAAGTGCTTTTGCAACACTAAAACAAGTGCGAAAATTGGATTTCAACACTATGAGGAGAGGAAAAGTGGTTTTGCAACAATTACACAAGTGCGCAAAGTGGTTTTGCTTCACCAGCACAAGTGTGGAAAGTGGTTTTGCAACACGAACACAAGTGTGTAAAGTGGTTTTCAACATGAACGCAAGTGCGAAAAGTGCTTTTGCATTACTAGCACTAGTGTGGAAAGTGGTTTTGCAACACCAACACACGTGTGGAAAGTGGTTTTTCATCACTTGCACAAGTGTGGAATGTGGATTTGCAACACGAACAGAAGTGGGAAAAGTGGATTTCAACACTAAGAGGAGTGCGAAAAGTGGTCTTGCAACAATTACGAAGGGGCGAAAAGGGGTTTTTCAACAATTACACAAGTGCGAAAAGTGGTTTTGCATTGCCAGCACAAGTGTGGAAAGTGGTTATGCAACACTAACACAAGGGTGAAAAGTGGTTTTCAACGCAACCACAAGTGCGGAAAGTGGTTTTCAATGCAACCACAAGTGCGCAAAGTGGTTCTGCAGCACTAACACAAGTGTGAGAAGTGGTTTTCGACACAAACACAAGTGCGGAAAGTGGTTTTGCAATACTAACACAAGTGTGGAAAGTGGTTTTGCAACACTAGAACAAGTTCGAAAAGTGGATTTCAACACTATCAGGAGAGCGAAAAGTGGTTTTGCAACAATTACACAGTGCGGAAAGTGGTTTTGCAACAATTACACAAGTGCCAAAAGTGGTTTTCCATTGCCAGCACAAGTGTGGAAAGTGGTTATCCAACACAAATACAAGTGCGAAAATCGTTTTGCATTACACAAGTGTGGAAAGTGGTTTTGCAACACTAACACAAGTGCTAAAAGTGGTTTTCAACGCAACCACAAGTGCAGAAAGTGGTTTTCAATGCAACCACAAGTGTGGAAAGTGGTTCTGCAACACTAATACAAGTGTGGAAAGTGGTTTTGCAACACGACCACAAGTGGGGAAAGTGGTTTTCAACACTAACAGGAGCGCGAAAAGTGGTTTTGCAACAATTAAACAAGGGCGAAAAGTGGTTTTGCAACAATTACACAGGGGCGAAAAGTAGTTTTGCAACAATTGCACAAGTGCGAAAAGTGGTTTTGCATTGCCAGCACAAGTGTGGAAAGTGGTTATGCAACACCAACACAAGTGTGGAAAGTGGTTTTGCATCACTAGCCCAAGTGTGTCAAGTGGGTTTGCAACACTAACACAGGTGGGGAAAGTGGTTTTCAACGCGAACACAAGTGCGAAAAGTAGTTTCTACACTAACACAAGTGCGGAAAGTGATTTTGCAACACTAACACAAGTGTAAAAAGTGGTTTTGCATTGCCAGCACAAGTGTGGAAAGTGGTTATGCAACACTAACACAAGTGTAAAAAGTGGTTTTGCAAAACCAACCCAAGTGGGGAAAGTGGCTTTGCAATACTCACACAAGTGTGAAAAGTGGTTTTGTATTGATAGCACAAGTGTGGAAAGTGGTTATGCCACACCAACACAAGTGCAGAAAGTGGTTCTGCATCACCAACACAAGTGCAGAAAGTGGTTTTCAACGCCATCGCAAGTGCGGAAAGTGGTTTTCAACACTAACACAAGTGCGAAAAGTAGTTTTCTACACCAACACAAGTGCCGAAAGTGATCTTGCAACACGACCACAAGTGTGGAAAGTGGTTTTGCAACACTAAAACAAATGCGAAAATTGGATTTCAACACTTTCAGGAGAGGAAAAGTGGTTTTGCAACAATTACACAAGTGCGGAAAGCGATTTTGCAACACGACCACAAGTGGGGAAAGTGGTTTTGCAACACTAACGCAAGTGCGGAAAGTGGTTCTGCAACACTAACACAAGTGTAAAAAGTGGTTTTGCATTGCCAGCACAAGTGTGGAAAGTGGTTATGCAATACCAACACAAGTGAGAAAAGTGGTTTTCAACACTAACACAAGTGCGGAAAGTGGTTCTGCAACACCAACCCAAGTGTGATAAGTGGTTTTGCATCACAAGCAGAAGTGTGGAAAGTGGTTTTGCAAAACTAACCCAAGTGGGGAAAGTGGCTTTGCAATACTCACACAAGTGCGAAAAGTGGTTTTGCATTGATAGCACAAGTGTGGAAAGTGGTTATGCAACACCAACACAAGTGCAGAAAGTGGTTCTGCAACACCAACACAAGTGCAGAAAGTGGTTTTCAACGCCATCGCAAGTGCGGAAAGTGGTTTTCAACACTAACACAAGTGCGAAAAGTAGTTTTCTACACTAACACTAGTGCGGAAAGTGATTTTGCAACACGACTACAAGTGTGGAAAGTGGTTTTGCAACACTAAAACAAGTGCGAAAATTGGATTTCAACACTATGAGGAGAGGAAAAGTGGTTTTGCAACAATTACACAAGTGCGCAAAGTGGTTTTGCTTCACCAGCACAAGTGTGGAAAGTGGTTTTGCAACACCAACACAAGTGTAGAAAGTGGTTCTGCAACACGAATACAAGTGTGTAAAGTGGTTTTCAACACGAACGCAAGTGCGAAAAGTGATTTTGCAACACGACCACAAGTGTGGAAAGTTGTTATGCAACACTAACACAAGGGTGAAAAGTGGTTTTCAACGCAACCACAAGTGCGGAAAGTGGTTTTCAATGCAACCACAAGTGCGGAAAGTGGTTCTGCAGCACGAACACAAGTGTGAAAAGTGGTTTTCGACACAAACACATGTGCGGAAAGTGTTTTTGCAATACTAACACAAGTGTGGAAAGTGGTTTTGCAACACTAAAACAAGTTCGAAAAGTGGATTTCAACACTATCAGGAGAGCGAAAAGTGGTTTGCAACAATTACACAAGTGCGGAAAGTGGTTTTGCAACAATTACACAAGTGCCAAAAGTGGTTTTGCATTGCCAGCACAAGTGTGGAAAGTGGTTATCCAACACAAACACAAGTGCGAAAATCGTTTTGCATTACAAGCACAAGTGTGGAAAGTGGTTTTTCAACACCAACACAAGTGTGGAAAGTGGTTTTGCATGACTTGCACAAGTGTGGAAAGTGGTTTTGCAACACGAACAGAAGTGCAAAAAGTGGATTTCAACACGAACAGGAGCGCGAAAAGTGGTTTTGCAACAATTACACAAGGGCGAAAAGTGGTTTTGCAACAATTACACAAGTGCGAAAAGTGATTTTGAATTGCCAGCACAAGTGTGGAAAGTGGTTATGCAACACCAACACAAGTGTGGAAAGTGGTTTTGCATCACGAGCACAAGTGGGGAAAGTGGTTTTCAACACGAACACAAGTGCGAAAAGTAGTTTCTACACTAACACAAGTGCGGAAAGTGATTTTGCAACACGACTACAAGTGGGGAAAGTGGTTTTGCAACACTAACTCAAGTGCGGAAAGTGGTTCTGCAACACTAACACAAGTGTAAAAAGTGGTTTTGCATTGCCAGCACAAGTGTGGAAAGTGGTTATGCAACACCAACACAAGTGAGAAAAGTGGTTTTGCAAAACTAACCCAAGTGGGGAAAATGGCTTTGCAATATTCACACAAGTGTGAAAAGTGGTTTGTATTGATAGCACAAGTGTGGAAAGTGGTTATGCCACACCAACACAAGTGCAGAAACTGGTTCTGCATCACCAACACAAGTGCAGAAAGTGGTTTTCAACGCCATCGCAAGTGCGGAAAGTGGTTTTCAACACTAACACAAGTGCGAAAAGTAGTTTTCTACACCAACACAAGTGCCGAAAGTGATTTTGCAACACGACCACAAGTGTGTAAAGTGGTTTTGCAACACTAAAACAAGTGCGAAAATTGGATTTCAACACTATCAGGAGAGGAAAAGTGGTTTTGCAACAATTACACAAGTGCGCAAATTGGTTTTGCTTCACCAGCACAAGTGTGGAAAGTGGTTTTGCAACACCAACACAAGTGTGGAAAGTGGTTCTGCAACACGAACACAAGTGTGTAAAGTGGTTTTCGACATGAACGCAAGTGCGAAAAGTGCTTTTGCATTACTAGCACTAGTGTGGAAAGTGGTTTTGCAACACCAACACACGTGTGGAAAGTGGTTTTTCATCACTTGCACAAGTGTGGAATGTGGATTTGCAACACGAACAGAAGTGGGAAAAGTGGATTTCAACACTAAGAGGAGTGCGAAAAGTGGTCTTGCAACAATTACACAGGGGCGAGAAGGGGTTTTTCAACAATTACACAAGTGCGAAAAGTGGTTTTGCATTGCCAGCACAAGTGTGGAAAGTGGTTATGCAACACTAACACAAGGGTGAAAAGTGGTTTTCAACGCAACCACAAGTGCGGAAAGTGGTTTTCAATGCAACCACAAGTGCGCAAAGTGGTTCTGCAGCACTAACACAAGTGTGAGAAGTGGTTTTCGACACAAACACAAGTGCGGAAAGTGGTTTTGCAATACTAACACAAGTGTGGAAAGTGGTTTTGCAACACTAAAACAAGTTCGAAAAGTGGATTTCAACACTATCATGAGAGCGAAAAGTGGTTTTGCAACAATTACACAAGTGCGGAAAGTGGTTTTGCAACAATTACACAAGTGCCAAAAGTGGTTTTGCATTGCCAGCACAAGTGTGGAAAGTGGTTATCCAACACAAATACAAGTGCGAAAATCGTTTTGCATTACACAAGTGTGGAAAGTGGTTTTGCAACACTAACACAAGTGCTAAAAGTGGTTTTCAACGCAACCACAAGTGCAGAAAGTGGTTTTCAATGCAACCACAAGTGTGGAAAGTGGTTCTGCAACACTAATACAAGTGTGGAAAGTGCTTTTGCAACACGAGCACAAGTGGGGAAAGTGGTTTTCAACACTAACAGGAGCGCGAAAAGTGGTTTTGCAACAATTAAACAAGGGCGAAAAGTGGTTTTTGCAACAATTACACAGGGGCGAAAAGTAGTTTTGCAACAATTGCACAAGTGCGAAAAGTGGTTTTGCATTGCCAGCACAAGTGTGGAAAGTGGTTATGCAACACCAACACAAGTGTGGAAAGTGGTTTTGCATCACTAGCCCAAGTGTGTCAAGTGGGTTTGCAACACTAACACAGGTGGGGAAAGTGGTTTTCAACGCGAACACAAGTGCGAAAAGTAGTTTCTACACTAACACAAGTGCGGAAAGTGATTTTGCAACACGACTACAAGTGGGGAAAGTGGTTTTGCAACACTAATTCAAGTGCGGAAAGTGGTTCTGCAACACTAACACAAGTGTAAAAAGTGGTTTTGCATTGCCAGCACGAGTGTGGAAAGTGGTTATGCAACACCAACACAAGTGAGAAAAGTGGTTTTGCAAAACTAACCCAAGTGGGGAAAGTGGCTTTGCAATACTCACACAAGTGTGAAAAGTGGTTTTGTATTGATAGCACAAGTGTGGAAAGTGGTTATGCCACACCAACACAAGTGCAGAAAGTGGTTCTGCATCACCAACACAAGTGCAGAAAGTGGTTTTCAACGCCATCGCAAGTGCGGAAAGTGGTTTTCAACACTAACACAAGTGCGAAAAGTAGTTTTCTACACCAACACAAGTGCCGAAAGTGATCTTGCAACACGACCACAAGTGTGGAAAGTGGTTTTGCAACACTAAAACAAATGCGAAAATTGGATTTCAACACTTTCAGGAGAGGAAAAGTGGTTTTGCAACAATTACACAAGTGCGGAAAGTGATTTTGCAACACGACCACAAGTGGGGAAAGTGGTTTTGCAACACTAACGCAAGTGCGGAAAGTGGTTCTGCAACACTAACACAAGTGTAAAAAGTGGTTTTGCATTGCCAGCACAAGTGTGGAAAGTGGTTATGCAATACCAACACAAGTGAGAAAAGTGGTTTTCAACACCAACCCAAGTGTGATAAGTGGTTTTGCATCACAAGCAGAAGTGTGGAAAGTGGTTTTGCAAAACTAACCCAAGTGGGGAAAGTGGCTTTGCAATACTCACACAAGTGCGAAAAGTGGTTTTGCATTGATAGCACAAGTGTGGAAAGTGGTTATGCAACACCAACACAAGTGCAGAAAGTGGTTCTGCAACACCAACACAAGTGCAGAAAGTGGTTTTCAACGCCATCGCAAGTGCGGAAAGTGGTTTTCAACACGAACACAAGTGCGAAAAGTAGTTTTCTACACTAACACTAGTGCGGAAAGTGATTTTGCAACACGACTACAAGTGTGGAAAGTGCTTTTGCAACACTAAAACAAGTGCGAAAATTGGATTTCAACACTATGAGGAGAGGAAAAGTGGTTTTGCAACAATTACACAAGTGCGCAAAGTGGTTTTGCTTCACCAGCACAAGTGTGGAAAGTGGTTTTGCAACACGAACACAAGTGTGTAAAGTGGTTTTCAACATGAACGCAAGTGCGAAAAGTGCTTTTGCATTACTAGCACTAGTGTGGAAAGTGGTTTTGCAACACCAACACACGTGTGGAAAGTGGTTTTTCATCACTTGCACAAGTGTGGAATGTGGATTTGCAACACGAACAGAAGTGGGAAAAGTGGATTTCAACACTAAGAGGAGTGCGAAAAGTGGTCTTGCAACAATTACGAAGGGGCGAAAAGGGGTTTTTCAACAATTACACAAGTGCGAAAAGTGGTTTTGCATTGCCAGCACAAGTGTGGAAAGTGGTTATGCAACACTAACACAAGGGTGAAAAGTGGTTTTCAACGCAACCACAAGTGCGGAAAGTGGTTTTCAATGCAACCACAAGTGCGCAAAGTGGTTCTGCAGCACTAACACAAGTGTGAGAAGTGGTTTTCGACACAAACACAAGTGCGGAAAGTGGTTTTGCAATACTAACACAAGTGTGGAAAGTGGTTTTGCAACACTAGAACAAGTTCGAAAAGTGGATTTCAACACTATCAGGAGAGCGAAAAGTGGTTTTGCAACAATTACACAAGTGCGGAAAGTGGTTTTGCAACAATTACACAAGTGCCAAAAGTGGTTTTGCATTGCCAGCACAAGTGTGGAAAGTGGTTATCCAACACAAATACAAGTGCGAAAATCGTTTTGCATTACACAAGTGTGGAAAGTGGTTTTGCAACACTAACACAAGTGCTAAAAGTGGTTTTCAACGCAACCACAAGTGCAGAAAGTGGTTTTCAATGCAACCACAAGTGTGGAAAGTGGTTCTGCAACACTAATACAAGTGTGGAAAGTGGTTTTGCAACACGAGCACAAGTGGGGAAAGTGGTTTTCAACACTAACAGGAGCGCGAAAAGTGGTTTTGCAACAATTAAACAAGGGCGAAAAGTGGTTTTGCAACAATTACACAGGGGCGAAAAGTAGTTTTGCAACAATTGCACAAGTGCGAAAAGTGGTTTTGCATTGCCAGCACAAGTGTGGAAAGTGGTTATGCAACACCAACACAAGTGTGGAAAGTGGTTTTGCATCACTAGCCCAAGTGTGTCAAGTGGGTTTGCAACACTAACACAGGTGGGGAAAGTGGTTTTCAACGCGAACACAAGTGCGAAAAGTAGTTTCTACACTAACACAAGTGCGGAAAGTGATTTTGCAACACTAACACAAGTGTAAAAAGTGGTTTTGCATTGCCAGCACAAGTGTGGAAAGTGGTTATGCAACACTAACACAAGTGTAAAAAGTGGTTTTGCAAAACCAACCCAAGTGGGGAAAGTGGCTTTGCAATACTCACACAAGTGTGAAAAGTGGTTTTGTATTGATAGCACAAGTGTGGAAAGTGGTTATGCCACACCAACACAAGTGCAGAAAGTGGTTCTGCATCACCAACACAAGTGCAGAAAGTGGTTTTCAACGCCATCGCAAGTGCGGAAAGTGGTTTTCAACACTAACACAAGTGCGAAAAGTAGTTTTCTACACCAACACAAGTGCCGAAAGTGATCTTGCAACACGACCACAAGTGTGGAAAGTGGTTTTGCAACACTAAAACAAATGCGAAAATTGGATTTCAACACTTTCAGGAGAGGAAAAGTGGTTTTGCAACAATTACACAAGTGCGGAAAGTGATTTTGCAACACGACCACAAGTGGGGAAAGTGGTTTTGCAACACTAACGCAAGTGCGGAAAGTGGTTCTGCAACACTAACACAAGTGTAAAAAGTGGTTTTGCATTGCCAGCACAAGTGTGGAAAGTGGTTATGCAATACCAACACAAGTGAGAAAAGTGGTTTTCAACACTAACACAAGTGCGGAAAGTGGTTCTGCAACACCAACCCAAGTGTGATAAGTGGTTTTGCATCACAAGCAGAAGTGTGGAAAGTGGTTTTGCAAAACTAACCCAAGTGGGGAAAGTGGCTTTGCAATACTCACACAAGTGCGAAAAGTGGTTTTGCATTGATAGCACAAGTGTGGAAAGTGGTTATGCAACACCAACACAAGTGCAGAAAGTGGTTCTGCAACACCAACACAAGTGCAGAAAGTGGTTTTCAACGCCATCGCAAGTGCGGAAAGTGGTTTTCAACACGAACACAAGTGCGAAAAGTAGTTTTCTACACTAACACTAGTGCGGAAAGTGATTTTGCAACACGACTACAAGTGTGGAAAGTGGTTTTGCAACACTAAAACAAGTGCGAAAATTGGATTTCAACACTATGAGGAGAGGAAAAGTGGTTTTGCAACAATTACACAAGTGCGCAAAGTGGTTTTGCTTCACCAGCACAAGTGTGGAAAGTGGTTTTGCAACACCAACACAAGTGTAGAAAGTGGTTCTGCAACACGAATACAAGTGTGTAAAGTGGTTTTCAACACGAACGCAAGTGCGAAAAGTGATTTTGCAACACGACCACAAGTGTGGAAAGTTGTTATGCAACACTAACACAAGGGTGAAAAGTGGTTTTCAACGCAACCACAAGTGCGGAAAGTGGTTTTCAATGCAACCACAAGTGCGGAAAGTGGTTCTGCAGCACGAACACAAGTGTGAAAAGTGGTTTTCGACACAAACACATGTGCGGAAAGTGTTTTTGCAATACTAACACAAGTGTGGAAAGTGGTTTTGCAACACTAAAACAAGTTCGAAAAGTGGATTTCAACACTATCAGGAGAGCGAAAAGTGGTTTGCAACAATTACACAAGTGCGGAAAGTGGTTTTGCAACAATTACACAAGTGCCAAAAGTGGTTTTGCATTGCCAGCACAAGTGTGGAAAGTGGTTATCCAACACAAACACAAGTGCGAAAATCGTTTTGCATTATAAGCACACGTGTGGAAAGTGGTTTTTCAACACCAACACAAGTGTGGAAAGTGGTTTTGCATGACTTGCACAAGTGTGGAAAGTGGTTTTGCAACACGAACAGAAGTGCAAAAAGTGGATTTCAACACGAACAGGAGCGCGAAAAGTGGTTTTGCAACAATTACACAAGGGCGAAAAGTGGTTTTGCAACAATTACACAAGTGCGAAAAGTGATTTTGAATTGCCAGCACAAGTGTGGAAAGTGGTTATGCAACACCAACACAAGTGTGGAAAGTGGTTTTGCATCACGAGCACAAGTGGGGAAAGTGGTTTTCAACACGAACACAAGTGCGAAAAGTAGTTTCTACACTAACACAAGTGCGGAAAGTGATTTTGCAACACGACTACAAGTGGGGAAAGTGGTTTTGCAACACTAACTCAAGTGCGGAAAGTGGTTCTGCAACACTAACACAAGTGTAAAAAGTGGTTTTGCATTGCCAGCACAAGTTTGGAAAGTGGTTATGCAACACCAACACAAGTCAGAAAAGTGGTTTTGCAAAACTAACCCAAGTGGGGAAAATGGCTTTGCAATATTCACACAAGTGTGAAAAGTGGTTTGTATTGATAGCACAAGTGTGGAAAGTGGTTATGCCACACCAACACAAGTGCAGAAAGTGGTTCTGCATCACCAACACAAGTGCAGAAAGTGGTTTTCAACGCCATCGCAAGTGCGGAAAGTGGTTTTCAACACTAACACAAGTGCGAAAAGTAGTTTTCTACACCAACACAAGTGCCGAAAGTGATTTTGCAACACGACCACAAGTGTGTAAAGTGGTTTTGCAACACTAAAACAAGTGCGAAAATTGGATTTCAACACTATCAGGAGAGGAAAAGTGGTTTTGCAACAATTACACAAGTGCGCAAATTGGTTTTGCTTCACCAGCACAAGTGTGGAAAGTGGTTTTGCAACACCAACACAAGTGTGGAAAGTGGTTCTGCAACACGAACACAAGTGTGTAAAGTGGTTTTCGACATGAACGCAAGTGCGAAAAGTGCTTTTGCATTACTAGCACTAGTGTGGAAAGTGGTTTTGCAACACCAACACACGTGTGGAAAGTGGTTTTTCATCACTTGCACAAGTGTGGAATGTGGATTTGCAACACGAACAGAAGTGGGAAAAGTGGATTTCAACACTAAGAGGAGTGCGAAAAGTGGTCTTGCAACAATTACACAGGGGCGAAAAGGGGTTTTTCAACAATTACACAAGTGCGAAAAGTGGTTTTGCATTGCCAGCACAAGTGTGGAAAGTGGTTATGCAACACTAACACAAGGGTGAAAAGTGGTTTTCAACGCAACCACAAGTGCGGAAAGTGGTTTTCAATGCAACCACAAGTGCGCAAAGTGGTTCTACAGCACTAACACAAGTGTGAGAAGTGGTTTTCGACACAAACACAAGTGCGGAAAGTGGTTCTGCAACACGAATACAAGTGTGTAAAGTGGTTTTCAACACGAACGCAAGTGCGAAAAGTGATTTTGCAACACGACCACAAGTGTGGAAAGTTGTTATGCAACACTAACACAAGGGTGAAAAGTGGTTTTCAACGCAACCACAAGTGCGGAAAATGGTTTTCAATGCAACCACAAGTGCGGAAAGTGGTTCTGCAGCACTAACACAAGTGTGAAAAGTGGTTTTCGACACAAACACAAGTGCGGAAAGTGTTTTTGCAATACTAACACAAGTGTGGAAAGTGGTTTTGCAACACTAAAACAAGTTCGAAAAGTGGATTTCAACACTATCAGGAGAGCGAAAAGTGGTTTTGCAACAATTACACAAGTGCGGAAAGTGGTTTTGCAACAATTACACAAGTGCCAAAAGTGGTTTTGCATTGCCAGCACAAGTGTGGAAAGTGGTTATCCAACACAAACACAAGTGCGAAAATCGTTTTGCATTACAAGCACAAGTGTGGAAAGTGGTTTTTCAACACCAACACAAGTGTGGAAAGTGGTTTTGCATGACTTGCACAAGTGTGGAAAGTGGTTTTGCAACACGAACAGAAGTGCGAAAAGTGGATTTCAACACGAACAGGAGCGCGAAAAGTGGTTTTTCAACAATAACACAAGGGCGAAAAGTGGTTTTGCAACAATTACACAAGTGCGAAAAGTGATCTTGCATTGCCAGCACAAGTGTGGAAAGTGGTTATGCAACACCAACACAAGTGTGGAAAGTGGTTTTGCATCACGAGCACAAGTGGGGAAAGTGGTTTTCAACACGAACACAAGTGCGAAAAGTAGTTTCTACACTAACACAAGTGCGGAAAGTGATTTTGCAACACGACTACAAGTGGGGAAAGTGGTTTTGCAACACTAACTCAAGTGCGGAAAGTGGTTCTGCAACACTAACACAAGTGTAAAAAGTGGTTTTGCATTGCCAGCACGAGTGTGGAAAGTGGTTATGCAACACCAACACAAGTGAGAAAAGTGGTTTTGCAAAACTAACCCAAGTGGGGAAAGTGGCTTTGCAATACTCACACAAGTGTGAAAAGTGGTTTTGTATTGATAGCACAAGTGTGGAAAGTGGTTATGCCACACCAACACAAGTGCAGAAAGTGCTTCTGCATCACCAACACAAGTGCAGAAAGTGGTTTTCAACGCGATCGCAAGTGCGGAAAGTGGTTTTCAACACGAACACAAGTGCGAAAAGTAGTTTTCTACACCAACACAAGTGCCGAAAGTGATCTTGCAACACGACCACAAGTGTGGAAAGTGGTTTTGCAACACTAAAACAAATGCGAAAATTGGATTTCAACACTTTCAGGAGAGGAAAAGTGGTTTTGCAACAATTACACAAGTGCGGAAAGTGATTTTGCAACACGACCACAAGTGGGGAAAGTGGTTTTGCAACACTAACGCAAGTGCGGAAAGTGGTTCTGCAACACTAACACAAGTGTAAAAAGTGGTTTTGCATTGCCAGCACAAGTGTGGAAAGTGGTTATGCAATACCAACACAAGTGAGAAAAGTGGTTTTCAACACTAACACAAGTGCGGAAAGTGGTTCTGCAACACCAACCCAAGTGTGATAAGTGGTTTTGCATCACAAGCAGAAGTGTGGAAAGTGGTTTTGCAAAACTAACCCAAGTGGGGAAAGTGGCTTTGCAATACTCACACAAGTGCGAAAAGTGGTTTTGCATTGATAGCACAAGTGTGGAAAGTGGTTATGCAACACCAACACAAGTGCAGAAAGTGGTTCTGCAACACCAACACAAGTGCAGAAAGTGGTTTTCAACGCCATCGCAAGTGCGGAAAGTGGTTTTCAACACTAACACAAGTGCGAAAAGTAGTTTTCTACACTAACACTAGTGCGGAAAGTGATTTTGCAACACGACTACAAGTGTGGAAAGTGGTTTTGCAACACTAAAACAAGTGCGAAAATTGGATTTCAACACTATGAGGAGAGGAAAAGTGGTTTTGCAACAATTACACAAGTGCGCAAAGTGGTTTTGCTTCACCAGCACAAGTGTGGAAAGTGGTTTTGCAACACCAACACAAGTGTAGAAAGTGGTTCTGCAACACGAATACAAGTGTGTAAAGTGGTTTTCAACACGAACGCAAGTGCGAAAAGTGATTTTGCAACACGACCACAAGTGTGGAAAGTTGTTATGCAACACTAACACAAGGGTGAAAAGTGGTTTTCAACGCAACCACAAGTGCGGAAAGTGGTTTTCAATGCAACCACAAGTGCGGAAAGTGGTTCTGCAGCACGAACACAAGTGTGAAAAGTGGTTTTCGACACAAACACATGTGCGGAAAGTGTTTTTGCAATACTAACACAAGTGTGGAAAGTGGTTTTGCAACACTAAAACAAGTTCGAAAAGTGGATTTCAACACTATCAGGAGAGCGAAAAGTGGTTTGCAACAATTACACAAGTGCGGAAAGTGGTTTTGCAACAATTACACAAGTGCCAAAAGTGGTTTTGCATTGCCAGCACAAGTGTGGAAAGTGGTTATCCAACACAAACACAAGTGCGAAAATCGTTTTGCATTACAAGCACAAGTGTGGAAAGTGGTTTTTCAACACCAACACAAGTGTGGAAAGTGGTTTTGCATGACTTGCACAAGTGTGGAAAGTGGTTTTGCAACACGAACAGAAGTGCAAAAAGTGGATTTCAACACGAACAGGAGCGCGAAAAGTGGTTTTGCAACAATTACACAAGGGCGAAAAGTGGTTTTGCAACAATTACACAAGTGCGAAAAGTGATTTTGAATTGCCAGCACAAGTGTGGAAAGTGGTTATGCAACACCAACACAAGTGTGGAAAGTGGTTTTGCATCACGAGCACAAGTGGGGAAAGTGGTTTTCAACACGAACACAAGTGCGAAAAGTAGTTTCTACACTAACACAAGTGCGGAAAGTGATTTTGCAACACGACTACAAGTGGGGAAAGTGGTTTTGCAACACTAACTCAAGTGCGGAAAGTGGTTCTGCAACACTAACACAAGTGTAAAAAGTGGTTTTGCATTGCCAGCACAAGTGTGGAAAGTGGTTATGCAACACCAACACAAGTGAGAAAAGTGGTTTTGCAAAACTAACCCAAGTGGGGAAAATGGCTTTGCAATATTCACACAAGTGTGAAAAGTGGTTTGTATTGATAGCACAAGTGTGGAAAGTGGTTATGCCACACCAACACAAGTGCAGAAAGTGGTTCTGCATCACCAACACAAGTGCAGAAAGTGGTTTTCAACGCCATCGCAAGTGCGGAAAGTGGTTTTCAACACTAACACAAGTGCGAAAAGTAGTTTTCTACACCAACACAAGTGCCGAAAGTGATTTTGCAACACGACCACAAGTGTGTAAAGTGGTTTTGCAACACTAAAACAAGTGCGAAAATTGGATTTCAACACTATCAGGAGAGGAAAAGTGGTTTTGCAACAATTACACAAGTGCGCAAATTGGTTTTGCTTCACCAGCACAAGTGTGGAAAGTGGTTTTGCAACACCAACACAAGTGTGGAAAGTGGTTCTGCAACACGAACACAAGTGTGTAAAGTGGTTTTCGACATGAACGCAAGTGCGAAAAGTGCTTTTGCATTACTAGCACTAGTGTGGAAAGTGGTTTTGCAACACCAACACACGTGTGGAAAGTGGTTTTTCATCACTTGCACAAGTGTGGAATGTGGATTTGCAACACGAACAGAAGTGGGAAAAGTGGATTTCAACACTAAGAGGAGTGCGAAAAGTGGTCTTGCAACAATTACACAGGGGCGAGAAGGGGTTTTTCAACAATTACACAAGTGCGAAAAGTGGTTTTGCATTGCCAGCACAAGTGTGGAAAGTGGTTATGCAACACTAACACAAGGGTGAAAAGTGGTTTTCAACGCAACCACAAGTGCGGAAAGTGGTTTTCAATGCAACCACAAGTGCGCAAAGTGGTTCTGCAGCACTAACACAAGTGTGAGAAGTGGTTTTCGACACAAACACAAGTGCGGAAAGTGGTTTTGCAATACTAACACAAGTGTGGAAAGTGGTTTTGCAACACTAAAACAAGTTCGAAAAGTGGATTTCAACACTATCATGAGAGCGAAAAGTGGTTTTGCAACAATTACACAAGTGCGGAAAGTGGTTTTGCAACAATTACACAAGTGCCAAAAGTGGTTTTGCATTGCCAGCACAAGTGTGGAAAGTGGTTATCCAACACAAATACAAGTGCGAAAATCGTTTTGCATTACACAAGTGTGGAAAGTGGTTTTGCAACACTAACACAAGTGCTAAAAGTGGTTTTCAACGCAACCACAAGTGCAGAAAGTGGTTTTCAATGCAACCACAAGTGTGGAAAGTGGTTCTGCAACACTAATACAAGTGTGGAAAGTGCTTTTGCAACACGAGCACAAGTGGGGAAAGTGGTTTTCAACACTAACAGGAGCGCGAAAAGTGGTTTTGCAACAATTAAACAAGGGCGAAAAGTGGTTTTTGCAACAATTACACAGGGGCGAAAAGTAGTTTTGCAACAATTGCACAAGTGCGAAAAGTGGTTTTGCATTGCCAGCACAAGTGTGGAAAGTGGTTATGCAACACCAACACAAGTGTGGAAAGTGGTTTTGCATCACTAGCCCAAGTGTGTCAAGTGGGTTTGCAACACTAACACAGGTGGGGAAAGTGGTTTTCAACGCGAACACAAGTGCGAAAAGTAGTTTCTACACTAACACAAGTGCGGAAAGTGATTTTGCAACACGACTACAAGTGGGGAAAGTGGTTTTGCAACACTAATTCAAGTGCGGAAAGTGGTTCTGCAACACTAACACAAGTGTAAAAAGTGGTTTTGCATTGCCAGCACGAGTGTGGAAAGTGGTTATGCAACACCAACACAAGTGAGAAAAGTGGTTTTGCAAAACTAACCCAAGTGGGGAAAGTGGCTTTGCAATACTCACACAAGTGTGAAAAGTGGTTTTGTATTGATAGCACAAGTGTGGAAAGTGGTTATGCCACACCAACACAAGTGCAGAAAGTGGTTCTGCATCACCAACACAAGTGCAGAAAGTGGTTTTCAACGCCATCGCAAGTGCGGAAAGTGGTTTTCAACACTAACACAAGTGCGAAAAGTAGTTTTCTACACCAACACAAGTGCCGAAAGTGATCTTGCAACACGACCACAAGTGTGGAAAGTGGTTTTGCAACACTAAAACAAATGCGAAAATTGGATTTCAACACTTTCAGGAGAGGAAAAGTGGTTTTGCAACAATTACACAAGTGCGGAAAGTGATTTTGCAACACGACCACAAGTGGGGAAAGTGGTTTTGCAACACTAACGCAAGTGCGGAAAGTGGTTCTGCAACACTAACACAAGTGTAAAAAGTGGTTTTGCATTGCCAGCACAAGTGTGGAAAGTGGTTATGCAATACCAACACAAGTGAGAAAAGTGGTTTTCAACACCAACCCAAGTGTGATAAGTGGTTTTGCATCACAAGCAGAAGTGTGGAAAGTGGTTTTGCAAAACTAACCCAAGTGGGGAAAGTGGCTTTGCAATACTCACACAAGTGCGAAAAGTGGTTTTGCATTGATAGCACAAGTGTGGAAAGTGGTTATGCAACACCAACACAAGTGCAGAAAGTGGTTCTGCAACACCAACACAAGTGCAGAAAGTGGTTTTCAACGCCATCGCAAGTGCGGAAAGTGGTTTTCAACACGAACACAAGTGCGAAAAGTAGTTTTCTACACTAACACTAGTGCGGAAAGTGATTTTGCAACACGACTACAAGTGTGGAAAGTGCTTTTGCAACACTAAAACAAGTGCGAAAATTGGATTTCAACACTATGAGGAGAGGAAAAGTGGTTTTGCAACAATTACACAAGTGCGCAAAGTGGTTTTGCTTCACCAGCACAAGTGTGGAAAGTGGTTTTGCAACACGAACACAAGTGTGTAAAGTGGTTTTCAACATGAACGCAAGTGCGAAAAGTGCTTTTGCATTACTAGCACTAGTGTGGAAAGTGGTTTTGCAACACCAACACACGTGTGGAAAGTGGTTTTTCATCACTTGCACAAGTGTGGAATGTGGATTTGCAACACGAACAGAAGTGGGAAAAGTGGATTTCAACACTAAGAGGAGTGCGAAAAGTGGTCTTGCAACAATTACGAAGGGGCGAAAAGGGGTTTTTCAACAATTACACAAGTGCGAAAAGTGGTTTTGCATTGCCAGCACAAGTGTGGAAAGTGGTTATGCAACACTAACACAAGGGTGAAAAGTGGTTTTCAACGCAACCACAAGTGCGGAAAGTGGTTTTCAATGCAACCACAAGTGCGCAAAGTGGTTCTGCAGCACTAACACAAGTGTGAGAAGTGGTTTTCGACACAAACACAAGTGCGGAAAGTGGTTTTGCAATACTAACACAAGTGTGGAAAGTGGTTTTGCAACACTAGAACAAGTTCGAAAAGTGGATTTCAACACTATCAGGAGAGCGAAAAGTGGTTTTGCAACAATTACACAAGTGCGGAAAGTGGTTTTGCAACAATTACACAAGTGCCAAAAGTGGTTTTGCATTGCCAGCACAAGTGTGGAAAGTGGTTATCCAACACAAATACAAGTGCGAAAATCGTTTTGCATTACACAAGTGTGGAAAGTGGTTTTGCAACACTAACACAAGTGCTAAAAGTGGTTTTCAACGCAACCACAAGTGCAGAAAGTGGTTTTCAATGCAACCACAAGTGTGGAAAGTGGTTCTGCAACACTAATACAAGTGTGGAAAGTGGTTTTGCAACACGAGCACAAGTGGGGAAAGTGGTTTTCAACACTAACAGGAGCGCGAAAAGTGGTTTTGCAACAATTAAACAAGGGCGAAAAGTGGTTTTGCAACAATTACACAGGGGCGAAAAGTAGTTTTGCAACAATTGCACAAGTGCGAAAAGTGGTTTTGCATTGCCAGCACAAGTGTGGAAAGTGGTTATGCAACACCAACACAAGTGTGGAAAGTGGTTTTGCATCACTAGCCCAAGTGTGTCAAGTGGGTTTGCAACACTAACACAGGTGGGGAAAGTGGTTTTCAACGCGAACACAAGTGCGAAAAGTAGTTTCTACACTAACACAAGTGCGGAAAGTGATTTTGCAACACTAACACAAGTGTAAAAAGTGGTTTTGCATTGCCAGCACAAGTGTGGAAAGTGGTTATGCAACACTAACACAAGTGTAAAAAGTGGTTTTGCAAAACCAACCCAAGTGGGGAAAGTGGCTTTGCAATACTCACACAAGTGTGAAAAGTGGTTTTGTATTGATAGCACAAGTGTGGAAAGTGGTTATGCCACACCAACACAAGTGCAGAAAGTGGTTCTGCATCACCAACACAAGTGCAGAAAGTGGTTTTCAACGCCATCGCAAGTGCGGAAAGTGGTTTTCAACACTAACACAAGTGCGAAAAGTAGTTTTCTACACCAACACAAGTGCCGAAAGTGATCTTGCAACACGACCACAAGTGTGGAAAGTGGTTTTGCAACACTAAAACAAATGCGAAAATTGGATTTCAACACTTTCAGGAGAGGAAAAGTGGTTTTGCAACAATTACACAAGTGCGGAAAGTGATTTTGCAACACGACCACAAGTGGGGAAAGTGGTTTTGCAACACTAACGCAAGTGCGGAAAGTGGTTCTGCAACACTAACACAAGTGTAAAAAGTGGTTTTGCATTGCCAGCACAAGTGTGGAAAGTGGTTATGCAATACCAACACAAGTGAGAAAAGTGGTTTTCAACACTAACACAAGTGCGGAAAGTGGTTCTGCAACACCAACCCAAGTGTGATAAGTGGTTTTGCATCACAAGCAGAAGTGTGGAAAGTGGTTTTGCAAAACTAACCCAAGTGGGGAAAGTGGCTTTGCAATACTCACACAAGTGCGAAAAGTGGTTTTGCATTGATAGCACAAGTGTGGAAAGTGGTTATGCAACACCAACACAAGTGCAGAAAGTGGTTCTGCAACACCAACACAAGTGCAGAAAGTGGTTTTCAACGCCATCGCAAGTGCGGAAAGTGGTTTTCAACACGAACACAAGTGCGAAAAGTAGTTTTCTACACTAACACTAGTGCGGAAAGTGATTTTGCAACACGACTACAAGTGTGGAAAGTGGTTTTGCAACACTAAAACAAGTGCGAAAATTGGATTTCAACACTATGAGGAGAGGAAAAGTGGTTTTGCAACAATTACACAAGTGCGCAAAGTGGTTTTGCTTCACCAGCACAAGTGTGGAAAGTGGTTTTGCAACACCAACACAAGTGTAGAAAGTGGTTCTGCAACACGAATACAAGTGTGTAAAGTGGTTTTCAACACGAACGCAAGTGCGAAAAGTGATTTTGCAACACGACCACAAGTGTGGAAAGTTGTTATGCAACACTAACACAAGGGTGAAAAGTGGTTTTCAACGCAACCACAAGTGCGGAAAGTGGTTTTCAATGCAACCACAAGTGCGGAAAGTGGTTCTGCAGCACGAACACAAGTGTGAAAAGTGGTTTTCGACACAAACACATGTGCGGAAAGTGTTTTTGCAATACTAACACAAGTGTGGAAAGTGGTTTTGCAACACTAAAACAAGTTCGAAAAGTGGATTTCAACACTATCAGGAGAGCGAAAAGTGGTTTGCAACAATTACACAAGTGCGGAAAGTGGTTTTGCAACAATTACACAAGTGCCAAAAGTGGTTTTGCATTGCCAGCACAAGTGTGGAAAGTGGTTATCCAACACAAACACAAGTGCGAAAATCGTTTTGCATTATAAGCACACGTGTGGAAAGTGGTTTTTCAACACCAACACAAGTGTGGAAAGTGGTTTTGCATGACTTGCACAAGTGTGGAAAGTGGTTTTGCAACACGAACAGAAGTGCAAAAAGTGGATTTCAACACGAACAGGAGCGCGAAAAGTGGTTTTGCAACAATTACACAAGGGCGAAAAGTGGTTTTGCAACAATTACACAAGTGCGAAAAGTGATTTTGAATTGCCAGCACAAGTGTGGAAAGTGGTTATGCAACACCAACACAAGTGTGGAAAGTGGTTTTGCATCACGAGCACAAGTGGGGAAAGTGGTTTTCAACACGAACACAAGTGCGAAAAGTAGTTTCTACACTAACACAAGTGCGGAAAGTGATTTTGCAACACGACTACAAGTGGGGAAAGTGGTTTTGCAACACTAACTCAAGTGCGGAAAGTGGTTCTGCAACACTAACACAAGTGTAAAAAGTGGTTTTGCATTGCCAGCACAAGTTTGGAAAGTGGTTATGCAACACCAACACAAGTCAGAAAAGTGGTTTTGCAAAACTAACCCAAGTGGGGAAAATGGCTTTGCAATATTCACACAAGTGTGAAAAGTGGTTTGTATTGATAGCACAAGTGTGGAAAGTGGTTATGCCACACCAACACAAGTGCAGAAAGTGGTTCTGCATCACCAACACAAGTGCAGAAAGTGGTTTTCAACGCCATCGCAAGTGCGGAAAGTGGTTTTCAACACTAACACAAGTGCGAAAAGTAGTTTTCTACACCAACACAAGTGCCGAAAGTGATTTTGCAACACGACCACAAGTGTGTAAAGTGGTTTTGCAACACTAAAACAAGTGCGAAAATTGGATTTCAACACTATCAGGAGAGGAAAAGTGGTTTTGCAACAATTACACAAGTGCGCAAATTGGTTTTGCTTCACCAGCACAAGTGTGGAAAGTGGTTTTGCAACACCAACACAAGTGTGGAAAGTGGTTCTGCAACACGAACACAAGTGTGTAAAGTGGTTTTCGACATGAACGCAAGTGCGAAAAGTGCTTTTGCATTACTAGCACTAGTGTGGAAAGTGGTTTTGCAACACCAACACACGTGTGGAAAGTGGTTTTTCATCACTTGCACAAGTGTGGAATGTGGATTTGCAACACGAACAGAAGTGGGAAAAGTGGATTTCAACACTAAGAGGAGTGCGAAAAGTGGTCTTGCAACAATTACACAGGGGCGAAAAGGGGTTTTTCAACAATTACACAAGTGCGAAAAGTGGTTTTGCATTGCCAGCACAAGTGTGGAAAGTGGTTATGCAACACTAACACAAGGGTGAAAAGTGGTTTTCAACGCAACCACAAGTGCGGAAAGTGGTTTTCAATGCAACCACAAGTGCGCAAAGTGGTTCTACAGCACTAACACAAGTGTGAGAAGTGGTTTTCGACACAAACACAAGTGCGGAAAGTGGTTCTGCAACACGAATACAAGTGTGTAAAGTGGTTTTCAACACGAACGCAAGTGCGAAAAGTGATTTTGCAACACGACCACAAGTGTGGAAAGTTGTTATGCAACACTAACACAAGGGTGAAAAGTGGTTTTCAACGCAACCACAAGTGCGGAAAATGGTTTTCAATGCAACCACAAGTGCGGAAAGTGGTTCTGCAGCACTAACACAAGTGTGAAAAGTGGTTTTCGACACAAACACAAGTGCGGAAAGTGTTTTTGCAATACTAACACAAGTGTGGAAAGTGGTTTTGCAACACTAAAACAAGTTCGAAAAGTGGATTTCAACACTATCAGGAGAGCGAAAAGTGGTTTTGCAACAATTACACAAGTGCGGAAAGTGGTTTTGCAACAATTACACAAGTGCCAAAAGTGGTTTTGCATTGCCAGCACAAGTGTGGAAAGTGGTTATCCAACACAAACACAAGTGCGAAAATCGTTTTGCATTACAAGCACAAGTGTGGAAAGTGGTTTTTCAACACCAACACAAGTGTGGAAAGTGGTTTTGCATGACTTGCACAAGTGTGGAAAGTGGTTTTGCAACACGAACAGAAGTGCGAAAAGTGGATTTCAACACGAACAGGAGCGCGAAAAGTGGTTTTTCAACAATAACACAAGGGCGAAAAGTGGTTTTGCAACAATTACACAAGTGCGAAAAGTGATCTTGCATTGCCAGCACAAGTGTGGAAAGTGGTTATGCAACACCAACACAAGTGTGGAAAGTGGTTTTGCATCACGAGCACAAGTGGGGAAAGTGGTTTTCAACACGAACACAAGTGCGAAAAGTAGTTTCTACACTAACACAAGTGCGGAAAGTGATTTTGCAACACGACTACAAGTGGGGAAAGTGGTTTTGCAACACTAACTCAAGTGCGGAAAGTGGTTCTGCAACACTAACACAAGTGTAAAAAGTGGTTTTGCATTGCCAGCACGAGTGTGGAAAGTGGTTATGCAACACCAACACAAGTGAGAAAAGTGGTTTTGCAAAACTAACCCAAGTGGGGAAAGTGGCTTTGCAATACTCACACAAGTGTGAAAAGTGGTTTTGTATTGATAGCACAAGTGTGGAAAGTGGTTATGCCACACCAACACAAGTGCAGAAAGTGCTTCTGCATCACCAACACAAGTGCAGAAAGTGGTTTTCAACGCGATCGCAAGTGCGGAAAGTGGTTTTCAACACGAACACAAGTGCGAAAAGTAGTTTTCTACACCAACACAAGTGCCGAAAGTGATCTTGCAACACGACCACAAGTGTGGAAAGTGGTTTTGCAACACTAAAACAAATGCGAAAATTGGATTTCAACACTTTCAGGAGAGGAAAAGTGGTTTTGCAACAATTACACAAGTGCGGAAAGTGATTTTGCAACACGACCACAAGTGGGGAAAGTGGTTTTGCAACACTAACGCAAGTGCGGAAAGTGGTTCTGCAACACTAACACAAGTGTAAAAAGTGGTTTTGCATTGCCAGCACAAGTGTGGAAAGTGGTTATGCAATACCAACACAAGTGAGAAAAGTGGTTTTCAACACTAACACAAGTGCGGAAAGTGGTTCTGCAACACCAACCCAAGTGTGATAAGTGGTTTTGCATCACAAGCAGAAGTGTGGAAAGTGGTTTTGCAAAACTAACCCAAGTGGGGAAAGTGGCTTTGCAATACTCACACAAGTGCGAAAAGTGGTTTTGCATTGATAGCACAAGTGTGGAAAATGGGTATGCAACACCAACACAAGTGCAGAAAGTGGTTCTGCAACACCAACACAAGTGCAGAAAGTGGTTTTCAACGCGATCGCAAGTGCGGAAAGTGGTTTTCAACACGAACACCAGTGCGAAAAGTAGTTTTCTACACTAACACTAGTGCGGAAAGTGATTTTGCAGCACGACTACAAGTGTGGAAAGTGGTTTTGCAACACTAAAACAAGTGCGAAAATTGGATTTCAACACTATGAGGAGAGGAAAAGTGGTTTTGCAACAATTACACAAGTGCGCAAAGTGGTTTTGCTTCACCAGCACAAGTGTGGAAAGTGGTTTTGCAACACCAACACAAGTGTAGAAAGTGGTTCTGCAACACGAATACAAGTGTGTAAAGTGGTTTTCAACACGAACGCAAGTGCGAAAAGTGATTTTGCAACACGACCACAAGGGTGGAAAGTTGTTATGCAACACTAACACAAGGGTGAAAAGTGGTTTTCAACGCAACCACAAGTGCGGAAAGTGGTTTTCAATGCAACCACAAGTGCGGAAAGTGGTTCTGCAGCACGAACACAAGTGTGAAAAGTGGTTTTCGACACAAACACATGTGCAGAAAGTGTTTTTGCAATACTAACACAAGTGTGGAAAGTGGTTTTGCAACACTAAAACAAGTTCGAAAAGTGGATTTCAACACTATCAGGAGAGCGAAAAGTGGTTTTGCAACAATTACACAAGTGCGGAAAGTGGTTTTGCAACAATTACACAAGTGCCAAAAGTGGTTTTGCATTGCCAGCACAAGTGTGGAAAGTGGTTATCCAACACAAACACAAGTGCGAAAATCGTTTTGCATTACAAGCACAAGTGTGGAAAGTGGTTTTTCAACACCAACACAAGTGTGGAAAGTGGTTTTGCATGACTTGCACAAGTGTGGAAAGTGGTTTTGCAACACGAACAGAAGTGCAAAAAGTGGATTTTCAACACGAACAGGAGCGCGAAAAGTGGTTTTGCAACAATTACACAAGGGCGAAAAGTGGTTTTGCAACAATTACACAAGTGCGAAAAGTGATTTTGCATTGCCAGCACAAGTGTGGAAAGTGGTTATGCAACACCAACACAAGTGTGGAAAGTGGTTTTGCATCACGAGAACAAGTGGGGAAAGTGGTTTTCAACACGAACACAAGTGCGAAAAGTAGTTTCTACACTAACACAAGTGCGGAAAGTGATTTTGCAACACAACTACAAGTGGGGAAAGTGGTTTTGCAACACTAACTCAAGTGCGGAAAGTGGTTCTGCAACACTAACACAAGTGTAAAAAGTGGTTTTGCATTGCCAGCACAAGTGTGGAAAGTGGTTATGCAACACCAACACAAGTGAGAAAGTGGTTTTGCAAAACTAACCCAAGTGGGGAAAATGGCTTTGCAATACTCACACAAGTGTGAAAAGTGGTTTGTATTGATAGCACAAGTGTGGAAAGTGGTTATGCCACACCAACACAAGTGCAGAAAGTGGTTCTGCATCACCAACACAAGTGCAGAAAGTGGTTTTCAACACTAACACAAGTGCGAAAAGTAGTTTTCTACACCAACACAAGTGCCGAAAGTGATTTTGCAACACGACCACAAGTGTGTAAAGTGGTTTTGCAACACTAAAACAAGTGCGAAAATTGGATTTCAACACTATCAGGAGAGGAAAAGTGGTTTTGCAACAATTACACAAGTGCGCAAATTGGTTTTGCTTCACCAGCACAAGTGTGGAAAGTGGTTTTGCAACACCAACACAAGTGTGGAAAGTGGTTTTGCAACACCAACACACGTGTGGAAAGTGTTTTTTCATCACTTGCACAAGTGTGGAATGTGGATTTGCAACACGAACAGAAGTGGGAAAAGTGGATTTCAACACTAAGAGGAGTGCGAAAAGTGGTCTTGCAACAATTACACAGGGGCGAAAAGGGGTTTTTCAACAATTACACAAGTGCGAAAAGTGGTTTTGCATTGCCAGCACAAGTGTGGAAAGTGGTTATGCAACACTAACACAAGGGTGAAAAGTGGTTTTCAACGCAACCACAAGTGCGGAAAGTGGTTTTCAATGCAACCACAAGTGCGCAAAGTGGATCTGCAGCACTAACACAAGTGTGAGAAGTGGTTTTCGACACAAACACAAGTGCGGAAAGTGGTTTTGCAATACTAACACAAGTGTGGAAAGTGGTTTTGCAACACTAAAACAAGTTCGAAAAGTGGATTTCAACACTATCAGGAGAGCGAAAAGTGGTTTGGCAACAATTACACAAGTGCGGAAAGTGGTTTTGCAACAATTACACAAGTGCCAAAAGTGGTTTTGCATTGCCAGCACAAGTGTGGAAAGTGGTTATCCAACACAAATACAAGTGCGAAAATCGTTTTGCATTACACAAGTGTGGAAAGTGCTTTTGCAACACTAACACAAGTGCTAAAAGTGGTTTTCAACGCAACCACAAGTGCAGAAAGTGGTTTTCAATGCAACCACAAGTGTGGAAAGTGGTTCTGCAACACTAATACAAGTGTGGAAAGTGGTTTTGCAACACGACCACAAGTGGGGAAAGTGGTTTTCAACACTAACAGGAGCGCGAAAAGTGGTTTTGCAACAATTAAACAAGGGCGAAAAGTGGTTTTGCAACAATTACACAGGGGCGAAAAGTAGTTTTGCAACAATTGCACAAGTGCGAAAAGTGGTTTTGCATTGCCAGCACAAGTGTGGAAAGTGGTTATGCAACACCAACACAAGTGTGGAAAGTGGTTTTGCATCACTAGCCCAAGTGTGTCAAGTGGGTTTGCAACACTAACACAGGTGGGGAAAGTGGTTTTCAACGCGAACACAAGTGCGAAAAGTAGTTTCTACACTAACACAAGTGCGGAAAGTGATTTTGCAACACGACCACAAGTGGGGAAAGTGGTTTTGCAACACTAACTCAAGTGCGGAAAGTGGTTCTGCAACACTAACACAAGTGTAAAAAGTGGTTTTGCATTGCCAGCACAAGTGTGGAAAGTGGTTTTGCAACACTAACACAAGTGCTAAAAGTGGTTTTCAACGCCATCGCAAGTGCGGAAAGTGGTTTTCAACACTAACACAAGTGCGAAAAGTAGTTTTCTACACTAACACAAGTGCGGAAAGTGATTTTGCAACACGACCACAAGTGCGGAAAGTGATTTTGCAACACGACCACAAGTGTGGAAAGTGGTTTTGCAACACTAAAACAATTTCGAAAAGTGGTTTTGCAACAATTACACAAGTGCGGAAAGTGCTTTTGCAACAATTACACAAGTGCCAAAAGTGGTTTTGCATTGCCAGCACAAGTGTGGAAAGTGGTTATCCAACACAAACACAAGTGCGAAAATCGTTTTGCATGACTTGCACAAGTGTGGAAAGTGGTTTTGCATGACTTGCACAAGTGTGGAAAGTAGTTTTGCAACACGAACAGAAGTGCGAAGAGTGGATTTCAACATGAACAGGAGCGCGAAAAGTGGTTTTGCAACAATTACACAAGGGCGAAAAGTGGTTTTGCAACAATTACACAAGTGCGAAAAGTGGCTTTGCATTGCCAGCACAAGTGTGGAAAGTGGTTATGCAACACCAACACAAGTGTGGAAAGTGGTTTTGCATCACGAGCACAAGTGGGGAAACTGGTTTTCAACACGAACACAAGTGCGAAAAGTAGTTTCTACAATAACACAAGTGCGGAAAGTGATTTTGCAACACGACTACAAGTGGGGAAAGTGGTTTTGCAACACTAACTCAAGTGCGGAAAGTGGATCTGCAACACTAACACAAGTGTAAAAAGTGGTTTTGCATTGCCAGCACAAGTTGGGAAAGTGGTTATGCAACACCTACACAAGTGAGAAAAGTGGTTTTCAACACTAACACAAGTGCGGAAAGTGGTTCTGCAACACCAACACAAGTGTGATAAGTGGTTTTGCATCACAAGCACAAGTGTGGAAAGTGGTTTTGCAAAACTAACCCAAGTGGGGAAAGTGGCTTTGCAATACTCACACAAGTGTGAAAAGTGGTTTTGTATTGATAGCACAAGTGTGGAAAGTGGTTATGCCACACCAACACAAGTGCAGAAAGTGGTTCTGCATCACCAACACAAGTGCAGAAAGTGGTTTTCAACGCCATCGCAAGTGCGGAAAGTGGTTTTCAACACTAACACAAGTGCGAAAAGTAGTTTTCTACACCAACACAAGTGCGGAAAGGGATTTTGCAACACGACCACAAATGTGGAAAGTGGTTTTGCAACACTAAAACAAGTGCGAAAATTGGATTTCAACACTATCAGGAGAGGAAAAGTGGTTTTGCAACAATTACACAAGTGCGCAAAGTGGTTTTGCTTCACCAGCACAAGTGTGGAAAGTGGTTTTGCAACACCAACACAAGTGTGGAAAGTGGTTCTGCAACACGAACACAAGTGTGTAAAGTGGTTTTCAACATGAACGCAAGTGCGAAAAGTGCTTTTGCATTACTAGCACAAGTGTGTAAAGTGGTTTTGCAACACCTACACACGTGTGGAAAGTGGTTTTTCATCACTTGCACAAGTGTGGAAAGTGGATTTGCAACACGAACAGAAGTGCGAAAAGTGGATTTCAACACTAAGAGGAGCGCGAAACGTGGTCTTGCAACAATTACACAGGGGCGAAAAGGGGTTTTTCAACAATTACACAAGTGCGAAAAGTGGTTTTGCATTGCCAGCACAAGTGTGGAAAGTGGTTATGCAACACTAACACAAGGGTGAAAAGTGGTTTTCAACGCAACCACAAGTGCGGAAAGTGGTTTTCAATGCAAACACAAGTGCGCAAAGTGGTTCTGCAGCACTAACACAAGTGTGAGAAGTGGTTTTCGACACAAACACAAGTGCGGAAAGTGGTTTTGCAATACTAACACAAGTGTGGAAAGTGGTTTCGCAACACTAAAACAACTTCGAAAAGTGGATTTCAACACTATCAGGAGAGCGAAAAGTGGTTTTGCAACAATTACACAAGTGCGGAAAGTGGTTTTGCAACAATTACACAAGTGCCAAAAGTGGTTTTGCATTGCCAGCACAAGTGTGGAAAGTGGTTATCCAACACAAATACAAGTGCGAAAATCGTTTTGCATTACACAAGTGTGGAAAGTGGTTTTGCAACACTAACACAAGTGCTAAAAGTGGTTTTCAACGCAACCACAAGTGCAGAATGTGGTTTCCAATGCAACCACAAGTGTGGAAAGTGGTTCTGCAACACTAATACAAGTGTGGAAAGTGGTTTTGCAACACGACCACAAGTGGGGAAAGTGGTTTTGCAACAATTAAACAAGGGCGAAAAGTGGTTTTGCAACAATTACACAGGGGCAAAAAGTAGTTTTGCAACAATTGCACAAGTGCGAAAAGTGGTTTTGCATTGCCAGCACAAGTGTGGAAAGTGGTTATGCAACACCAACACAAGTGTGGAAAGTGGTTTTGTATCACTAGCCCAAGTGTGTCAAGTGGGTTTGCAACACTAACACAGGTGGGGAAAGTGGTTTTCAACGCGAACACAAGTGCGAAAAGTAGTTTCTACACTAACACAAGTGCGGAAAGTGATTTTGCAACACGACCACAAGTGGGGAAAGTGGTTTTGCAACACAAACTCAAGTGCGGAAAGTGGTTCTGCAACACTAACACAAGTGTAAAAAGTGGTTTTGCATTGCCAGCACAAGTGTGGAAAGTGGTTTTGCAACACTAACACAAGTGCGAAAAGTAGTTTTCTACACTAACACAAGTGCGGAAAGTGATTTTGCAACACGACCACAAGTGCAGAAAGTGATTTTGCAACACGACCACAAGTGTGGAAAGTGGTTTTGCAACACTAAAACAAGTTCGAAAAGTGGATTTCAACACTATCAGGAGAGCGAAAAGTGGTTTTGCAACAATTACACAAGTGCGGAAAGTGCTTTTGCAACAATTACACAAGTGCCAAAAGTGGTTTTGCATTGCCAGCACAAGTGTGGAAAGTGGTTATCCAACACAAACACAAGTGCGAAAATCGTTTTGCATGACTTGCACAAGTGTGGAAAGTGGTTTTGCATGACTTGCACAAGTGTGGAAAGTGGTTTTGCAACACGAACAGAAGTGCGAAAAGTGGATTTCAACACGAACAGGAGCGCGAAAAGTGGTTTTGCATCAATTACACAAGGGCGAAAAGTGGTTTTGCAACAATTACACAAGTGCGAAAAGTGGTTTTGCATTGCCAACACAAGTGTGGAAAGTGGTTATGCAACACCAACACAAGTGAGAAAAGTGGTTTTGCAAAACTAACCCAAGTGGGGAAAATGGCTTTGCAATACTCACACAAGTGTGAAAAGTGGTTTGTATTGATAGCACAAGTATGGAAAGTGGTTATGCCACACCAACACAAGTGCAGAAAGTGGTTCTGCATCACCAACACAAGTGCAGAAAGTGGTTTTCAACGCCATCGCAAGTGCGGAAAGTGGTTTTCAACACTAACACAAGTGCGAAAAGTAGTTTTCTACACCAACACAAGTGCCGAAAGTGATCTTGCAACACGACCACAAGTGTGGAAAGTGGTTTTGCAACACTAACTCAAGTGCGGAAAGTGGTTCTGCAACACTAACACAAGTGTAAAAAGTGGTTTTGCATTGCCAGCACAAGTGTGGAAAGTGGTTTTGCAACACTAACACAAGTGCTAAAAGTGGTTTTCAACGCCATCGCAAGTGCGGAAAGTGGTTTTCAACACTAACACAAGTGCGAAAAGTAGTTTTCTACACTAACACAAGTGCGGAAAGTGATTTTGCAACACGACCACAAGTGCGGAAAGTGATTTTGCAACACGACCACAAGTGTGGAAAGTGGTTTTGCAACACTAAAACAAGTTCGAAACGTGGATTTCAACACTATCAGGAGAGCGAAAAGTGGTTTTGCAACAATTACACAAGTGCGGAAAGTGCTTTTGCAACAATTACACAAGTGCCAAAAGTGGTTTTGCATTGCCAGCACAAGTGTGGAAAGTGGTTATCCAACACAAACACAAGTGCGAAAATCGTTTTGCATGACTTGCACAAGTGTGGAAAGTGGTTTTGCATGACTTGCACAAGTGTGGAAAGTAGTTTTGCAACACGAACAGAAGTGCGAAGAGTGGATTTCAACACGAACAGGAGCGCGAAAAGTGGTTTTGCAACAATTACACAAGGGCGAAAACTGGTTTTGCAACAATTACACAAGTGCGAAAAGTGGCTTTGCATTGCCAGCACAAGTGTGGAAAGTGGTTATGCAACACCAACACAAGTGTGGAAAGTGGTTTTGCATCACGAGCACAAGTGGGGAAAGTGGTTTTCAACACGAACACAAGTGCGAAAAGTAGTTTCTACAATAACACAAGTGCGGAAAGTGATTTTGCAACACGACTACAAGTGGGGAAAGTGGTTTTGCAACACTAACCCAAGTGCGGAAAGTGGATCTGCAACACTAACACAAGTGTAAAAAGTGGTTTTGCATTGCCAGCACAAGTTGGGAAAGTGGTTATGCAACACCTACACAAGTGAGAAAAGTGGTTTTCAACACGAACACAAGTGCGAAAAGTAGTTTCTACAATAACACAAGTGCGGAAAGTGATTTTGCAACACGACTACAAATGGGGAAAGTGGTTTTGCAACACTAACTCAAGTGCGGAAAGTGGATCTGCAACACTAACACAAGTGTAAAAAGTGGTTTTGCATTGCCAGCACAAGTTGGGAAAGTGGTTATGCAACACCTACACAAGTGAGAAAAGTGGTTTTCAACACTAACATAAGTGCGGAAAGTGGTTCTGCAACACCAACACAAGTGTGATAAGTGGTTTTGCATAACAAGCACAAGTGTGGAAAGTGGTTTTGCAAAACTAACCCAAGTGGGGAAAGTGGCTTTGCAATACTCACACAAGTGTGAAAAGTGGTTTTGTATTGATACCACAAGTGTGGAAAGTGGTTATGCCACACCAACACAAGTGCAGAAAGTGGTTCTGCATCACCAACACAAGTGCAGAACGTGGTTTTCAACGCCATCGCAAGTGCGGAAAGTGGTTTTCAACACTAACACAAGTGCGAAAAGTAGTTTTCTACACCAACACAAGTGCGGAAAGGGATTTTGCAACACGACCACAAATGTGGAAAGTGGTTTTGCAACACTAAAACAAGTGCGAAAATTGGATTTCAACACTATCAGGAGAGGAAAAGTGGTTTTGCAACAATTACACAAGTGCGCAAAGTGGTTTTGCTTCACCAGCACAAGTGTGGAAAGTGGTTTTGCAACACCAACACAAGTGTGGAAAGTGGTTCTGCAACACGAACACAAGTGTGTAAAGTGGTTTTCAACATGAACGCAAGTGCGAAAAGTGCTTTTGCATTACTAGCACGAGTGTGTAAAGTGGTTTTGCAACACCTTCCCACGTGTGGAAAGTGGTTTTTCATCACTTGCACAAGTGTGGAAAGTGGATTTGCAACACGAACAGAAGTGCGAAAAGTGGATTTCAACACTAAGAGGAGCGCGAAACGTGGTCTTGCAACAATTACACAGGGGCGAAAAGGGGTTTTTCAACAATTACACAAGTGCGAAAAGTGGTTTTGCATTGCCACCACAAGTGTGGAAAGTGGTTATGCAACACTAACACAAGGGTGAAAAGTGGTTTTCAACGCAACCACAAGTGCGGAAAGTGGTTTTCAATGCAACCACAAGTGCGCAAAGTGGTTCTGCAGCACTAACACAAGTGTGAGAAGTGGTTTTCGACACAAACACAAGTGCGGAAAGTGGTTTTGCAATACTAACACAAGTGTGGAAAGTGGTTTCGCAACACTAAAACAAGTTCGAAAAGTGGATTTCAACACTATCAGGAGAGCGAAAAGTGGTTTTGCAACAATTACACAAGTGCGGAAAGTGGTTTTGCAACAATTACACAAGTGCCAAAAGTGGTTTTGCATTGCCAGCACAAGTGTGGAAAGTGGTTATCCAACACAAATACAAGTGCGAAAATCGTTTTGCATTACACAAGTGTGGAAAGTGGGTTTGCAACACTAACACAAGTGCTAAAAGTGGTTTTCAACGCAACCACAAGTGCAGAAAGTGGTTTCCAATGCAACCACAAGTGTGGAAAGTGGTTCTGCAACACTAATACAAGTGTGGAAAGTGGTTTTGCAACACGACCACAAGTGGGGAAAGTGGTTTTGCAACAATTAAACAAGGGCGAAAAGTGGTTTTGCAACAATTACACAGGGGCAAAAAGTAGTTTTGCAACAATTGCACAAGTGCGAAAAGTGGTTTTGCATTGCCAGCACAAGTGTGGAAAGTGGTTATGCAACACCAACACAAGTGTGGAAAGTGGTTTTGTATCACTAGCCCAAGTGTGTCAAGTGGGTTTGCAACACTAACACAGGTGGGGAAAGTGGTTTTGCAACACTAACTCAAGTGCGGAAAGTGGTTCTGCAACACTAACACAAGTGTAAAAAGTGGTTTTGCATTGCCAGCACAAGTGTGGAAAGTGGTTTTGCAACACTAACACGAGTGCGAAAAGTAGTTTTCTACACTAACACAAGTGCGGAAAGTGATTTTGCAACACGACCACAAGTGCGGAAAGTGATTTTGCAACACGACCACAAGTGTGGAAAGTGGTTTTGCAACACTAACTCAAGTGCAGAAAGTGGTTCTGCAACACTAACACAAGTGTAAAAAGTGTTTTGCATTGCCAGCACAAGTGTGGAAAGTGGTTTTGCAACACTAACACGAGTGCGAAAAGTAGTTTTCTACACTAACACAAGTGCGGAAAGTGATTTTGCAACACGACCACAAGTGCGGAAAGTGATTTTGCAACACGACCACAAGTGTGGAAAGTGATTTTACAACACTAAAACAAGTTCGAAAAGTGGATTTCAACACTATCAGGAGAGCGAAAAGTGGTTTTGCAACAATTACACAAGTGCGGAAAGTGCTTTTGCAACAATTACACAAGTGCCAAAAGTGGTTTTGCATTGCCAGCACAAGTGTGGAAAGTGGTTATCCAACACAAAGACAAGTGCGAAAATCGTTTTGCATGACTTGCACAAGTGTGGAAAGTGGTTTTGCATGACTTGCACAAGTGTGGAAAGTGGTTTTTGCAACACGAACAGAAGTGCGAAAAGTGGATTTCAACACGAACAGGAGCGCGAAAAGTGGTTTTGCAACAATTACACAAGGGCGAAAAGTGGTTTTGCAACAATTACACAAGTGCGAAAAGTGGTTTTGCATTGCCAACACAAGTGTGGAAAGTGGTTATGCAACACCAACACAAGTGAGAAAAGTGGTTTTGCAAAACTAACCCAAGTGGGGAAAATGGCTTTGCAATACTCACACAAGTGTGAAAAGTGGTTTGTATTGATAGCACAAGTGTGGAAAGTGGTTATGCCACACCAACACAAGTGCAGAAAGTGGTTCTGCATCACCAACACAAGTGCAGAAAGTGGTTTTCAACGCCATCGCAAGTGCGGAAAGTGGTTTTCAACACTAACACAAGTGCGAAAAGTAGTTTTCTACACCAACACAAGTGCCGAAAGTGATTTTGCAACACGACCACAAGTGTGTAAAGTGGTTTTGCAACACTAAAACAAGTGCGAAAATTGGATTTCAACACTATCAGGAGAGGAAAAGTGGTTTTGCAACAATTACACAAGTGCGCAAATTGGTTTTGCTTCACCAGCACAAGTGTGGAAAGTGGTTTTGCAACACCAACACAAGTGTGGAAAGTGGTTCTGCAACACGAACACAAGTGTGTAAAGTGGTTTTCAACATGAACGCAAGTGCGAAAAGTGCTTTTGCATTACTAGCACTAGTGTGGAAAGTGGTTTTGCAACACCAACACACGTGTGGAAAGTGGTTTTTCATCACTTGCACAAGTGTGGAATGTGGATTTGCAACATGAACAGAAGTGGGAAAAGTGGATTTCAACACTAAGAGGAGTGCGAAAAGTGGTCTTGCAACAATTACACAGGGGCGAAAAGGGGTTTTTCAACAATTACACAAGTGCGAAAAGTGGTTTTGCATTGCCAGCACAAGTGTGGAAAGTGGTTCTGCAACACGAATACAAGTGTGTAAAGTGGTTTTCAACACGAACGCAAGTGCGAAAAGTGATTTTGCAACACGACCACAAGTGTGGAAAGTTGTTATGCAACACTAACACAAGGGTGAAAAGTGGTTTTCAACGCAACCACAAGTGCGGAAAATGGTTTTCAATGCAACCACAAGTGCGGAAAGTGGTTCTGCAGCACTAACACAAGTGTGAAAAGTGGTTTTCGACACAAACACAAGTGCGGAAAGTGTTTTTGCAATACTAACACAAGTGTGGAAAGTGGTTTTGCAACACTAAAACAAGTTCGAAAAGTGGATTTCAACACTATCAGGAGAGCGAAAAGTGGTTTTGCAACAATTACACAAGTGCGGAAAGTGGTTTTGCAACAATTACACAAGTGCCAAAAGTGGTTTTGCATTGCCAGCACAAGTGTGGAAAGTGGTTATCCAACACAAACACAAGTGCGAAAATCGTTTTGCATTCCAAGCACAAGTGTGGAAAGTGGTTTTTCAACACCAACACAAGTGTGGAAAGTGGTTTTGCATGACTTGCACAAGTGTGGAAAGTGGTTTTGCAACACGAACAGAAGTGCGAAAAGTGGATTTCAACACGAACAGGAGCGCGAAAAGTGGTTTTGCAACAATTACACAAGGGCGAAAAGTGGTTTTGCAACAATTACACAAGTGCGAAAAGTGATTTTGCATTGCCAGCACAAGTGTGGAAAGTGGTTATGCAACACCAACACAAGTGTGGAAAGTGGTTTTGCATCACGAGCACAAGTGGGGAAAGTGGTTTTCAACACGAACACAAGTGCGAAAAGTAGTTTCTACACTAACACATGTGCAGAAAGTGATTTTGCAACACGACTACAAGTGGGGAAAGTGGTTTTGCAAAACTAACCCAAGTGGGGAAAATGGCTTTGCAATACTCACACAAGTGTGAAAAGTGGTTTGTATTGATAGCACAAGTGTGGAAAGTGGTTATGCCACACCAACACAAGTGCAGAAAGTGGTTCTGCATCACCAACACAAGTGCAGAAAGTGGTTTTCAACGCCATCGCAAGTGCGGAAAGTGGTTTTCAACACTAACACAAGTGCGAAAAGTAGTTTTCTACACCAACACAAGTGCCGAAAGTGATTTTGCAACACGACCACAAGTGTGTAAAGTGGTTTTGCAACACTAAAACAAGTGCGAAAATTGGATTTCAACACTACCAGGAGAGGAAAAGTGGTTTTGCAACAATTACACAAGTGCGCAAAGTGCTTTTGCATTACTAGCACTAGTGTGGAAAGTGCTTTTGCAACACCAACACACGCATGGAAAGTGGTTTTTCATCACATGCACAAGTGTGGAAAGTGGATTTGCAACACGAACAGAAGTGCGAAAAGTGGATTTCAACACTAAGAGGAGCGCGAAAAGTGGTCTTGCAACAATTACACAGGGGCGAAAAGCAGTTTTTCAACAATTACACAAGTGCGAAAAGTGGTTTTGCATTGCCAGCTCAAGTGTGGAAAGTGGTTATGCAATACCAACACAAGTGAGAAAAGTGGTTTTCAACACTAACACAAGTGCGGAAAGTGGTTCTGCAACACCAACCCAAGTGTGATAAGTGGTTTTGCATCACAAGCAGAAGTGTGGAAAGTGGTTTTGCAAAACTAACCCAAGTGGGGAAAGTGGCTTTGCAATACTCACACAAGTGTGAAAAGTGGATTTCAACACAAAGAGGAGCGCGAAAAGTGGTCTTGCAACAATTACACAGGGGCGAAAAGCAGTTTTTCAACAATTACACAAGTGCGAAAAGTGGTTTTGCATTGCCAGCTCAAGTGTGGAAAGTGGTTATGCAATACCAACACAAGTGAGAAAAGTGGTTTTCAACACTAACACAAGTGCAGAAAGTGGTTCTGCAACACCAACACAAGTGCAGAAAGTGGTTTTCAACGCCATCGCAAGTGCGGAAAGTGGTTTTCAACACGAACACAAGTGCGAAAAGTAGTTTTCTACACTAACACTAGTGCGGAAAGTGATTTTGCAACACGACCACAAGTGTGGAAAGTGGTTTTGCAACACTAAAACAAGTGCGAAAATTGGATTTCAACACTATGAGGAGAGGAAAAGTGGTTTTGCAACAATTACACAAGTGCGCAAAGTGGTTTTGCTTCACCAGCACAAGTGTGGAAAGTGGTTTTGCAACACCAACACAAGTGTGGAAAGTGGTTCTGCAACACGAATACAAGTGTGTAAAGTGGTTTTCAACACGAACGCAAGTGCGAAAAGTGATTTTGCAACACGACCACAAGTGTGGAAAGTTGTTATGCAACACTAACACAAGGGTGAAAAGTGGTTTTCAACGCAACCACAAGTGCGGAAAGTGGTTTTCAATGCAACCACATGTGCGGAAAGTGGTTCTGCAGCACTAACACAAGTGTGAAAAGTGGTTTTCGACACAAACACAAGTGCGGAAAGTGTTTTTGCAATACTAACACAAGTGTGGAAAGTGGTTTTGCAACACTAAAACAAGTTCGAAAAGTGGATTTCAACACTATCAGGAGAGCGAAAAGTGGTTTTGCAACAATTACACAAGTGCGGAAAGTGGTTTTGCAACAATTACACAAGTGCCAAAAGTGGTTTTGCATTGCCGGCACAAGTGTGGAAAGTGGTTATCCAACACAAACACAAGTGCGAAAATCGTTTTGCATTACAAGCACAAGTGTGGAAAGTGGTTTTTCAACACCAACACAAGTGTGGAAAGTGGTTTTGCATGACTTGTACAAGTGTGGAAAGTGGTTTTGCAACACGAACAGAAGTGCGAAAAGTGGATTTCAACACGAACAGGAGCGCGAAATGTGGTTTTACAACAATTACACAAGGGCGAAAAGTGGTTTTGCAACAATTACACAAGTGCGAAAAGTGATTTTGCATTGCCAGCACAAGTGTGGAAAGTGGTTATGCAACACCAACACAAGTGTGGAAAGTGGTATTGCATCACGAGCACAAGTGGGGAAAGTGGTTTTCAACACGATCACAAGTGCGAAAAGTAGTTTCTACACTAACACAAGTGCGGAAAGTGATTTTGCAACACGACTACAAGTGGGGAAAGTGGTTTTGCAACACTAACTCAAGTGCGGAAAGTGGTTCTGCAACACTAACACAAGTGTAAAAAGTGGTTTTGCATTGCCAGCACAAGTGTGCAAAGTGGTTATGCAACACCAACACAAGTGAGAAAAGTGGTTCTGCAAAACTAACCCAAGTGGGGAAAGTGGCTTTGCAATACTCACACAAGTGTGAAAAGTGGTTTTGTATTGATAGCACAAGTGTGGAAAGTGGTTATGCCACACCAACACAAGTGCAGAAAGTGGTTCTGCATCACCAACACAAGTGCAGAAAGTGGTTTTCAACGCCATCGCAAGTGCGGAAAGTGGTTTTCAACACTAACACAAGTGCGAAAAGTAGTTTTCTACACCAACACAAGTGCCGAAAGTGATTTTGCAACACGACCACAAGTGTGGAAAGTGGTTTTGCAACACTAAAACAAGTGCGAAAATTGGATTTCAACACTATCAGGAGAGGAAAAGTGGTTTTGCAACAATTACACAAGTGCGGAAAGTGATTTTGCAACACGACCACAAGTGGGGAAAGTGGTTTTGCAACACTAACGCAAGTGCGGAAAGTGGTTCTGCAACACTAACACAAGTGTAAAAAGTGGTTTTGTATTGCCAGCACAACAGTGGAAAGTGGTTATGCAATACCAACACAAGTGAGAAAAGTGGTTTTCAACACTAACACAAGTGCGGAAAGTGGTTCTGCAACACCAACCCAAGTGTGATAAGTGGTTTTGCATCACAAGCAGAAGTGTGGAAAGTGGTTTTGCATAACTAACCCAAGTGGGGAAAGTGGCTTTGCAATATTCACACAAGTGCGAAAAGTGGTTTTGCATTGATAGCACAAGTGTGGAAAGTGGTTATGTAACACCAACACAAGTGCAGAAAGTGGTTCTGCAACACCAACACAAGTGCAGAAAGTGGTTTTCAACGCCATCGCAAGTGCGGAAAGTGGTTTTCAACACGAACACAAGTGTGAAAAGTAGTTTTCTACACTAACACTAGTGCGGAAAGTGATTTTGCAACACGACCACAAGTGTGGAAAGTGGTTTTGCAACACTAAAACAAGTGCGAAAATTGGATTTCAACACTATGAGGAGAGGAAAAGTGGTTTTGCAACAATTACACAAGTGCGCAAAGTGGTTTTGCTTCACCAGCACAAGTGTGGAAAGTGGTTTTGCAACACCAACACAAGTGTGGAAAGTGGTTCTGCAACACGAATACAAGTGTGTAAAGTGGTTTTCAACACGAACGCAAGTGCGAAAAGTGATTTTGCAACACGACCACAAGTGTGGAAAGTTGTTATGCAACACTAACACAAGGGTGAAAAGTGGTTTTCAACGCAACCACAAGTGCGGAAAGTGGTTTTCAATGCAACCACAAGTGCGGAAAGTGGTTCTGCAGAACTAACACAAGTGTGAAAAGTGGTTTTCGACACAAACACAAGTGCGGAAAGTGTTTTTGCAATACTAACACAAGTGTGGAAAGTGGTTTTGCAACACTAAAACAAGTTCGAAAAGTGGATTTCAACACTAACAGGAGAGCGAAAAGTGGTTTTGCAACAATTACACAAGTGCGGAAAGTGGTTTTGCAACAATTACACAAGTGCCAAAAGTGGTTTTGCATTGCCAGCACAAGTGTGGAAAGTGGTTATCCAACACAAACATAAGTGCGAAAATCGTTTTGCATTACAAACACAAGTGTGGAAAGTGGTTTTGCATGACTTGCACAAGTGTGGAAAGTGGTTTTGCAACACGAACAGAAGTGCGAAAAGTGGATTTCAACACGAACAGGAGCGCGAAAAGTGGTTTTGCAACAATTCCACAAGGGCGAAAAGTGGTTTTGCAACAATTACACAAGTGCGAAAAGTGATTTTGCATTGCCAGCACAAGTGTGGAAAGTGGTTATGCAACACCAACACAAGTGTGGAAAGTGGTTTTGCATCACAGGCACAAATGGGGAAAGTGGTTTTCAACACGAACACAAGTGCGAAAAGTAGTTTCTACACTAACACAAGTGTGGAAAGTGATTTTGCAACACGACTACAAGTGGGGAAAGTGGTTTTGCAACACTAACTCAAGTGCGGAAAGTGGTTCTGCATCACTAACACAAGTGTAAAAAGTGGTTTTGCATTGCCAGCACAAGTGTGGAAAGTGGTTATGCAACACCAACACAAGTGAGAAAAGTGGTTTTGCAAAACTAACCCAAGTGGGGAAAGTGGCTTTGCAATACTCACACAAGTGTGAAAAGTGGTTTAGTATTGATAGCACAAGTGTGGAAAGTGGTTATGCCACACCAACACAAGTGCAGAAAGTGGTTCTGCATCACCAACACAAGTGCAGAAAGTGGTTTTCAACGCCATCGCAAGTGCGGAAAGTGGTTTTCAACACTAACACAAGTGCGAAAAGTAGTTTTCTACACCAACACAAGTGCCGAAAGTGATTTTGCAACACGACCACAAGTGTGGAAAGTGGTTTTGCAACACTAAAACAAGTGCGAAAATTGGATTTCAACACTATCAGGAGAGGAAAAGTGGTTTTGCAACAATTACACAAGTGCGCAAAGTGGTTTTGCTTCACCAGCACAAGTGTGGAAAGTGGTTTTGCAACACCAACACAAGTGTGGAAAGTGGTTCTGCAACACGAACACAAGTGTGTAAAGTGGTTTTCAACATGAACGCAAGTGCAAAAAGTGCTTTTGCATTACTAGCACTAGTGTGGAAAGTGCTTTTGCAACACCAACACACGCATGGAAAGTGGTTTTTCATCACATGCACAAGTGTGGAAAGTGGATTTGCAACACGAACAGAAGTGCGAAAAGTGGATTTCAACACTAGGAGGAGCGCGAAAAGTGGTCTTGCAACAATTACACAGGGGTGAAAAGGGGTTTTTCAACAATTACACAAATGCGAAAAGTGGTTTTGCATTGCCAGCACAAGTGTGGAAAGTGGTTATGCAACACTAACACAAGGGTGAAAAGTGGTTTTCAACGCAACCACAAGTGCGGAAAGTGGTTTTCAATGCAACCACAAGTGCGGAAAGTGGTTCTGCAGCACTAACACAAGTGTGAAAAGTGGTTTTCGACACAAACACAAGTGCGGAAAGTGGTTTTGCAATACTAACACAAGTGTGGAAAGTGGTTTTGCAACACTAAAACAAGTTCGAAAAGTGGATTTCAACACTATCAGGAGAGCGAAAAGTGGTTTTGCAACAATTACACAAGTGCGGAAAGTGGTTTTGCAACAATTACACAAGTGCCAAGAGTGGTTTTGCATTGCCAGCACAAGTGTGGAAAGTGGTTATCCAACACAAATACAAGTGCGAAAATCGTTTTGCATAACACAAGTGTGGAAAGTGGTTTTGCAACACTAACACAAGTGCTAAAAGTGGTTTTCAACGCAACCACAAGTGCAGAAAGTGGTTTTCAATGCAACCACAAGTGTGGAAAGTGGTTCTGCAACACTAATACAAGTGTGGAAAGTGGTTTTGCAACACGACCACAAGTGGGGAAAGTGGTTTTCAACACTAACAGGAGCGCGGAAAGTGGTTTTGCAACAATTAAACAAGGGCGAAAAGTGGTTTTGCAACAATTACACAGGGGCGAAAAGTGGTTTTGCAACAATTACACAAGTGCGAAAAGTGGTTTTCAACGCAACCACAAGTGCAGAAAGTGGTTTTCAATGCAACCACAAGTGCGGAAAGTGGTTCTGGAATCCAGGAATACTAGGCTTGATCATGGCGAGTCACCTTGTTTGTAAAGCATATAAATACCAGGTCCCAGTTGTACCTGGAATCCAGGAATACTCGGCTTGATCACGGCGAGTCACCTTGTTTGTAAAGCAGTTAAATACCACTTCCCAGTTGTACCTGGAATCCAGGAATACTCGGCTTGATCATGGCTAGTCACCTTGTTTGTAAAGCAGTTAAATACCAGTTCCCAGTTATACCTGGAATCCAGGAATACTCGGCTTGATCATGGCTAGTCACTGTGGAAGTGTAACTTAGTGTAACTTATTAATTGGCACTGGTAACTTATTGATGAAGACTGGTAACGAAGCAGATACATTTTACCTGCAAACTCTGTGAAAGACGAGTTCGTAAATGAGTGTCAGGAATGTGCCCGAACATGGTAATCTCTTGTCCACCTGGTCACAGCCCCTGGCTGGAGCACCCCCCTATCGTTTGGTAAACGGAACTCACAGCAGGAGGGGAGCGAGCTGATGCCAGGACTTGGTGCATGCATGACCTCGGGGCAGTAGCGGAGAAAGGATTAACATTCAGCGGACAGGGGATTAACTCCAGTTTTGTCCATATAAACCAGAGCAAACGTTGAGTCAAAGAGCACTTGCCACGATAACTCCTGCTCGACGGAGCGAACGAGGGCCCATCATCAGAACCTCTGCCCGACGGGAATGGCGGAGGAACATCGGCCGAACGAGAAGGACCATGCGAAAAGAGTTAACTGGTCCATTGAATTAAGCGGTATTATTTGGTAATGGAATGAAGTGAATAACCAGTTAATAAACCAGACCTTTTGTAAAACCTGTGTCCGGTCATTGGAGTCTTGAGTCTCACGAATACTTCTTCGACAATTTGGAGGCACCGCTTGGATCAATTGTACACAAACAAGTCTTTAAAAGGTGAGTGTGTCTTGTTTTTGTCCAATATGATTTACGAACTTGGAAATAATTTGGTACATACATGGGGGAGGAGGTGGTCTGGGGCTTCCTTGCGCACCGATGCCGCGACATAGGATAAAGAATGGTACTTCGATAAACGATTGTAGCTATTATTCGTGTTTTTCTTAATGATTTCTGTAAATACGTATTTTTTTTGCGCTGTCTAAATAAAATGCACCAGGTCGGCGCTGGCCATTAAGGGCCTTGCTGTGACCTGGGAGCGGGCGGAGCATGTGTGCACCATGCGACCGTTTGCTTCCAGGTCGTGTAAGGCCGGTACACTCGTTTATACACCCGTACACGTGTAAAGTAGTTTTTTTTTTTTGCACTTGCTCAATGCACTTGCTCAATTGTTTTGCACTTGCTCAATGCACTAGGAATTGCACTTGCTCAATGTTTGATAATGGTCCTGGTAATTTTAGTCCTAGGAATAATATTGCTAGTGGTTTGTCTGAAGGCTTTAATGGGATCGGATTTTATATATATAAATTAAGGTAATATTGAGTTATGGAATTAATTGCTTTCAACAATGCAAAGGGTGACAAGATATGGGATTTTAATAGGATTTTAATGGGATTTTAATGGGATTTAATGGGATTTTAATGGGATAAATTGGGAACATTCAAATGTTGTGTTGTGCTAACGTTTCCACAACGTCGCTACAACGTTTCACTTTCGTTGTTGCAACGTTTTGCTCCAACGTTTTGGGAACATTCAAATGTTGTGTTTTGCTAACGTTTCCACAACGTCGCTACAACGTTTCACTTTCGTTGTTGCAACGTTTTGCTCCAACGTTTTGGGAACATTCAAATGTTGTGTTGTGCTAACGTTTCCACAACGTCGCTACAACGTTTCACTTTCGTTGTTGCAACGTTTTGCTCCAACGTTTTAGGAACATTCAAATGTTGTGTTTTGCTGACGTTTCCACAACGTCGCTACAACGTTTCACTTTCGTTGTTGCAACGTTTTGCTCCAACGTTTTAGGAACATTCAAATGTTGTGTTTTGCTGACGTTTCCACAACGTCGCTACAACGTTTCACTTTCGTTGTTGCAACGTTTTGCTCCAACGTTTTGGGAACATTCAAATGTTGTGTTGTGCTAACGTTTCCACAACGTCGCTACAACGTTTCACTTTCGTTGTTGCAACGTTTTGCTCCAACGTTTTAGGAACATTCAAATGTTGTGTTTTACTGACGTTTCCACAACGTCGCTACAACGTTTCACTTTCGTTGTTGCAACGTTTTGCTCCAACGTTTTGGGAACATTCAAATGTTGTGTTTTGCTGACGTTTCCACAACGTCACTACAACGTTTCACTTTCGTTGTTGCAACGTTTTGCTCCAACGTTTTGGGGACACTCAAATGTTAAGTAAATCGGATAAGAATTCACGAGTTATTTAATTATTAGCGATTAATGAAGTACTTATTTAATTAATTACATTTCTTATTAAATTACAGTAATTACATTACAGTAATTACCTGAGGTAATTACAGTAATTACAGTTCCGGTAATTACAGTAATTACAGTAATCATTACAGTAATTGCAGTAATCTTATTACAGTAATTACATTACATTAACTCAGGCACCTTTTGAGTAAGGAAGCTGATATTTGGACATGACACTGACCAAGTGATGTGGCTGTCAAGGAAAATTTTGATTTATTGATTAATCATTTAATAAATTAACTCGTTGATTTATAAATGACTTATTTAATTAAAATTCCTCAGAGATACATCTTCGGATGAAATACTTGCAGATTGGTTATGCTATGAGCCAATTGATTAAGGAAAATATTTTGTGATGGCCATATTGGCAATTTCGTGGCCATATTCGTGGCAACTCAGATAGTGCCACTGCACCTTTAAAATGCATCCCTGCGTTCATTTTTCGATCGATTGAGTTGAAATTTTGAACAATCGGATCTGGACTGTCGTTGTTAACGACTCTAGCACGCACTCGTCCAATCAGGATGGAGCGGTATGGTCCCCGGATCATCACTGCCCGCAGTTTTTTAATTAATTTTACTTTTCTCTTGGTCATATAATTTTGAAGACATGCATGTCATGATAGAGGAAATGTTTGTTCTGTAAAACGGAATAAATGTTGTTTATTTGTGTGGGTGTGTATTTTTGTGTATTTTGGATATATTTTCACGACTAATTCCAGTTATCGTCCTGCAAAAGGTCTGCTCGTTCTTTTTCCTTTGAGTCGTAAAATCCTGTTGAATTCTCATTAAAATGCGGAATTAAGTACGCTGTGTGATGATGGAGATCCTTGATGACGAATCAGCAATAGTGAATGAGCAAACAAATATCACGGATGGTACACCGGATAAGGAAAATGTAGATGAAACCCCTTTTGCTCAGGTCTGTGCAGCGCTGCACAAAGATCCATATGAGCGGGGCCTGGGTGCTGTGTAATTAGTACACAAAGAACCAATTACTAGGGTGCTGAATAAACACAAAGATCCATTTTTTGAGCTGGTTCTCCCGGTGCTGTGATTTATTCAAAGAACCAAATTTTGTAAGAATTAAGATATGATTTTTCGACATTATAAATACTTTAATATATGAAACGATTTTTGTAACGATCGTCCTGCAAAAGGTCTGCTCGTTCTTTTTCCTTTGAGTCGTAAAATCCTGTTGAATTCTCATTAAAATGCGGAATTAAGTACGCTGTCTGATGATGGAGATCCTTGATGCGAATCAGGAAAAGTGAATGAGCGGACAAAATTTGGGAGAGGTCTTACACACGGGTTTATCTATTATTCGTGTTTTTTTTCTCTCGCGATCTGTAAATAATGCATGTGTATGGAAGAAGTTGAATGATATGATTGGATATTCTTGACAATCATGGAAGAAGTTGAATGATATGATTGGATATTCTTCACACTTATGGAAGAAGTTGAATGATATGATTGGATATTCTTCACACTTATGGAAGAAGTTGAATGATATGATTGGATATTCTTCACACTTATGGAAGAAGTTGAATAATATGATTGGATATTCTTGACAATCATGGAAGAAGTTGAATGATATGATTGGATATTCTTCACACTTATGGAAGAAGTTGAATGATATGATTGGATATTCTTCACACTTATGGAAGAAGTTGAATAATATGATTGGATATTCTTGACAATCATGGAAGAAGTTGAATGATATGATTGGATATTCTTCACACTTATGGAAGAAGTTGAATGATATGATTGGATATTCTTCACACTTATGGAAGAAGTTGAATGATATGATTGGATATTCTTCACACTTATGGAAGAAGTTGAATAATATGATTGGATATTCTTGACAATCATGGAAGAAGTTGAATGATATGATTGGATATTCTTCACACTTATGGAAGAAGTTGAATGATATGATTGGATATTCTTCACACTTATGGAAGAAGTTGAATAATATGATTGGATATTCTTGACAATCATGGAAGAAGTTGAATGATATGATTGGATATTCTTCACACTTATGGAAGAAGTTGAATGATATGATTGGATATTCTTCACACTTATGGAAGAAGTTGAATAATATGATTGGATATTCTTGACAATCATGGAAGAAGTTGAATGATATGATTGGATATTCTTGACAATCATGGAAGAAGTTGAATGATATGATTGGATATTCTTCACACTTATGGAAGAAGTTGAATGATATGATTGGATATTCTTCACACTTATGGAAGAAGTTGAATAATATGATTGGATATTCTTGACAATCATGGAAGAAGTTGAATGATATGATTGGATATTCTTCACACTTATGGAAGAAGTTGAATGATATGATTGGATATTCTTCACACTTATGGAAGAAGTTGAATAATATGATTGGATATTCTTGACAATCATGGAAGAAGTTGAATGATGTGATTGGATATTCTTCACACTTATGGAAGAAGTTGAATGATATGATTGGATATTCTTCACACTTATGGAAGAAGTTGAATGATATGATTGGATATTCTTCACACTTATGGAAGAAGTTGAATAATATGATTGGATATTCTTGACAATCATGGAAGAAGTTGAATGATATGATTGGATATTCTTCACACTTATGGAAGAAGTTGAATGATATGATTGGATATTCTTGATTGATTGAATCTAATTGATTGAATTTAATTGAACAAATTTAACTGAATAAATTGAACTGAATAAATTGAATTGAATATATTGATTGTTTGACTGATGAAAATGCGGTCTCAAGAAAGAAGCTTTGATATCTTTGCGAGATATTATCAATGTGGAGACAACCTGGGAAAATTGAGCAAGGTGGTGAGTTTATATACAGATATATATGTGCGGTTACCATTGTGTGATTTCCCCGTCAACAGAGCGGACACCTGAGGATTCACCCATTTCATACTGACCCTCCGGCTCATCTGCAAATACTGATCTGTGAGATTGGATTGTGCAAAAGCCACAGCTGAGGGAGACTCTCTGGAAATCACCGTGTGAACAGGTGGAGAGATCCTTCCTGGAGGTACGAGTGAAGCTTTAGAGGAACCTGGAACAAGCTACAACACATCCAACGCTACTTTGATAAAAGGCAGAATGGGAAATGGAGCCTGCAAGAATACACAAGGACAACCAGAGATTCCACAAAAAGGTACTTGTACACATCATATGTACGACCGTTATGGTGCCGAAGCTATAAGGCAGGTCGAGAATTGGTATTTGTGGACAAAGGGACATGATGAGGAGTTTCCAAGAGATGGTACATTTGAGCGAAGTCGATTGGAAAGATTGGAACAAAGATTGAAAGCCAGGAAGAGACAGAATCTAACGGTAGACTGGCTTGCATTCCATCTTTGGGATGGTGAATCCAGACAACGGGAACAGCAAGAACGGATAACGGATCTAGAACTTAAAATAAAAAGGATACAGGATACAGTGGAGGAGACAAATGCACAACTGCCCTCGAAATTAGGAATGAAAGTGACAGTTGTCCCATCTGATTTCCAGTTGTCTCCCCAAAAAGGACGGAACAGAGAATTTTTTCGTGTTTCAGGAGATAACGAGAGATTGCAGTGGCAACTCAGGGATGTAGAGATGCAGCCCAGCAATACAAGTGCACAGGTGCACAGATCAGACAACGACAGAAACCGGTGTTTCGAGTGTGGAAAGTTGGGACATTGGAGAAGAAGATGTCCATATGTCAACAGGAGGACAAGGTCATGGGGCAAACCAAGATCAAGGGTACCAGTGCTTACTGGTACCTCAGACAATGATTAGGCCTTCATTGCGACAAATCCCAAATGACGATTGGCCTCAACAAATTAGATTACTGGACAAACATGAATAACTGTCGATGATTCTTGGGTCTGAAAAGCTTTCGGAGCAAGAATTATTCATTTTTTCTTTTGCTTGTAAGCAAATTGATAATTAATTGATCAAATGCCGAAATTGGATCTTTTATGTTGGGCACAAAATTTTAAATTTACAAAGTTTGGAACAATTGCTTTGCAATTTTTTGGCAAACCAAGTGACAAGAGTCACATGATGATCAGGTGGGAATTTCGGACTATTGTTCCGCACGATTGATAGGTCAGTGGTCGACTGACATGCAAATGGGTGTGTAGTCAAATTTGGATAAATTATTGTGGAAACTGAAAGGGTAATTTCAATGTGACATCATAGGGGTTTTCTAAGAATAGACTTTTAGTTTATTTGTGTATAAGCGTTTTAAATTTGATTGACAAATTTTATGAAATTGAAATAAAATTGACACCCATCTGATCTGTAAATAATGGTTCCAACGCAAACAAATACGCATAATGCATGTGTGTGTGTGTTTATGTGTGTCAATGTTAGTGTTTTTGTTTTTTTTGTTGTTTTGTATATCAATCTTACAAGATTGTTGACACCGACAGTGTGCCTGTCTGGAAATGGATAGTTTTATGTGGATGGGATTGAATATCCAGAGAATCCGTAAAATAAAATAGAAATATAATTTGATTATGAACATTATCTCTTTTGTCAAGGGAGATGGAATATAAAGATTTGATGTGCTGGGTTATGAGCAGCCATTAATTAATAGTAAAATTGTGAGTAATTTTGGGATTCCATTTTTGATAGAATTTATATGAGAATAACATCTATTTATGGATATGAGCTTCATAAAAAGAAATGAGGGAGTACAAAATTATCCAAATTTGGGAGAGGTCTTACACTGACTTCCCAGAATACTCTGCTCATGGATTTATATATATATATATAAACTTGAATTTTATCAGCATATAAATTGTGCTGCATGTATGGTTGTGTATTAGGCATAGATGATATGGGAAAATAGTAAAGAATATCTTGCTGGTTGGAACTATTGTGAGTTTTAAAACGGAATGCATTGTGAATCTTAAACCAAGGGGCAGCCATGAACGCGCTGTTACGTTATTTATACTCAGAACGCGATGTCACGTGTACCTGCAACATATTTGTTAATCTCGCACACCTACATTGGCATACTGGTGTCAGTAGTACTCACTGGGTGCATAGAAATGGATGAGCAACAGTTAAGGGGGTGTAAAAACACTTACTTGGATATTTTCTACAAAAGTAGGGGTTTCAATAAGTGGTAGCTGTACACATGGGATTCATCAAATTAAGTTTTGGAGTTCAAACAAAATCACTGGTTAACAGATGGGAATGGAGAGTAAATAAATTCTTTGATGCTGGGTAAATGAAGTGAGATATTACAAAGACTTATAAGAGCTATTGTTCTTCCTTGCAGCAGTGGGAGAAAATTTAGATCCAACATAATGAATCTATAAATGAATGTGATAGGGAGAATATCCTCAATTTGTACTAATTATTTGATTGTGGGTAAAGGAATTAATTTATCGTAGTGGATTGTTAACAAGCAGCCTGAAATGTCCTGAGAGTGTGCATCCATGTAATCAGAAATCCCAGATTTGTTGTTTTACAAACAACATTTTGGTAGAGGCCTTATGTGGACGAATACTTGCTTGGTAGATAAAAACGGTACTGCATGTTGGCAGCCACTTCGGTGGCCATTTAGACCGAACAAATTGGGAGAAACTGTAATTGAATATGTCATTTACAGATGAGTATTTGGGAAGAAAAAGGGAATTTATTGATTTGGGAGACATTTTTCGAAGGTTTATTAAAGTGTTGCAATATGACATTTGGCAAGGAAAATTATTGGATGGGAAAATTAGATCTGTTTATAAAATGAGTTTGTTGACCCATTGAAGTTAATTCTTTGAATTGTTGTTTAATTAGCATTTTGAGTTCAAATTGGAAATAGTGTGGTAGAGCTTTGGTTAAAACCTTTGGTTGCGGTATCTTGGAACGAAATGATAAACCATAGGAGATTGATAAGAATAGAAACGAATATGGACCCAAAATAGAAAGTTGGATTCATGCCTCTCATTGCAAGCAAGCACATGGGGCTAAGAAGGACGATCCCACAGAAAATGAGGCTGCACCTAGCAGCCCAGCAGAACATTCAGTGGCAGATAAATGATAGTCGTGATTTACAGTCATTTGAATTACATTTTAACACCCCTTGCATTGATAAACATTACATTTTCAACATGTGATATTCCTACTTGGGATAGTGACATTTATTTGCCTACATGACATACAATTACCTGCTGATATTAATACAACATGAGTGAAAAATGTATCACAACTACACTCATGATCAGGGGATTGAGTTCAACCCCGGGAGATAGGGGGATCAGGGTAAGACAAATAATCTGATTTATGCTACATATTAAGGGTTTGTTTGTTGGTTTAGTAGTTATATTGGCAAGTGTTTTAGTGGTGGCTTGCTTGAAAGCCTTAGTGACGGTGTGTCTGAATAAGGCAACCAACAACACGATGATAACGCATGAAGTGACAAATGAGGAAAGAAATGTGGAACCAGAAAAGGAAGACTTTTATGGCGACATAAACAGTATAATTAAGATAATGGCATAACGACAATGTTATGAGTTGTGTCAATCACAATATCAGTGAACTCATATCATCACGAGTGACACACTGTTAGAAAAAAAAAGGGGAAAAGAAAAAGTGGAGAGGAATTATGGTAATAATACATTATGCTTAATTTGTTGGTTTGGGAAAATTGTTGTTGGGAATTAGGTATTCCCGTTTGTGATTGTAATCATATACAATTTATTTTTCTTAGAGTAGTGCTAAAATACCTGCATGAGTTAATTTTTGAACTATATTAACCTGAAAGCAATTGTGGATGCTATTCTTAGTTTAGTAATAAAATACATACCTGATTGAATATTATTTGTGTGACGCATATAAATGAATATAACTTTTTGTGTTAAGGAAAAACAACAAATTGTTGAATGTGAAACTGTCGGAAGATATACATGATTATGCTGAATTCATGGTAAGATGTACCCTATCTGATTCAGTGTGTGCGGAAAGCAGATTCAGATGTGACTGAGCATAAGGATAAGACGAGATCACATTTTGAAGGGAGTGCTAACGAAATTGGGAAGAAGTTCGAGAAAGAAAATTTGTGGCTAAAAAATGAAGTTAATCGTGGCATACACCCTCTTTCTCAAAGAATGATGAAGACATTCTCCCGTGTAACTTGGAGATGAATGCTTACCTTCACCAAGGAAATTTATGTGACCATTTGCCTGGATCACACTGCAACATATGAAAGAAAGGCGATCACTTACTCTTGTTCGAAGGCTTCGAACATTCATCACATCAGAAGTTGCAGGACAACGACATTTTACCTGCAACCTCTGTGAAATGCGGGGACATATGTTATTACTTCACCAACTTCCGGGGAGCCAGCATGGAGCTGCAAACCAATGGCTGTGCCTTTTCACAACAGCTGTGCGCGATTCTGCGGGCCACTCCTGGTATGGACCATGGATGACCTGAACACCATGGTCCCAACATCATTGTGGATGCATCCGGCATCCCTGTTCCACATCTTGCTGGCCAATCAACGTCACACCAATACTTGCTGCCCACTCACAATGAGGGAGGAGGCAAGTCGACTACAACTGGATGAAGGCCTTGTTCAGGAATTACAATGGTTTACAAAAAAAGTGGCAAGAATGCTACAAGGAGAGCAGGGTCAGTCTATGACTCCGCAATGTTACCACAACAGCGAAATCCTACACGAAGTAGTGCAGGAGCTATGAAGACATTAGGAGAAAATGTTTCATACCTGAATTCAAACACAAGTGATCAGCCCTTCCTTTCAAACAAAGTCAACATTTGTGTGGAGGCAAACGTTTTTGCCAGATGGTGCAGATGCTTTACAAAACTTGAAAATGAAGTGAAATTGTTGTATCTTGGTGATGGTGAAGTGGTGTTTTGAAAATATATTTGTGATGCAAATGCAATAGATTGAACAATATGGAAGGAGTCAATGACCAACGAAATGTTTTGTGATTCTTGCAGGATGACGGTGTATGCCTAAGGGAATTTGATTACCAAAGTGATTGATTATTTACTTATACTTGTAATGATGTTTACTTGTAGTGATTGATTGTTTACTTATATTGATGTTTAGATTAATGGTTAATATAAACAAAAACAAAAAGATGAGGGAATTGTGGAAGTGTAACTCAGTGTAACTTGTTAATTGGCACTGGTAACTTATTGATTAAGACTGGTAACGAAGCAGATACATTTTACCTGCAAACTCTGTGAAAGACGAGTTCGTAAATGAGTGTCAGGAATGTGCCCGAACATGGTAATCTCTTGTCCACCTGGTCACAGCCCCTGGCTGGAGCACCCCCCCTATCGTTTGGTAAACGGAACTCACAGCAGGAGGGGAGCGAGCTGATGCCAGGACTTGGTGCATGCATGACCTCGGGGCAGTAGCGGAGAAAGGATTAACATTCAGTGGACAGGGGATTAACTCCAGTTTTGTCCATATAAACCAGAGCAAACGTTGAGTCAAAGAGCACTTGCCACGATAACTCCTGCTCGACGGAGCGAACGAGGGCCCATCATCAGAACCTCTGCCCGACGGGAATGGCGGAGGAACATCGGCCGAACGAGAAGGACCATGCGAAAAGAGTTAACCTGGTCCATTGAATTAAGCGGTATTATTTGGTAATGGAATGAAGTGAATAACCAGTTAATAAACCAGACCTTTTGTAAAACCTGTGTCCGGTCATTGGAGTCTTGAGTCTCACGAATACTTCTTCGACATCACCTTGTTTGTAAAGCAGGTAAATACCAGTTCCCTGTTATACCTGGAATCCAGGAATACTCGGCTTGATCATGGCTCGTCACCTTGTTTGTAAAGCAGGTAAATACCAGTTCCCAGTTGTACCTGGCATCCAGGAATACGAGGCTTGATCATGGCTCGTCACCTTGTTTGTAAAGCAGGTAAATACCAGTTCCCAGTTATACCTGGAATCCAGGAATACTCGGCTTGATAATGGCGAGTCATCTTCTTTGTAAAGCAGGTGAATACCAGTTCCCAGTTGTACCTGGAATCCAAGAATACTCGGCTTGATCATGGCTCGTCACCTTGTTTGTAAAGCAGGTAAATACCAGTTCCCATTTGTACCTGGAATCCAGGAAAACTCGGCTTGATCATGGCTTGTCACCTTGTTTGTAAAGCAGGTAAATACCAGTTCCCAGTTGTACCTGGAATCCAGGAATACGAGGCTTGATCATGGCTCATCACCTTGTTTGTAAAGCAGGTAAATACCAGTTCCCAGTTGTACCTGGAATCCAGGAATACGAGGCTAGATCATGGCTAGTCACCTTGTTTATAAAGCAGGTGAATACCAGTTCCCAGTTATACCTGGAATCCAGGAATACTCGACTTGATCATGGCTAGTCACCTTGTTTGTAAAGCAGTTAAATACCAGTTCCCAGTTGCACCTGAAATCCAGGAATACTCGGCTTGATCATGGTGAGTCACCTTGTTTGTAAAGCAGGTAATACCAGTTCCCAGTTGTACCTGGAATCCAGGAATACTCGGCCTGATCATGGCGAGTCACCTTGTTTGTAAAGCAGTTAAATACCAGTTCACAGATGCACCTGGAATCCAGGAATACTCGACTTGATCATGGCTCATCACCTTGTTTATAAAGCAGGTAAATACCAGTTCCCAGTTGTACCTGGAATCCAGGAATACAAGGCTTGATCATGGCGAGTCACCTTGTTTGTAAAGCAGTTAAATACCAGTTCCCAGTTGCACCTGAAATCCAGGAATACTCGGCTTGATCATGGCGAGTCACCTTGTTTGTAAAGCAGGTAAATACCAGTTCCCAGTTGCACCTGAAATCCAGGAATACTCGGCTTGATAATGGCTCGTCACCTTGTTTGTAAAGCAGTTAAATACCAGTTCCCAGTTGCACCTGAAATCCAGGAATACTCGTCTTGATCATGGCTCGTCACCTTGTTTGTAAAGCAGTTAAATACCAGTTCCCAGTTGTACCTGGAATCCAGGAATACTCGGCTTGATCATGGCTCGTCACCTTGTTTGTAAAGCAGGTAAATACCAGTTCACAGATGTACCTGAAATCCAGGAATACTCGGCTTGATCATGGCTAGTCACCTTGTTTGTAAACCAGGTAAATACCAGTTCCCTGTTATACCTGGAATCCAGGAATACTCGGCTTGATCATGGCTAGTCACCTTATTTGTCAAGCAGGTAAATACCAGTTCCCTGTTATACCTGGAATCCAGGAATACTCGGATTGATCATGGCTCGTCACCTTGTTTGTAAAGCAGGTAAATACCAGTTCCCAGTTGTACCTGGAATCCAGGAATACGAGGCTTGATCATGGACCGTCACCTTGTTTGTAAAGCAGGTAAATACCAGTTCCCAGTTATACCTGGAATCCAGGAATACTCGGCTTGATCATGGCGAGTCATCTTCTTTGTAAAGCAGGTGAATACCAGTTCCCAGTTGTACCTGGAATCCAAGAATACTCGGCTTGATCATGGCTCGTCACCTTGTTTGTAAAGCAGGTAAATACCAGTTCCCATTTGTACCTGGAATCCAGGAATACTCGGCTTGATCATGGCTCGTCACCTTGTTTGTAAAGCAGGTGAATACCAGTTCCCAGTTGTACCTGGAATCCAGGAATACGAGGCTTGATCATGGCTCGTCACCTTGTTTGTAAAGCAGGTAAATACCAGTTCCCAGTTACACCTGGAATCCAGGAATACTCGGCTTGAACATGGCGAGTCACCTTATTTGTAAAGCAGGTAAATACCAGTTCCCAGTTGCACCTGGAATCCAGGAATACTCGGCTTGATCATGGCGAGTCACCTTGTTTGTAAAGCAGGTAAATACCAGTTCCCAGTTGTACCTGTAATCCAAGAATACTCAGCTTGATCATGGCAAGTCACCTTGTTTGTAAAGCAGGTAAATACCAGTGCCCAGTTGTACCTGGAATCCAGGAATACTCAGCTTGATCATGGCTCGTCCAGGAACAGTAGATCATCAGAAGGAAAGATGACAAAGGTATGCTCATTTCCATGGGAGGTAAAGGGAAGGTGATATTTCAAGGTCATATACGAGAAGGTGAAGGTGATATACTAGACTTGATCATGGCAAGTCACCTTGTTTGTAAAGCAGGTAAATACCAGGTCCCAGTTGCACCTGGAATCCAGGAATACTAGGCTTGATCATGGCTAGTCACCTTGTTTGTAAAGCAGGTAAATACCAGTCCCCAGTTGTATCTGGAATCCAGGAATACTCGGCTTGATCATGGCGAGTCACCTTGTTTGTAAAGCAGGTAAATACCAGTTCCCAGTTGTACTTGGAATCCACGAATACTCGGCTTGATCATGGCGAGTCACCTTATTTGTAAAGCAGGTAAATACCAGTTCCCAGTTGCACCTGGAATCCAGGAATACTCGGCTTGATCATGGCTAGTCACCTTGTTTGTAAATCAGTTAAATACCAGTTCCCAGTTGCACCTGGAATCCAGGAATACTAGGCTTGATCATGGCTAGTCACCTTGTTTGTAAAGCAGGTAAATACCAGTCCCCAGTTGTACCTGGAATCCAGGAATGCGAGGCTTGATCATGGCTCGTCACCTTGTTTGTAAAGCAGGTAAATACCAGTTCCCAGTTGTACCTGGAATCCAGGAATACTCGGCTTGATCATGGCGAGTCACCTTGTTTGTAAAGCAGGTAAATACCAGTTCCCAGTTGCACCTGGAATCCAGGAATACTCGGCTTGATCATGGCTAGTCACCTTGTTTGTAAATCAGTTAAATACCAGTTCCCAGTTGCACCTGGAATCCAGGAATACTCGGCTTGATCATGGCTAGTCACCTTGTTTGTAAAGCAGGTAAATACCAGTTCCCAGTTGTACCTGTAATCCAAGAATACTCAGCTTGATCATGGCTCGTCCAGGAACAGTAGATCATCAGAAGGAAAGATGACAAAGGTATGCTCATTTCCATGGGAGGTAAAGTGAAGGTGATATTTCAAGGTGATATACTAGAAGGTGAAGGTGATATACCAGACTTGATCATGGCAAGTCACCTTGTTTGTAAAGCAGGTAAATACCAGTCCCCAGTTGTACCTGGAATCCATGAATACTCGTCTTGATCATGGCGAGTCACCTTGTTTGTAAAGCAGGTAAATACCAGTTCCCAGTTGTACCTGGAATCCAGGAATACTCGTCTTGATCATGGCGAGTCACCTTGTTTGTAAAGCATTTAAATACCAGTCCCCAGTTGTACCTGGAATCCAGGAATACTAGGCTTGATCATGGCAAGTCACCTTGTTTGTAAAGCATTTAAATACCAGTTCCCAGTTGTACCTGGAATCCAGGAATACTAGGCTTGATCATGGCAAGTCACCTTGTTTGTAAAGCATTTAAATACCAGTTCCCAGTTGTACCTGGAATCCAGGAATACTAGGCTTGATCATGGCAAGTCACCTTGTTTGTAAAGCATTTAAATACCAGTCCCCAGTTGTACCTGGAATCCAGGAATACTCGTCTTGATCATGGCTAGTCACCTTGTTTGTAAAGCATTTAAATACCAGTCCCCAGTTGTACCTGGAATCCAGGAATACTCGTCTTGATCATGGCGAGTCACCTTGTTTGTAAAGCAGGTAAATACCAGTTCCCAGTTGTACCTGAAATCCAGGAATACTCGGCTTGATCTGGGCGAGTCACCTTGTTTGTAAAGCAGGTAAATACCAGTTCCCTGTTGTACCTGAAATCCAGGAATACTCGGCTTGATCACGGTTCGTCACCTTGTTTGTAAAGCAGGTAAATACCAGTTCCCAGTTGCACCTGAAATCCAGGAATACTCGGCTTGATCATGGCGAGTCACCTTGTTTGTGAAGCAGGTAAATACCAGTTCCCAGTTGCACCTGGAATCCAGGAATACTCGGCTTGATCATGGCGAGTCACCTTGTTTGTGAAGCAGGTAAATACCAGTTCCCAGTTGTACCTGGAATCGAGGAATACTCGGCTTGATCATGGCTAGTCACCTTGTTTGTAAAGCAGGTAAATACCAGTTCCCAGTTATACCTGGAATCCAGGAATACTCGGCTTGATAATGGCTAGTCACCTTGTTTGTAAAGCAGGTAAATACCAGTTCCCAGTTGCACCTGAAATCCAGGAATACTCGGCTTGATCATGGCGAGTCACCTTGTTTGTGAAGCAGGTAAATACCAGTTCCCAGTTGTACCTGGAATCGAGGAATACTCGGCTTGATCATGGCTAGTCACCTTGTTTGTAAAGCAGGTAAATACCAGTTCCCAGTTATACCTGGAATCCAGGAATACTCGGCTTGATCATGGCTAGTCATCTTGTTTGTAAAGCAGGTAAATACCAGTTCCCAGTTGCACCTGGAATCCAGGAATACTCGGCTTGATCATGGCGAGTCACCTTGTTTGTAAAGCAGGTAAATACCAGTTCCCAGTTGTACCTGGAATCCAGGAATACTCGGCTTGATCATGGCGAGTCACCTTGTTTGTAAAGCAGGTAAATACCAGTTCCCAGTTGTACCTGGAATCGAGGAATACTCGGCTTGATCATGGCTAGTCACCTTGTTTGTAAAGCAGGTAAATACCAGTTCCCAGTTGTACCTGGAATCGAGGAATACTCGGCTTGATCATGGCTAGTCACCTTGTTTGTAAAGCAGGTAAATACCAGTTCCCAGTTGTACCTGGAATCCAGGAATACTCGGCTTGATCATGGCGAGTCACCTTGTTTGTAAAGCAGTTAAATACCAGTTCCCAGTTGTACCTGGAATTGAGGAATACTCGGCTTGATCATGGCTAGTCACCTTGTTTGTAAAGCAGGTAAATACCAGTTCCCAGTTGTACCTGGAATCGAGGAATACTAGGCTTGATCATGGCTAGTCACCTTGTTTGTAAAGCAGGTAAATACCAGTTCCCAGTTGTACCTGGAATCCAGGAATACTCGGCTTGATCATGGCTAGTCACCTTGTTTGTAAAGCAGTTAAATACCAGTTCCCAGTTGCAATTGGAATCCAGGAATACTCGGCTTGATCATGGCGAGTCACCTTGTTTGTAAAGCAGGTAAATACCAGTTCCCAGTTGTACCTGTAATCCAAGAATACTCAGCTTGATCATGGCTAGTCACCTTGTTTGTAAAGCAGGTAAATACCAGTTCCCAGTTGTACCTGGAATCCAGGAATACTCAGCTTGATCATGGCTCGTCCAGGAACAGTAGATCATCAGAAGGAAAGATGACAACGGTATGCTCATTTCCATGGGAGGTAAAGTGAAGGTGATATTTCAAGGTGATATACTAGAAGGTGAAGGTGATATACTAGACTTGATCATGGCAAGTCACCTTGTTTGTAAAGCAGGTAAATACCAGGTCCCAGTTGCACCTGGAATCCAGGAATACTCGGCTTGATCATGGCGAGTCACCTTGTTTGTAAAGCAGGTAAATACCAGTTCCCAGTTGTACCTGGAATCCAGGAATACTCGGCTTGATCATGGCGAGTCACCTTGTTTGTAAAGCAGGTAAATACCAGTTCCCAGTTGCACCTGGAATCCAGGAATACTCGGCTTGATCATGGCTAGTCACCTTGTTTGTAAATCAGTTAAATACCAGTTCCCAGTTGCACCTGGAATCCAGGAATACTCGGCTTGATCATGGCTAGTCACCTTGTTTGTAAAGCAGGTAAATACCAGTCCCCAGTTGTACCTGGAATCCAGGAATGCGAGGCGTGATCATGGCTCGTAACCTTGTTTGTAAAGCAGGTAAATACCAGTTCCCAGTTGGACCTGGAATCCCGGAATACTCGGCTTGATCATGGCTAGTCACCTTGTTTGTAAAGCAGGTAAATACCAGTTCCCAGTTGTACCTGGAATCCCGGAATACTCGGCTTGATCATGGCTCGTCACCTTGTTTGTAAAGCAGTTAAATACCAGTTCCCAGTTGTACCTGGAATCAAGGAATACTCGGCTTGATCATGGCTAGTCACCTTGTTTGTAAAGCAGTTAAATACCAGTTCCCAGTTGTACCTGGAATTCAGGAATACTCGGCTTGATCATGGCTAGTCACCTTGTTTGTAAAGCAGGTAAATACCAGTTCCCAGTTATACCTGGTATCCAGGAATACTCGGCTTGATCATGGCTCGTCACCTTGTTTGTAAAGCAGGTAAATACCAGTTCCCAGTTGTACCTGGAATCCAGGAATATGAGGCTTGATCATGGCTCGTCACCTTGTTTGTAAAGCAGGTAAATACCAGTTCCTAGTTATACCTGGAATCCAGGAATACTCGGCTTGATCATGACTAGTCACCTTGTTTGTAAAGTAGTTAAATACCAGTTCCCAGTTATACCTGGAATCCAGGAATACGAGGCTTGATCATGGCTCGTCACCTTGTTTGTAAAGCAGTTAAATACCAGTTCCCAGTTGCACCTGAAATCCAGGAATACTCGGCTTGATCATGGCGAGTCACCTTGTTTGTAAAGCAGGTAATACCAGTTCCCAGTTGTACTTGGAATCCAGGAATACTCAGCTTGATCATGGCTCGTCCAGGAACAGTAGATCATCAGAAGGAAAGATGACAAAGGTATGCTCATTTCCATGGGAGGTAAAGTGAAGGTGATATTTCAAGGTGATATACTAGAAGGTGAAGGTGATATACTAGACTTGATCATGGCAAGTCACCTTGTTTGTAAAGCAGGTAAATACCAGGTCCCAGTTGCACCTGGAATCCAGGAATACTCGGCTTGATCATGGCGAGTCACCTTGTTTGTAAAGCAGGTAAATACCAGTTCCCAGTTGTACCTGGATTCCAGGAATACTCGGCTTGATCATGGCGAGTCACCTTGTTTGTAAAGCAGGTAAATACCAGTTCCCAGTTGCACCTGGAATCCAGGAATACTCGGCTTGATCATGGCTAGTCACCTTGTTTGTAAATCAGTTAAATACCAGTTCCCAGTTGCACCTGGAATCCAGGAATACTCGGCTTGATCATGGCTAGTCACCTTGTTTGTAAAGCAGGTAAATACCAGTTCCCAGTTGTGCCTGTAATCCAAGAATACTCAGCTTGATCATGGCTCGTCCAGCAACAGTAGATCATCAGAAGGAAAGATGACAAAGGTATGCTCATTTCCATGGGAGGTAAAGTGAAGGTGATATTTCAAGGTGATATACTAGAAGGTGAAGGTGATATACCAGACTTGATCATGGCAAGTCACCTTGTTTGTAAAGCAGGTAAATACCAGGTCCCAGTTGTACCTGGAATCCAGGAATACTCGTCTTGATCATGGCGAGTCACCTTGTTTGTAAAGCATTTAAATACCAGTCCCCAGTTGTACCTGGAATCCAGGAATACTCGTCTTGATCATGGCGAGTCACCTTGTTTGTAAAGCAGGTAAATACCAGTTCCCAGTTGTACCTGGAATCCAGGAATACTCGGCTTGATCATGGCTAGTCACCTTGTTTGTAAAGCAGGTAAATACCAGTTCCCAGTTGTACCTGGAATCGAGGAATACTCGGCTTGATCATGGCTAGTCACCTTCTTTGTAAAGCAGGTAAATACCAGTTCCCAGTTGTACCTGGAATCGAGGAATACTCGGCTTGATCATGGCTAGTCACCTTGTTTGTAAAGCAGGTAAATACCAGTTCCCAGTTGTACCTGGAATCCAGGAATACTCGGCTTGATCATGGCTAGTCACCTTGTTTGTAAAGCAGGTAAATACCAGTCCCCAGTTGTACCTGGAATCCAGGAATACTCGTCTTGATCATGGCTAGTCACCTTGTTTGTAAAGCATTTAAATACCAGTCCCCAGTTGTACCTGGAATCCAGGAATACTCGTCTTGATCATGGCGAGTCACCTTGTTTGTAAAGCAGGTAAATACCAGTTCCCTGTTGCACCTGAAATCCAGGAATACTCGGCTTGATCACGGTTCGTCACCTTGTTTGTAAAGCAGGTAAATACCAGTTCCCAGTTGCACCTGAAATCCAGGAATACTCGGCTTGATCATGGCGAGTCACCTTGTTTGTGAAGCAGGTAAATACCAGTTCCCAGTTGCACCTGGAATCGAGGAATACTCGGCTTGATCATGGCTAGTCACCTTGTTTGTAAAGCAGGTAAATACCAGTTCCCAGTTATACCTGGAATCCAGGAATACTCGGCTTGATCATGGCTAGTCACCTTGTTTGTAAAGCAGGTAAATACCAGTTCCCAGTTGCACCTGAAATCCAGGAATACTCGGCTTGATCATGGCGAGTCACCTTGTTTGTGAAGCAGGTAAATACCAGTTCCCAGTTGTACCTGGAATCGAGGAATACTCGGCCTGATCATGGCTAGTCACCTTGTTTGTAAAGCAGGTAAATACCAGTTCCCAGTTATACCTGGAATCCAGGAATACTCGGCTTGATCATGGCTAGTCACCTTGTTTGTAAAGCAGGTAAATACCAGTTCCCAGTTGCACCTGGAATCCAGGAATACTCGGCTTGATCATGGCGAGTCACCTTGTTTGTAAAGCAGGTAAATACCAGTTCCCAGTTGTACCTGGAATCCAGGAATACTCGGCTTGATCATGGCGAGTCACCTTGTTTGTAAAGCAGGTAAATACCAGTTCCCAGTTGTACCTGGAATCGAGGAATACTCGGCTTGATCATGGCTAGTCACCTTGTTTGTAAAGCAGGTAAATACCAGTTCCCAGTTGTACCTGGAATCGAGGAATACTCGGCTTGATCATGGCTAGTCACCTTGTTTGTAAAGTAGGTAAATACCAGTTCCCAGTTGTACCTGGAATCCAGGAATACTCGGCTTGATCATGGCTAGTCACCTTGTTTGTAAAGCAGTTAAATACCAGTTCCCAGTTGTACCTGGAATCGAGGAATACTCGGCTTGATCATGGCTAGTCACCTTGTTTGTAAAGCAGGTGAATACCAGTTCCCAGTTGTACCTGGAATCGAGGAATACTCGGCTTGATCATGGCTAGTCACCTTGTTTGTAAAGCAGGTAAATACCAGTTCCCAGTTGTACCTGGAATCGAGGAATACTCGGCTTGATCATGGCTCGTCACCTTGTTTGTAAAGCAGGTAAATACCAGTTCCCAGTTGTACCTGGAATCCAGGAATACTCGACTTGATCATGGCTAGTCACCTTGTTTGTAAAGCAGGTAAATATCAGTTCCCAGTTGCACCTGGAATCCAAGAATACTCAGCTTGATCATGGCGAGTCACCTTGTTTGTAAAGCAGGTAAATACCAGTTCCCAGTTGTACCTGTAATCCAAGAATACTCAGCTTGATCATGGCTCGTCCTGGAACAGTAGATCATCAGAAGGAAAGATGACAAAGGTATGCTCATTTCCATGGGAGGTAAAGTGAAGGTGATATTTCAAATGTGAACCCTTTGTCGTAGGAAGAGCTTGGAGTCATTGGAGGAAGAAGCTTTCTTTGTCTGATGAAGGACTAACAGCCGAAAGGTGTACTTTAGGTTTGCCTCCCACGAGTGTCAGCACACCTTTGTCAACTTTTATTTGATAAATCCTCTCACTTGAACAGCACACTACCTCTGAACTACCTTGTCAGCGCCGCCATGTTTAAATATTGTTCAAATTTAAAATATACGATCCCAATGTAAATAAAAATTCAGACATCTGCACGTTGACTTCCACTTCACTTCGTCTGACGTAGGACACTGTAAAAGGTGCAGTAAAATGTCACCTGTCAAACAGTAAGACCATATATGTGTTGTGCACCTTGCGTGTAATTACTGCAACTTACTGATTCAGCATTTCCCTGATTCGAACATAAACGATGTCAAAATGTGACTTTTGACAGATGCTGCTCGGAAATGGCCACAGCTCACATATTTGTACAAGGCACGTGATCTCACAATGGTTTAGCTTTCTGTCCGGTTCGTGTGAAGTACGAAGAAGTTCTCTCTGTCTGCAGAGCACACCAATTAATTGCACTGTGGAGCTCAATCCAACGCTGTCTGCAGAGCACACCAATTAATTGCACTGTGGAGCTCAATCCAACTCTGTCTGCAGAGCACACCCATTGATTGCACTGTGGAGCTCAATCCAACTCTGTCTGCAGAGCACAAACATTGCACTGTGGAGCTCAATCCAACTCTGTCTGCAGAGCACAAACATTGCACTGTGGAGCTAAATCCAACTCTGTCTGCAGAGCACAACCATTAATTGCACTGTGGAGCTCAATCCAATTCTGTCTGCAGAGCACAACCATTGCACTTTCGAGCTAAATCCAACTCTGTCTGCAGAGCACACCCATTGCACTGTGGAGCTAAATCCAACTCTGTCTGCAGAGCACACCCATTGCACTGTGGAGATAAATCCAACTCTGTCTGCAGAGCACACCCATTGCACTGTGGAGCTAAATCCAACTCTGTCTGCAGAGCACACCCATTGCACTGTGGAGCTAAATCCAACTCTGTCTGCAGAGCACCCCCATTGCACTGTGGAGCTAAATCCAACTCTGTCTGCAGAGCACAACCATTGCACTGTGGAGCTAAATCCAACTCTGTCTGCAGAGCACAGCCGTTGCACTGTGGAGCTAAATCCAACTCTGTCTGCAGAGCACACCCATTGCACTGTGGAGCTAAATCCAACTCTGTCTGCAGAGCACAGCCGTTGCACTGTGGAGCTAAATCCAATTCTGTCTGGGTAGTCGCTTCAGTGACAATCTTTACCATTTTCAGGTCTTTTCTATTTTTTCACACATTTTATGAAACCTTCAGCATGTTTTTCAAAACTCTTAACACACCACATGATACCATAACTCAAACATCCAACTTTTTCAAAACTTTTCAGAAAACCCTCAAATTCACGTTGGCATGTGTCAGTCCGCCCAAAATGTGTTGGCGCTCGTATCTCAAAGGCGATACATTGAAACCAGCTGAAACTTGGAATATACATCGGCCAATCTTATTATAATAGAACAAACGTAAATGGTTTTGTTTGTTAAAATGAGACCAAAAGGTCTTCTTCTTCATCAAATAAATTACCACCCAAAACACAGACCGTGAACTCTTTTAAATATGTTTAGACTGCTGACAACCCTTAAAGTCCCCCAAAATCCTTAACACCACCAAGACCCCTGAAGACCCAAAAGACCCTGAAGACACAAAACACCCCGAAGACCACAAAGACACCCTGAAGACCCAAAAGAACCTGAAGACCCAAAATAACCCGAAGACCCAAAAGAACCCAAAGACCCAAAATAACCCAAAGACCCAAATGGGCCTGAAGACCCAAAACACCCCGAAGACCAAAAACACCCCGAAGACCCAAAACACCCCGAAGACCCAAAACACCCCGAAGACCCAAAACACCCCGAAGACCCAAAACACCCCGAAGACCAAAAACACCCCGAAGACCAAAAACACCCCGAAGACCCAAAACACCCCGAAGACCCAAAACACCCCAAAGACCCAAAACACACCGAAGACCCAAAAACACACCGAAGACCCAAAAACACATCAAAGACCCAAAACACGACAAAGATCCAAAACACCCCGAGGACCCAAAAGACCCCAAAGACCCAAAACACACCCAAAGACCCGGAAGATCCAAAATACCTTGAATACCCAAAACACACCAAAGACCCAAAACAACCTGGAAGAACCAAAATACACCAAAGACCCAAAATACCCCGAAGACCCAAAACACCCAGAGGACCCAAAAGACCCCGAAGACCCAAATGGCCCCGAAGACCCCAAAGACCCCGAAGACCCTGAAAACCAGAAAACACCCCGAAGACCCAAAACACCACGAAGACCCAAAAAAGACCGTGAAGACCCAAGAAGACCCCGAAGACCAAAACACCCCGAAGACCCAAAAGACCTGGAAGACCCAAAATACCCAAAACACCCCGAAAACCCAAAACACCCTGAAGCCCCAAAACACCCTGAAGACCCAAAACACCCCAAAGACCCAAAACACTCTGAATACCACAATGACCCTTAAAGACCCTGAAGAAAAAAACACCCCGAAGACCCAAAATACCCTGAAGACCCAAAATACTCTGAAGACCCAAACACCCAAAAGACCACAAAGACCCAAAACACCCCAAAGACCCAAAACACCCCAAAGACCTTAAAAGACACAGAAGACCCAGAAGACACTGAAAACCCAAAACCAAAGAAGCAAACAGCAAAACACCCTGAAGACCCGAAAACACCCCAAAGACCCAAAACACTCTAAATACCACAAAGACCCTTAAAGACACTGAAGACCCCACAGACTCCAAAGACACAAAACACACCCAAAGACTCAAAATACCCTTAAATGCCCAGGGGATCCAAAAGACCCCGAAGACCCAAATGGCCCCGAAAACCCAAAAGACCCCAAATACCCAAAAGACCCTGAAGACCCAAAACACCCTGAAGACCCAAAAGATTCTTAAAGACTCAGAGGAACCAAAAGACCCTTAAGACCCAAAAGCCGGTGAGGACCCTGAAGACCCCAAAAGACCCCAAAAACCCAAACACCCCAAATATCCAAAATGTTTTCAAAGGCCCAGAGGATCCAAAAGACCACAAAGACCCAAATCGCCCTGAAGACCCAAAACACCCCGAAGACCCAAAACACCCCGAAGACCCAAAATACGCTGTGATGAAATATGATGTAATGTCTCGAGCTGAATGAAGAGCCGAGCCGCGCGAAGGGACGACCTTGAAGGAGCTCATATAAACAGTGTCCATTCGGTGCGCAATCGGATGGCATTTTGTATCCCAGTGCTGTAGACTACTGAGATTTAACAGGTACGTTAATGCTTGCTTGCAGGAAACTAGAAGGAGATGTATGATTTGATTGCTTTCTTTATGGATCTAATAATCTGCATTCTTGTGTTGCATGAAGGTTAGAGATATAGTTCATTAAAGCCTCATTTCTTGGAAGAGTTCTGAGTTTTATTTCACAACAATTTATTGAACTACATCTCGACTTCACGAGCCATGGAGAAGCTGATTAAGCTGGAAAGATTCAATGGCGACCCACATGCCTACGATGCCTCGAGGCAATGGACCTATTAGGAACGAGCTCCCGGACACCATTTGTCGACTGTTCCCGACCTCTGACGCGCAGAAGTTGACCATTCTCCACTGTAATGTGTCAAACATGGTCTGTGATTATTTCACTCATTGTGAGACATATGAGTCGGCCATAGAAACTTTGCGCGCACTCTACGTGAAACTGAAGAGTCCGATATATGCCGAGCGTCTTCTTGCTACCCGGCGACAGGAGACTACAGAGTCCCTGGAGCAATATGTACAAGCCCTATTGCAGCTCGGCAAAGACTGTAGGCTGCCTGATCGAAAGGCCGCCGAGATCATTGACAATCTCATGCGGGATGCTTTCATAACAGGACTTCAGTCACCGGCTATTTGGCACCGCTTGCTGGTGACTGAGACTGCGTCTTTACAAGACGCATATGACCAAGCCCGTGTACTTCAACTAGCCCAGGTTAGATCCAAAACCTACGGGAGACCCTATATGACGGCTAGTGCTGCTGTTGCTGCAAAGCACCCGGAGGCCGATATATCTGTGGAGGATGCTTCCATGCGGGCCGACACCCGCCGAGATGAATCGCTCGTCGTGAGCTCGGATGCAGAGGAGAACGAACTTATAACTACTGCTGCGGTAAATCCTGCAAGGATGATGGCAAAATGTTATTTTTGCGGAAATAGGCAACATCTGAGGTCCCTTTGTCCAGCGAGACGCGCTGTGCAATAATTCCGGCCGGAAAGGCCATGATGCTAAAGTCTGCTGATCGAGCAAAGCCAAGCGGGTGACTCTGGTGAGGGCCTTCATGTCAAGAACCGACCCGCTCACAATGACTGCTCCCCATGGGCTAGCCAAAGCTGTGATGCCGGTGGAGATTAACGGCCGGGATGCTGATGCATTGATTGACATGGGGAGCAGTGACAGTTTCGTCAGCCATGCTCTGGTTTGAAGTCACGGATGGCCCATCATGCTGACCCGGTGACCTATCTGGGTCTATATGGCATCCGCGTCACTGTGTCAAAGCACCAAAGGGATCTGTGTTGTAAATCTGGTGGCCAACGGAGTGATCTATGTGGATGTTAAACTGTTAGTACTGCAAAATCTGTGCTCTGATGTGCTATGGGGTCACAATTTTTGAAATCGTCACAGGAGACTGCAAATGCAATTTGAGGGAGCTAGTGCCAAGACCTTCTTGGTATGTGGTTTGACAGAAATGGCGATCAACCCTGCCTATCCCCCCACCCACCCCCCACCCCCCACTGTTTCCGTGTTTAACTCCCGACTGCCATCCGGTCATGGTAAAGTCCAGACGGTATTCAAGGGCGGACGCTCAATTTATCGAGAGCAAAACCAAACGATTGTTACGGGAGGGAATTATCGAGACCAGTATTTCGCCGTGGAGAGCTCAAGTACTCGTGGTCGCTAGTCATAACCACCGGAAACGAATGGTAATTGACTACTCACAAACGATTAATCGTTATACTCAGTTGGATGCCCACCCGCTCCAAAAGATGGAAGATATGGTCCGGATGGTGGCTACCTAAAGGGTGTTCAGCACCTTAGATAGTCACGGAGCGTATCATCAGATACCGATTGGAGAAGCCGATCGACCTTATACCGCCTTTGAATCCGGGCAGCAGTTGTACCAGTTTCGAAGAATTCCATTTGGAGTCACGAATGGGGTAAATCCTGCTTCCAACGTGCGCTCAATGACATCATAGCCGAAGAGCAATTAAAGGATGTGTTTGTATACGTTGACAATGTGACGGTCTGTGGCTGTGATCAAGCCGACCAAGATGCAAATTTGCAGAGATTCTTTGCCGTGGCTCAAAAGTACAATTTGACCCTTAACGAAGATAAGTGTAAATATTCAGCCAAAACTACAGACCTGTTAGGGTACATGGTGACCGACGGAGAGATTAGATCCGACGCAACTCGCCTGCAACCGTTGCTTGAGATGGCCCCTTCACCTGATCAGGCTGCGCTGCGCCGGGCACTCAGTCTGTTCGCGCATTAATCAAAATGGATCCCACGGTACTCAGAGAAGATCAGACTGCTAGTGAAATGTAAATTATTCCCGTTGACCCTATCGGCTAAAGCTGCTTTTCAACAACTCAAAAGCGACATAGCGGGAGCTGTAGTGACCTCGATAGACGAAGCGGTACCTTTCATGATTGAGACGGATGCCAGCGACTGCGCGATTGCTGCTACACTCAACCAGGCGGGGTGCCCTGTCGCATTCTTTTCGAGGACTTTTCCTGATAGCGAATGGCGCCATTCTGCGAAAGAAAAGGAAGCGTACGCTGTCGTAGAAGCTGTTAGACAGTGGCGTCACTTTCTCCTTGGAAAACATTTTCAACTAATTACCAACCAACAGTCAGTGGCTTTTATGCAACGCACGGCATTCTCAAAAGCTTAAGAATGACAAAATATATCGCTGCCCCATAGAGTTGGCCGACTTCAGTTTCGAGATCATGTATAGACCTGGACAGGATAATGTGGCGGCCAATGTGCTGTCTCAGCCTGTCTGTGCTGGCATGACGTCAGAAGAGTTACGTGGGATCCATGAATCATTGTGTCATCCGTGCGTCACCCAGTTAGCTCACTTCGAATGATGTAGGAATCTGCCCTTTTCCATCGAAGATGTCTGGCGACTTTGTCGGTCGTGTCCTGTGTGTGCCGAAGTCAAGCCGAGATTCTATAGACCTCCCATGGGGACTTTGATCCACGCGGGATGACATTGAGAGTGACTGCATGTGTTTTTTAAGGGGCCATTGCTGGGGCTCGGCACGTGACGATACATTCTTACAATTGTTGACGAGTACTCATGATTCCTGTCCGCACACCCCTGTGCTGATATGTCATCCACCACAGTCATACGCTGTCTTCAGCACCTGTTTCTCACGTTCGGCTATCCTGCTTATGTACACTCAGACCAGGGGACCGCATTTCTGTCCAGGGAGGTTAAGCAATTCCTCCAGAAACGGGTAGTAGCCTCCAACCGTACTACCGCGTATAATCCCCAAGGCAACGGAAAGGTGGAACGTTACAACGGAATTGTATGGAGAGCAGTTACAATGAGCTTGAAAATGCGTGGGTTACCTGTGCAATCATGGGAGCGAGTGTTACCTGAGGCATTGCACGCCATTCAAGCATTACTCTGTACCGCAACGAACGAAATCACACACGAGCAGTAATTTCGATACCAACAACGCAGTGCCAGTGGGCAATCGCTACCCTCGTGGCTGTCGGAGCCCGGTCCTGCTCTGCTGAAGCGAGCGGTTAGGCAAAGCAAGTACGAGCCATTGGTAGATCGCGTACACATTTTAGAGGCCAACCCGGATTATGGTCACGACAGATTACAGGACGGGCGAGAAACTACGGCATCGGTCCGACACCTCGCGCCCTGTGGAGAGATCCTGGATGAGAGGGACACAAAGGCTAATGTTATCGCAAAGATCCCCGATCAATTTAAGCCATATGATTTGCCGGATGCTGAGGACGTGATGATCGGAGATGATATTTCGTTACCTGGTTCACCAATCCGTACAGTGGCGGTTAGTCCGCAAATAATCCGACCGGGCGAGGACGACCTTCCCGCTACGGGTAGTGAAGGATCTGGCCAGGAAGGGATATATCGCACCCGTTCGGGCCGTCTGTGCCAGCCACCGAAGCACCTCGGTTAGTAGGAATTCTGTGTGTTCTTAGACTGCTCCATTTTCTTGGTATTGCTTAAGGGCTTGCTTGATTTTTTTAATGGAGGATGAATGCGATGAAATATGATGTAATGTCTCGAGCTGAACGAAGAGACGAGCTGCGCGAAGGGACGACCTTGAAGGAGCTTATATAAACTGTATCCATTCGATGAGCAATCGGGTGGCATTTTGTATCCCAGTGCTGTGGACTACTGAGAATTAACAGCTCCGTTAATTGTTGCTTGGAGGAAACTAGAAGGAGATGTATGATTTGATTGCTTTCTTGATGGAACTAATAATCTGCGTTCTTGTGTTGTAGGATGGTTAGAGATATAGTTCAATAAAGCATCATTTCTTGGAAGAGTTCTGAGTTTTATTTTACAATAACCCCGAAGCACCAAAACACCCCGAAGACCCAAAACACCTTTAAAGGCCCAGAGGCTCCAAATGGCCCTGAAGACCCAAAAGACCAAAAAGACACCGAAATGGTCAAAGATGCCTATCCCTCTGAAACGACGTGTGGTGAGGTGTGTGGAGCGTGCCGAGTCACGCTAGTAGGTCTAATTAATAGCTTTCAAACAAATTCAAAATCTGCGCTCATCGAGAGGGTTTACGGCGGGTGAGGGGGGGGGTTGTGGGGGGTTATTACCCCTGATAAAGAGGTATTTCGTCTTAAAGGATCAGATCTGTCATTGAAAGGATCAGAACGTGCATGACATTATAATATGTTAGATCATGTGTTTGAGTCCGTTTTTTGCAAGTATGTTGATCACTCCGGTTTGTGAGTTTGTGTGTGTGTTTGTATGTTTGTCTGTCTGCTCACTTATACTTGCCTACAGGTCACAATTTGAAACCGATCTTCACGAAACTTCACCAAATGGTAGAGTTTGTGGTCCGAAATTTCTAAAATCCTCAATTTTAATCCGATTGACTTGAAATTTGAATAGGATTTACATTTCGGCTAACTGAATTCAACCACCAACTATTTTTGAGATCAGCTTAGGCCAAAAGGTAAACACAGGCCAAAGGTCAACCACTTTTTTTTGAATTTCTAAAATCCTGAATTTTCATCCAATTGACTTGAAATTTGAAGAGGATTTACACATCAGCTAACTGAATTAAACCACCAACTATTTTGAGATCAGCATAGGCCAAAGGGTCAAGATAGGCCAAAGGCCAACAACAATTTCAAGTTTCTAAAATCCTCAATTTTCATCCGATTCACTTGAAATTTGAAGAGGATTTTCATTTCAGCTAACTGAATTCAACCACCAACTATTTTTGAGATCAGCATAGGCCAAAGGGTCAACATAGGCCAAACGTCATCAACAATTTCAAATTTCCAAAATCCTCAATTTTCATCCGATTGACTTGAGATTTGAATAGGATTTACATATCGGCTTACTGAATTCACCCACCAACTATTTTGAGATCAGCATAGGCCAAAGGGTCAAGATAGGCCAAAGGTCAACAACAATTTCAAATTTCTAAAATCCTCAATTTTCATCCGATTCACTTCAAATTTGAATAAGATTTACATATCAGCAAACGGAATTCAACCACCAACTATTTTTGAGATCAGCATCGGCCAAAATATAAACATAGGCCAAAGGTCAACCAGTTTTTTTTGAATTTCTAAAATCCTCAATTTTCATCCAATTGACTAGAAATTTGAAAAGGATTTACATAAGGGCTTACTGAATTCAACCACCGAGTTTGGTGGAATATGACAGGGGTTTCGATATTTGGTTAGGCTAATGTCATGTGTCTAGCCCCACGGAGCTCGATTTTTCATATTTCTTTCCCCATTTTTTATTTATTTATTTTCATTTCATTTTTCACCGAATTTTCGGTATTGTGTAGCTCACTAACCTCATAATTGATTATACATTATTTTCTATCTCATTTCAAGGTCAATAACCTTCGTTTTGATATTTCCGGGCCTGGCCTGTCCGGGCCTGTTTCGGTTACAGTCCGTCCTTTGTCATTGAATACCACTCGCTCGTGAACCATCGTCGTCTCCTGACTTGTATTATTCCTTTATCATGATGAGATATCGCTGTCCCAAAGTTTTGCCTTTCTCCTTTGGCTGAATTTGCCATGAAAGTTGGCAAGTCTCTGAACCTGCTGAAATATCTCGTACTTTAACGGTTAGATTATCCACTCTGAGATCATCCACATCGGTAGTTCGAACCCTGGCCGAATCATACAAAATACTTTTAAAATTGTGTATGATGCTTCCTTGCTTGACGCTCAGCAGTTGGAAAGGATTGAACATGGACAAACAACCATAGGTTGGCAACCATAGCGCAGGCTTGATGGGCCCAATGGTCTCCTCCTACATTGAAGCTCCTTGTAAGGGAACTCATCTTAAATGCAATGCCCTCCATAAGTATTGGAACAGTGAAGTCAAATTTGTTATTTTTGCTATATACTCAAGAAATTTAGATTTGAGATCAAAATATGAATTTGAGGCAATAGTACAGAAGGTCAGATTTTATTTGTTGGTATTTCTATGTATTTACGTATGTTTTACCATTGTGGAACTATAGGTAGTTTTTATGTTCAGTCCTCCCATTTTAGGTAAGTATAAGTATTGCAACAGATGACTATGAAGTGTTTCTTGTTGCATTGGTTGTTCACACATAAAAGAGCTGTGAATGTCTAATCTTGGTTTTGGCCTTTGTTTTTGCCTTGGGAGTCAGTAGTCAGTATGTTTTTGGAGTCAGTAGACATAAACTAACATTAAGACCAGAGACATGTCTCGGAAAGAAAAACAAGCAATTTGGAAGCTGGAAGAACAGAATAATTTAATTAGAACCACAGCACAAACATTGGGCAGAGCAAATACAATAATTTCGAATATATTGGAAAAGAAAGAAACCACCAGTGTACTTAGTAATAGGCAACGGTCAGGTTGGCCAAGGAAAACAACTGCAGTTGATAACAGAATAGTCATGAGAGCTGTGAAGAAAAACCCTAAAACAATTGTCGGTGACATCACCAAAATCCCCAGAGTACAGGGGTGAAAGTATCACAATCTACCGTTCACAGAAGAATTTGACAGCAGAATTACAAAGGCTACACCGCCAAATGCAAACCTCTCATTAGCATCAAAAACTACAAAGGCCACATTGGAATTTGTCAAGAAGTTCAGAGGTGTATGTGAGTGAGTTCTGGAACAAAGTTTATGAACAGATTGGTACCTTTACCAAGACAAACCTTTATCAAGATAAACCTTTACCAAAGCAATGGATAGATGAAAGTGTGGAAAAAGGAAGGAACTGCATATAATTCAAAGCATACTAATTTGTCTGTGAAGGATGGTGGAGGTATTGTCATGGTTTGACCTTGCCTTCGGAACTGGCTCACTCATATTTATTGATGATGTAACTAATGATAGAGGCAGCAGAATGAAATCGAAAGTGTACAGAAACATTGTGTCTGCCCATATACAAGAAAATGCCTCCAGACTCATTGGGCGGCGCTTCACCATGCAGCAAGACAATGACCCAAAACACACTGCCAACGCAACCAAGGCGTTCATCAGAGGAAAAGTGGAATGTTTTAGACTGGACAAGTAAATCTCCTGACTTAGATCCAATGGAGCATGAGTTTCACGAACTGAAGAGGAGACTGAAGTTAGAAACCCCCAAAACATACAACTGAAAATGGCTGCAGTAATGGCATGGCAAAGCATCTCAATTGAATGTACCAAGAGTTTGATGACGTCAATGGGTCACAGGCTCGATGTAGTTACTGCATGCAAGGGATATGTAACCAAACAGATTTGAGGACTTTTCACTCTCTCACCGCAGGCAAGTTGGCGGTTTCTCTGTCTTCTACCATCTCCTCTCCAGCCTTGCTCCCCCAGCTCTCTCTGTGCTCTGTTCCCCAAATATTCCTACAGGTCGCACAAGATCTGCCAGAAACCCTCTTTTTTTTTTTTTTTTTCTTTTTTTTTTTTTTTTTTTTGTATACAAGATCGAGGCTCGTGAAAGAGCGAACATTAATCACACAGAAAGACAAACAGACACACAAAACAAATAACATCGGGAGCGGTAGACAAGATGGGGAGAGAGGGGGAAGGACACAAACACAACATTTGAGAGCAGGGACCGAGAGACATGGAGACATCGAGAGAACTGTGGGAGGGAGAGGGCTTTGGGGGAAGGCATGGGAAGGGGGGGGGGGGGGGTGGGAGAGGTATAAAACATATGGACACTGCCAAGACTTCCAGGAAAGAAGTTGGAATTTCAAACAATTGATCAAACAATTTCAAACAATTTCAAACAATCAATTGATTGATCTGGGGTGAATTAGTGGGGGTAGAAAAGATCAAGGTTTTGGATGGGGGAAGATAAGAGATGGTGGTGAACAGCTGTTTTGAAGACCTGGAGGGAGGAGTGTGATTGAAGTGAGTGTGGGAGTTTGTTCCAGAGGCGGGAGAAAAGAGGAATGAAAGAGTGAAGGTGAGCAGAGAGCCGAGATTTCGGCAGTTTAACCATCAGAGGGTGGCTGGCAGATCTTGTGCGACCTGTAGGAATATTTGGGGGACAGCTCTTCTGGTGAAACTGCCAAAATCAAGACTCTGCTCAACTTCACTCTTTCATTCTTCTTTTCTCCCACCTCTGGAACAAACTCCCACACTCTCTTCAATCCCTCTCCTCCCTCCAGGTCTTCAAAACAGCTGTTCACCACCATCTTTTATCTTCCCCCATTCAAAACCTACTCTAGCAGGGAAAATGGCCTTAAAATGCCTGTTGTTGTTGTGTTGTATTCAAAACCTTGAACTTTTCTACCCCTGTTAATCCACCCCAAACCCACCTCCTTCAAATTCCCTGTTTTCTTTCCTGAAAGTCCTGAGATCAAGCAATTGGAGAAGAGGAAGGATCTAATGTCGGAAGCAGTGATGGATTCCATAACCTTGCTGATGAATGGCAGCAGGTTGCTTCTTAACTTTAACTAACTTGTATGTGATAACGGTACATTTTTAATTCCTGCTTCAAAATTATTTGTGTACTTGATAAAGATAAGTTCAATTCTTGATTCTGCATCGACCGATGCAGCGATTTCCTAGGGCTCCTCAAAACTGCTTCATGGACCTCTTCTATGTTTTCTCGTGATCCTGCAATCCTCGGGTGGCCTGACTTTGAACAATTAATATTTTGTGCTGTCTCATGGGACTTAAACCTCTTTATCAATCGAAAAATAGCCGACTTTTCTGGGGCTAATCTGGTCTTGAACTTTCTGAATAATGCTTGAGTCTGTTTAAATGACATTGTGGCAAAGTAAGACTCCACAATAAAGATCCTTTGTTCAATTGTCCATGCCATATTCAATATTAGCACTGTGACTTTGGATGTTTGCAGTTTTTCCTCCAAACAATGCTTCATACAAACCTGCAATAGAAAAAAATTGTATTAAAAAATTTAAATTTCACATAACTTTAATAGGGTTGTGTTTTTTTTAATGAAACACCCTGTACATTATCAGAGTCAGACTCCTCTCTTGTAAGCAACTGTATGCACCACGTTGTGCTTAGCACGTGCTCTATACTTCTATTCCAAACAAAACCATTTTTTCTTGCAGAAAATTACGCTTTGAATTGCATTAATTATTTTGCATATCTTGAATTTGATGCATTTCATTACATTTAAAAAAACTTTTACTTTTGTAAACTTAAAATACAGTGCAAATTCGGAATATTTGAATATACAATTTAGGGAGGACAAAGTTATTTTTCAGAAATCATATGAAAACGATGAAAACCAAAAATAAGTTAGAAGGTAAAGCAGCAGGATCAATGTGAGTGCAATTTACAACATAGTAGCATTGTACAATTTGCATATTTATTCCCACTGGTGTTGCTATGTAGTGATGTGTGCTCATGGCCAGTGGCTGATGATAAACTTTTGACCCTAAACTTACTTTGCCTGAAGCCAAAATGTGGTCAAGACCTCGGCTTAAAGGAATGTGAACCCAAACCTGGCATTCATTAAGCTGCCATGTGGAAGTTGCCACACATCCGTTGTGCTGTATTAATAGGATTAATGGGAAAAAAGAAACCAGTGAATTCGACAAGCTGCAAAATGCTTTAATTGCTCAGGGTGATGTAAACAGCTTTATTTTTGGGCCTTTGGAGGAGTTTCAAAGAGAATGACATTGAAGTTGAAGATCATTCATAATGTACCATACAGTAATCGCTAAAGGGCCCATACAAACTTAATTTTATGTTATACCGCATCTAGCTAAGTGGGCTCGATTATGCCATACAATGTTCTGTCCAAACTAGTTTACCTACATATTGAAGTGCCTTCAGCAATGAACCAGCTTTACTGCCAACAACCAACAAACAATGGCTGTTTTGTGGTTCACATCAGATTTGCCATGGAATTGCCATTTTTGTTGTTATTTTTTTCCAAGGAAAGTCATTATGTTACTTTATTTCAGCGATATAAGCCCTACATTTGTCAGTGTTATAGTCAGTGATTCAGGTCCATTGACAAACACCAGTAAATAGTAAATATGTAACATTGGTGTTGGATAACCCCAGTAAGGTAGTTGCTCATCTGCTACATCTGTTGCTGGTTGACCATATTTGTCCTCTTTGAGATGACCTGTCAAACTAAACGGATGAACAACGAAGTTCGGATTACAGGAATGTCCTGGTTTGTAAAGTTGACCTGAAGAGAACTGAATGGCAACTTAATGATGGGTTAATGGAGGATAAATCTCAGGTTGTTTTTAATTAGAGACAGTTTTAATAGGTGACATGTGAGCCACAGATGGTTCACAGTAATTGCTTAAATGGACAAACATCCATCTTTCAAGAAGTGACAACATGCACTGACACACAACTTTGTCCCACTTATGGTGAGATAGTGAAAAAAGATCTTCTTAAATTTATTTGATGCACCTTAGGTTTATACCATAATATTGAATTTGCAGAAGTGAGAGTGTGGATGAGCTTTTAAAAAATGTTGCAGATTATGACAAATTAAAAATTGTTATACTTTCTGCATATACGAGGAACTAAAAGTATATTTAAATAGCCCACAATTTGATTAAACATTCCTGTTAGATGATTTCCTTATAAACACACTGATTCAACATTGTTTTACTGGCTCCCATTTTCCAATTTTGACTTGATTTGAAACTTTTATTAGATGAATGACTTTCAATTATTATAAAAGACCAAGACATTTTAAGCTTGAATAGATGTTTTTATAGTTTCTTTTTTTTACACTTTAGTGTTTTGCAGTCTTATAAAAGCTTATATTGAACCCTTCCTTGCCTTCTTGCATTTGATCTATAGGCTGTTGGTGCTTCTATGATTAATTTGCATATTTCTTGTTTACAGAATAAATATATAAAAACTCAGGGTCAAGAAATGGACAAACAAACCTCATTTTATAATCATCGTTGCCTCATAAACTTCAAGCTAAAAAATTTTCAGCCTGTAAATAAGGAGCTAAATGTAATATAAAAGTTTTCAGCATGTCAAACAGCTAAATATATTTGAAAAGTTTTCAGCATGTCAACAGCTAAATATATTTGAAAAGTTTTCAGCATGTCAACAGCTAAGTATATTTGAAAAGCTTTCAGCATGTCAACAGCTAAATATCATTTAAAAGCTTTCAGCATGTCAACAGCTAAATATTGTTGCAGATATGGGATTTGGCCTCCATCCATATCCGCTTGTAAATATTCCCCTATTTCCCCAATACTCCCCAACTATCCCCAATCCCCCATTCCCTAGTCCCATTGTCTGTAAACAACACTCTGTAGCCCCGACCTTCCCCTTTTTCCCCCATTAAATGTCGTGCCCAGGTTCACCGCATCTCACGTAGACAACTATAGGACATCTTGCTAGTTATTCTTAGTCTATGTCAGTTAAGGACTCGTTTCCATTAATTCTGACTCTTCGTTGCACCAGAATGTGATTGTATGGCACCAGTAGTAAGTTTAGGACCTCCCAATACCTCCCCGCATCTCTTCCTCATGAAACAACAACACCAACAACAACAACAGCGGCGCGGGGAGTGCGCGTCCTCACTCCGGCTTGGTTAGCCGCCATTGACCATGTGCTCCGACGGGGTTACCCCTCAGGGGCTGACTGTCAGCTCCTCGTCAAGGGCGGAGCCCGGTAACCCCCCGCACCCAATAAGAAGCGGCGGACCGATTCCATCTGGGGCGGAGCTAACGAGCCGAGGGCGTGTCACTCCCCGCTGGCCAAGCGCAGGAAGACGGAGGTGACGTCAGATGCATCTCAGCTACGAAGAAGAACGGACGCCACCTCCAGCGCGACGATACCTACCCGCATCTTTGGACCGAACCGGGTCGATTCTGCCCCTGAGCCAAGGTGCACCTTGAGCCATCGATTCTGCCCTTCCTTGCCATCAATCCCTGTGTGAGTCAGTCTTGTCCCGTTTGTCTGTGGTCTGTCGGAATTAAGATAAGACCGTGTTTAAGTGCCCACCTTTCTGTGCTGTACCTCTTGTGATGTGTAATCTAAACGTTCTGCATATCCCATATTATATCCTCCTCCGGAGGTCTTGAGAACTGTACCCCTGGTGTCGTGTCATTTAACCCAGCCGTTGTGTCCTTTCCTTCATTGATCTAGCGTAGCGCGATTCGGCCAACGTTCGAGTATAATCGGGTAACTTGTGCGAACACGGCGGCCATTCCGCTCGGTCAAGCAACATCTAAGTCGTGTCCGTAACAATTGGTTGTCAGGAGTTGGATTCGGACCTGGGACTAAATTTGTTAGACCCAAATGTTGGAACACCAATTGTACTATTAGAGTAACAATTGGTGTCGGGAAGTGGGATCGGTCCCGGAGCGCGTTTCACGCGCTCGAAATTATAACGGCGAAATTTGATTGTGTTTTACAAAAAAAATAAAAACCCGAATTTTGAAAGTCGCGCTATGGCAAATCAAGACGGCTGGGTTCCGGTAGAGGAGAGTGAGGCAGGGTCGATCCAGGACCAAAATGAGGGACATGAGGAGAGCGAAGCAGTGAGGGTGGCAGGTTCGCAAAATAGCGTCGTCGCGCACGAGGTTACGGGCGCGCAAAATGGCGCCTCGCACATGGCCACGGCGACCACGCCCGCGACCGTAGTAGCGCCGCTGGTAGATTTGGACCTTTTTTTCATACAAATGAAGGCCCTTATGGCCCAGAATAGCGAGAAAATGAGGGAGGAAATGAGGGCTGATAGTGAGCGATTGGGTGAGCGATTGGAGGGCCAAATGGGGGTAATGGGGAACCGGATGGATGCTCAGGGTGAGCGATTGGAGGGCCAAATGGGGTCCAATAGCGAGAAATTGAGGGATGACATGGGGGCCCAGATCGGGGGGTTAGGGAGTAGAATAGAGGGATTAGACAATAGATTAGGGGAAATACAGGAGGGGTTAATGGGGGTAGAAAACAGAATGGCCGTTCAGGAGAATCAAATGGAAGGGATGAAAAAGGGGTTAGAGGGGTTAGAAAACAGTATGGAAGGCAAATTGAGGGACATGAGGGACCAAGCGGAAAGGGAAGTTAAACAAATGGGGCAGCAGATAGAGGGGGTCAGAATGGGGGTAGAAACCAAACTGGATGCTCACAGGGAGGAAATGGAGCAGATGAGGGTGGCATCTGGGCAGGAGATGCAAGTGATGGGAGAAGAGATCAGAAGAGGTGTGAGTGAGGAGGTCGGAGGAGTGCGCGAGGAGGTGAGGCACTGTAAGGAGCGCATGGAGAAGGAGGTGAGAAAGGGGACTGTAAAATTGCAAGGTGGTATAGAGGAGTTGACGCTGGGAGTAGAACAACTGACAGTGGGACAAAAGGAGTTGGGGGACCAGGTAAAGAAGAACACAGCGGTAATAGAGGGTTTAAAATCGACACAGAAGGAGATGAAAAAGGACGTAGGGGTAATTAAAAAAGAGTGTCAGACGGTACACGAGGACCTGACGAGGAAAATGAACAAGGTGGTAGAGGTGATGGAGGTTAAAGAGCGGGAGGTGCGGGAGCACATAGAAAAAAATAAAGTGGAGTTAGAGGAAGAACTTAAAGGGGCGCACGAGGAGATGAAGGAGGTGAAACAGAAATTAGAAGAAGTGGAAGAAGGGGTGAGCGAAATTAAGAAGCGACGGAGAGAGGATAAGAAAGAGATAAAAGAGGAGGTAAAAGAATTGGTCCAAAGTCTGTGTTCGGATCGTGATGATGTGCTCATTAACCGGATGAGGGATTCGCAGGTGATGGAGGAGAAGTGAAGAGAAAGAGGACCCGGTGTAAGTGGTGACCAATATGGTCGTGCGTATGATGCGCCAGGTGATTTAATAAGCTTGGGGGTCGAGATAGACCCGGATGTTCGTGAGAGGCCAAGAGTGAGGTGTATGGCTGGTCCGGAGGGTATGGAACGAGAGGTGCGAGGTGTGGGTGAGCAAGGTTGTGGTGGTATGGAATGGGTAGCGGGTTGCGGAAGTGTGACCCATGCATCGACACCAACAGGGGTAGTTGTTGGAGGGACCGGGGAGGCACGAGAGCCCCTTGGGGGTAATGTACTGTGGGGGCCCGGCCGGTTCGGCCCCGCGCTGACCCCGCAAGGGGCGACGCACGGGGTCCGGCAGGCGGGCAACGACTCGCATACGAGGTGGTCCCACCAGGTCCCACTCGCGCCGTATGACGGTGGGTAAGGATGGCATCCCTGCCACCCTTCCCATGTAGGTGGGGCAAAGGAGCTATAGTTTATGGGGTGTATGGCAGTGAAAACTAGCCCGGGTGGGTTAGGTTATATTGTTAGGGATCTAGAGAATGACATTAGGTAACGTTAAGTTTAGTTAGTGACTGATACCTGTAGTGGGGACGCAGGTAGTTTAGTGTGGTTGATAATGACGTGGGAGCGCAATGGTTTAAAGGGACGACTGGGAAGCGCAAGTTTCAGAGGGGAGTAGTTAGCTGAGATGATGCCGTGCTGTGTGAGAACTGGACAGGTGTGTGGAGCAGTGTATGAGTAGTGAGTGTGTGGATCAGCGCGAATGCGCTTGGGGAGAGAAGGGTGCAGGTGGCACCAGGTGTGAGAGCACAGGTGTGCAAGTACAGGTGTGTGGAATATATGGAGCAGAGAATGAGTGGTGTGGAGAGAGTTGGAGTAAGTGGTACGGAGTGGTGTGCATGGTGCGAAGGTGTGGATGGGGGAAGAGTGGACCCCTTTCACGAGTACCCGGGGCGGGTAGTGTAAGTGTTAGGTAGAGGGTATAGGTAAATTGTGGTTGGATATTGGCATTTGTGGTGCGGTTGCAGAATGGTATTGTGGATGGGTGCATTAGTGTTGTGGAAATGGCTGGGCGTGTAGCCTGTTAGTGTGTGTAGTTGGTTGGGCACTCCACCACTGTGAGGATGTCGGCCAGGTGAGGCCGCAGGTGGGCTCTGGGAGCCGTTAGTGTCAGTGGGGCCCGAGGATCCGGAGGACGGACCCGGGTAGCCCAGTGCCAGAGAGGGCACCGAGTGGGGAGAGCGCCAGAGGGCCTTCCCCAGGTAGTTAGGTTAGGGTAAGGAGCAGGTAAGCTCGGAGGCAACTGCAGTGGTGGAGGTGTGCAGGTGGGTAGACCTGCTGGGAGAGCTACACGTCGCAGCCCAGAAATTGTGCGAGGCACCGGGAGATGAATCGGGGGAGTGAGACCCCAAATTGAAAAGCACCACAGTTTGGTCAATGGGAATTGGTTTTTAGAACCCATAGTGTAAGAGGGCCAATGGTTTGGCAGGAGAAAGACCCCGGGTAATGTAAAGTTGTTAAAGTCATTTAGGAAATAGTTAGGATTGATGAACCTGTCGCACCATACGCAGCCACTTACCTGTGGTGATGATGATGACTCCACACCTGTGTTTTCTTTGTTCTGTGTGCAGGAAATGAGAATTGCTGTGTGGATTGGTGAGACGCATCACGACGTGGATGAGACATTGGGGTGATTCCATCTCTCCCTCCTTAGGAGGGACTGATGATGAGTTGGAGATGGCAAATTATGATGTTGAGTTGGAGATGGCAAATTTTGATGAGTTGAAAATGGCAAATTTGATTGGTTAGGAGGGAGAGAAGACGAATTTGGTTTATGGGAGGAACGGGGAAGACAGTAGGGACGTTTGTTGATTTGTAAAGTAGATGTTTATGGGTAGTGTTGTGTTTTGTGGATACAGTAAGGGGTAAGGGAGGGGCAATGTAGGTTACCTGGTGGGGGGGGGGGGCGTACGGTAGGAACGTACCTGTCTCAACTGGTTCCCATGTGCCCCCAGTGTGCATCATCTTGTATTGCGTGCACTTTTGCGCCCTTACCACCTTACTCACTTGTCTTCTTATTTTGTCTCCCACCTCCGAGGATCTGGCTTTGGGGCAGAGAGAGAGGAGAGAGAGGTGCTGGCTCCGCAGTTGTGGGCCTGTACTTTCGCTGCTTGCTGCCTGGATCGATACACCATATGGACCGCAATGTTTGTGGCCGCCCACCATGGACCGCAGTTCTCTTGCGGACAAGCACCACCCGTGGATGGACCTATGGGTCAACGTGGCACCTATGCCATACAGGTGAACCACTTTTAGTTGGCCCCCTGGCGGCCACAATACAGAAATGGACGCGGTTGGCGCCTTTCTTTATTTTTGAAAGAAGCCAGAAGGCCAAGTGCACCACACGAAGGCAAGACCAGCGGCAGAACATCGGCCGGCTGCGACACCACCGGTGATTATTGAACACTTTATTGGTGCACCGGATGGTGCTGACTGTGTTATGGGGTGGTGCTTTTGGTGCTTGGAAGGGGTGCTCTGCACATTATTAAAGGCCGTAGGGCCACAGAGCACTCGTGGGTTGGTGTATCGATGCTGGCATGCGTGCTCTCTCTATGCATAACATCTGCATGTGTTCCCCAAAGAACAGGTCCTGGATCGTAGTGTAAATATCAGTGTAGTCTTGTATAAATAATGCTCCCTACCGGCTGTATGTTTAGTTTGAGGATTCTTTCCGCGATTCGGTTATCCTGTGGGTGTGTTTAGGTGAGGAGAAGGGTGCAACGTCGCAGGGGGACATATTTACTCATTTGTGAACATCTGTAAAACTGTCGCACTCAGGGTAGAGTTAATAGTAGAGGGAACTACATCTGAGTGCCACACTAAAGTAGGTAAAAATTTATCGGGTCGGGACGCCCCGAGGTAGAGAAGGGTGCAATGTTGCGGATATGGGATTTGGCCTCCATCCATATCCGCTTGTAAATATTCCCCTATTTCCCCAATACTCCCCAACTATCCACAATCCCCCATTCCCTAGTCCCATTGTCTGTAAACAACACTCTGTAGCCCCGACCTTCCCCTTTTTCCCCCATTAAATGTCGTGCCCAGGTTCACCGCATCTCACGTAGACAACTATAGGACATCTTGCTAGTTATTCTTAGTCTATGTCAGTTAAGGACTCGTTTCCATTAATTCTGACTCTTCGTTGCACCAGAATGTGATTGTATGGCACCAGTAGTAAGTTTAGGACCTCCCAATACCTCCCCGCATCTCTTCCTCATGAAACAACAACACCAACAACAACAACAGCGGCGCGGGGAGTGCGCGTCCTCACTCCGGCTTGGTTAGCCGCCATTGACCATGTGCTCCGACAGGGTTACCCCTCAGGGGCTGACTGTCAGCTCCTCGTCAAGGGCGGAGCCCGGTAACCCCCCGCACCCAATAAGAAGCGGCGGACCGATTCCATCTGGGGCGGAGCTAACGAGCCGAGGGCGTGTCACTCCCCGCTGGACAAGCGCAGGAAGATGGAGGTGACGTCAGATGCGTCTCAGCTACGAAGAAGAACGGACGCCACCTCCAGCGCGACGATACCTACCCGCATCTTTGGACCGAACCGGGTCGATTCTGCCCCTGAGCCAAGGTGCACCTTGAGCCATCGATTCTGCCCTTCCTTGCCATCAATCCCTGTGTGAGTCAGTCTTGTCCCGTTTGTCTGTGGTCTGTCGGGAATAAGATAAGACCGTGTTTAAGTGCCCACCTTTCTGTGCTGTACCTCTTGTGCCGTGTAATCTAAACGTTCTGCATATCCCATATTATATCCTCCTCCGGAGGTCTTGAGAACTGTACCCCTGGTGTCGTGTCATTTAACCCAGCCGTTGTGTCCTTTCCTTCATTGATCTAGCGTAGCGCGATTCGGCCAACGTTCGAGTATAATCGGGTAACTTGTGCGAACACGGCGGCCATTCCGCTCGGTCAAGCAACATCTAAGTCGTGTCCGTAACAATATCATTTAAAAGCTTTCAGCATGTCAACAGCTAAATATCATTTAAAAGTTTTCAGCATGTCAACAGCTAAATATCATTTAAAAGTTTTCAGCATGTCAACAGCTAAATATCATTTTAAAGTTTTCAGCATGTCAACAGCTAAATATCATTTAAAAGTTTTCAGCATGTCAACAGCTAAATATATTTGAAAAGCTTTCAGCATGTCCATAGCTAAATATAGTTGGTAAAGTTTTCAGCATGTCTGTAGCTAAACATAGTTGGCAAAGTTTTCAGCATGTCGATAGCTAAATATAATTGAAAAGTTTTCAGCATGTCTGTAGTGAAGTATAGTTGGTAAAGTTTTCAGCATGTCTGTAGCTAAATATAATTGGTAAAGTTTTCAGCATGTCTATAGCTAAATATAGTTGGTAAAGTTTTCAGCATGTCCATAGATAAATATAGTTGGTAAAGTTTTCAGCATGTCTCGTAGTTGGTAACGTTTTCAGCATGTCTGTAGCTAAATATAGTTGGTAAAGTTTTCAAGATGTTGATTGCTAAATATAGTTGGTAACGTTTTCAGCATGTCTATAGTTAAATATAGTTGGTAAAGTTTTCAGCATGTCGACAGCTAAATATATTTGAAAAGTTTTCAGCATGTCTGTAGCGAAGTATAGTTGGTAAAGTTTTCAGGATGTTGATTGCGAAATATAATTTAAAGGTTTTCAGCATGTCTATAGCTAAATATAGTTGGTAAAGTTTTCAGCATGTCTATAGCTAAATATAGTTGGTAAAGTTTTCAGCATGTCCATAGATAAATATAGTTGGTAAAGTTTTCAGCATGTCGATAGCTAAATATAATTGAAAAGTTTTCAGCATGTCTGTAGCGAAGTATAGTTGGTAAAGTTTTCAGGATGTTGATTGCTAAATATAATTTAAAGGTTTTCAGCATGTCTATAAACTTGAAAAATACATTTCCAAGCTGTCCTCCAAAGCCAGTCCCCGGATGAGCATCGTCCATCATGTGAAGTCCTTCCTTGGCACTACTGAGCTTCTCCCCACAAATTTTTCATCCGCAGCTTTATGGAGTACTGCTCTTCCCTCTGGGCTTGTGCTTCTCCCTCACACCTAGCTCGTCTTCACGCTGTAGAAAACAAGTTTTCAGGATCATTTGTATAACCTGCAATGAAGCCGAATCTGAAGGCCTTTCACCCTCTGAACGCAGGCAGGTTGGTGGACTTTCTGCCTTCTAAAGACTCCTCTCCGGTCTTGCACCCCTGCTCTGTGTTCTGTCCCCGAAATATCACTGCAGGATGTACAAGATCTGTCAGCAAACCTTTTCTGATGAAACTACCAAAATCAAGACTCTCTGCTCACCTTCACTCTTTCATTCCTCTTTTTTCCAACCTCAGGAACAAACTCCTACAATCTCTTCAATCCCACTCCTCCCTCCCGGTCTTCAAAACAGCTGTCCACCACAAACTCTTATCTTTCCCCATCCAAAACCTTGATCTTTCCCCCCCCCCCCCGTTAATCCACCCCAAAGCCACCTCCTTCAAAATCCGTTTTCTTCCAGAATATCCTTGTAGTGTCCATCTTGTTTATCCCATGTACTCCGCTGCAGCCCTCTCCCTTCCACAGATCTCCCGATGTGCCTGTTCTCTACTGTTTTTTTTTTGTTTGTTTTTTGTATACAAGATCGAGGCTCGTGAAAGAGCGAACATTAATCACACAGAAAGACAAACAGACACATAAAACAAATAACATCGGGAGCGGTAGACAAGATGGTGTTACGTGGTCCCCTCGGTGACTACCTGGTCTCGGTGACCCCCGGACCGCGAGAGGAACTTCGCCAGAAAGTAATAGTATATCTGCGCTTTCGCACCACAATCCCTATGAATTCCACCCAAGAGAAACTGATGTTCAATGATATATTTCCAGGGTAAGGATATCATACGATTTCAATGATACAATCACGGATATTCCCCGAGCAATCAACAACAAACAACCATCAACAATTCCCAATCCACAATCAATTCCCTATATGATTAAGATGGCCATCTTATATACGTGTGTCCACTTCTGTACTCACGACCCCCTTTTGGTCTCTGCCCCTCACAATGTCTCTGGGCCCCTCCTGACCAAGATGCTGGTCGGCGTCGCCGCACTCGGGCGGTTGAACGAACCCCGGGTGGACGTTTTTCCACCGGGCAGGTATCGTACCAGGCACCGCGGCTGCAGCCCCTCGTGGCCACGCGAAGCGGGTACGGTAAAGCACGCCAAAAGCCCCACGCCGCTTGCAAGGCGTGTTAGGCCCCAACGTGCGACCCGTACGCGTCTGTTTAAACGGTGCCGCGAACGGTGCCAGACGCGGGGTCGATGCACGGCCCCACGTCAACTTGACGTCTCCACCGGGTAGGTACACGTCCCGGTAACTCCTCTCGCCAGACGGGCTTCGGAACGCCGCTTTTCCACGCAGCGCAAGGTCGATCCCACCTTTCGTCGGAGCGGGGCGAGGAAAAAAAAACTCGTCGCTTTTCTTCCTCGTGTCTTTTTCTCTTCCGTTTCCGGTCACTTCCGTTTCCGGACACTTTTCAGAAGGGCTCCTGACCCTCCAACCACAACAACCCTTAATCTATTACACATGGATAAGCAAAGACCTGAATGGTAATTCACATACATTCACATAAATATGTAACACTCCCCCCCTTCAAGAAAGAAAGTTTGAACCCAGCGAAAACTTTCTTTGCCGGCCAATTTGGAGAAACAAACCAGATAACTCAACCCCCCCACCTTATCAGTTCCCCCCGGGCACAGTTATCACTTAAAAATAAAGCAACCAAAATTTCACCACAACCCCTCCAGATTACTCCCTCTGGACTAAGCACCAGCAACGACATTGTCCCTGCCAAATCAAACTCCATCTCATGACCCTCTGACTTTGACCGTCAGTTTCTTGTGAATGAAGGTTAAGGGGTTGATCAAAGATCCAAAGTTAAGCAACTCGATAGCACTTTTTCCGGGAGGCCAAGCCGAGTATTCACTACATGGATGCCTTTAGGAACGTGGAGTTCACGGTTAGTCCGTGCAGGAAAGTTCTCTACATGGGCGCCTTGAGGAACGTGGAGTTCACGGTTAGTCCGTGCATGAAAGTTCACTACATGGACGCCTTTAGGAACGGCGTTCACGGTTAATCCGTGTAGGAATCTTGGCTCGGCGGCTCCGCCGCATTCAGTGCTTCAACTTCTCAGAACTTCCCTAATAATTAGGGTGGGACCACTTGTCCCTGTAGTCCCATGAATAGCGGTCTCCTTCTCGGCCACTACTTTGCCAATCCTTCCTTCGGGAGCGGCCGTAACTCAGGGAGCCTCCATAATAATATTGATTGCGGCCACCCCCAAAACTACCGCCCAGTTGTCCTCTCCTGTAGACCTCTCGACGCCTACGAAATGCCTTCCCTACTGTTATGGTCCGACCCTCCAAATCCTTGCCATTCCAATTCTTCTCTGCCTCTCTGGCGTCTTTTGTGCTGGCAAACGTGACAAAGCCGAACCCTCTTGACTGTTGCGTTTCCCAGTCTCTTACCAACCACACTTCCACCAGCGGCCCATATCTGTTGAAGACAGAGGTCAGAACTTCTTCCTCTGTTTTGAAGTTCAGTCCCCCTACAAATAACTTGGCACTTTTGTCGCCATCCCGAGCTGGTGTGGTGTTATTTTCCCTGCTGAGCTCTTTACCAACGCTCAGGTTACCATAAACTTGACCCCCGGCCAAATCATTCCCGATAACCACAGATACACCCTCTACAGGAAGCGTGGCTTGTAAACCGACGGTGACCGGTCCTGACACCAAATCGGACTCCAAATGGATGACATGAAGGGGAGCACTAACACCGCCCCCGATCCCCTGTAAACGAACACTATCCCCCGTTGCTGTCTCCTCGGACCATGGCAAAATGCCTTCAAGCATTAAAGATTGATGTGCCCCTGTGTCCCTCAATATCCTAACCGGTTTCCGGTTAGTCGAGGCTCCATCCCGTGACACAAACCCCTCTGAAATAAATGGTTGGTAACCCTTTTGATGGCGATTTCTCACAATGGCCATTGCATTTGGAGTCGTAATAGTCGGACTCCGCTCTGGGTCTTCCCTTTTCATGCGGTAACAACTGGACATCAAGTGTCCAGGTTTCTTGCAAAAAGCGCAAGTAGGCCCGGAGGAAAAACTCGTGGTCTGCCTCGGGCCCCCCGAACTATAAGTTTGTCTTGGGCCCGCATCCCTCTGATTTCGAACAGGTGGGGTATCATAGTTGTCCCCATAATCATCTCGAGGCCGCCGCCATGTATGGTCGTTCTCCGCACCTGCTGTTCCCCACCTCCCCTGCGGAGATCTAGGTGAGGAGTTAGGTTCGTGGACCCCTATTCGGTGGGTTAAGGCATAATCATCTGCCATGGTGGCTGCGTCCCACAACTTTGGTACTTTCTTTTCCTGCAGGTACACTTTGATGTCCTCGTGGACACACTGCTGGAATTCCTCCACCAGGATCAAGTCACGCAATGTTTCGAAGTCTTTCCCGACTCCTTTTGACTCACACCACCGATCAAACATGTTTTCTTTCACTCTGGCAAACTCCACATGGGTCTCACTCTCCCTCTTCCTGGCATTCCTGAATTTTTGCCTGTAAGCTTCCGGAACCAACTCATAGGCTTTGAGGATGTGCTTCTTCAGTACCTCATAATCTGCACATTGGTCCATTGGTAGCGCCGAATAAATTTCCTGAGCTTTCCCCACCAGCACACTTTGCACGAGTATGGCCCAGGCCTCCTCCGGCCAGTTTAATTGTCGAGCCACTTTCTCAAAGTGTGGAAAAAATTTCGCGACTTCCTTTTCACTGAACGGTGGAACCAGCCTCACATGTCTGCCCACATCCCAGGTTTTCTGGTTAGGTGTCGACCCCGTCAGCAAGGGTGGTGCCTCTCCCCGTTCTCTCATTAACTCCAGCTCCTTGAATTTAATTTCCTGCCGAAGCTCCATGTCACGTTCCTTTAATTCCCTTTCTGCTGTTCTCTCCTCTGCTTCGAGTTCCCTTGCAGCTCTCCTCTCCTCTGCTTGTTTCTCTTCTCTCCTCTCTTCTGACCTTTCCTTTCTTCTTCTGATCTTTCCTTTTCTGCTTTCCTTTCTTCTTCTGCTCTTTCCTTTTCTGCTTTCCTTTCTTCTTCTTTAATCCGTTCCTGGCTCCGTAATTGCAACTCCAGTTTCCGGAGCTCAACATCTTCTGGTTCTTCGGGTAGCCACTCCCAGGCTAACTCGTCCCATGTTCCTAATCCCACCATAGATTGTATCACCGTGGCCTGCAACTCTGCCTTCCTCAAATTAGTTCGGACCTCCAAGTTAAAATGTTTGGCCAATTTCAAGAGGTCCGACTTTAGTAACGCTCGGAACTGTGCCTCACTCGGTGTTACCGCAAAGTTCTGTGCCACAAACGCCATGGTGACTATCGTTACCACCTGTTAACCTTCACCCAAGACTTTACCCCAATTTCCCCAAAAATTTTCCAATTAATACTTATTTAATAAATTTTAATTAATAAAAATCTTATTTTATTATTTTATACAATTTTAGATCCCGGACGTAGACCCAATTGTAATTTGGACGAGCCCCCAATTCTGTTACGTGGTCCCCTCGGTGACTACCTGGTCTCGGTGACCCCCGGACCGCGAGAGGAACTTCGCCAGAAAGTAATAGTATATCTGCGCTTTCGCACCACAATCCCTATGAATTCCACCCAAGAGAAACTGATGTTCAATGATATATTTCCAGGGTAAGGATATCATACGATTTCAATGATACAATCACGGATATTCCCCGAGCAATCAACAACAAACAACCATCAACAATTCCCAATCCACAATCAATTCCCTATATGATTAAGATGGCCATCTTATATACGTGTGTCCACTTCTGTACTCACGACCCCCTTTTGGTCTCTGCCCCTCACAATGTCTCTGGGCCCCTCCTGACCAAGATGCTGGTCGGCGTCGCCGCACTCGGGCGGTTGAACGAACCCCGGGTGGACGTTTTTCCACCGGGCAGGTATCGTACCAGGCACCGCGGCTGCAGCCCCTCGTGGCCACGCGAAGCGGGTACGGTAAAGCACGCCAAAAGCCCCACGCCGCTTGCAAGGCGTGTTAGGCCCCAACGTGCGACCCGTACGCGTCTGTTTAAACGGTGCCGCGAACGGTGCCAGACGCGGGGTCGATGCACGGCCCCACGTCAACTTGAAGTCTCCACCGGGTAGGTACACGTCCCGGTAACTCCTCTCGCCAGACGGGCTTCGGAACGCCGCTTTTCCACACAGCGCAAGGTCGATCCCACCTTTCGTCGGAGCGGGGCGAGGAAAAAAAAACTCGTCGCTTTTCTTCCTCGTGTCTTTTTCTCTTCCGTTTCCGGTCACTTCCGTTTCCGGACACTTTTCAGAAGGGCTCCTGACCCTCCAACCACAACAACCCTTAATCTATTACACATGGATAAGCAAAGACCTGAATGGTAATTCACATACATTCACATAAATATGTAACAATGGGGAGAGAGGGGGAAGGACACAAACACAACATTTGAGAGCAGGGACCGAGAGACATGGAGACATCGAGAGATCTGTGGGAGGGAGAGGGCTTTGGGGTTGAGGCATGTGAAAGGGGGGGGGTGGGGTGGGAGAGGTATAAACATATGGACACTGCCAGGACTTCCAGGAAAGAAGTTGGAATTTCAAACAAGGTGGATCTGGGGTGAATTAGTGGGGGTAGAAAAGATCAAGGTTTTGGATGGGGGAAGATAAGAGATGGTGGTGAACAGCTGTTTTAAAGACCTGGAGGGAGGAGTGGGATTGAAGGAAGTGTGGGAGTTTGTTCCAGAGGCGGGAGAAAAGAGGCATGGAAGAGTGAAGGTGAGCAGAGAGCCGAGATTTCGGCAGTTTAACCATCAGAGGGTTGCTGGCAGATCTTGTGCGACCTGTAGGAATATTTGGGGGACAGAGCACAGAGAGAGCTGGGGGAGCAAGGCCGGAGAGGAGTCGGTAGAAGACAGAAAGACCACCTACCTGCCAGCTGTTGTTGAACTTCCCTCTCTCTCACCCTCATCTCCTGCTCCCTTCATTACATGTTCTATGTGTTAGCTCTTACACGAGCCTCGACTTAATATACAAAAAAGCTAAATATAATTAAAAGGTCTTCAGCATGTCTGTAGCTAAATATAATTGAAAAGTCTTCAGCATCTCTACAGTTAAATATAATTTTAAAGTTTTTTTTTTCCCTTTTTTATTTATTATAATTAAAATAAAAAGTTGGAAAATTGGATTGGACGATGAATTAGGAAGGATGGCGGTTATGCAGAATTCTAAAAATTTGAACTGTATTGAGTAAAAAAGTGATGAATTGTACATCCATGCACCATTTTTCATTTATATATACAGTGCATTCAGGAAGTATTGTCGTGTCCCTAGCTAGTTAAGACCAGCCTTGGATGGATGAACTGAACCAGCTTTAACTCCCGAGGCGATCTCCAATATGGCGGTTATTGCGTGAACAAAACACGGGTTTAAGCCAAAACCCAAAGCAATAACAAGATAAATATAATGCAACAATCAGGATTTATAATCATATAAAGGCGCGGAATGAAAAATAACGGAAATTAAGCTGAGGTAAATTTCTACGGTAAGGTACCTCGGCACATGGACACAAAGATGCACACAGGGAAAGGTAAGAAAATAAAAAATATCCCCTTTTTCACTTATCTCGGCCCAATGGGTCCTTTTGTATCAGCAGTTGGTGAAGGCCCAGAGCAATCAAGCAGGCAGCAGCAAAAAATATGGGGGCGATGCCACGCGGCGAATGCGCCATGCGCACCCGGGGATGAGGCAAGTGATAAAGACGGCCCTCTTTGTTTCTCCTCCACTTCGGAAAAACAGCGTAGCCTCCAGCCCATCAAAGAGCCCAACAGTCAAAGCTCCCTCACGATCCCGTCACACCAACCGCTCTTTTCAGGAACACCCAAAATGGCCAAGCTTCTTCACCAACAATAACCAAGCGCATTTTCTTCTTCTTCTTCACCGGCGAGAGCCAATTGCAAAGCTTCTTGCTGCTGCTCGCACTCCCTCCCTTCGGCCAATAGCAAAGCTTCTCTCTCAGCTCGCCGACGTCATCCGGCAGCGTCACTCGGGAGAGGTGGCCTGCCAGCGCTGTTCCCCCCGCCCACCGACTCACGTTACTCCACCTCTCCTGGGAGGGTCTTTGCTATATATATCCATGGAGCGTGATTAGCTTGGTCGGCGGTTGTTATAATTTTAGGGATGGCCACAGAGGGTTTGACGCACAGGGGAAATTAACCTAAAACCCTACTCTAATTAGCACAGCATTATCCCCCGTATGATGCACATTTAAACACAACCTTAAGCTACATTTTCCCTACTAAGTACATCGAAATGCTACACGTCACGTCGTCACATGGTCCATGCTATTTCTTATACAATTCTACCCTTCCTACTCTATTCTCTTACCTACCCCAATAAACGTAACAGTATTCACACCCTTGACTTTTTCACATTTTGTTGTGTTGCATCCTGAATTAAATATGGATTAAATTTAGATTTTTTGCCATGGATCTCCACATAATGTCAAAATTACCTTCACCCTATGGCTAATGCTCTTGCATATATGTCCCTAAATTTCTTTTTTTTGGAAATTTTCCAAAACAATAAAAATGAAACACAGAAATATCTAATTTACGAAAGTATTCAACCCCCTCAGTCAATACTTCGCAGAAGGGCCGTTGGCAGTGATTACAGCTTCGAGTCTTCTTGGGTATGTTTGTATCAGCTTTGCACATCTAAATTTGGGGATTTTCTCCCATCCGTCCTTGCAGATTCCCTCAAGTTCTGTCAAGTTGTATGGGAAGCGTCTGCCAGCAATCTTCAAGTCTTTCCACAGATTCTCAATGGGATTCAGGTCTGGGCTTTGGCTGGGCCACTCAAAGACTTTCACTGTCTTATTCTGGAGCCATTCCTGTGTAGCTTTGGCTGTATGCTTGGGGTCATTGTCCTGTTGGAATGTAAATCTTCGCTGCATTCTAAGGTCTTTTGCACTCAAAGTAAGTTCTCCTCAATGATTTGCCTGTATTTGGCTCCATTCATTGTTCCCTTTTTCCTTACAAGTCCCCCAGTTCCTGCTGCTTAAAAGCATCCCCATAGCATGACGCTGCCACCACCATGCATCACAGTAGTGGTGGTGTTAGATGGGTGATGAGCTGTGGTCGGTTTCTGCCAGAAGTAGCATTTTGCATTCAGGTCAAAGAGTTCAATTTTCGTCTCATCAAACCACATAATATTTTGCCTCATGCTCTCAGAGCTTTTCAAGTACTTCTTTGCAAACTCTAGGCATGCTGTCATGTTCCTTTTTCTCAGGAGTGGCTTCTGTCTGGCCACTCTCCCAAAAAGTCTCGATTTGTGAAGTGCTGCAGCGTCTGTTGTCCAGGACCCTCTGTGCAGCTGTTGTCCAGAGACTGGCAGGTTCTCCCATATCAGCCATGGAACTCTGTCATTCTGTCACAGTGGTCATTGCTACTTGGTCACCTCCCTGACAAAGGTCCTTTTTCCCCCAGTAGCTCAGTTTGGTTGGATGGCCAGCTCCAGCAAGAGTCTGGGTAGTTCCATATTCTTTCCATTTCCTAATGATGGAGCTCACTGTGTTCTTGGGAACTTTAAACACTCTATAAATTGTGTTCTACCCTTCCCCAGATCTACGTCTCCACACAATTCTATATCGGAGTTCTACGGACAGTTCCTTGGACTTCATGGTGGAAGTTTCCCCCATTCACACCTTCGCACCATCCGCTCCACTCCACAGTTTCCACCATACTCCCTCCACACCATCCATTCCATACTCCATGTATTCCATACTCCATGTATTCCACACAACCATTCTCCATACACCTGTATTTGCACACCCGTGCCATCACACCTGGTGCTTCCTGCACCCTCCTTCCTCCCAGGCTTCTTCAATCATTCAATACAATGCACAACCACAATTGTTGCTCATGCACTGCTCCATACACTTCCACGCTCAATACAACTCACAATCACCTCACACTTTTCACAATACACTTCCGAATACACTTTCGATTCTCAAACACACGGCATCATGTGATCTACCTGGTTTCCTTCTAACTTGGTGCTCCCCGTCTTCCCTTTAAACTAAGCACATCCCGCGTCATTAACAACCATTCTAACCTCTCTATGTCCCCGACTACCTGTCCAATGTCGCTACTTACCTCTACCATTACCTATGGTCATCTCTAGGTTCCTATACATTATCCAAACCCTCCCTCGGTGAGCTTACACTGCCATAAACCCCATAAAACTATAGCTCATGTGCCCCCTGTGTGCGGGGGATGGTGGATTTGCCATCCCACCACATCGGGCATCTTCTGCTATCAATTTGGCCCATCCAATTTCCTGCAAATCAAAATTTGCCAATCACTGCCAATCATTCTACCAATCATCAATTTGCCAAACATTACTGCCAATCCTATCCACTATTTTCAATTTCGGATTCAAAACACTATTACCATCACAGTCCAATATATCTGAGCCTCGGTGCGTCGTTACATCATTAAAACTCGGCTTCGCAAAGCCGAGCAATGAATTTGGGTGGTTCGGTCGCCTGCAGGTTGATTCCGTCCTGCATTCGGTTCAGGGGAGGCGGTTTGGTCGGGCCGAGATTCCACGAACCATCTCGGCGCGGATCCTTGCGGTCTCCGGCCCGATGGCTCAATCTCGCCCGGTCGGAACCCCGTCCCCACCAGGGGGCGAAGGTCCGACCTGCCCCCCCTCCCCCGGAATCGCGCCGATCGCGCACTGACGCGGTACCGACCATTCAGTGCGGGACCCGGCCCGAATCGTGTGCGACGCTCCGAAGAGCGACGCGCTTACGGTCCCAGCCGGTCCTCGCTGCAAACAAAGTGCACCGCGCACGCTATCTGTCGCCCTAAACGCTGCCCCGGTCAACGTCGATGCCTCCCGGACATGCTCACACCACTCGTTCCGTTTGTTGCTCATACATCCCATGCACTTCGTCAATTCCACCACCGTACTCCCTGTTACACACCACACATCTCGCGCCCCCTCTTGCGCACACTCACCGTTCGCACACTTCCTTAACACACCTTGCGCACCGTCTTGCGCACTCTCCCTCGGTACGTACTCCATACCTCTCATGGGGGTGCACTCTTGCATCCACACACTCACGCGCTCTGATGTGCCCTCCCGCACACGCGCCACAACCAACTCAGGTGTGCGTTCTCGCACACTCTCAACCATTCCAAGCGTGCATTCTCGCACCCGCTCCTCCACCAACTCACCCTCCGTGTCACACTCCGTACACTCCGACGTGCATTCTCGCTCGCACTCGGTTTCACACTCGTGCTCCGATGTGCCCTCTCGCACCTGCGCCACAACCAACTCACTCCCTGTGTCACACTCCGTACACTCCGACGTGCATTCTCGCTTGCACTCGGTTTCACACTCGCGCTTTGTAACACGCTCATTCCCCGATGCACACTTTTTTCCCACAAGCGCGCCATTTCCACTCACACCACTCACAGGGGACCCTTCACCAAGCCCGGATGCTTTCTCGATCCCAAGCACGCGAAAATTCTTTTGTAGCCAAACATCCTCCTGCAAAATCTCCCCGCACAATATACAGCACGACTCACCTGGGGGATTCTTCTCCTTCGCTCCAACACCACCTGCAAACTTTCATTGGTGTTATTAAGCACAGCATCGTGATGTGAGCAGGGACTTTGCACATTATCCATTCCTTCCTCCAATTCCCGGGCTACCTCCGTCGTCTTTTCAATTTCAACGATACCCATTATTTATTTGTTCACCTCGACGACCGTTGGCTTTAATAAAATTCCCTCTACCTCAGCGGTCGCCGGCTTCTCCATACCCCGGGTCGCGATGTCTACCCCGGTCCAGTTACCTGTGCCTTGCTCAACTCGCTCGCTCAACTCAACGACTCGCTCAACCAGCGCTTCTCGACCCGCTTTACCTCGTCGCATACCCCTGGGACCTGCGCGCCCAACCTGCGGTCACTGTCCCTCTCCACTTCCCTTACCTCATACGTGGCTTGCCCCCTCGCGAACCACTCATTCATTTATTGGGCTCGGTCATTTCTGCCCTCCAATTTTCCCGTATCACACCTTGTTTCGTCTATCATGGCATCCATTTTTGCATTCATCTGGATTAGCAATAGTTTAATGCTCACCCAGTCTTGCACAGGGGGCCGGCTATCGCCGTCACATACGGGAGGCCGCCATTTTGTGCACCCCCAACCTCGTGCGCGAGGCCGCCATTTTGTGTGTCTGAACCCTCCGCTACCCAATGCGTATTGCGCTCCTCCATTACTCCCAAATCCTCCCCGGGGTCCTGGGTCGATTCTACCCCCCCTTCTAACTCACCCACCGGCATCCGGTCGCCTTGACTATCCATGGCACGATTTTAAATTTGGATGTTTTAATAAAATTTTGGCCACTCGTAATTTTGAGTGCGCTAAGCGCACTTCAGGTCCGAATCCCTCTCCTGACACCAATTGTTGTGGATCTCAACATCTGCCCCTTTTCCCCTTACCAAGGGGGGATTAATCCCCTTGTCTGCGACTGACCGACGTGAGTCCTGAAGCTGCCCAGCTCCCTCCACGAGGCAGGTGAGCAACCTCGTTCGAGACCGCGGACAAGATGTTATTTTGCCGAGCGGATTAGCAGCCCGCGGCTCAAACCATGAGCAATACTAAACCCGATCCTAAACGTTGGCCAAATCGTGCCGCAGGTATTCAATGGGGAATCACAAAGACGATCGAATGTGAAGAAGAAGACGAAGGTAGGAAATAACAGGATTTATTATTATTTACACAAGACTAAAGGAAGAGAGACAAGCATTACGCCTAGGTCCCCCATCGGTGAAGTGATGTGAGTTGACAAAGTTTAAGATGCAGAAAACATGCTATGATATGATATTTCGCTCACAAGGTTCAGACATACATGGAGGTGGCTATATTGGATTTTGACGTGGCCACCCAATTTTCAATAGCGTTCTTCCTTATGCGTAGATACACCCACACACCAGATTAGAAGTTGGTACTTCGCTTATTTTTCAAGATATTCCGCTCACATGGTTCAGACATACATGGCGGCGGCCATCTTGGATTTTGACGTGGCGACCCAATTAGGAAATCAGAGCTGTCTCCCTTGACATATCACATGCCTTCGATACGGTCTGGCACCCAGCTCTGCTCACCAAACTCTCCTCCTATGGTATCCATGGAAATCTCCATGCATGGCTTGTGGACTTCCTCTCTGGTCGTAGTCAACATGTGGCCCTGAATGGATTTCTCTCATCTCCCCTTCCCGTTCAGGCTGGAGTTCCCCAAGGCAGTGTGCTGGGCCCTGTGCTTTTTCTGGTCTTTATCAATGATCTCTCCGACTCTCTGGAAAATCCTCTGTATCTCTTTGCTGATGACTCCACTCTCTGCCGCTCCATTCCTCTTCCCTCAGATCGGCAGTCTGCAGCCTCCTCACTCTCTGAAGACCTGGACAAAATCACAGACTGGTCAAACATGTGGAACATGTCTTTCAATCCTGACAAATCTCACACTCTTACTATGTCTCTCCGAAAAGATCGACTGGACAACCCTCCCATCTACTTTCTCAACAATCCTCTCCAAGAAGTTCTGTCGCTCAAGCTTTTGGGTCTCACCATCTGCCATGATCTTTCTTGGGAAAACCACATTTCCAAGCTGGCCTCCAAAGCCAGTCGCCGACTGGGCATCCTCCGTCGTGCGAAGTCCTTCCTAGGCACACCTGAGCTCCTCACCACATACAAGGCTTTCATCCGCAGCTCAATGGAATACTGTTCTCCCCTATGGGCTGGTGCTCCTGCCTCACACCTGGCTCGGCTTCACGCTGTTGAATCCAAAGCTTTCAGAATCATTGGAATCTCCCGTGATGAAGCTTTCTCTGAGGGCCTTTCACTCACTCACCGCAGGCAGGTAGGTGGTCTTTCTGTCTTCTACCGACTCCTCTCTGGCCTTGCTCCCCCAGCTCTCTCTGTGCTCTGTCCCCCAAATATTCCTACAGGTCGCACAAGATCTGCCAGCCACCCTCTGATGGTTAAACTGCCGAAATCTCGGCTCTCTGCTCACCTTCACTCTTTCATTCCTCTTTTCTCCCGCCTCTGGAACAAACTCCCACACTCACTTCAATCACACTCCTCCCTCCAGGTCTTCAAAACAGCTGTTCACCACCATCTCTTATCTTCCCCCATCCAAAACCTTGATCTTTTCTACCCCCAATAATTCACCCCAGATCCACCTTGTTTGAAATTCCAACTTCTTTCCTGGAAGTCTTGGCAGTGTCCATATGTTTTATACCTCTCCCACCCCCCCCCCCCCTTCCCATGCCTCCCCCCCAAAGCCCTCTCCCTCCCACAGTTCTCTCGATGTCTCCATGTCTCTCGGTCCCTGCTCTCAAATGTTGTGTTTGTGTCCTTCCCCCTCTCTCCCCATCTTGTCTACCGCTCCCGATGTTATTTGTTTTGTGTGTCTGTTTGTCTTTCTGTGTGATTAATGTTCGCTCTTTCACGAGCCTCGATCATGTATACAACAAAAAAAAAAAAAAAAAAAAAAAAAAAAAAACCGAGTCTAAAACTATGTTAGCGACTGTGAAAAATGAAATGATATATCGAATTTGATTTGAAATAAAACTGGGAGAGAGAGCAAGACACCACGGGCCTACAAAACAGGCCTCAAAGCTATGCGAGTTAATAAAATGGTGGATATTTTTTGTTTATAATTATATGAAGCCACTCCCAGAATGGGTGGAGCTATGGGTGGAGATACTCTGCAAACCGAGTAAGCCACACCCCGGACAGACAGACAGAATCATCTACGGCTATTATAATATATATATATATATATATATATATATATATATATATATATATATATATATATATATATATATATATATATATATATACAGTGAAACCTTGACTTACGAGTGCACCAACTTACGAGTTTTCCGAGATACGAGCCGTCGCTCGGGCGGTTTTTTGCTTTGAGATGCGAGCCGAGATCTGAGTTACGAGCTTACGCCACCCGCCACCAGGTGGGTTCCGGTCACGTGGTTATCTTGCCGCGCAAGCATCTCTGCCGTATATCGCTGCTGCTTTGTTTTCGCATGTTGGTTATTTTGGAAAATTTCTTCGTTTTAACCATGGGTCCTAAGAAATTGAGTGACAAGGGCAGTGCTGAGAAGAAGAAGAGGATGATGTGCTTGGATATAAAACACGCAATCGTCGAAAAACATGAGCGAGGTGTGCGTGTTGTCGACTTGGCGAGGCAGTACGATCGTAGTACTTCTACGATATGTACGATTTTGAAGCAGAAGGAGTCGATAAAGGCTATAACGCCAGCCAAGGGCGTTAAGATTATTTCAAAGCTCCGGACCTCTATCCATGAAGAGATGGAGAATTTTCGAAACATTTTGAAAGGGAGGAAGAAACAAACCTCGTTGGACAGGTTTTTATTGAAACGCCCTGCAAGTGAAAGCGAGGAAAGTGTGGCGAAAAGGGCAAAAGTTATCTCCTCCACCTCCGCCAGCATCTTCGTCTGGTCTTCAAGGTAAATACACTGTAGCGCGATGCTGCGCGCGCTAATGCTTACGCAAGGAGCAAGCGGACAACGCAGTTCATACAAGTCTTTATTCAAACTGCAGCACTAAGCTGCTCAAGGCTGCGCGCCCCGTCTATATCCTGAGGCCACGCCTCTCTCCCCGGCGTGGCCCACCCCCACTTGGTGTGCGGGGTGATGTCACCACGTCAGTGCTTTCGTGTCCGCCACAACACTTAATAAAACCAGTTTATTTCTTTACATTGAAGGAGTCTGGACTCCAGCAGAATACGGCTAAAAGGACGGCAAGGCACAAACTCGTCCGAGAAGATGTTTATTCGTAAAACCAACTCGGGAACACTAAAAAGCCCGTTTATCGGGCTGCCTTATAAAGCAAAACCAAAAACCCAAACCGAAACCGAAAGCCACGCCTCTCAAGCGAGGCGTGCTTCGGTGGTCACGTGATCCACAGGTGTAGCTCATTATACCCGCACGCGCGGGACGCTTTGGCGGTCACGTGACCAGCCACTCTGGCGCCGGGGATCCCCGCCGGTGACGTCACCGGCTGGAGCAAGGAGATTCTGATGCCGGTCTTGCTTGGGGGACCCATGGGTCGCTACAACATTCTCTTTTATTATGAACAGTATATACGAGGTCGTGCTTGTTTATACATTATTTGTTATTTATAAAGTACATTTTTCTTCTTTAAAAACACGTAACAAAAAAAATTGGTGTGGTTTTTTGGGGGCTGGAACGGATTAATAGCATTTCAATGCCTTTTAATGGGGAAATTTAATTTGAGAAACGAGCAAATTGAGTTATGAGCTCAGTCACAGAACGAATTAAACTCGTAAGTCAAGGTTTCACTGTGTGTGTGTGTGTATATATATATATAGATATATATATATATATATACATATATCTATACATATACTATACACGATATCTATACATATATATATATCTGTGCAATGTCTGTGTTGTGTTGTGTTGTGTTGTCTTGTCACTGTACTTTCTCAACCTTTTGTGAAATCGTACCAAACTTCTGGTATGCACATATCTCTCCCGTCGGTATGTCCTAAGCGTATTTTGTTTGAAAAAATTTCCAAATTTTTTTTTCTGGGGGGGAATTCTTTTTTTTCAACTTCAGTTTTCAACTCCAATTGTTTATAAAATGTGATATCACGTATATTACAAATAAATGTGCAAAATAATTGTTTGAATTATGATTTGTTTAAACCATGTTTAAACCGATCGTTTAAACCATGTTTAAACCATGACATTATTTAAACCATGGGCTTTTCAACCAACATCGGATTACCAGAAACTCGACCCCGGCCAAATCATTTCCGATAATGAAAGAGATTCCCTCTACAGGAAGAGTGGCTTGTAACCCCACAGTGACCGGTCCTGACACCAAATCAGACTCTAAATGGATGACATGAAGAGGAGCTTTAACATAGCCACCAACCCCCTGTAAAAGAACACTAACACCAGTTGCCGTCTTCTCTGATAATGGCAAAATGCCCTCAAGCATCACAGATTGATGTGCTCCTGTGTCCCTCAATACCCTAACAGGTCTCTGGTTAGTTAAGTCCCCATCCAGTGACACAACCCCCTCGGAAATAAAAGGTTTGTCACCCTCTTCGACAAGGTCGTTCTGTGATGCCGTAACTTTGGCATGGGAACCTTCACAAGGCACTGTCCTCCAAGGACGATTTCTCGCATTGGCCAATGCATTCGGAGTTGCACTAGTTTGACTCCGCTCCTGATTTTTCCTTTTCAGGGCGTAACATTGGGACATCAAATGCCCAGGTTTCTTGCAAAAAGTGCAAGTAGGCCCGGAGGAAAAACTCGTGGTCTGCCTCGGGCCCCCCGGAAGATAAGTATGTCTTGGAACTGCAGTCTTCTGATCCCTAAAAGTCGCGGTATCAGATTTGTCCCCATAGTCCTCTCTAGGCCGCATCCATGAAAATTTGTTCTCCGAACCTGATTTGCCATAACTCCCCTGGCTAACTCTAGGTGGGAAGTTAGGTTTGTGGAACCCCATCCTGTGTGTCAAGGCATAGTCATCTGCCACTGTTGCTGCCTCATACAACTCCGGTACTTTTTTTTTATCTAGATACTACTTTAATGTCCACGTGGACACACTGTTTGAATTCCTCCACCAAGATCAATTGTCGCAAAAGGTTGAAGTCTTTCCCAATCTCCTTCGAGTCACACCACCTATCAAACATAGTTTCCTTCATTCTGGCAAACACCACATGGGTCTCACTCTCCCTCTTCCTGGCATTCCTGAATTTTTGTCAGTAAGCTTCAGGGACCAATTCATAGGCTTTGAGAATGGCTTTTTTCACTATCTCATAATCTGCACATTGGTCAATCGGTAAAGCCGAATAGATATCTTGAGCTTTACCCACCAGAACACTTTGCACTAACATAGTCCAGGACCCCACAGGCCATTTTAAGATTTGAGCCACCTTCTCAAAGTGTAAAAAAAAAACTTGGCTACAACCTTTTCATTGAAGGGTGGAACCAGCCTCACATGCCTACCAACATCCCAAGAGTTCTGACTGGTTGTCGAACTAGCCGGCATGGATAATACTTCTCTCCATTCCCCCAGTAATTCCAGCTCCTTGAGTTTAAGTTCCTTCTGATACTCCATGTCCTATTCCTTTAACTCCCTTTCGGCTCTCCTTTCCTGTGCTCTTCTCTCCTCGAGTTCCTTTTCAGCTCTCCTTTCCTCTGCTCTTCTTTCCTCGGCTTTCCATTCCAACTCTTTTAACCTTTCCTGGCTCTGCAGTTGCATCTCCATTTTCCAGAGCTCCACATTTCCTTTTTCCTCTGGTAACCAATCCAAGGCTACCTCTTCCCATGTTCCTTGTCCCACTAGAGACTCTACCACCAATGTCTGAATCTCTGCTTTCTTCATACTAACTCGGACCTCCAAGTTTAAATATTTGGCCAATATCATGAGTCCCGATCTTTTTAACGCCTGGAACTGTGCCTCATTAGGGGACGCCGCAAACATTTCTGCATCAAACACCATGGTGACTATCAGTTATCACCTTTTAACCTTCACACAAAAAATTTCAATTTTTTTAGAAAAATTTGGGAATGTTAGAAAATTCCAAAATTTGGGAATTTGGGGAATGTTAGGGAATTCTATCCTGGACGAGCCCCCAATTTCTGTTACGTGCTCCTCCCCAAACCGCAGTCACGGTTTACCTCCGAGCCCCGAAAGGAGTCACGGCAGAAAGATGTGTTATTCTGTGTCAAAGACCAATGGTGAAACCACACCAATTGTTACCAAAAAAGAAGTATTGTATTAAGGTCACACAAGAATAACAGCACAAAAACAATATTAATCAATTATACAACCAATGTTATATCATTCCTATGATGGTACCATCAGTTTCGTACAATATAACTCACTGTGCTCCGAGTGAACGAAAAGACCATTCCCAAATTCTCTGTCCCAGCATCAAACCAAAGTCGATCCACGCTCCGGTGATCGTAAGAACGATGTCGTGTCGACACCAGAATCCCGTTCGGCTTGCAGTCACACTACCAAAGATGCGCAAAGGTGCCCTCAAGAGGCGACTGGGAAATCACACCTTCGGGTATGAACGTTCAACGGCTCCCAAACAGCGAACCACAAATTTCCACTCGAAATCCACATTACACACGCAAACCAGGTTAACGACTGCATGCGGTGAAATGGTTGGAGCGAGGTGAAAAGCCTGGAGCGATGCGAAATCAGGAGCGAGGCAAAATGGCCGACGGGCCCATACTGAAGGCGTACCTGCACTCCAACAACGATTCTCTTCGGAATCAACCGCAAAACATGTCACGCAGGTTTATCTGTCACAGCGATAACTACTCTGTCACAGGAATCCGTTTCCCAGGAAACCCAAAGTTTGCTCATGACCCCTGTTTGCCAGCGTTTGCTCAAGACCTCATAGCAACTCGGCTTCTTCTCGACCTCACTTGCTCCGCTTCTTCTTCCTCCTCTTCTTCATCCGGTTTTCTCTCGATGCGGTTTCCGGTTTCTTTTAAAACATTAATTTTTTACCTTTTGCAAACAGTTATCTCCATTTCACTGAAACGATAACAATAACAGTACATGGAACCAAAAATGCTTACAGTGGATGAAAACCACGACGGAAGTGACGAATCCGTAACAATATATTGTTGTGGATATGAGAATGGTGTTTTTTTATTGTGTTTTTTATTGTATAGTACATTGTAAAAATATCGCCCTCCTTCCTCCATTTGTTGTTGTATAAAGGTCAACGGTCGTGCCCGTAGTTATTTCACAAGCACCCACGTAGCCAATAATAGATTTCCTCCTTGTTGACAGTTATTTCCTTATTCTGTGTAGTAGGGTAGGCCTTGTCTTCCATTAATTTGACACTCCATTGCACTGCATTAAATAAGGTAGATCCCTCCGACATGGCATCTTCAAAGTGCCAGGTTTGCCAGGTTTGCTGCAATTGCCAACTGCATTTGGGCGGTTTTCTTCATTCACCATTGCTGCCCTTTGGCTGGGGCTGGCTCGAATCGCCCCAAAACCACCATTAGCCACGAGGTAAGGTCGGGGAAGAAAGGCGTGTCTCCACCTCGTCATAGAGGGGAGTGAACCAGCCCTTGCCGACCAACCCAGAACGAGGGGTTGGCTTTAGAGGGCGGAGAGAGAACGTTTGGGGGAGGTTCGCAAAAGGGTCAAGGGTGGGGCTTATATAACCCGCGGGAGACGCCCCCAGGAGAGTGGAGGAGGGAGGAGATCAGATCACAGACAAGCCAAAAGAGAGTCCTGCGAGTTTGTGAGAGAGGGAGAGAGAACCCGTCATGCCAGACCCCCCACCAGCAGCGTTGGCTCCACCAGGCAGCTTCGACCCGTTACCCCGCGCACACCACAGGATCGGTGGCATCGGCGGCCATCGAGGTCCAGCCCGACGTCCCGTGCGGGATCAAGCTCCAGCCAGCTCCGTGCCTTCCTCCCCTTCTCTGCCGTCCCAAACCATTCCAGTCCTGTCATTCCTGCCTGCAAATTCCCCATTCGTGTGAGTCCGTCTTTTGTTTGTTCTGTCCAGGGTATAAGTTAAGCCTGTTTAGATAAGCTAGCAATTTTCACTGTGTCTCCTTGATTTCTTCTGTAAATTATTTTATTATCCTTCCTTCTCCTTGGTTACTTTTGGTTGTAAATAGCAAATAAATAATATTCGTATTCCCTACTTCTGTCTTCCTCTCCTTCACATCCGTGTCGCCTTTGTCTTTTCCCTCATTGAATATCTGTGGCACGATTTGGCCAACATTTCAGGATCGGGTCTAGTCATTGTAAAAACGGTTCGGGCCACGGCGCCATCCACTCGGCAAATTAACATCTTATCCGCGGTCCGTAACAATTGGTGTCTGGGAGTGAGATTCGGGTCCCGAACCAAATTTTTTATAACATAAAAAAAAAATTGGGTCAAAATTTGGAGCGGCCAAAATTTTGTTATAACATCCCAAATTGAAAATCGTGCCATGGATAGTCAAGGCGGCGGGATGCCGGTGGGGGAACAAGAAGAGGGGTTAGGGGTAACCCAGGACCAGAGGGAGGAAATGGAGGAGAGCAATGGTGAGGTGGTTGAGGAGGTGTCAGGTGCACAAAATGGTGCCCTCGCGCACGTGGTTACAGCGGCACCAAATTTAGCGGCGCCCGTGACCGTAGCAGCGCCGCAAATGGACTGGGGCCTATTCATGCTGCAAATGCGGGCCCTCATGGAAGAGAACAGGGGGCTGGGAGACCAAATTGGGGCAATGAGGGACGAAGCGAGGAGTACTGGTGAGCAATTAAGAGACGGGTTAAACAATATGGGAAATAAATTTGAGGGTTTAGACAATAAATTTGAGGGTTTAGACAATAAAATTGAGGGGTTAGACAACGGGATAAAAGAGGTAAAGAATGGGTTAACGGGGCTAGAAGATAGGATGGAAGGCAAATTGCGGGAGATAGGGGAGCAATCCGCCCGGGAAATCAAACGGATGGGGAACCAGATAGAGGAGGTGAAAATCGGGTTAGAAGGTAAATTGGATGCTCAGAGGGATGAATTAGAACAAATGAGGGCGGCATCTACTAAAGAGATGGGAGAAATGGGAGAGGGGATCAGACGAGGTGTAAGCGAGGAGGTCTCAGGGGTACGCGAGGAGGTAAAGCGAGGTGAGAAGCGTATGGAGAAAGAGGTGAGAAATGGGACAGCAAAGTTACAAGGGGGCATAGAGGACCTGACGCAGGAGGTGGAACAGCTGACGGTGGGACAGACGGAGATAGTGGAGCAGGTACAAAAGAACACTGCGGTACTAGGAGGGTTAAAGGCGACACAAAAAGAACAAAAAAATGACTTGATAGCGACGAAGAGGGAATGTCAGATGGTACGTGAGGGACTGACAAGGAGGTTGGACGAGGTGACGGAGGCAATGGAGACGAAGGACCGGGAGGTGAGGACGCACATAGAAACGGTCAAGGTAGCCTTAGAGGACGAAATTGAGGAGACGCACCGGGAAATAAAAGAGGTGAAGCAAAAGTTAGAGGAAGTGGAAGAGGGGGTGAGTGAAATTAAGAAGAGACGGAGGGAAACTAAGAGAGAAATACAGGAGGAGGTGATGGAATATGTGCAAGGTCGGTGCTCAAATCATGATTGTGTGCTTGCTAACCAAATAAAGAGTTTGCAGGTGGCGGAGGAGGTGCAGAGACGAGGTGCCGAGGTGAGTGGCGATATACGCGGAAATGTATATGGTGTGAGGGGAGCTTCAGTCGGCTTGGGGGTTGGTTTGGACCCGGGTGTTCATGAGAGGCCGCTGGTGAAGTGTGTGACAGGTACGGTGTGCGAAAGAGGTGTGCGAGAATATCCGACTATGGGGTGTGTGAGGAAAAAGTGCGCGCCGAGGAGTGAGTGTGCTGTCGAGAGTGAGTTGGTCGTAGCGCGTGTGCGGGGGGGGCACATGGAAGCGCAGGATGGGGAGTGTTACAAGAGATGTGACGGAAGCATGCACACCTGTGGTGAGTGTTACGGAGGGTGTAACGGGAGAGTGTGCGCAAGAGGATGCGCGAGAAAGGTGTGTAACGGACGGGTGCATGAGGAAAGAGGGCGCTGTCAAAAGTAAGGGTGAATGCGCGACCGAGTGTGGTGGTGAAAGTAGTAAGAGTGACACGGAGCGTGAGTTGGTTGTGGCAGGTGAGAGAGGATGTACACCTGGAATGGAAGGATGCACACCTGGAATGGTAGAGTGCGTATGGGAATGCACGCTGGAGTTGGTAGTGAGGCACGTGGTTGGGTGTGCAAGTGAGAGCACACCTGTGGTTGTCACAGAGGAGGTGACCGAGGAGGGGGCATGAAGAGGTGTGTTGGTGAGGTGTGCGAACGACGAGTGTGTGCAAAGGTGTGTGGTGGTCAGGTGTGTGACAAAGTCTGTAAGCGGAATGAGTGTACCTCGGTGTGTAAGAGAAGGTGCAATGACGAGGAGCATGGGAACGGCTGGATGTATCAGCAAGGAACGGGCTGCGGGGTGTGAGCATGCAAGTGGAGCATCGACGCTAACCGGGTTAGCGGTTAGAACGACGTTTAGCCGAAGCGGGCCCTCGGGGCGTGCCGGGCAGCTTTGCGTGCCACGGGGATTGTGACCGCGGCGGTTTTGAAAGAACCGCCGTGCAGGATTCATGCCGGGCCGCGCTCTGACCGGCCGCGTCCGTGCTCCGCTATGCGGAGCGGGCGGCCCGGTAGGAAGGGTCGTCATGGCGACCCCTTTTTGTTGCGGCGTTCCGGCAGGGCGAGATCGGGCCATTGGACGGCTCTGTGCCGAGATGGTGCGTGGGATCTCGGCCCGGGTAAGCCCCCTTCCCTGCACCGAGTGCCGGACGGATCCAGCCGCCAGCACCAAGCAACCCGCGTTCATTGCTCGGCTTTACGAAGCCGAGCTTTAGAAATGAATTGGCGCACCGAGAGGCTCAAGTGAGTAGACGTGTGATGAGGATAGTGTTTTGGACCCGAAATTGAAAAGCAAAATTTGATGATTGCAAAGGATTGGCAGAGTGATGATTGGCAGATGATTGGTAGAGTGATTGGCAAATTTTTAATTAGCTGGAATTTGGTGTGCAAAATTGGTAGTGGAAGATGCCCGATGTGGTGGGATGGCAACTCTGCCATCTCTCACAACGGGGGCAAAGGAGCACTAGTCTTATGGGGTTTGGCAGTGAAAACTAGCCCGGGAGGGTTAGGATATCGTGTGTAGGGACCTAGAGATGACCTTAGGTAACGTTAAGGTTAGGTAGTGACAATGATACCTGTAGTGGGGACGCAGGTAGATTAGTTTGGATTATAATGACAAGGGAGCGCAATAAAGTAAGGGACGACTGGGAAGCGCGAGTTTCAGAGGGGAGTAGTTAGTTCAGATGATGCCGTGTATGTGTGTAAAAATGTATTGTGAATTGTATTGAGGATCGAAAGTTTATTGAGCAGGGTATGAGTAAATGATTGTGATTGTGAGTTGTATTGTGATTGCACAGGTGTGCAACTGAACAGGTGTATGGAGCAGTGTATGAGGGAGTGATGGTGATGTGTGTTGTGTTGACCCAAATGGTCCAGGAAGGAAGGAGGGTGCAGGTGGCACCAGGTGTGATTGCACAGGTGTGCAACTACAGGAGGTATGGAGAATGGTTGTGTGGAATACATGGAGTGTGGAATATATGGAGTATGGAATGGATGGTCGTGGAGTGAGTATGGTGGAAACTGTGGAGTGGAGTGGATGGTGCGAAGGTGTGAATGGGGGAAGAATGGACCCCCATCACGAATACCCGGGGAGGGTAGTGTAAGTGTTAGGTAGAGGGTATAGGTAAATTGTGGTTGGATATTGGCATCTGTGGTGCGTGTGGAAGAATGGAGTTTGGATGGGTGCATTAGTGTTGTGGAAATGGCTGGGCGTGTGGCCTGTTAGTGTATGTAGTTGATTGGGCACTCCACCACTGTGAGGATGTCGGCCAGGTGAGGCCGCAGGTGGGCTCTGGGAGCCGGTAGAGTTGTTGTGGATGGGGCCCGAGGATCCGGAGGATGGACCCGGGTAGCCCAGTGCCAGAGGGCACCGAGGGGTGACAGAGCCAGGAGGGGCCTTCCCCAGTTAGATAGGTTAGGGTGAGGAGCTAGGTAAGCTCGGGTGGCAACTACAGTGGTGGAGGTGTGCAGGTGGGTAGACCTGCTGGGAGAGCTACATGTCTCAGCCCAGAAATTGTGCAAGGGCACCGGGAGATGAATCGGGGGAATGAGACCCCAAATTGAGAAGCACCACAGTTTGGTCAATGGGAATTTGGTTTTTAAAACCGCATAGAGTGTAAGATGGCCAATGGTTTGGCAGGGAAAGACCCCGGGTAGTGTAAAGTGTGTTAATGTCATTTAGAAGGTAGTTAGGATTAAGAATCTCCTCGCACCATCTACATCCACTCACCTGGGATGACGTACCTCCACACCATGCCAGGTTGTTTTTATTATTTTTATTGTGCAAATGTTTGGAATGTGAGACGCATCATGACGTGGGTGTGACATTGTGCTGATGTTCCATCTCTCCCTCCTTATGAGGATTGATGATGAATTGGTGATGGCAAATTTTGGTTAGAGGGATTGTGGAGACGAATTTGGTATAGGGGAAATATGGGGAAGATGTGACAGTAGTGACGAATTTGTAATGTGTAGATTGTTGTAAATATGGGGTAAGGGCAAGGGTGGAGTAGGTGACAGGGGGGGTGACGTACGGTAGGGACGAGCTTTTCTCCGCTCCGTCTCCATATGCACCTCACCTTCCATTGCCTTGTTTGATGTGTACCCTTGAGACCTTACCCCTCGCTCATATGTCTTTTCCCCCCTTGCCTCCCACATGAGGACTGTGCGCCACTGGGCGCCGAGGGGAGCGTGTGTGAGTCCTCCATTGGGCGCCCGAAACTCTCGCAACCACAGCTGTCTGCATCGATGCACCACCTTATGGACCACATGTCTGTGGCTGAGCACCACTTGTGGACCCCATGGGTTGGGGCATGGCCCCTCTGCTGGAACCGGCCATGAAGGCCCGAGATCTTGCTGGCGGACCTTGGCCACAGGGCACCTATGCCCCACAGGTGAACCACACTAGTCGGCCCTGTGGGCGCTAAATAAATAACAATGGACACATTGGGTGCATTTTATTTTAATCCAAATAGGCCGCCAGCAAAGAAGATGACAACATCAGGAAGAGAGCAATAGCCAGCAGAGGGGGCCGAAGAGCAAGACCAGCACCAGGGTTTGGTGTTTTTATTTTTATTGAACTGTGGTGACTGTGCACCGATTGGTGCTTGAGGGTGTATTGGTGCGTTGTGGGTGCTTTCATGGTGCATCGATGCAGGGCAGACTGTCTTCCCCCCCCCAAAGAACGATCACAGGTCCTGGGTTGCATTTTGTAAATAAAGTAGAGTCATTGTAAATAATGCGCCCCCACCGTAAATGTATAGTTTGAAGACAATTCCGCAATTCGGTTAGCTGTGGGCGTGAGTCTGTTAGGTAGGGTGCAATGGAGCAGCGGCACATATTTATTTATGTTTTAAAACTGTCACACTCAGGGTCACGTTAAATGTAGAGGGAACTACACCTACGTGCCACATTAAAAGTAAAGGTAAGAGGCCCGGGACATGCCTAAGAGGAGGAGGGTGCAGTGTTGTGGAAATGAGAATGGTGTTTTTTTATTGTGTTTTTTATTGTATAGTACATTGTAAAAATATCGCCCTCCTTCCTCCATTTGTTGTTGTTGTATAAAGGTCAAAGGTCGTGCCCGTAGTTATTTCACAAGCACCCACGTAGCCAATAATAGATTTCCTCCTTGTTGACAGTTATTTCCTTATTCTGTGTAGTAGGGTAAGGCCTTGTCTTCCATTAATTTGACACTCCATTGCACTGCATTAAATAAGATAGATCCCTCCGACATGGCATCTTCAAAGTGCCAGGTTTGCCAGGTTTGCTGCAATTGCCAACTGCATTTGGGCGGTTTTCTTCATTCACCATTGCTGCCCTTTGGCTGGGGCTGGCTCGAATCGTCCCAAAACCACCATTAGCCACGAGGTAAGGTCGGGGAAGAAAGGCGTGTCTCCACCTCGTCATAGAGGGGAGGAGTGAACCAGCCCTTGCCGACCAACCCAGAACGAGGGGTTGGCTTTAGAGGGCGGAGAGAGAACGTTTGGGGGAGGTTCGCAAAAGGGTCGAGGGTGGGGCTTATATAACCCGCAGGAGACGCCCCCAGGAGAGTGGAGGAGGGAGGAGATCAGATCACAGACAAGCCAAAAGAGAGTCCTGCGAGTTTGTGAGAGAGGGAGAGAGAACCCGTCACGCCAGACCCCCCACCAGCAGCGTTGGCTCCACCAGGCAGCTCCGACCCGTTACCCTGCGCACACCACAGGATCGGTGGCATCGGCGGCCATCGAGGTCCAGCCCGACGTCCCGTGTGGGATCAAGCTCCAGCCAGCTCCGTGCCTTCCTCCCCTTCTCTGCCGTCCCAAACCATTCCAGTCCTGTCATTCCTGCCTGCAAATTCCCCATTCGTGTGAGTCCGTCTTTCGTTTGTTCTGTCCAGGGTATAAGTTAAGCCTGTTTAGATAAGCTAGCAATTTTCAGTGTCTCCTTGATTTCTTCTGTAAATTATTTTATTATCCTTCCTTCTCCTTGGTTACTTTTGGTTGTAAATAGCAAATAAATTATATTCGTATTCCCTACTTCTGTCTTCCTCTTCTTCACATCCATGTCACCTTTGTCTTTTCCCTCATTGAATATCTGTGGCACGATTTGGCCAACATTTCAGGATCGGGTCTAGTCATTGTAAAAACGGTTCGGGCCGCGGCGCCATCCGCTCGGCAAATTAACATCTTATCCGCGGTCCGTAACAATATATACAGTATACATACATACATACATATATATATATATATATATATAAATATATATATATATATATAGTCATCCCTCGTTTATCGCGGGGTTTACGTTCCAGAACCCCCCGTGATAGGTGAAAATCCGCGAAGTAGAAACCATATATTAATTCTATTATTTTTATATATTTTAAGCCTTTAAAAACCCTCCCCATACTCTTATAAACCTTTCCCACGCTCTTATAAACCCTTTCTACACTCTTAAACACACTTTTGAGACCCATTATTACGTATTAGAAAAATATTTGTTCGTGTATATATAGCTGTACAGTATATTTGAAAATACTGTAATAGATACTGGGTAAGTATATCAATAATAGTTTTTACTGTACTGCACAGCAAAGAAGAGCATTACAGCTCTTCTGAAGGCGCCACTTCAGCAGGCGCCTCGTCAGGTGGTGCAGTATCTTCGTCGTCGCCCGGAACTTCTTTTCATGCTGAAGACGTAGGCGTGTCTTCTTTCTTTTTTCGGGTGAGGAACATAGTGATGGGCAGTTGCTGGCGCTGCCTTTTCTTCTGGGCGAGGAGGTTTTTATAGACTTCAATGCCTCCGTCGATTACATTTCTGAACTTCAACGAACGAATCATCTGGGGGTCCCATTCTTCAGCCCTTTCCTTAAGTTATTTTGCCATTCTCACTAGGGTTGCGAGGCGTTCCAGTGATAGGCCTTCTTCTTCTTCATCCACTGGACCCTCTTCTTCCTCTTTTTCTTCCTCACTTGCTGACTTCGTCATCTCCGCCAGGTCTTCGCCCGTTAACGGATCTGAGTGGGTCTCGAGCAGATCCTCAACATCATCGGGAGTCATATCGTTAAAGCCATCTCCTCCTAGTAATTTTGCCAGCTTCACTGCCTTATCTACTGCAGAGTGGTGGACTTCGTCAGGAGAGAAACCCTTGTAGTGGGGCTGCTTAACTGATGAATTGTGCCTTTTCCCTTAAAAGCATGAAACTTGGCACATGGCTAGAATACCCCAAAAGAAAGATTTTTAGTCCAGGGGGCATCTCCAATTTCACCCCATATGGCGGCCATCTTGAAATTCAATATGGCCGTCATACAAGACCTGTTTTGATGAATATCTCCATAATTAGAACAGCTATCTAAATGGTTGCAGTGCCTACACCTACATTTTTAGGGTCTAGGAATCCAATGGTAACATAAAATATTAAGCAGTCATATGAAAATATTAATTTTGCATAGTATCATGCATACTGGGAATGCATATAAATACTCTTAACAGGTTGGCATTCTTCAGTGATTAAAAGTGTCTATGACATCGCAGACTGTAACTGTGCCATCTTGTGGTTTTCTAGTCTTTGCTGCATTCTCCATCACATGCGCAGAGAGAAGTACAGGGAAGTGCAGCTTTCTTACACCGGCAACGACCAGTACATCCTTTTTTGCACCCACACTTAACAAGTTCATTGCAGATCTTTGCAGCCTCTGGAAGTGTTGTCCATATTGGTTTGAACTGGCCAGCAGACGTTTTTTGCCAACCCCATTCAGTGGGGCTTGGTAGATCAGGCTTAGCATGCAATGCTTGTCCCCAGCATAGTGCGCCTTGGTATACTGCCCGCTTTACGTGCTGCACAAGGGCATCATGTGTTGGTGGAATTGATTCCACAGGTCTGCCCTTCTTTGCAAACAGTTTCTTTCGTACAATGTTAATGTCAGTAGCAGTACTTGTGCGATCATACAACAGAATAACAAATCTCTCAATGACGTTCATGCAGGTTTCAGTTATCTCTGTGCTCTGGTGGCAAATTTCTGCTAGTACCTCTGTGAGCTCAGGGAATGATTCCCACACATTCCATGCAGTTACCTTTCCACGCCCATTAAACGCTGAAGAAGTGTCACACCCTGTTAGTGCATGAAACATGGGGAGGGCTTTAGATTTCTCAGGGCCAAGAGCTGTGGCTATATCATGTGCAGAGATAAATCGCATGTTCTTGCCTGTCCCATATTGTAACCATATCATCACTGAAAGCTTCTGGGATGCTGTAACTGCAAGCACGACAACATCTGTCTCCACAGTTTGTATGAGGACCTTACTATGCCCTCTCTGTGTTGCATCAGCAGCATGTAGGAACAGAAAATGTAGGTATAGGCACTTCAACCATTTTGATATCTGTTCTAATTATGGAGATATTCATCAAAATAGGTCTTGTATGACAGCCATCTTGGATTTCAAGATGGCCGCCATATGGGGTGAAATTGGGGATGCCTCCTGGACTAAAAATCTTTCTTTTGGGGTATTCTAGCCATGTGCCAAGTTTCATGCTTTTAAGGGAAAAGGCACAATCGATCCGAATTTTTTAGCTAAGCCGCCCAGCTATTGTACACGTAATCGTGGACTACTTCTGGCCACAATTTTTTCCAGCAGGCATTCAAAGTTTCTGTCTTCATCTCCTTTATGGCCATCTGAATATTTTGCAGACACGTTGCAATGGTGTACTGTACTCACGCCAGTACGCCTTCAGCGAGAAGTTTTCGTCCGAGTCCATAGCCTCGACCAGGTGCTGCAGGGTGTTTCGCGTATAAAGTGCCTTAAATGCGCGAATGACGCCTTGATCCATGGGTGGTATCAGCGATGTGGTGTTTGGCGGTAAGAACTCTATTTGTACGCCATCATACGACAGGTCGAGCGCATGACCTCCTGCATTATCCATGAGCAACAGCACTTTGAACTCGAGTCCTTTTTCTGTGAGATAAAGCTTGACCTCGGGAATGAAGCACTGGTGGAACCAATCCGATGTGAGGAGTTTCGTAATCCAGGACTTCTGGTTGTGCATCCAATACACTGGCAGCAGGTTCTTATTTTTGTTTTTGGGACCCTTGGGTTTTTGGACTTATAAATAAGACCAGGCTTTATCATAAAGCCTGCAGCATTCCCACACATTACTAAAGTCACCCGATCTTTGTGGGCCTTAAATCCAGGGGCTCTGGCTTCCTCGATCATGATGAAAGTGTGAGACGGCATCCGTTTCCAAAATAAGGCTGTCTCATCCATATTAAAAACTTGTTCAGGCTTATAACCCCCCTTCCTCGATGATCGTCCTGAACGTCTCGTTCACGTACCCCTCGGCGGCGGCTTTATCAGCAGAAGCAGCTTCTCCATGCAGGACCACGCTCTTTAGCTTAAATCGTTTTTGAAATTTTTCAAACCAGCCCTTGCTGGCATTGAATTTGGTTGGTTTGGTGGGAGATACGGTCGATGGTTCGGATTCGGGGTCGTCGTCGCCAGCGCCTTCAGCGAACTTGGCGTAAAGCTGCCTGGCCTTCTCACGGATAACGTTGGTATCCAGTGGGATATTCTTCTTCCTGCAGTCACTGATCCAAAGGGCCAATGCAGACTCCATCCTTACAATGGCCTTATTGCGTGAAGTTACCACCCTTTTCGCTGTCTGGTTAAAGGACACTGCTGCCGTCGCCCTTATATTCTTTTCGTCCTTCTTAATGTACCGGACGGTAGATTCATTGAGCCCGTAATGGCGGCCTACAGCCGCAAAGCTTCTCCCTTCCTTTAACATGTCGAGGAGTTTCACCTTCTCTACGATATTAAGCATCTTCCTCTGGCGCTTAGGTTCAGTGCCAGAACCCTTAGAAGACGCAGAACGTTTACACGTCATCGTGGGGCTTGAAACAACTTCACAATTTTACACAAAATGCACAAAAACACAACACCGCAGGATACTGAACAGCGTGCTCTGATTGGTCGCGTCTCATCCATCTGCCAATAGTGTGCCGCGTACGAAATCATCTGGGCAAACTAGCGCAAGCAACCCAAGCTTGGTTTTCCATACGCGCGATTCTTTGTCTACTCATTTATAATGCGTATTTTATTTCGATTTACTGTAATATTCTTTTAATATAGGTTTTAATTAATGTGTTATATTTTTATTTTTATTATTATTAATTTTTTAGGCTAGAAAATGCTTATTTTACCGCAAAAATAATTAAAATCTAAAAAAATAAAAATACCTATAGGCCGCAGAATCCCGCGATATAATGAAAAATTCGATATATAATTTTACATATACTAGCGAGAAAAACCCGCGATGTACCGAAGCCGCGAAAAGTGAAGCGCGATATAGCGAGGGATGACAGTATATATATACATATATATATATATATATATATTTATATATATATATATATATATATATATATATATATATATATATATATATATATATATATATATATATATATATATCTATCTATCTATATCTATATATATTGTTGCGAATATGGAATTTGGCCTCCATATCCGCTTGTAAATATTCCCCTATTTCCCCAATACTCCCCAACTATCCCCAATCCCCCATTCCCTAGTCCCATTGTCTGTAAACAACAATCAGTAGAGCCGACCTTCCCCTTTTTCCCCCATTAAATGTCGTGCCCAGGTCCACCGCATCTCACGTAGACAACTTTCGGACATCTTGCTAGTTATTCTTAGTCTATGTCAGTTAAGGACTCCTTTCCATTAATTCTGACTCTTCGTTGCACCAGAATGTGATTATATGGCACCAGTAGTGAGTTTAGGACCTTCCCTTACCTACTCCCATCTTCTTCCCCAAACAACAACAACAACAACAACAACAACAACAACTACAGCTACAACAACAACTACAACAACGGCGCGCGGGGGGAGTGTGCGTCCTCACACCGGCTCGGTTCGCCGCCATGACCATGCGCTCCACGGGGTTACCACGAAGGGGCTCCCTGTCAGCCCCTCGTCAAGGGGCGGAGCCGGTAACCCCCCCGCACGCACCCAATGAGAAGCAACGAGCCGATTCCATCTGGGGCGGAGCTAACGAGCCGAGGGCGTGTCACTCCCCGCCGGATATACGAAGCGACTCACCGGACGTGATGTCAGATGCGCCCCCAGCTTGAGACGACAAGACGCCACCTCGAGCGCTGTGAAACCTCCCGCATCTCTGGACCGGACCGGGTCGATTCTGCCCTGAGCCCAGGTGCACCTGGAGCCATCGCTACCTGCCTTTCCTAGCCATCAATCCCCGTGTGAGTCAGCCTTTTGTCCCGTTTATCTGTCGTCTGTTGGGGTTAATATAAGATTGTGTCTAAGTGCCTATCTTCCTTTGCTGTCCCTCTGGTAGTTGTAATCTAACCTTCCGAACGAATATAATCTCCTCCGGAGGTCTTGAGAACCGTATCCCTGGTGTGTCATTTTAATCCCAGCCGTGTGTCTTTTCCTTCATTGACCTAGCGTAGCGCGATTAGTCAACGTTCGGGTATAATCGGGTAACTTGTGCAGACGTGGTCATACCAAACCGCTCGGTAAATAACATCTAAGCCACGTCTGTAACAATATATCTATATATATCTATATATATCTATATATATATCTATATATATTGTTGCGGATATGGGATTTGGCCTCCATCCATATCCGCTTGTAAATATTCCCCTATTTCCCCAATACTCCCCAACTATCCCCAATCCCCCATTCCCTAGTCCCATTGTCTGTAAACAACACTCTGTAGCCCCGACCTTCCCCTTTTTCCCCCATTAAATGTCGTGCCCAGGTTCACCGCATCTCACGTAGACAACTATAGGACATCTTGCTAGTTATTCTTAGTCTATGTCAGTTAAGGACTCATTTCCATTAATTCTGACTCTTCGTTTCACCAGAATGTGATTGTATGGCACCAGTAGTAAGTTTAGGACCTCCCAATACCTCCCCGCATCTCTTCCTCATGAAACAACAACACCAACAACAACAACAGCGGCGCGGGGAGTGCGCATCCTCACTCCGGCTTGGTTAGCCGCCATTGACCATGTGCTCCGACGGGGTTACCACTCAGGGGCTGACTGTCAGCTCCTCGTCAAGGGCGGAGCCCGGTAACCCCCCGCACCCAATAAGAAGCGGCGGACCGATTCCATCTGGGGCGGAGCTAACGAGCCGAGGGCGTGTCACTCCCCGCTGGATATGCGCAGGAAGACGGAGGTGACGTCAGATGCGGCTCAGCTACGAAGAAGAAAGGACGCCACCTCCGAGCGCTGAGAGATACCTCCCGCATCTTTGGACCGAACCGGGTCGATTCTGCCCCTGAGCCAAGGTGCACCTTGAGCCATCGATTCTGCCCTTCCTTGCCATCAATCCCTGTGTGAGTCAGTCTTGTCCCGTTTGTCTGTGGTCTGTCGGGAATAAGATAAGACCGTGTATAAGTGCCCACCTTTCTGTGCTGTACCTCTTGTGCCGTGTAATCTAAACGTTCTGCATATCCCATATTATATCCTCCTCCAGAGGTCTTGAGAACTGTACCCCTGGTGTCGTGTCATTTAACCCAGCCGTTGTGTCCTTTCCTCCATTGATCTAGCGTAGCGCGATTCGGCCAACGTTCGAGTATAATCGGGTAACTTGTGCGAACACGGCGGCCATTCCGCTCGGCCCAGCATAACATCTTAATAAGTCGTGTCCGTAACAATTGGTTGTCAGGAGTTGGATTCGGACCTGGGACTAAATTCATTTAGCCCAAATTTTGGAACACCAATTGTACTATTAGAGTAACAATTGGTGTCGGGAAGTGGGATCGGTCCCGGAGCGCGTTTCACGCGCTCGAAATTATAACGGCGAAATTTAATTGTGTTTTCCAAAAAAAAAAAAAAAACTCGAATTTTGAAAGTCGCGCTATGGCAGACCAAGACGGCTGGGTTCCGGTAGAGGAGAGTGGGGTAGAATCGACCCAGGACCCCAGGGAAGAAGTGGGGAAAATGGTGGAGGAGAGTAAAGAAGGTGTGGTTGAGGAGGTATCAGGTGCACAAAATGGCGCTCTCGCGCACATGGTTACAGCGGCACCAAATTTTGCCGCGCCCTTTGTACCAACGGTGGAAGACATGCAATTATTTATGGCTGAAATGGAAGCCCTTTTGAACCGGAACAGTGAGCGATTGTTAAACGAAATTGAAGCAACAACGAACGGAATGAGGGCCGATAGAGAGGCAAGGGAGCAGAGGGACAGAGACCGCAAGTTGGGCGAAAGGGTCCCAGGGGTGCACGAGGAGGTAAAGCGGGTCGAAAAGTGCTGGTTGAGCGAAGCGGAGGAAAGCACGGGTACAATGACGGGGGTAGAAATCGCGACACGGGGTTTGGAAAAGCCGGCGACCGATGAGGTAGAGGGTGTTTTATTAAAGCCAACGGTCGTCGAGGTGAACAAAGAAATTATGGGTATAGTTGAAATTGGAGAGACCGGGGACTTAAAGTTAAAAGAGCAACAATCGGAGGAAGGAATGGAAATTGCTCAAAGTCTAAATGCACATCCTGATGCTGTACTCGCTAATCCAAATGGAAGTTTGCAGGTTTTGGTGCAGGGAGGAAGAAGAACCCCGAAGGTGAGACGTGCTGTTGTGTATTGTGCTGGGAGATTTTGTAAGAGGATGTTTGGCGACAAAAGAATTTTCGCGCGCTTGGGATCGAGGAGGCATCCGGGCGTTGGTGAAGGGTCCCGTGTGAGTGGAAATGGCACGCGTGGGAGTTAAAAGTGTGCGTCGGCGAGTGGGTGTGTTATAAAGTGTGGGAGTGAAACCGAGTGCGAGCGAGAATGCACGTCGGTGTGTACGGGGTGTGACACAGGGAATGAGAGCAATACGGAGTGCACGCCCATGGTGAGTGTTACGGAGGACGTAACGGAGGAGAGGTGTGGACCGAAGTGTGCGCAAGAGTGTGCGCGAGAGGTGTGGTGTGTAACAGAGAGAGCGTTGGTGGAATGTACGGACGGCGTTGGAACGCCAGGTTTTGTGAGGGTGAAAGGGGTAGCGTATGCTTGTGAGCATGCAAGTAAAGCATCGACGGTAACCGGGGTAGTGGTTAGGGCGACGGATAGCCGATGCGAGCACTCGGGGCACGGTGTGATTGGTTGGATGCAGGGCCCGGCGCGGATCGATGCTGCGTCGCTTCTCTTCGAAGCGTCGTTGCCGATTCGGGCTTGGCCCCGCCCTGCACGGTCGAGTCCGGGCTTTGTCGGGCGAGGCGACCGGTCCGGTTCGAGGGCGAGTGGGAGGAAGCGGAACGGTGCCCCCTCGTGGGTACGGGGTTCCGACCGAGGGAGATTGAGCCATCGGGCCCGGGACCGCAAGGTGCCGCGCCGAGATGGTGCGTGGAGCCTCGGTCCAACCAAACCACCTCCCTTGAACCGAAAGCCGGACGGATTCAACCTGCAGGCGACCAAACCACCCGAATTCATTGCTCGGCTTTACGAACCGAGTTTAATGATGTCACGGCGCACCGAGAGGATCTAATAAGTAGACGGGTGATGAGGATAGTGTTTTGGCCCCGAAATTAGAAAAACAAAATTTGATGATTGGCAAAGGATTGGCAGTAATGATTGGCAGATGATGAGTAGTGATTGGCAAATTTTTGATTTGTTGAAATTTGATGTGCAAAATTGATAGTGGGAGATGCCCGATGTGGTTGGATGGCAACTCTGTCATCCCTCACAAAGGTGGGGCAAATGCGCTATAGTTTATGGGGTGTATGGCAGTGAAAACTAGCCCGGGTGGGTTAGGATATTGATAGGGCCCTAGAAGATGACATCAGGTGACAAGATTTAAGTAGGAGACTTGATACCTGTAGTGGGGACGCAGGTAGATTAGTGTGGATTATAATGACGAGGGAGCGCAATAGTTTAAAGGGACGACTGGGAAGCGCGAGTTTCAGAGGGGAGTAGTTAGATGAGATGATGCCGTGTGTGTGAGAACTGGACAGGTGTGTGGAGCAGTGGATGAGTAGTGAGTGTTGTGGATCAGCGCGAATGCGCTTGGGGAGAGAAGGGTGCAGGTGGCACCAGGTGTGAGAGCACAGGTGTGCGAGTACAGGTGTGTGGAATATATGGAGCAGAGAATGAGTGGTGTGGAGAGAGTTGGAGTAAGTGGTACGGGGTGGTGTGCATGGTGCGAAGGTGTGGATGGGGGAAGAGTGGACCCCTTTCACGAGTACCCGGGGCGGGTAGTGTAAGTGTTAGGTAGAGGGTATAGGTAAATTGTGGTTGGATATTGGCATTTGTGGTGCGGTTGCAGAATGGTATTGTGGATGGGTGCATTAGTGTTGTGGAAATGGCTGGGCGTGTAGCCTGTTAGTGTGTGTAGTTGGTTGGGCACTCCACCACTGTGAGGATGTCGGCCAGGTGAGGCCGCAGGTGGGCTCTGGGAGCCGTTAGTGTCAGTGGGGCCCGAGGATCCGGAGGACGGACCCGGGTAGCCCAGTGCCAGAGAGGGCACCGAGTGGGGAGAGCGCCAGAGGGCCTTCCCCAGGTAGTTAGGTTAGGGTAAGGAGCAGGTAAGCTCGGAGGCAACTGCAGTGGTGGAGGTGTGCAGGTGGGTAGACCTGCTGGGAGAGCTACACGTCACAGCCCAGAAATTGTGCGAGAGCACCGAGTGTTGAATCGGGGGAGTGAGACCCCAAATTGAAAAGCACCACAGTTTGGTCAATGGGAATTGGTTTTTAGAACCCATAGAGTAAGTTGGCCAATGGATTGGCAGGGAAAGACCCCGGGTAGTGTAAAGTGTGTTAATGTCATTTAGAGGATAGTTAGGATTGAAGTCTCCTCGCACCATCTACATGCACTCACCTGAGATGACGTACCTCCACACCATGCCATGTTTTGTTATTTTATTGTGCAGATGTTTGGAATGTGAGACGCATCATGACGTGGGTGTGACATTGTGTTTTGTTGTTCCATCTCTTCCTCCTCATGAGGATTGATGATGAATTTGGTGATGGCAAATTTTGGATAGAGGGATTGTGGAGACGAATTTGGTATAGGGGAAATATGGGGAAGACGTGACAGTAGTGACGAATTTGTAAATGTGTAGATTTTTGTACATATGGGGTAAGGGCAAGGGTAGGGTAGGTGACAGGGGGGTGACGTACGGTAGGGACGAGCTTTCTCACTTCGCCCTCCGTACGCATTTCGCCTTGCATTGCCTTATTGATGTGTACCCTTGTGACCTTACCCCTCGCTCATTGTCTTTCCCCTTTTGTCTCCCACATGACCTGTGCGCCATTGGGTGCCGAGGGGAGCATGCGTGAGTCGGCCATTGTGCGCCCGGCACTCTCAGAACCAGCTGTCTGCATCGATGCACCACATTATGGACCACATGCCTGTGGCCGAGCACCACTGATGGACCCCATGGGTTGGGGCATGGCCCCTCTGCTGGAACCGGCCATGAGGGCCTGAAATCTTGCTGGCGGACCTTGGCCACAGGGCACCGATGCCCCACAGGTGAACCACACGTAGTCGGCCCTGTGGGCCATAAATAAAGAAAATAAAAAGGACACATGGGGCACACTTTATTGCAAATAGGCCGCCAGTAAGAAAATGAAAGAAAGACAACAACTGGAAGACAATAATAATAACCAGCAGAGGGAGCCGAAGAGCAAGAGACACCTGCAGGGTTAGGGGTTGTTGTTTTTATTTTCATGAACAATGGTGACTGCACCGATTGGTGCTTGAGGGTGCTTTGGTGCGTTTTTGGGTGCTTTAATGGTGCATTGATGCAGAGCAGACTGTCTCCCCCCCAGAAAGAACAATCACAGGTCCTGGGTTAGTCTTGTAAATAAAGTAGCGTCAATTGTAAATAATGCTCCCTACCGGCTGTATGTTTAGTTTGAGGATTCTTTCCGCGATTCGGTTATCCTGTGGGTGTGTTTCTGTGAGGAGAAGGGTGCAACGTCGCAGGGGGACATATTTACTCATTTGTGAACATCTGTAAAACTGTCGCACTCAGGGTAGAGTTAATAGTAGAGGGAACTACATCTGAGTGCCACACTAAAGTAGGTAAAAATTTATCGGGTCAGGAAGCCCCGAGGTAGAGAAGGGTGCAATGTTGCGGATATGGGATTTGGCCTCCATCCATATCCGCTTGTAAATATTCCCCTATTTCCCCAATACTCCCCAACTATCCCCAATCCCCCATTCCCTAGTCCCATTGTCTGTAAACAACACTCTGTAGCCCCGACCTTCCCCTTTTTCCCCCATTAAATGTCATGCCCAGGTTCACCGCATCTCACGTAGACAACTATAGGACATCTTGCTAGTTATTCTTAGTCTATGTCAGTTAAGGACTCGTTTCCATTAATTCTGACTCTTCGTTGCACCAGAATGTGATTGTATGGCACCAGTAGTAAGTTTAGGACCTCCCAATACCTCCCCGCATCTCTTCCTCATGAAACAACAACACCAACAACAACAACAGCGGCGCGGGGAGTGCGCGTCCTCACTCCGGCTTGGTTAGCCGCCATTGACCATGTGCTCCGACGGGGTTACCACTCAGGGGCTGACTGTCAGCTCCTCGTCAAGGGCGGAGCCCGGTAACCCCCCGCACCCAATAAGAGGCGGCGGACCGATTCCATCTGGGGCGGAGCTAACGAGCCGAGGGCGTGTCACTCCCCGCTGGATATGCGCAGGAAGACGGAGGTGACGTCAGATGCGGCTCAGCTACGAAGAAGAAAGGACGCCACCTCCGAGCGCTGAGAGATACCTCCCGCATCTTTGGACCGAACCGGGTCGATTCTGCCCCTGAGCCAAGGTGCACCTTGAGCCATCGATTCTGCCCTTCCTTGCCATCAATCCCTGTGTGAGTCAGTCTTGTCCCGTTTGTCTGTGGTCTGTCGGGAATAAGATAAGACCGTGTATAAGTGCCCACCTTTCTGTGCTGTACCTCTTGTGCCGTGTAATCTAAACGTTCTGCATATCCCATATTATATCCTCCTCCGGAGGTCTTGAGAACTGTACCCCTGGTGTCGTGTCATTTAACCCAGCCGTTGTGTCCTTTCCTCCATTGATCTAGCGTAGCGCGATTCGGCCAACGTTCGAGTATAATCGGGTAACTTGTGCGAACACGGCGGCCATTCCGCTCGGCCCAGCATAACATCTTAATAAGTCGTGTCCGTAACAATATATATATATATATATATATATATATATATATATATATATATATATATATATATATACACACCTTCCACAAGAGGGGATTAAATATCCTTAAATTGCTTAACTAGCCCCATAATTGACTGTGCCACTTGGTGTCCAAACTGGCAGCAGAGTTCTTTTATCGACAATTGCATGTTTGTCCATGTCTGTTTGCAAATTCAGAACAGATGAGAACAACGTAACAGGATATAGGATTTTTTCCCCCACTCTGCCCTTGTGACTCGGGTCGAGTAAAAAGAGTCACTGCTCCTCATGGGTCTGCTCTCGATACATTAAAGAAACATCAATGGGAAAAGTTATCTGAAACACTTCTGATTTACACCTGGATGCATGATCCTCCATGATCCTCCATATGCATAGTTTCGCGTGCGCTTCGTTTATAATTTGATTCGTTGGACGAAAGTCATTTGTGCAGTTCAGGTTGTTCTATCCATACACTAGACCGCAGGCCCTGTTAAAATATTTACGTTCGGAAATTATACATACACACCAGGAGTGCAAATGGCATTCGCCGGAAAGAAAAAGCAACATTCAAGAGAAATCTACCGGACAGGTCATGAAGAATTAATTACACGTGAAATCGCTAATTGACACGAGATGGACATTCAATGGACCACCGGACAGAACACTCCTAAAAGTGTTACCGCACCACAATGGCTTATCCTTTACTCTTAACACATTTAAACCCAAGGAATTCCAGGCAAAGCATTCCATGGAGTTACAGCAGGATTTTCCCGCCATGTCGGCCACTTTTGCTTTGGCCTTGCGAGCTGCACACACTTTTGACATTGCTACCGAAACCAGGTGTGTCGACCTGTCTTGTGCTCATACTCTTCTCATCGCTCTAATTGCAATTCCAGGTATTGTGTTTATCTTCTGCATCACACAAATATCATTCCACACACATGTTCAGCTGCCCTGCCAAGTTCTTGTTTTTATACCAGGGGAGGACCCTGTACACGTATTATATGAAGGAATCGGTAGACATCGTTGTACTTGTATCTACATCATGAACCAAGGTGTCACATGCGAACCTGGCCAGGCCATCCGTACATGGTGCTGGTGTCGTGTTTGTCTTCTTGTGAACATTCATCCATTCCCTGTGCAGACTGGGACAGCCGTCTATCATCACTGGGAGCGGGTCAGTGCCGTCCGTTTACCCAAAGGCCCAAAAGTCTGTTTACCGACATTATCAATCTTGATTTTCAGCACAGAAGGCCTACACTAGATCAGGAAATAATGATACATCATTGAGCAATAGTTCTTGGTTTCCAGCAAAATTACGTTGCCTGAAAAAACAAAATAATGATAACAAAATAATCATACTTTTTAATATCTAAACTAACTTTTGCACTAACTTTCATATAATTGTGTGCTGGATGTTTTGATTCTACTTTAACTATTTCTGAAAAGAACTAGATAGTTCATAGAACACCTTACCCCACGCACTCTCGACAACGAAAGACAAGGGCGGTGTCTGCGAGCAGCAAATTTCATTCGTCCGGATGATGGAAAATGCAGGAATATCTTGTCCAAGTACTGCTACACAGAACGGGTTTTGAAAGTGTTACACATGCTATTTGTATTCTCCATTATACAAGTATATAATTCATTTGAAATAAAATAAAGATTTATAAGTTGTAGCGAAAAATGGAAGTTTACTGCCTTACAAAAAGTTTTAAAAAACAACAACAACAAAAAAAAACTTTAAACTTAAGAAAATAAATGCAAGTGTACTGCCATTTACTCAGCTTCCATTACACCATCTTATCCAAAACATTACTTTAGTTCGTGGTGCCTGATGTTTGTGACGTCCTTAAATATTTTTTAACCCTTTATGACGTCCTTAAAAACAGGAAGTTTGCTGTTTGGAATGATTTTCCATTTTGTTTGACTGTCAGATGGGAAGCTATTCCATTTGTCTGCATTTGTGCGATTTGGAAGAATTCAGAGCTAAAGCTCCATTAAACAGCAGGTTTGGTTTCCAATTCATGTTAAAAATTTAACATTGAATTCAAATGAATTGTTCCTCAATCACAAATTGATCTTTGTGGACAGACAGATAAGAGTCACACGATTGCTTAACCGCATTCTTCACTTCTCATGGACGAGGTACTAACTTTGTAAGGTGGGCACTGCCATCTCCCTCCGTCCCTCCTTCAGCTCTAGATGCTCTAGGTGCTCGAGATGCCCACTTTAACCGTTAGTCATTGCTTGTTTGAGTAAATACTTATTTCGGTTAATACACCAGGAGTGGACAATTCAGGTCCATTGGTGGCCCAGTGGTGCAGACTCTGGAGTAGCGAACCAGATGTGGGTTCAAATCTGCAGAGTCTAAGCTTTAGAGTGGAGCTGCCTCACATTCCACCCCTCCCCCCCCCCCCCACCCCCACACACACACACACACACACACACACACACATACACACACAAAGACACAGACGCACACGCACACACAGACACGACTGTTAAATGGGTAAACACAGCTACTGAGCTTGGGGGAAGTGCAAGCACTTCCTGGTTTACTCTTGGTACCGGCGACGTCACAACAATGGCGCCGCTTTTCTCACCACATTCAGTGGGGCATTTCCTAAGGAATTTTCCTCCTCCCGATGGGTGACAACCAATGTGGATTGTCCATAATCAATCCTTTAAATATTGAGCATCAAACAAACAAGCAGCACATGACATTTCTAAAGGCATTGGTATGACTCGACCGGGGTTTGGACCGCCGACCTTCGGACACTTTAAACATCACACCACCTGGTTTTTGTTTTGTGAGTCTGGTCAAAGTTGATTTTGTTTTTTGTTTTTTACACCAGTGTTTTTCACTTGCCCATATTGGTCATCGTTACATCACATCGCTATTTCGCCATCATGAAGTATCTGTGGCCTTCAAATTCAGTGAGGTCCATTCTCCCTCCTGGACCACACCACACACACCATATTGAATATTACCTTAATGCACAAAGTCTACAACTATTTAGGATTCAGTACTTAATTCCACACACTCGTTAGTTCACCGGAAAATGTAACTCCATTGTACTACGAGGATTACCGCCAAATATCCATGTCTTGGGAATGCCAGGTTTTGTGATTTGTTCGTCATGCCCACATTATTGCAAACGGGTGAGCCAGATCCACACCACCTCCAAGGGATTGTGGGTCGAGTTATGTAGCACTGGACAGGGTTACCAGTTTCAGTGTGATTCGTGATACCAGTGCGAACTGAACCCAAGACCAGACATTGAAGGGACCAACTAGATCCCAGCTGCGTCCTGACACTTGATGATGGAGACAATCATAAACTGCAGTAAGTACCAGTAATGGTGCAGGTCCAGCACCTGTTTGACATATCATTTGTTTATTTTTCTGCACTCATGGCACAAAATAAGTTCGGTTTAAATTATTTTGTTTTTGTTTTGCCTTTTTCACACATGCGACTCATCGATTTTTGGTTGAGGTTTGTATTTACCCTGCGCCCGCGAAGCGAAAAGCAGGGTTATGCATTCGATTGCATACATGTGGCGTATCTGCATTTTTAAAATTCATTTTCTAGGCGACCGATTGACACCAAATTTTACCAGGAGCGCCTCCGCCTGTAGAATCATGGGTCACGTGATACTGACGCCATCTTGGAAAAATTATACACCTCCATATCTCCCAAACCGCTCAATCTAAAAAGTTGAAACAAAGCTCATTGTCAAGTACTCCTCATGCGGAATAAGATAAGTTGATGATGATGTAATCGGTGCCTTCATTATGATATCATAATTCGACAAGTTCAACACTTTATCTGATCAGAATTTAAAAAAAATTCCTCTGCAGCTGTTGGTCCGATTGACACGAAATTTGTATCATAGGAGCACGTCCTCCTGTATAATTTTTATTGATAATTATGACGTCATGTGTCACGCGGTCCAGGTGCCACCTTAGAAAAATCGAAAAACGTTGCACCTCTACATATCCGAAACCGCTTCATGGAAAAAATTGAAACATGGCTCATTGTCAAGTGCTCCCCATGGGGAATAACATATGTTAATAATGATGTCATCGGTACCTTAATTATGACGTCATAATTCGACAAGTACAACACGAGTTGATTAGTATGAATTTTTCTCTCTGCAATTCTTAGTCCGATTGACATGAAATTTTCACCATAGGAGCGCCTCCTCCTGTAGAATATTTTAATGATAATTATGATGTCACGTGATACAGGTGCCATCTTGGAAAAACTTTACACCTCTATATCTCTGAAACCAGTCCATGGAAAAAATTGTCAAGTACTCCCCATGGGGAATAAGATATGTTGATGATGATGATATCAGTGCTTTCATTATGACGTCATAATTCGACAGGGACAATGCTTTGTCTGATCAGTTTGAAATTTATTGAGCGTGATCTACGCAACAATTACATTAGGGAATAAAAATGTATGACGTCATCGCTCACGTGGTCTGGCAGCCATATTGGATCAAAGGAAAAAAACCTTCAAAAACAGAAGAGTTGGCTCGCACCAAGTTGACTGTGCAGGGTAAGTATTATATGAATACCATATAGTCAATTATTAAAGTATCAATTGTTTTTACAGCTCTAAAAACTTTAAAATAAATAATTTTGTTGATTGCATTGAAATATTTACATAGAACGAAAGATTTCAAGCCGCCTAGTATTTTTGGGGGAAGAGCATCAGCTTGGAGCTGGTTCAAATACCCGACTTTCGAAATGACAAATGACGTATGAATGATAAATGAGGCCTTTCACACATGCGCTGTGAGTGTTTCCACTGACTCAGTTCTGCTCACCAGGCTCTTTTAACCTGCCGTTACTAGCACGAAATCTGGAATTCAAATAATCTTTTAAACAACATCTTCAGCATTATCAGCGGCAATTTCAAAATGGGTAATTATAATTATGTTCCTCAATGCAAATCGGACTCACATAAATATAGGAATATGAGACATGTCCGTGGATTTGAGAGGAGTTGGGTTCCTAACATTACCTGTTAATAAAATTAGCTAGCGACGGCCATGACTATAACACACACACACACACACACACACACACACACACACACACACACACACACACACACACACACACACACACACACACACACACTAACGGATGCTTCTCCTTCTCCCACTAGATGGAAAAATCGAGTATAATTTATTTTGTGGCCCCAGAACCAAACATAAAATATATATTTATAACATCACTCACAGCCCACACAACTCCATTAATAATAAATATCATCATCAACATTATCTGCGATTCCACAAGTCCCAGATAGACCTTCCCATCAGTGTTAAGAAGCACAAAGGTTTGGGTAGAACGTGCCCGTTTACAAACATTCAGCTTTTCACGGTCCCACATATTGGAGAGTTTTTCCAATACGGGTCGCAAGATGTAAACCTTTTGGACCAGTTGATCAAGAAATTCTCCAACTCTTTCAATGTGCAGAGGCATGCCCCATTTCGAGCAGGTACGTTTCCAAGTATTTTTGGCTTCTTTAAATGTTTTTCAGTCGTTCCATGCTACAGTCTTTATCTGGGAGTCATGAAATACTGCAGGGCCTCCCCAATGAACATCATTACTCGGGTCATTGTCATCCCTAAAACCCCTTCAAACCCGAAGACCCTTTAAGACCCGGAAGACCAGGAGGACCCAAAAGACAAAAAAAGACTCAAATATCCCAAAGATCCAGAGAGGATCCAGAGGTCTGAAAAGACCCCAATGACCCAAAAGACCCAAGACCAAGAGGACCCAAAAGACCCAAGACCAAGAGGACCCAAAAGACACAAAATACCCAGAGGGCCCAAAGGCCAAAACGACACAAACACGTCCTGGTCTACAATCTCTGATTGCTCTTTCTTGTTAGAATACTACATTAAAGAGATTAGACCCGAGGATTTGAGCAGGAGTGCCGATGATGAAGATGTACACTAGATGACAATGTGCTGTGTATATTGAAGGATCAAGATATACACCAGATTACAATGTGCTGTGTATATTAAAGGATCAAGATGTACACGAGATTACAATGTGCTGTGTATATTGAAGGATCTAGATGTACACTAGATTACAATGTACTGTGTATATTGAAGGATCTAGATGTACACTAGATTACAATGTACTGTGTATATTGAAGGATCAAGATGTACACGAGATTACAATGTGCTGTGTATATTGAAGGATCTGGATGTACACTAGATTACAACGTGCTGTGTATATTGAAGGATCTAGATGTACACTAGATTACAATGTACTGTGTATATTGAAGAATGTAGATGTGCACTAGATTACAATGTACTGTGTATATTGAAGAATGTAGATGTGCACTAGATTACAATGTACTGTGTATATTGAAGAATGTAGATGTGCATTAGATGACAATGTACTGTGTATATTGAAGGATCTAGACGTACATTAGATGACAATGTACTGTGTATATTGAAGGATCTATATGTACACAATATGACAATGTACTGTGTATATTGAAGGATCTAGAAGTACATTAGATGACAATGTACTGTGTATATTGAAGGATGTAGATGTACATTATATTACAATGCACTGTGTATATTGAAGGATGTAGCTGTACATTATATTACAATGTACTGTGTATATTGAAGGATGTAGATGTACATTATATTACAATGCACTGTGTATATTGAAGGATGTAGATGTACATTATATTACAATGTACTGTGTATATTGAAGGATCTGTATGTACACTAGATGACAATGCACTGTGTATATTGAAGGATGTAGATGTACATTATATTACAATGTACTGTGTATATTGAAGGATCTGTATGTACACTAGATGACAATGCACTGTGTATATTGAAGGATGTAGATGTACATTATATTAGAATGTACTGTGTATATTGAAGGATGTAGATGTACATTAGATGACAATGTACTGTGTATATTGAAGGATCTATATGTACACTATATGACAATGTACTGTGTATATTGAAGGATGTAGATGTACATTATATTACAATGTACTGTGTATATTGAATGATGTAGATGTACATTAGATGACAATGTGCTGTGTATATTGAAGGATCTATATGTACATTGTACACTATATGACAATGTACTGTGTATATTGAAGGATGTAGATGTACATTATATTACAATGTACTGTGTATATTGAAGGATCTATATGTACACTAGATGACAATGTACTGTGTATATTGAAGGATGTAGATGTACATTAGATGACAATGTACTGTGTATATTGAAGGATCTATATGTACACTATATGACAATGTACTGTGTATATTGAAAGATCTATATGTACACTAGATGACAATGTACTGTGTATATTGAAGGATGTAGATGTACACTAGATGACAATGTACTGTGTATATTGAAGGATCTATATGTACACTATATGACAATGTACTGTGTATATTGAAGGATCTATATGTACACTAGATGACAATGTACTGTGTATATTGAAGGATCTATATGTACACTAGATGACAATGTACTGTGTATATTTAAGGATCTATATGTACACTAGATGACAATGTACTGTGTATATTTAAGGATCTATATGTACACTAGATGACAATGTGCTGTGTATATTGAAGGATCTATATGTACACTAGATGACAATGTACTGTGTATATTGAAGGATCTATATGTACACTAGATGACAATGTACTGTGTATATTTAAGGATCTATATGTACACTAGATGACAATGTACTGTGTATATTGAAGGATCTGTATGTACACTCGATGACAATGCACTGTGTATATTTAAGGATCATGAATAGAGTAACCAGTGTGTCGATGAAAACGTTTATTTGCATCTTGCAGGAAACCATTGAAATCTTGAATAAATAACCATTCATGTATTCACATGATACTCTTGCAGTTGTTTAAATGTGTCCAAGGAAAAAACACCATGAGGTTATCCTCGTCTGTGTTGTTTACCTTTTGTCCGTGTTGGTTGCTCCATAAGTGCTCCTTTGAGCACGAAAGGTCGTAAATGAGGCAATGGCGGCTTGTGAATTTGACTATCGCAATGCTCGGCATTTTTGCACAGCACTGCTTTACCAGGGTAGTATAATGGGAACCTCATGTGCTCGTTGTAGGGAAGGTCGGACACACAGGCCGAGACCCGCGCAGACTCGATGCGAAGGGAGGGAGGGAGGATGCTTGTGCAAGGCCCAAAGAAACATCTGAGCCTCACACTATTCCTAATGACTTTCTTATTTATACATTTGTCATGTACTATTTCATCCTGACATTGGGTTACAGATGCGAGAATTTCGGTCCATGTAATCGTATCTGATTTCCCAATGAAGTCTGGGAGTTGAAGCCGGCTAGACTTGCCAGAGAAGATATCTCCCAGAAGAAGATCCCATGCACCAAAGTGGTCGACTCAATGGTTCGGAATTTTACGAGGAGGCTCGATTTAAAAACAATAATAGTGACTCCTGAAAGGTAAAATCATGAGATTTTAATCATCACCAGACACGCTGGACCACCATGACACTTCACTATGACATGTGGCTTGCTGACAGCCAATCACAGGAAGGTTTGATTATGCTGGACCGCCATGACACTGCACTATGACATGTGGCTTGCTGACAGCCAATCACAGGAAGGATTGATTACGCTGGACCGCCATGACACTACACTATGACACGTGGCTTGCTGACAGCCAATCACAGGAAGGTTTGATCACACTGGACCGCCATGGCACTTCACTATGACATGTGGCTTGCTGACAGCCAATCACAGGAAGCTTTGATTATTCTGGACCACCATGACACTTCACTATGACATGTGGCTTTCTGACAGCCAATCACAGGAAGGATTGATTACGCTGGACCGCCATGACACTACACTATGACACGTGGCTTGCTGACAGCCAATCACAGGAAGGTTTGATCACACTGGACCGCCATGACACTGCACTATGACATGTGGCTTGCTGACAGCCAATCACAGGAAGGATTGATTACGCTGGACCGCCATGACACTACACTATGACACGTGGCTTGCTGACAGCCAATCACAGCAAGGTTTGGTCACACAGGACCGCCACGACACTTCACCATGAAATGTGGCTTGCTGACAGCCAATCACAGGAAGGTTTGATTATGCTGGACTGCCATGACACTGCACTATGACATGTGGCTTGCTGACAGCCAATCACAGGAAGGATTGATTACGCTGGACCGCCATGACACTACACTATGACACGTGGCTTGCTGACAGCCAATCACAGGAAGGTTTGGTCACACAGGACCGCCACGACACTTCACCATGAAATGTGGCTTGCTGACAGCCAATCACAGGAAGGTTTGATCACACTGGACCGCCATGACACTGCACGATGACATGTGGCTTGCTGACAGCCAATCACAGGAAGGTTTGATGACACTGCACCGCCATGACACTACACTATGACATGTGGCTTGCTGACAGCCAATCACAGGAAGGTTTGATTATGCTGGACCGCCATGGCACTGCACTATGACACGTGGCTTGCTGACAGCCAATCACAGGAAGGTTTGATTACACTGGACCGCCATGACACTACACTATGACACGTGGCTTGCTGACAGCCAATCACAGGAAGGTTTGATCACACTGGACCGCCATGACACTTCACTATGACATGTGGCTTGCTGACAGCCAATCACAGGAGGTATGGATTACGCTGGACCGCCATGACACTACACTATGACACGTGGCTTGCTGACAGCCAATCACAGGAAGGTTTGATTATGTTGGACCGCCATGACACTGCACTATGACTCGTGGCTTGCTGACAGCCAATCACAGGAAGGTTTGATCACACTGGACCGCCATGACACTGCACGATGACACGTGGCTTGCTGACAGCCAATCACAGGAAGGTTTGATTATGCTGGACCGCCATGATGCCCCATGATATGTGGCTTGCTGACAGCCAATCACAGGAAGGTTTGACCACACTGGACAGCCATTATGACATGTGGCTTGCTGACAGCAAATCACAGGAAGGTTTGATTACGCTGGACCGCCATGATGACCCATGACATGTGGCTTGCTGACAGCCAATTACAGGAAGGTTGATCACACTGGACTGCCATGACACTGCACTATGACATGTGGCTTGCTGACAGCCAATCACAGGAAGGTTTGATCACATCAAAAAAAAATTACATTCTAATTCAGGATCAGACAACCCAAGATTGATCGTTCGCTCAACTCCTACTCTCATTTACTGTTAACAATGATGATATCATGCGTGTTAATCTGATGTGTTTCTACATGGAAGTTGCATTGTGACAACGAGTGAGGTACCCATGCTACGCACAAGTGGGAGGCCAGAAGCAAACAGACAATGCAGAAACGGCGAATGCTAAAGCATGAAACCAATAAATTCCACATTCCTGTAGCACCTTCAGTCGCACGTCAGACATGGACAGCAAGTTCGTGAAGGCCTTCCATGAAAAACGTACCCGTTCGCAAACAAACGGGTACGTTTGTTCCATACCCAGTCATGGCAAATCTGCATATGGCGATCCGCGAATTCACGTTTAGAAAGTAGAAACCACACGGCATGTCGTCATTCACTTGAACTCGATATCTCTTTTTTCATTTCAAACAGCATAAGTCCAATCATAAATTAAATAACATTAATATAAACAAGTCAGGCGACGACGATGGTTCACGAGCGAGCGGTATTCAATGACAAACAACGGACTATAACCGAAACAGGCCCGGACTGGGGGGTCGGGGGCCCACGTGGCAGGTGTCGGCCTGCGACATGCGGTGTACATGCCTATTTACAAAGGGCCCCAATGCGCTGCGTGCGCAGGCCTTTAAGAGCTAGCTGTACGTAATTGTGTGTGGTGCTGGCCCGGAAATGTCAAAACAAAGGTTACTGACCTTGAAATGATAGAAAATAACGTATAATCAGTTATGAGGTTAGTTAGCTACACAATACCGAAAATTCGGTTCGATTCCGACATCTTTAAAAAATTGACCTTTGTGACCTTCAAAGGTCAAAGGTCGAAGATTCTGAAATTTGTTGGAAAACTTGTATTTCATGATGTATGTGATAATATAAGATCATGTACGACATTTCACCCTATCACGAAGCGAACAATGTAATAAAACCATCAAAAATCGACTTTTCTAAATTTCGTGACCTTGTGACCTTGACGCGAAGATGAAAAATCGAGCTCCGTGGGGCTAGACACATGACATTGGCCTAACCAAATACCGAAACCCCTGTCAGATTCCACCAAACCCCTCGGAGAAGATTCCACATTCCTGTAGCACCTTCAGTCGCACTTCAGACATGGACAGCTTGAACTCGATTACCCCCTAAAAAGACATCTTTTTCGGGCGTGGCTCTGCCCACAATGGGCGCAATATGCCCACTCTGGGCAGGACACAACTAGATCATGATATGAACCTCCCACCCAAGTCTCATCAAGATCGGGTGATATCATCGGGTAGTTATGCTGCGGACAGACAGACGCACAGACACACACCTATGACGAATATAGTGGTCACTCTGTTTGATAACTCGTGAACCAAAAATAAACTTTTAACCACATTCGTGACATAAACAAATATTTAAATCCTGATGTGAAGTTCCATACGGTTGGGTAAATACAATTACGAATTCAAAATCGTAATTGTATTCACTCAATTCCAATCATCAATTGATACTTTAACAAAACCATTAACATGACAAGTCAGGAGACGACGATGGTTCACGAGCGAGCGGTATTCAATGACAAAGGACGGGCTGTAACCGAAACAGGCCCGGACAGGCCAGGCCCGGAAATGTCAAAACGAAGGTTACTGACCTTGAAATGAGATAGAAAATAATGTATAATCAGTTATGAGGCTAGTTAGCTACACAATACTGAAAATTCGGTGAAAAATGAAATGAAAAATAAATAGATTAATAAATTGAAAAAAATAAATAAATAAATAAAATGAAAAATCGAGCTCCGTGGGGCTAGACACATGTCATTGGCCTAACGAAATGTCGAAACCCCTGTTAGATTCCACCACCTCCCTCGGTGAAGATGTAGCTTGAACTCGATTACCCCCTAAAAAGGTCTTTTTCGGACGTGGCTCCGCCCACAATGGGCGCAATACGCCCACTCTAGGCAGGACACAACTCGATCATGATATCAAGCTCCCACCCAAGTTTCATCAAGATCGGATATCATCGGGTAGTTATGCTGCGGACGGACGGACACACACACACACACACACACACACACACGCACACACACATGACGAATATAGTGGTCACTTGATAACTCGTGAACCAATTAACGTTTAACGATTAAACATTACGATTGAATGACGGTTGTATTGGGATATTATCAAACCCGCGCATTGCCGTCATCTGTCCACTTCCGCATTCGCGGCGGGTTCATAATTGTCATCAAAATCTAAACAGTATCTTTAGAATTTCAATAAAAGCCACATCACTGTTCATATCGGTAAATATTATTCCATCGTGTTTGGAAAAACTGGAAAATTGGAAAATTGGAAAAACAATATAGCCTATTTTACTCCCAGGGGTCCCAGGAATACCCACCCAAAATATCGTTGTGATCGGTTGAGCCGTTTTTGCGGTACCTTCGAACGGACAGACGGACATTCGGTGAATTATAGTAAGATGCTTCTTCAGTGCTCTTACTCCGTACACCTGCGGACATCAAGGACACCTGCGGAGTCTTCAGAACTTATTTCTGAATACTTAAAAAAAGAAAAAAAAGATTTTGATCAAATTTGTCCAAAACAGGTCCCTAAACGGAATTGATCATTTCCGCATAGTATCAGCACACAACTTGGCCTACTCTTCGCAAAAATAAGAGTGAGGTTTTTTTAATAGGAATGACGTGTAAATGTTAACAGGTGGGACAGGTTAACTTCCTTTGTAAAGGAGTTCATTTCGTCATTGGTGCAGGAGCATTAGTCTGTGAAGCATTAGGGAGACAGTTTATAGCGGGAATCAAACTCGGACAAGACAGCTCACAGGTGAGCGAGCATGCCTTGTCTGAGCGATCCCATCAACAGCTCACAGGTGAGCGAGCATGCCTCGTCTGAGTGAACCCATCAACAGCTCACCGGTGAGCGAGCATGCCTCGTCTGAGTGAACCCATCAACAGCTCACAGGTGAGCGAGCATTCCTCGTCTGAGTGAACCCATCAACAGCTCACCGGTGAGCGAGCATGCCTCGTCTGAGTGAACCCATCAACAGCTCACAGGTGAGCGAGCATGCCTCGTCTGAGCGAACCCATCAACAGCTCACAGGTGAGCGAGCATGCCTCATCTGAGCGAACCCATCAACAGCTCACAGGTGAGCGAGCATTCCTCGTCTGAGCGAACGCATCAACAGCTCACAGGTGAGCGAGCATGCCTCGTCTGAGCGAACCCATCAACAGCTCACAGGTGAGCGAGCATTCCTCGTCTGAGCGAACGCATCAACAGCTCACAGGTGAGCGAGCATGCCTCGTCTGAGCGAACCCATCAACAGCTCACAGGTGAGCGAGCATTCCTCGTCTGAGCGAACCCATCACCTGACACACACAAACACACATATTCCTACAGACGTCCACACCACACCTGTTTCTTTAGGATACAGATCCCACACTGCTACACACAATATGTCCACAGGTGTTTTCACTGGACGTGCTGCAAACAAGCATCATAATGATGAACCCACAAAATAAAACGCTTCAATAAACAAAGCCACAGCCATTGGACCTCTAAGTAATTCAAGGCCATATTTTCACTCTCGACCCACGACAAGACTGTGCTAAAAGGTAGGCCTAGCAGGAGAGTGCTAGAAACAAGGTGTGACCTCGGAAGCAGCTTTTGGCAAATCCTTATTAGCCGGTCCATGCACACCTGGAGATGGAGGTTTGCAATCACTTCTGCGTGTCTGTCTGTCTGTCTGTCTGTCCGGGCCGTAACATTTTTAAACGTTTGAGCTTTTGTCATCAAAGTTTCAACAAAGCTTTATTATAATTATAATAATAATAATAATAATAATAATAATACGGAGAAGGCAAATTAATAATTTTCTCAAAAAAGGTCAGAGGTCAGCGTCACCAAAAATCATCAATTTTCATCCAATTCAACTGAAATTTAAATTGACCATTTGAGTTTTGTCATCAAATATTCAACAAAGCTTTATCTATCTATAATTCCAGCAATCTCTGTGTGTGTGTGTGTGTGTGTCTGTATGCGACCGCTGTTTCTCGACAACTACTGGTCCGATATACTTGAAACTTGCCAGGTATATTGCTGGGGACCCGAGGATGTGCCTTTTCAAGGTTTGAAATTAATCGGAGAAGTAGTTACCGAGCTATGTCCAAAAAACGATTCAACCAATCAGAGAGCAGCGAGCTATCACGTGTGCCGAACGTGGCGAACAGACTCTGCCTCGGACGGCACATTTGAGAGCGTATTCATTTATTTCCCGTCGGCAAACTATGTTGGCGTTCACCTATGTTTTAAAACTAATTAAAACTAATTTGCGATTCTTTCGCTTTGCGATGCGATTTGCGATTGCTTTACCAAACTCCGCAAGCCGTTCGCTTTGGACCAAACCATTTCATGTAAATAGAGGGGGGGGGATATAATTTAGGTATAGATATAGTACGGGCATGCCCTAGTTATGATAATATGGAGAAGACAAATTTATTATTTTGTCAGAAGGTAAAATAAGTAAAGGTCACCATCACCTAAAAAGCGTACTCCACAAGTACTGTACAGTATATAAAACTGAAAAACACAGGTGGACGGTGAAACCTCGGTCAGGTGAAGTCTTGGTCAACCCCTGTGCGTATGTCCATTAATTACGTACTGTCGGAACGTGAGTTGGACGTTGAGTACATCTATTAATTACTTATTAATGGACCTTTACTGGATCTATTAATTACCTCTCTTAATTACGGGACTATCGGAACACACCTTTTAGGCTTTAAATCCTTTACACCCTTTGGACTCCTTAGATGCTCTAGAACCCAAAGACCTTTTAAGATCCCCAAGATTCCTAATACCCTTTGGAGTCGTTTAGACCCTTAAGACCCTTCAGACCCGTATAGCCCTAAGACTCGTCATCTGTCCCAAATGGATCATCTGATCATATGCTTGTGAAGGTCGACATCTCTCTGGCCATTCTCAAAGGGCCGGTGCCCCTCCCCTCTGTGCTGGTGCTCCTGCCTCACACCTAGCTCGGCTTCACGCTGTTCAAACCAAAGCGTTCGGAATCATTGGAATCTCCCGCGATGAAGCTAACTCCAATACAAGGGCCTCTCGCTCACTCACCGCAGGCAGGTTGGTGGTCTTTCCGTCTTCTACCGACTCCTCTCCGGCCTTGCTCCCCCAGCTCTCTCTGTGCTCTGTCCCCCAAATATTCCTACAGGTCGCACAAGATCTGCCAGCAACCCTCTTATGGTTAAACTGCCAAAATCAAGACTCTCTGCTCACCTTCATTCCTCTTTTCTCCCACCTCTGGAACAAACTCCCTCACTCTCTTCAATCCCACTCCACCCTCCAGGTCTTTAAAACAGCTGTTCACCACCATCTCTTATCTTCCCCCATCCAAAACCTTGATCTTTTCTACTCAAGCATTTCACTCAAGCAAAGTGGTAGGGAGTGCGAGCAGCCATCACGCTTCAGGACTTGTCTCCTATATCTACCGCCCCTAATATTCATTCGGCCTGGGAATTCTTCCACATTAACCTGCCGTCTCTTGTGCACAGATTCATCACATCTTGTCTTCAGTTATCTTACCGATCCCCACAATCTCGGTACTCTGAATCCTGTGGTGAAGCAGGTGCTTAAAACAACTTGTATTTTCCTCCTTGAAGGCAAATCCAACCGACGGAAACCTCAGATCATTACCCAAGGCCCACAACAAGTGTGTATCTACTCTCAGGAGAGCGAGAAAACAACACCTGTCCAATCTCGACAATGAGCTTTCAAACGTGTCTCCCTCCTCCAATACCTGCTGATGCTTTCTTAAGTCTGTCTGGTGCATCCATTCCTTCCCTCACTGCAAATGGTACCACAGCCGACTGCTCGTGAGAAGGTTGAATGCCTAAATTTTGTGTTTGCTTCAATATATCGTGTCCCTAATCCGAGAGTCCCTGTATAGAGTTACGACAACCCGGAATTAGAAGCCATTTTGTTTCCATTGTTTGCGCCACGCACGAGTGCACTGCCCGCTAGTGTGTACACATTGTGCAGAACCGAGTACAAAATTTGAGTGCCTACATTGTGTAATTTGCGATTTGCACCGTGCCCCTCGCTTTTGATATGATTTTCTCTTAGTCCAAGATAAGAATCGGATTTTGTTTATTGCAATAATCTTTGTTCAGAAATGTAGTTTTATGTGGGGAGGAGAAGGAGACGGGGAAAAGGAATAAAAGGGAAAGAGGGGACAGGAAGTGCCCATCATTTTCTGGACTGCCTTGCTCTCTTGCGTCTTAGTTTCTTGACGAGCATGCATGCACACAAAGCCGACAATGTGAACATTTTCAAATCTCTGTAAACGACTCATTTATTTGAAAATGCCTACATCTGATTATATCTTAGGTTTTCTTTTTCTTTTTTGTATACTGAATCGAGGCTCGTGAAAGAGCTGACATTTACTTCACAAACAAATCAACCAGACAGACAAAATATATAAAAAGAGGGAGCGGAAGACAAGAGAAGGGGAAGCACACAAACACTTGAGAGCACACAACATTTGAGAGCAGGGAGATGTGTGGGAGGGAGAGGGCTTGGGGGGAGGAGGCGTGAGAAGGGGGGGGAGGGGGGGGGGGTGGGAGAAGTATAAAATACAAGGACACCAACGACTTCCAGGACAGAAGTTGGTATTTCAAAAAAAGTGGAATTGGGGTGAAATTAGAGGGGGTAGAAAAGATCAAGGTATTGGATGGGGGAATATAAGAGATGGTGGTGAACAGCTGTTTTAAAGACCTGGAGGGTGGAATGAGATTGAAGAGAGTGAGGGAGTTTGTTCCAGAGGCGGGAGAAAAGAGGAATGAAGGAGTGAAGGTGAGCAGAGAGTCTTGATTTTGGCAGTTTAACCATGAGGGTTGCAGGCAGATCTTGTGCAACCTGTAGGAATATTTGGGGGACAGAGCCCAGAGAGAGCTGGGGGAGCAAGGCCGGAGAGGAGTCGGTAGAAGACGGAAAGACCACCAACCTGCCTGCGGTGAGTGAGTGAAAGGCCCTTGGAGTTAGCTTCATCGCGGGAGATTCCAATGATTCTGAATGCTTTGGTTTCAACAGCGTAAAGACGAGCTAGGTGTGAGGCAGGAGCACCAGCCCAGAGGGGAGAGAAGTATTCCATTGAGCTGTGGATGAAAGCCTTGTATGTGGTGAGGAGCTCAGGTGTGCCAAGGAAGGACTTCGCACGACGGAGGATGCCCAGTCGGCGACTGGCTTTGGAGGCCAGATTTGAAATGTGGTTTTCCCAGGAAAGATCATGGCAGATAGTGAGACCCAAAAGCTTGAGTGACAGAACTTCTTGGGGAGGATTATTCAGAAAGTGGATGGGAGGATTGTCTAGTCGGTCTTTTCGGAGAGACATCGTAAGAGTGTGAGATTTGTCAGGATTGAAAGACATGTTCCACTTGTTTGCCCAGTCTGTGATTTTGTCCAGGTCTGCAGAGAGTGAGGAGGCTGCAGACTGCCGATCTGAGGGATGAAGAATGGAGCGACAGAGAGTAGAGTCATCAGCAAAGAGATAGAGAGGATTTTCAAGAGAGTCAGAGAGATCATTGATGAAGACCAGAAAAAGCACAGGGCCCAGAACGCTGCCTTGGGGAACTCCAGCCTGAACAGGAAGAGGAGATGAGAGAAACCCATTCAGGGCCACACGTTGACTACGACGAGAGAGGAAGTCTGCCAGCCAAGCGTGGAGATTTTCATGGATACCAAAAGAGGAGAGTTTGGTGAGCAGAGTGGGGTGCCAGACCGTATCGAAGGCACGTGATATGTCAAGGGAGACAGCTCTAATTTCCTGTTTGGCATTGAGGACCTCCATCCATTGTTGAGAAAGCAGAAGCAGCATGTCCAGAGTAGAGTGACCAGGTCTGAAACCAAATTGATGATCAGAGATCAAGCCATTGGAGAAGAGGAAAGATTTCATATCTGAAGCAATGATGGATTCCATGACTTTGCTGATAATTGGGAGAAGGCTGATTGGTCTGTAGTTGCTGGGATCTGTTTTTACACCTTTTTTGTGCAAAGCGGTGATGTTGGCAGATTTCCAAGCAGATGGCAGGTGACCTTGAGCAAAGGAGAGGGTGAAGAGAACTGAGAGAGGGAGTGAAAGAGCGGAAGAACAGGATTTTAGGACCCGTGGGCTGATGGCGTCAGGTCCAGTTGCAGAATCAGAGTCGAGGGTTGACAGAAACTTTTCCACCTTGTCAGGAGGAAAGGACACAGAGTCCAGGAGCAGCTGGGTACGGTGGGTACAGAGAGGGATGGGTTTGGGACACAAGATTTAGAGTCAAACACAGAGTTGAGGCATTCAGCTTTTTCACGTGCGGAGTCAGCCGTGTGGCCGTTTGAGGTGAAGGAGGGGATGGAGGGGGAACAAACACCAGAAACAGATTTGACCAGACGCCACCAGGATTTGGAAGAGGGAGACAGATAAGAGAGTTCGGTCTTGAGAACGGAGAGATATTGTTTCCTGGCTCTCCTGAGGGTGGACACACACTTGTTTCGGGCTTTGTGAAAGGAAATGAGATTTCCTTCCGTTGGATTTGCTTTCCAGGAGACGAAAGCAAGTTGTTTCTGGGCAATAGCCTCACCACAAGATTCCGTGTACCATGGACGGGAGGAAGGGTATGACAACTGAAGACGAGATGGGATAAAAAAGTGGCATGATATCAACCAAATGTATTATTCACAACATTCCATCATGTAAAACACTTGATAGATCAAATTCTACAAGTTACCAAATTGCTGTTTCCATGGAAACGATTGTTTATTTGGATTTTGCAAGTTTCATGTTATTCACTGAAAGGAAAGGAAAAAGGCAATGCACAACATTTTTCTTGTTGGTTTGTCCATTTGTCTCTGAGCTGGATATCTCAATAGGTTATTGACGGATTCGGACGAAATTTGGTGGACAGATTGGGTGTCTGCCATGGACGAATTGATTCGATTTTGGTGAAGATCAAAATCTGGATATGAGAATTTTTACATTTTTTAAGTGATTCTTCGCCATTGAGTGATAGGGCAAAAAACTATATACAACACGATATTTCAAAAAGTTATGGACACATTATAGCAGATACTATTTTGGTATAGGTCCGAATCCAGATCCAGACTATCGGTAGAATACAAAACGTAAACTGTTTAGTCTGGCGGAGGTATGATCTCTACAGAGTACCGGTGCAGTTTGAATCATTGGTTTGTTTTATTGTTTTATTTTGTGAATAATCCATCCTTACAGATTGGTTAATTTCCCTAGAATTGGCAAATTTTGACATGATGTGTCTGCCATACCATCACCTACAGGGAACGATGCTAGGCTGCACCATACATATTTACATATAAAGAATTGAGATCCTCTCTACACCTTGAACCCCTGAGACAATGAACTCTTTCCCACCTAAAACCTGCCCGTACACACACCAAGTAAAACCACCAGTTTTCAACTCATTCAATGCGGCAGTTGAAGAGCAGCATAGAAGTAAAACCAACGAACAGACACTTCTTGAATTACAGTATGATGGGCTCAGTTTGAGTTTGTGGTTCAATATAATCTTTCCCTTTTCTTTTATACATTTTTTTTCTCATCCTCCTCATCCTCGTCCTTTTTCTCCTTCCGCTTCTCCTTTTGTTTATTCTTGTTCTCGAACTTAACCTTCTTTTCCTTTCACTGGAGCAAGTTTTATCTGTTTTGCATTAATAATCACTTTTAACGCTAAATGTAAGGAGACAGTCATTTTAATTAATTATGCCCAGGGAAAAAAGTTGTTTAGAAGATATATCGAAAACTAAACTGGATTCAATTTATTTTGAAATGTGTATAACACTTACAACCTAGTATGGTGGGAGCTGTTCCCATCAAAGTACTTCCCTCGATGAATGGATGCATTTATTCCAACATTCCTACAACTTCTGGAAACATTCTTTGGAGTTCTTTTTTTGGAACTTTTGCAAAATGCTGTTGTTGTATGTTGAATACACAAAATCAGACACCTCATTTTACTTATTTTTCTCTTTTGGAATAAAATAAAAGTTACATTAAAGAAGAGATGAACGAGGTGGGTGGTTGACGAGTAGAATGAGGTTCTTTATCGCGATATGCAGCGTACACAGAGCACATTTTGATGTTGCAGATTCTTTGTTTGGATGTCCTCTGCACACAGCACTGTGTTTCACAAAAAAAGTTTCATGTCGTTATTATAAAAAAAATTAGCGACATTTCATCAGCAAATCATTCCATGACACACTTTGTGCCTCAATAAGGCGGTTATCGCGTCATCACACGATATGTGTATTAGTGCTTTGTTTGTCCTCAGAGAATGTGTAAACAACCCTAACATTTGACATTGACAGTGTAAGCTTGACTTGCCCTGTGTGTGTTTCGGGTTATTCCACAGAAACATGGACACGGCTTCCCAAAGTACAATTGATCATGGCATTGTTATTTTACATTAACCTCATAGGTAGTGTCCTCAAGTTTTATGATCTGATGTCTTTGTTATATAATTCGACTTAACTAAAAATCTGAGCACTTTTGAATCATGTATCCTCACTGGTTAAAATTAAATAACAGAAATAAATTGTTAGAGAAAGTCTCCAACATTACTCTGAATTAAACACGATTATTTATGTTTAGTATATTGTAGTTCCGTTGCTAGGCTACACAGTGAAACAATTTTTTTTTGTTTGTTTTATATACAGCATCGAGGCTCGTGAAAGGGCTAACATTTATCACACAAAAAAAATCAAACAGACACACACAACATATAATAAGGGTAGCGGTAGACAAGATGGGGAGAGAAGGGGAAGCACAAACACAACATTTGAGAGCAGGGACATCGGGATATCTACGGGAGGGCTTGGGGGGAGGAGGCGTGGGAAGGGGGGGGGGGGAGCGGTGGGAGAAGTACAAAACACAAGGACACTGCAAGGACTTCCAGGAAGGAAGTTGGTATTTCAGAAAAGTGAATCTGGGGTGAAATTAGCGGGGGGTAGAAAAGATCAAGGTTTTGGATGGGGGGAGATAAGAGATGGTGGTGAACAGCTGTTTTAAAGACCTGGAGGGAGGAGTGGGATTGAAGAAGTGAGGGAGTTTGTTCCAGAAGCGGGAGAAAAGAGGAATGAAGGAGTGAAGGTGAGCAGAGAGTCTTGATTTTGGCAGTTTAACCATAAAAGGGTTGCTGGCAGATCTTGTGCGACCTGTAGGAATATTTGGGGGACAGAGCCCAGATAGAGCTTGGGGAGCAAGGCCGGAGAGGAGTCGGTAGAAGACGGAAAGACCACCAACCTGCCTGCGGTGAGTGAGTGAATGAATGGTCCTCAGAATCAGCTTCATCGCAGGAGATTCCAATTATTCTGAAAGCTTTGGTTTCAACAGCGTGAAGCCGAGCTAGGTGTGAGGCAGGAGCACCGGCCCAGAGGGGAGAGCCGTATTCCATTGTTAAATGTGCACAATTAAATCAATTCAAAATTGAAATGACCACCTTCAGAGGCCATTTCTCCCCGCAGAGCAGCGGTTGGCCTTTTTCGGGCACCATGGTCCCCTTTTTGAAGCAATGTTTTATGGCTGGATGCTCTTCCTGCTGCCAACCCTGTTAGTCGCCTCTTGCGACACACAGGGAATTACGAGTGAGCTGGTGCTCAATTTGCCGACCTCGGAAGGATGAACAGGCTGAGTCAACCCCCCCCCCCCCCTCCCGGCGTTAATTCAGCGATCGACCGGGATTCGAACCCAGGATCCTTGGATCCCAAGCCGGCACCCTAACCGCTAAGCCAACACCAGGCTAATTCAAAATTGAAATTCAAAGCACTAACTCAAAATGACACAACTAACTCAAGCAATTTGTGATGGAATGAAACACAATCAGTTTGAGAAAAGCTCGATGAAAATGCAGGACAATTGGTTTGATAAATGAAGATAATAAATAACGTCTTACCACTTGTGCATCTCACAAAGGTCATAACAAAAAAGGAAAGGGTGCTCCAAGCATTCCCAGTTCAACTATACCACGATATTGGGATTACTCAAGTGTTAATGGGAGTGTTACTTCTGGGAAAAATACAAAGTAACAGAAAATGAATCAACATTCGAGATCTTTCATTTCAACAAGTAACATATTCCTCACTACTCTTTAAATCTAAAACATCGTTGAGTAATTTGGTACAGAGTTGTTGTTTTTCTGTTTTGTTTCCATTCCTCACCAAGCAGTCATCTGTGCTGACCATTGGAGAACAAGCAGGAACAGTGATCTGTTTGCTGACACATGCGTACAAATTAACTGTAACTAATGTAAACTCTAATCTGACAAAATTCAATGTAAACTGGAAAATAGAAATTGGACGCATGAAAGCCCGCTTGGAGTTTGCAAAAAAGCACCTAAAGGACTCTCAGACTGTGAGAAACAAGATTATGTGGGCTTTCATGTGTCTTTCACTGAGGAGAGGCTTCCGTCTTGCCACTCTGCCATAAAGTCCAGATCGGTGGAGTGTTGCAGTGATGGTTGACCTTCTGGAGGTTTCTCCCATCTCCACACAGGATCTCTGGAGGTCAGCCAGAGTGACCATCGGGTTCTTGGTCACCTCTATTACCAAGGCCCTTCTCCCCCGATTGCTCAGTTTTGCCGGGCGTCCAGCTCTAGGAAGAGTCCTGGTTGTTCCAAACTTCTTCCATTTAAGAATTATGGAGGCCACTGTGCTCTTGGGAACCTTCAATGCAGCAGAAATTTTTTTGTAGGCTTCCCCAGATCTGCGCCTCGACACAATCCTGTCTGAGCTCTGCAGGCAGTTCCTTCGACCTCATGGCTTGGTTTTTGCTCTGATATGCATTGTCTGCTGTGAGACCTTATATAGACAGGTGTGTGCCTTTCCAAATCATGTCCAATCAATTAAATTTACCACAGGTGGACTCCAATCAAGGTGTAGAAACATCTCAAAGATGATCAAGAGAAATGGGAGGCACCTGAGCTAAATTTCAAGTGTCATAGCAAAGGGTGTGAATACTTATGTCAATGTGATATTTCAGTTTTTTCTTTTTAATAAATTTGCAAAGCTCTCTAAAATCCTGTTTTCTCTTTGTCATTATGGGGTGTTGAGTGTAGATTGATGAGGGAAAAAATGAATTTAAACGATTTCTGCAAAAGGCTGCAACATAACAAAATGTGAAAAAAGTGAAGGGGTCTGAATACTTTCTGAATGCACTGTATATGAAACAAAATCAAAATATACTCGTGTTTAGTCTCTTGACAGATCAACTCTCATAAATCCAGTGAAACTGCTGCGAAGTGTTGCTTGAGTTTCAGAGGCTACATCAGTTCATCATCATCAATTTCACCAGACTTGGTGGTGCAATGTTTCGAGCATCTGCTCTGAGTTTTGGAGGTCGACGCTTCGAATCCTGACCGAGTTACACCAAAGACTTTAAAGATGGTACGTTCTGCTTCCTTGTTTGACGCAGGGCATTTTAAAAGGAGGGAGCACGGACAGACAAGCATTAGGCCCATCAAAGGAGGGAACTCATATTTATTTATAATGTAACATACTTTTTACAGTCCGTTGTTGGTGTCCAAGCAGTTCCTGGGCAAGGGTTCTTTATACTCGGTTGTTGTTGATCAAATAACAGACAAATTTACCATGAAACACAGAACCCTTTTGCCATTTGAATCGTTAGCTTCTCCATCCGACGCACGTCCATCCGTTGGCAAACCTCCATCATGTTCTATTGACTCCATCCATTATTCTCGGAGGTTTACCGTCGTCGCCCCAGCATTAAGTCCGAGCAGGAATTTGTAATTTGTTTTAAGGTTCCAGCGATGAACTCGCCTACTCTTCGGAAAGGACACCATGCAATATTTATCGTTCACCAACTATTGCTAACAGATGTGACGCCCGGTTCAGAGTCCATCCGAGGCACCCGCATGTGAAACCATCCAGTAGCTGGACCAAGATTCGAACCTAGGCGCGTCCCAAATAGAGACAGGACAACCATTGTTAATGGTGGTGGTGCCTCGTATGCATGGTGGGCGCGGTGGTGGGAACAGCTGTCTGTGCCATTACCACTGGTGTAGCTCATTTTGCCGACCTCAGGAAGAGTCAACCCACCGGGTGATAATTCAACAGAACGACAGGGGCTCAAACTCAGGACCCTAAGATCAAGACAGCCACAATAACCGTGGCAACACCAGGGTTATTCAGTGTTCAGTAACTAAGATTAAAGCAAAAATTAAAGATGGAGGCCAACCGAAATTTGAAGGCAATAGTGGAGGAACACAAAACAAAGGCTGCAGATTGTTTTTTTTAAACTATTTAGATTAAATATTTCAAGGGATTACAGTCTCGGGAGATGAAACGAAATGGAAAATAAAATTTAATAAACGATAAATCTAAATAATGTGCAAAAAGAAAAGCAAAATAGGAAGTTTTAGGAGGTTGATATATTGGCCTTCTATGCTGCAAACTTGGACAGCATTTCTTTTTCACCCACAATGCCACAAACTTGGACAGCATTTCTTTTTCATCCCCAATGCCACAAACTTGGGCCCGATTTATTTTTCATCCCCAATGCCACAAACTTGGGCCCTATTTCTTTTTCATCGCCAATACCGCAAAGTTGAGTCCCATTTATTTTTCATCCCCATTGCCGCAAACTTCAGCCCCATTTATTTTTCATCCCCATTGCCCCAAACTTGAGCCCCATTTCTTTTTCATCCCCAATCCCGCAAACTTGGGCCATATTTCTTTTTCATCCCCATTGCCCCAAACTTGGGCCCTATTTCTTTTTCATCCCCAATGCCGCAAACTTGGGCCCGATTTCTTTTTCATCCCCAATCCCGCAAACTTGGGCCATATTTCTTTTTCATCCCCAATGCCGCAAACTCGGGTCCCATTTATTGTTCATCCCCATTGCCGCAAACTTGAGCCCCATTTATTTTTCATCCCCATTGCCACAAACTTGGGCACATTTCTTTTTCATCCCTAATCCCGCAAACTTGGGCACATTTCTTTTTCACCCACAATGCCGTAAACTTGCGCCCCATTTATTTTTCATCCTCATTGCCGCAAACTTGGGCACATTTCTTTTTCATCCCCATTGCCGCAAACTTGGGCACATTTCTTTTTCATCGCCATTGCCGCAAACTTGGGCCCGATTTATTTTTCATCCCCAATACCACAAACTTGGGCCCATTTATTTTTCATCCTCAATCCCGCAAAGTTGGGTCCCATTTCTTTTTTATCCACAATGCCGCACACTTGGGCCCATTTATTTTTCATCCCCATTGCCGCAAACTAGGGCCCCATTTATTTTTCATCCCCAATCCCGCAAACTTGGGCACATATTTTTTTCACCCACAATGCCGCAAACTTTGGCCATATTTCTTTTTCATCCCTAATGCCGCAAACTTGAGCCCGATTTATTTTTCATCCCCAATGCCGCAAACTTGGGCCCGATTTATTTTTCATCCCCAATGCCGCAAACTTGGGCCCTATTTCTTTTTCATCGCCAATGTGGCAAAGTTGAGTCCCATTTATTTTTCATCCCCATTGCCGCAAACTTGAGCCCCATTTATTTTTCATCACCAATGCCGCAAAATTGAGCCCCATTTCTTTTTCATCCCCAATCTCGCAAACTTGAGCACATTTCTTTTTCACCCACAATGCCGCAAACTTGAGCCATATTTCTTTCACCTCCATTGCCCCAAACTTGGGCCCTATTTCTTTTTCATCCCCAATGCCGCAAACTTGGGCCCTATTTCTTTTTCATCGCCAATGCCGCAAAGTTGAGTCCCATTTATTTTTCATCCTCAATCCCGCAAAGTTGGGTCCCATTTCTTTTTTATCCACAATGCCGCACACTTGGGCCCATTTATTTTTCATCCCCATTGCCGCAAACTAGGGCCCCATTTATTTTTCATCCCCATTGCCACAAACTTGGGCACATTTCTTTTTCATCCCTAATCCCGCAAACTTGGGCACATTTCTTTTTCACCCACAATGCCGCAAACTTGAGCCCCATTTATTTTTCATCCTCATTGCCGCAAACTTGGGCACATTTCTTTTTCATCCCCATTGCCGCAAACTTGGGCACATTTCTTTTTCATCCCCAATCCCGCAAACTCTGGTCATATTTATTTTTCATCCCCAATTCCACAAACTTGGGTCATATTTCTTTTTCATCCCCAAAGCCGCAAACTTGAGCCCCATTTATTTTTCATCCCCAATCCCGCAAACTTGGGCACATTTCTTTTTCATCCCCATTGCCGCAAACTTGGGCCCCATTTATTTTTCATCCCCAAAATCTGAGTGCTATATCAATGGCAGCACGAATTTGTGCGATCCGGCACGAGGTTATAATTATTCCTTAATTAGATACAAACAGCACAGCGTGAGCTCTCACAAATCAGCTCCCATCTGAAGGATTGGGCAACCGCTCGGAGGCAACACCGCGCCTCTAATGAGGCACAGCAATGTGCGCTCGCCTCTACCCACAAAGCAGTGTGTGCTCGCCTCTACCCCACCAACTCAATAAGGGAGCGTTTGTATTCACCGGCTCTCTGCAACTGGTCCCGATTGCAATATACGCATGGACACGTGTATAGTGCTCGAGTGTGTTAGCACATGGCATCAAGCATGTGCAAATGGTGTTTTTCTTTTTCATTGGGCATGATGATAAAATACCCGCGAGCAGTGTCCAGCTAATCACATATATCAAGCAAGTTTGAGATGGCTGCAAATGTAATTAAACTCGGCGCTCCCACTTTCCTTTTCCTTGCATCTCCCTCCGCTCAATTTGATTAACCATCTCATGGGCAATTAGTGTCACGGCAGTCACGCAAGCCCGGTGGTGCACTGTTGTCAATTGATGGTGAACAACAGGAAACTACAGACTATAGACTACAGGGTACGGGCAATAGCGTTGGTGCAATAGCGTAAACATCTCTGTTTCTATCACAAGCTTTCAATTTGCTCACATCAGATAATACACATAACGTGTTGAAACACTTACTGCAACACACATAACGTGCTGTAAAACTTACTGCAATACACATAACGTGCTATAACATATACTGCAATACACATAATGGGCTATAACACTGTAATGTATCAGGCTGGGAAGACAGTTTGAGTGCACCATCGGTCATTTATTGCGCAGCCGGGAAAACCACAAGCGCCCAGCGTAGGCCCAGCTTCCTCTGCCAATCCGTATGCCCCGCCTCCTTTATATCCACCTTCCGGTTTAATCCCATGCAATACATAACATCTCCCTCCCCCCGCCCCCCCCCCCCCCCACTCCCATTAGCAGTAAAAATACCAATGTGAAAATAACAGTGAAAAGCATACCAATGCATTTTTTAAATACAGACATACAAAATTGCGAAATTGCAAATGCAAAATTGAATGCGAAAATTGAATTGAAATTGAAAATCGAATGCAAAATGCATACAAGAATATTAGCTACAGGTCAAGGCGAGTAGGCGCCTTTCGAACTCTGGATGATCGGCGGGATGCAAAGCCACCACACGGCTCCACTGGTGGTGCTGCAACAGCATTATGGGGTTCAGCCTCAGGGAGTGGTGCAAAGCCACCACACGGCTCCACTGGTGGTGCTGCAACAGCGTTATGGGGTTCAGCCTCAGGGAGTGGTGCAGTACTATCTGCGGCAACAATGTCGCTGTTCACAGGTTCAGGAAGTGGCGAGATATCCTTTGTGAAAATGACAGGATCACAGGACCGATACCGGACATGATCAAGGTGCCTCCGGACGACTCGATTGTCCTCTAGTTTGATAACGTAGGACAATGGTCCCTCATTTTTGTGAACCCGCCCTGGTAACCAAACCATTCCGCGACCAAAGTTTCTCGCAAACACCAGGTCCCCCGACCTTTATAGAGCGCTGTACAGCACGTTTGTCATGGTGAAGTCTCTGTTTCCACTGATTTTGATACACAACCGACACCACATCTGGTCTTAGACAATCCAGGTGTGTACGCAAACGTCGTTTCATCAGCAGCTCAGCCGGTGTCACCCCTGTCGTTGTGTGGGGAGTGATGTGGTGAGCGAAAAGCACACGTGATAGTCTGGTCTGAAGGCTTCCGCCGGGTATCTTACTTAGACCAGACTTGACAAAACTCACAGAGCTTTAAGATAGTCCATTTGAAGTTTGATGGTGTGGGCTCACAAACTTGTGAATTATACCATTCAGGCGGGTGAATTCAGTGAATTCAGAACTTGATAAGCAGGTCCCATTGTCCGTGACTATCAAGCGTGGCAAACCATGAGTGGCAAAGCACTGGTGCAGCCTCTCTATGGTAGCGTATGAGGTTGCTGTATGTGTTACATAGGCGTCGATCCATTTAGTGTGAGCGTCCGTAACAACAAGGATCATACGGCCTTCGATGGGTCCAGCATAGTCAAGCTGAATCCTCTGCCATAGTTCAGTGGGCCATTCCCAGGGGTGTAATGGTGCCTTAGCAGGGGCGTTTCGACTGCTTTGGCATGGATAACAATGTTTCACACACTGTTCGATGTCAGAGTCGAGGTGAGGCCACCAGACATAGTTCCGTGCCAGCGATTTCATTCTTACAATGCCTGGATGACAATCGTGAAGCTGGTCCAAAATCTTTGTGCGCAAGTTTGGGGGAATGACCACTCGGCATCCCCACAGCAGGCAGCCATTCTCGACACTTAGTTCATTTTGCCTGACCTTGTAAGAATTCAATTCAGGGTCAGCATCGCGTAGAAGGCCCCACCCATGCCCAGTAGCACGAATGACCTTGGAAAGAAGTGGGTCACGCCTGGTGTAGGTCCGTATCTGGTTGGCATCAATTGGGTTGTCATTCAAAAAGTCCATGAGAGATATCACGCTGCCAGGTACAGGGGGGTCAAACACTGTGTCCGGAAGTGGTAGGCGACTCATGGCGTCTGCATTTGAAATTGTGGAGCCAGGTCTGTACGTAATATCGTAATCGTAAGCCGAGAGTGAAAGTGACCAGCGTATGATCCGAGGCGGTAAGACCTCTGAGGTAGCCTTTGATGGACCAAACAAACTAATCAGTGGCTTGTGGTCCATGTAAATCATGAAATGCCGACCGAAAACGTACTGGTGAAACTTCTTAACTCCAAATACAATGCCGAGTCCTTCTTTGTCCAACTGACTGTAGTTCTTCTCAGCAGGAGACAGTGTACGAGATGCGAATGCTATTGGTCTCTCTGTGCGATCTGGCATGATGTGTGACAGAACAGCACCAACCCCGTACTGACTCGCATCACACGACAGGACCATGTCTTTGTCTGGGTCGTAGTAAACTAGTACATTTGAAGACCGCAGCATGTCTTTTGACTTCTGGAAGGCTGCTGACTCCAGAATGTCCCATTTCCAGCTGATGCCTTTTTTTAACAGGCAATACAGTGGGCCCAGCATGGTAGCAATGTTTGGGATATACCCGCTGTAGTACTGCAGCATGCCAATGTAAGCCTTGAGTTCAGTAATGTTTGTCGGAGCAGGGGCGTCTTTGATTGCTCTGATCTTCTCTTCTGTGGTATGTAAGCCTTCGGCATCGATACGATGGCCCAAATAGGTCACCGACGGAACCATGAACTCGCACTTGTCTCTCCGCAGGCGTAGTCCAGAATCGCAAATAATATGTAGCACACGTTCGAGGTTGTCCAGATGATGAAGCTCTGAGCGGCCAGTGACTAGGATGTCGTCTTGTTAAACAACAACGTGTGGTTCAGCAGCAAACAGGCTGTCCATACAGCATTGGTACATTCCTGGCACCGATTTGACACCAAAACTCAGGCGGTTGCATCTGTAGAGCCCCCGATGCATGTTGATGGTGAGATATTCTTTGGAATCCTCATCCGGAACGACTTGTAGGTAGGCCGATCTCATGTCGAGCTTGGTAAAGGACTGTCCTCCGCCCAGTTTTGCGTTTAAGTCATCGATCCTTGGTATGGGATATTTGTCCAAGGTGGAACATTTGTTGATTGACATTTTGTAATCCCCACAAAGGCGTATCGACCTGTCTGCTTTCACAACAGGAACAACTGGAGCAGGCCAATTTGAGTACTGAGCTGACTCAATGATACCTAACTTTTCCAGTCTGGCTAATTCTGCGCTAACTTTTCCTTGCAATGCGAGAGGGACTGGGCGTGCTTTGCAGAAAATTGGCTTCTCATCTTTCTCAACATTGAGCTTGGCAGTGAAGCCCTTCAATGTCCCGAGTTCATCCTTGAAGATGTCCGGGTATCTCCCGAGGAGGTGCTGCAGTACAGTTGGTGGCTTGGAAGCCTGTAGTTGGTGGATGTGTTCCCAATTGAGTTTGACAACATCGAGCCAGTTTCGCCCGAGAAGTGTGGGTCCATCCCCAGGGACGACCAAGAGTTGTAATTCGTGAGTGTTGTTTCCGTAGGTTACTGTGACATCACACGACCCGCAGGCTTGTATTGACTCACCAGTATATGTGGTGAGTTGGATCGGGGACCAATGGAGGCTGGGTTGTTCACAATTCCTCCACAGGTTACGGAAAGCTGCTTCACTCATGAGTGAGACGGCAGCACCCGTGTCTATCTCCATTTCCACATTCCATCCGTCTATATCTACTATAACCAGTATTGGAGTAGACTGTCTGCCAGACTTTGTGTGGAGAAGGTCATACGACTGAACTCTGTGGCTAGGGCTGTCTCCATCAGTCACATCTTCTTGGTTAGGCTCTGAGTCAAGGAGGTGGGTTTTGCATTCCTCTCTCCTTGCCCTCCGTTTTCGAGACAAGCACGCAGAGGCGATATGACCCACCTTGTGGCAGTAGTTGCAAGCAGCATTCTTGAAACGGCACGTAGTGGGAGAATGCTCCCCATTGCAGCAGAAACATTTTCCAGCACCAGCTGCCAAACAGTTTCCAGGTGTTTTGGCGTTGGATTTTCTGGTCGGATGTTTTCCCACCCGGTTGACAGATGACAGGTCAGCTCTAGGTTGGTAAGTAATGGAGCGTACAATATCTGCAGCATTTTTGTCTGCACACTCCATTGCGATAGCAATGTCCTTTGCACTGGAAAATGTCAGAGTCCGTTCAGCAAGTAGGCGCCGACGAATTCGATCTTGCTCCACTCCCACTACGAGCAAGTCCCTTAGCATGTCGTCGAATGTAGCACCAAACTGGCAATGCTGGGCAAGGTGTTTCAGGTGAGCTATGAATGCCGAAATGGACTGCGTTGAGGTTTGGCGGCACATGTAAAAATTGAATCGACTCACAATGACTGAGGGTGTAGGTTCGCAGTGCTCCTTCATTGCTGCCACAAGCTCGGCGTGTGTTCAATCCATCGTGGTCCTGGGCATGGCGAGATTCTTCAGAATAGTAAACGTCTCGCTGCCGCATACCGACATCAGGATTGCTTTCTTCCTGGCATCATCCTCGATGCCGTTAGCTTGGTAGTAATACTGTAGACGCTCAATGTACGCCTCCCAGCTTCCTTCACGCGAGTTGAACTCGTCAATCCGGCCATAGGACATGGTGCTCAAGTAGCGTATACTGTGAAATAACGAGTTGGTAGGCCAACAGCGAACTGCAATAGCTCAGCTTGCTTTGCACCCGCTCACCAGAATCCCATCCTCGTCGCCATGTAAAGTATCAGGCTGGGAAGACAGTTTGAGTGCACTATCGGTCGTTTATTGCGCAACCGGGAAAACCACAAGCGCCCAGCATAGGCCCAGCTTCCTCTGCCAAGCCGTATGCCCCGCCTCCTTTATATCCGCCTTCCGGTTTAATCCCATGCAATACATAACAAACACTAACTGCAACACACATAACGTGCTGTAAAACTTACTGCAATACACATAACGTGCTATAACACTTCCTGCAATACACATAAAGTGCTGTAACACTTCCTGCAACACACATAACGTGCTGAAACACTTACTGAAACACACATAACGCGCTGAAACACTTACTGAAACACACATAACGCGCTGAAACACTTACTGCAACACACATAACGTGCTGAAACACTTACTGCAACACACATAACGTGCTGAAACACTTACTACAATACACATAATGTGCTGAAACACTTACTGCAATACACATAACGTGCTGTAACACTTACTGCAACACACATAACGTGCTGTAAAACTTACTGCAATACACATAACGTGCTGTAACACTTACTGCAATACACATAACGTGCTGTAACACTTACTGCAATACACATAATGTGCTGAAACACTTACTGCAATACACATAACATGCTGTAACACATACTGCAACACACATAACGTGCTGTAACACCTACTGCAATACACATAACATGCTGTAACACATACTGCAATACACATATGTGCTGTAACACCTACTGCAATACACATAACATGCTGTAACACATACTGCAACACACATAACGTGCTATAAAACTTACTGCAATACACATAACGTGCGAGAACACATACTGCAATACACATAACGTGCTGTAACACTTACTGCAACACACATAACGTGCTGTAACACTTACTGCAACACACATAACGTGCTGTAAAACTTACTGCAATACACAAAACGTGCGAGAACACCTACTGCAATACACATGATGTGCTATTGAAGGAGCAGCGCTCCTGCTTGAGACGGACGAAGTGACGGACAAGACACAAACTCGTCCGAGAAGATGTTTATTGTATAATCATCTCGGGAACTCTGAAAACCCATTTATCGGGTTCGCATATATATATATCCAAACCAAAAAGCATACATCAGAACGAAAGCCCCGCCTCTCAGGCGAGGCATGCTTTGGTGGTCATGTGACCGACAGGTGCAAAGGATTATAACCTCGGCGCCGCGGTTTGGCCGCCGGTTACGTCACCGGCTTGGGCCAGGAGATTCTGTTGCTGGTCTCGAGCTTTGGGGGACCCATGGGTCGCTACACACGCCCCCCCAGAATCGACTTGGTCCAGGAAGGTCAACCTGAGGGGGGTCCGGATGACCCGACCGAAACGACCCCTGGCTGGTCGCGGGGGAGGGGTCCGGTGTGGTGGCGGGTGGCCGGAAGGGGGGTGCAGTGGACGGGGGGCGGCCGCGCCGCGGTGGGAGAGCCAGCCGTGGCGGCTGGCCGACGTCCATGTGGGCCGGCTTGAGGCGGTCCACCGAAATCCGGTCCGCCCGGCCGCCGATGCTGACGACGAAGGACTTATTGTCCCGTCGTAGGACCCGGAAGGGTCTGTCGTATGGTGGCCGGAGCGGCCCCCGGTGCGCGTCGTGGCGCACAAAGGCGTACTCCGCCGTGGCGGGACGTGGGCACCGGGGCGAAACGTTGGGCGGCCTCCTGGAAGTCCATGCGCTGGCGCGCGGCGGACCAGGCACTGGTGGTGTCGGGCACGAACTCGCCCGGGACGCGGAGGGCCTGGCCGTACACCAGCTCGGCGGTGGACGCCTGGAGGTCCTCCTTTGGAGCCGTGCGGAGGCCCAAAAGGACCCACGGGAGCCGGTCGGCCCAGCCATCGTCCTGGAGGCCGGCCATGAGTGCGGCCTTCATGGAGCGGTGGAACCGCTCGCACAACCCGTTGGCCTGGGGGTGGTAGGCCGTGGTGCGGTGCAGGGTAACGCCCAACGTGCGGGTGACCGCGCCCCACAGTTCGGACGTGAATTGTGGGCCGCGGTCCGACGAGATGTCCGCCGGTGTGCCGAAACGCGCGACCCAGGTGGCGATGAACGCCTGGGCCACGTCGGCGGTGGTGGTGGAGGCGAGGGGCACGGCCTCCGGCCACCTGGTGGTCCTGTCCACCATGGTAAGCAGGTGGGTGAACCCCTGCGATGGGGGCAGGGGACCCACCAGGTCCACGTGGACGTGGTCGAAACGTCGCTCGGGCACGGTGAAAGGAGCCAGCGGAGCCTGGGTGTGACGGTGGACCTTGGCCCGCTGGCAGGGTGTGCATGCGTTGGCCCAGTCGCGGACGTCCCGTCGCAACCCGTGCCAGACGAAACGTGCCGACACCAGCCTCTGGGACGCCTTCCGGCCCGGGTGTGAGAGGACTTCTCTCAGGACTTCCACGACTGGACTTCCACGGGTGTGAGAGGCCGTGGAGCGAAGCAAAAATGCGACGCCGCCAGGTGACAGGCACAACGGGGCGAGATTGGCCTTGGGAGACGTCACAAAGCAGGAACGTGTCCGCGAAGGGGACGTCAGCCAAGCGGAGGCCTGTGTCCGCCACCCGGTGCGCCTGCACCGTGCCGTCGGTGGCCTGGTCCGTCGCCATCAGGGTGAAATCGACGCCGAGGTGGACGGTGTTGGCGCCGGCTCGAGAAGGGCAGTCGGCCACGGCGGTCCTTTCCGGCGACGTGCCGGATGTCCGTGGTGTATTCCGACACGGCGGAGAGGTGGCGCTGCTGGCGGGCCGACCACGGCTCCGTGACCTTGGCCATGGCGAAAATCAATGGCTTGTGGTCGACAAAGGCCGTGAACGGGCGGCCCTCCAGGAGGTGGCGAAAATGGCGGACGGCCAGGTACAGCCCGAGGAGCTCGCGGTCGAAAGTGCTGTACTTCAACTCGTTGGGCAGGAGTTGCCGGCTGAAGAACGCGAGCGGCTGCCAGGCCCCGTTTACCCATTGCTCATGAACCGCGCCCATGGCGTAGTCGGAGGCATCCGTGGTGAGGGCGATGGGAGCATGGGGTACCGGGTGGGCCAGCAGCGTGGCGTTGGCGAGGGCCCGTTTCGCGCCGGTGAAAGCAGCGTCCATGTCCGTGGACCAGACGACGTCGCGCTTCGCCGGCTGGCCGCGAAGGGCAGTGTACAAGGGCCGCATGAGTTGCGCAGCTCGGGGCACGAAGCGGTGGTAAAAGTTCACCATCCCGAGGAACTCCTGCAGCGCCTTGACGGAGCGGGGGCGCGGGAAAGCGGCGATGGCCTCGACTTTGGCCGGTAGCGGTACGGCGCCGTTCCGGGTGATGTGGTGGCCCAAAATGTCGATCGTCGCCGCACCAAAGTGACATTTGGCCGGGTTGACGATCAAGCGGTGCTCGCTGAGGCGGCCAAACAGCGTCCGGAGGTGGAGGAGGTGCTCGGCTCTGGACGTGATGGCGACGAGGATGTCGTCCAGGTAGGTAAAGAGGAACGGCAAGTCACGCAGCACGCCGTCCATCAGGCGCTGGAACGCCTGTGCCGCGTTTTTGAGGCCGAAGGGCATCCGGAGGAATTCGAAGAGGCCGAAAGGTGTAATAACGGCCGTCTTCGGGATGTCGGCCAGGTGGACGGGCACCTGGTGGTACCCCTGAATCAGGTCCACTTTTGAAAAAATGGTCCGCCCCACCAACCGGGCGGAAAAATCCTGGATGTGCGGGACGGGGTACCTGTCGGGGGTAGTGGCGTCGTTGAGGCGGCGGTAGTCGCCGCATGGCCGCCATCCGCCCCCCGGCTTCGGGACGATGTGCAGCGGCGAGGCCCAGGCGCTGTCGGAGCGCCGCACGATGCCGAGGCGCTCCAGCGCGGCGAACTCGGCCTTGGCGACGGCGAGTTTGGCTGGGTCGAGACGGCGAGCTCGGGCGTACACCGGCAGGCCCGTAGTGGGAATGTGATGCTCGATGCCGTGACGCACCGCGACGGCCGAAAACGTCGGTCGCGTGAGGGCCGGGAACTCCGCGAGGAGACGCGCGAAGTCGTCTGCCAACGGGAGGACGCAGGAAAGCTCGATGGGCGCGGAACGGCTCAATGCGCACGCCAGCGAGCTGAAAGTTTCGGCGTTGACGAGACGCCGACGTTTAACGTCGACCAGCAGCCCATGGGCGCAAAGGAAATCGGCCCCGAGCAAAGCCATGGGGACGTCCGCCATCACGAACACCCAGCGAAAGAGCTGGCTGCCGAAGCGGAGGGCGACGGTGCGTGGGCCGAAGGTGCGGATGGCGGAGCCGTTGGCCGCGATTAAGGAGGGGCCGCAAATGGCGGCCCGCCTGTCCTCCGCCGAAGCAGGAATGACGCTCAGCTGAGCGCCGGTGTCACAGAGAAAACGCCGCCCCAACGCTTGGTCCGCGATGAATAGCAGGTTCCCGGAACGGCCGGCGCTCATGGCTGGTAGTGAGCGCCGGCCCGACCGTTTCCCGACTTGCCGAACGTGCACGGGGGTCGACATGATCGGGCCTGCCGCCCGAACCTGGCGTGGAAATAACACCAGGCCGGGTCTGGCGGGGGCTCCAGTCGACGCGTCGGGACCGGGTGACGCGGCGTCGCCGCTGCCAGTCGCGCCGGCCCGGCGGCCTCCGGGAAGGAAGCTGCGTCGCGGGCGTCGGGCGGGTGGGCGGGAAACCGCGCCACGGGCGCCGACTGGGCGGCGGGCGGGCTCCCGGCAGCCACCCCGACGAGCTGGCTCGCCGCTCCGACGAGCTGGCTTGCCGAATCGATCTTGTCGGCCTCCCTGGCGAGGGCGTGGGGGTTCGTGATGGTCGTGCTTGCCAGGGTGACCCGGACCTGGGCCGGGAGCTGGCGGAGAAAAAGCTCTTGGAAAAGGAAATCCGAGGGATGCTCGCCGAGCAACGCGAGCATGTAGTCCATACGTTCGGACGGGCGCGTATCGCCGAGCTCAGGAAGGTCGAGCAGGCGTCGTGCGCGTTCCGCCGGGGAGAGGGCGAAAGCGCCCAGAAGAAGTGCCTTGATGGCGTCGTACTTGCCGTCAGCGGGCGGGCTCTGGAGGAGGCTCAGGCAGCGGGCGGCGGTCACGGAGCCGAGCGTGGCGACCACGTAACGGTATTTCGTGGTGTCCTCCGTAATGCCACGCAGGGCGAACTGGGAGTCCGCCTGAGCGAACCAGACGGCGGCATGTGCTTCCCAGAAAGTGGGCAGTTTGAGGGACACTGCCGTGTCCATCGCGTGTCGTAAACTCGGGGTCACCAGTGAAGGAGCAGCGCTCCTGTTTGAGACGGACGAAGTGACGGACAAGACACAAACTCATCCGAGAAGATGTTTATTGTATAATCATCTCGGGAACTCTGAAAACCCGTTTATCGGGTTCGCATATATATATCCAAACCAAAAAGCATACATCAGAACCAAAGCCCCGCCTCTCAGGCGAGGCACGCTTTGGTGGTCATGTGACCGACAGGTGCAAAGGCTTATAACCTCGGCGCCGCGGTTTGGCCGCCGGTTACGTCACCGGCTTGGGCCAGGAGATTCTGTTGCTGGTCTCGAGCTTTGGGGGACCCATGGGTCGCTACACTATAACACTTACTGCAGCACACATAACGTGCTGTAACACTTACTGCATTACACATAACGTGCTGTAACACATACTGCAATACACATAACGTGCGATGTAACACTTAGTGCAATACACATAACGTGCTGTAAGACTTACTGCAACACACTTAACGTGCTGTAACACATGATGTGAAATGTAACGCATACTGCAATACACATAACGTGCTGTAACACTTACTGCAACACACTTAACGTGCTGTAACACATAATGTAACACATAACGTGCGATGTAACACGTACTGCAATACACAGAATGTGCGAGTCGAACTTGGATACACCACCGTTCATTTAATCCATCCAAGACCACTATCACTGTTCATGGCAACCTTTAGGTGTTCTTTTAACATTGACCAATGTCATCACTTTGGCAAATGCAGCAAGTGACGAGTTAGAAACAAGTGACAACACAGGAACAATAGTAGCTCGACAGTAACGACAAATTACAGGTGGAGTAGTTCTTCAATACCGAGCTCAAATGGCCCTTTTGAGCGGCAGTCATGTCATATTGAAAGAAGCCTTCATTTTTACCGATTGGATGTGGAAGGTATATCGTGAACAAGGTGTGATTATATCTCAAAGACTTAACAAGAGAAAAATGACCACAGTGTGGTCACCAGCTTCGACGTGTAGAATCATGAGGATATCCATTGCAATATGCGCTACCAAACATTTTATAAAATTTTTATAATACCTCATACCAACGCACGTCCGAGTGTATGCGCATGCGCTATTCAAAAAGGCACCCCAACAACAAGAACAACAACGCGGTCCTCTCATAGAGTTGCTCGTCGCAGCTAAAAAGACCAAGATATTTGGTCTCCAAAAGACAAACATTGAGGACAAATCTCATGCCCGTGTCATGCTCCATATCAATAGCTTCAAGCTCAAAGCAGAAGTGCATCATGGAAAGTATGGCACCACAACCTATATAAGGCACACTGGACTGGAAATCCCACCCTTGAAGAGACAAATATCATGAATGTCTTCCAGAATCTAGATATCAAAGACAGAAACTCTGTCTTTGCGTCCAAATCACACCGTGTTCGCAATACACTCCGTTAATTGGGCCCCACCTTATCCTGACAGACCCACAATGTCCACTGAATTATGTATCATTCTCACAAAGAAGGTAGAGAATGTTCTGCCTGGACAACCAGCTTTGGTTACAGGCCCAGATGGCATCAGTGGCCATATTCTCAAATCTGGCGCTGCCGTTCTTGCTTTGCCTCCCTTTGCCCAATCCACTTTGTCCTTCTTTGGTCACCTTCCCTCTACATGGAAGTCCGCAAACATGGCTCCCTTCTGCACGAACGGTGAAAAAACAGACCCTATCAACTATAAACCAGGGAGCTCGATTACAATTACAAGCAAAATCATGGAATCAATAATTTATTCCATTGTCTAAGACACAGACTCAGTTTGCATTCTCAGTTCTCAGACAATCAGTTTGGATTTCTGTCCCAGGAACTGAACTCTGAACATGCTTCTGCTCATTTCCCAAAATGGTTGGTGACCTCCAATCACAAACAGTCTCTCTGGGCATATCTCCACGCATTCAACACAAACACATCCTGCATTGCTTGCCAATCTATCTACTTGTGGCACACACGGTCGCCTTCATTCATAGATGTGTCACTTCCTCCACTCACACAGTCAATATGTCGTCATCAATGGAACACTTTTCTCTCCCCTCTCCCAGTGGAGGCTGGAGTTTTCCAAGAGAGTATTTTGGGCCGTCCTGTTCTTCATCTATACAATAATACGCTCGTTTGCCTGTCCGCCCGTGACTGTAACATTCCATTCCACCCATTGGTTGGACAGCTTGCCTGACTCCACCCACAATTTCAACCTTATGAGAAATCACATGGCCACCATGTTGGTGCTTACTGCTATGTGAACCCAAAGACATTCACAATCACCATGCCCTCCCTACCCGTTTTCCCTTTAGTGTAAAAAGACTAAAGCAACGGTTTAAAGGAAGCTGATAGGCATCACAGGCCTTGTAAAGATCGGCCTCAGCGATCGAGGCAGCAGTTTGTTGCCTTATACACTGCCAAAATAACGATGTGGCATTCTCTCAAGTAGGGTCATTATTTACTTTTATATGTAAATGTATATAAAATGTCTGAAGTATAAAGCCCATCAATTGACGGGTTGGAACATTTTATTTGACGGTGCAGCCGCGTGAGCGTGCCAAAGTATGAAGCCTGGGCCTAGTATCAGGTGTGCTTATATCTTCTTTGTTTATTAGACATCCTACAGACGTAAATGAACACTTTTGGGTCTTTGTGGTCTTTTGGGTTTTTGTGGTCTTTTGGGTCTTTAATGGTCTTGGGGTATTTTTAGTCTTTTGGGTATTCAGGGTATTTATATGTCTTTGGGGAATTTTGGGTCTTCAGGGTATTTGGGGTTTTTGTGGTCTTTAACGGTCTTTTGGGTCTTTGGGATCCATTGTATCTGCTTGGTCTTTGGGGTATTTTGGGTCTTGAGAGTCCTTGGGGTCTTCTGAGTCCTAAGGACATTTTGGGTCCTCTCCTCTGGGTCTTCTGGATCCATGGGGCCTTTGAGGTCTTTCAAGGTCTTTGGGGTATTTTAGGTCTTTGGGGTATTTAAGGGTATTTGGGGTATTTTGGGTCTTTGTGGTCTTGCCGTCTTTTCAGTCTTTGTGGTCTTGCCGTCTTTTCAGTCTTTTGGGTCTTGGGGTCTTTTGGATCTTCAGGGTATTTTGGATTTTTGTGGTCTTTAATGGTCTTTTGGTTTTTCGGGGTCTTTTCGTTGTTTGGGGTCCATAGGGTCTTCAGGGTCTTTATAGGTCTTTATGGTTCTTTTGGGTTTTTGTGGTCTTTAACTATCTTCAGGGTCTTTTGGTTCTCCGGGGTATTTTAGGTGGTTGGGGTCCATTGGATCTTCAGGGTCTTTTCAGTCTTTAGGGGTCTTGGGGTCTTTTCAGTCTTTAGGGTGTTCAGGGACTTTTGGGGTTTCGTGGTCTTTGGGGTATTTTGGGTCTTCAGGATATTTAACGGTCTTCAGAACCCTTGTGGTCTTCTGGGTCCTTGGGGTCTTCTGGGTCCTCAGGATCCTTTGGATCTTTTGGGTATTTTGGGTCCTTGGGATCTTTTGGGTCTTCTATGTCCTTGGGGTATTTGGTGTGTTTTGGGTCCCCAGAGTCTTTTAGGTCTTTCAACTGGTGTAAACATAGTTGTGTTCAAAGATTGCCCATTAAAACCCCACTCAAATCCGTCTTAAAGCACAACTCAGACTTTAAAATCCACCCTTATGAAGGGGGACAGACATCACACAAACACAAACACAAACACACATTGTGTTTTATTTGATAGATTTTCAAAAATAGTAAAACTGAACAACACTGTAATAATAAAATGACTATATGATGGAGAACTGTTCTCCACTCTTCACGTTGCATTTCAGACCTAGAATCAAAGGACACGTTTGTCTGTTCATAAATCCCCCAAAAACGAATAGAAATAAATTTGTGCATTAACAAGTCAGGTGTATAGTTATCATCATCAGGTGTATATAGTCAGATATAATTGTGCATTAACAAGTTATCATTAACAAGGCTGAAATGATCAGCGCCATGTGCATAGAAACAACTAGGGTTGCTTACACATGTCGTTGAACACCACAAGAAGCAAAATGAGCTCATTTGCGAGTCAGGTTTCCTCCTTGGATAGAGATGCCGCCACCACCGAATTGGTCATGGGTCTGACCACCTTTGTGCCTCTGTGTGCAAAGCGGAGACCACTGGCACATCGCCCCAGGGCTTGGACAAGGATGCACCTTGAACAAGATGCATTTGTGCGAGACACGTGCCTCTGTCTAACCTTCTTCAAAATATTATTGGAAAAGGTTCCGCACTGAAACCGCGTTGAGCTTTTCTTAATTCCTTGTGTGCATTTCATGAATGTGAGAAAGAAACATGAACATGAATACGTGGAATCGTTCCATCCTTGCCACATACCCGACCTGTCCACCAAGTTACGTCCATATCTGTCCGTAATCTTTTGAGATATCCAGCTCACAGACAAACAAACAGACAAGAGTGAAAACACAACCTCTACCCACCGAACGACTGTCCTCCTTTATTACCTGTACCCCAAAAGAGGACGAAGGTAATGTTTTCACAAGTTTGAGTGTTTGTTTGTTACTTGCGAAAATTCGAAGATTTTATTGGTTGGTCTTGTGCGTTATTATCCCGTTGGACTTGGTCAGAAACGGGGGCTTGTGGACTGCATCTTGTCTGTCCATCCGTCCGATGTCCACGATGTGATCAAAGATGGCCGACTGGCGGCCATTTTTAGTTGTTAAAAAAAAACCCAATGTTGAACACGTCCTCAACCTTTTCTCGGACTTAATTTGAAGAACATTTGCATATCAGGTCACATAATTCAACCACCAATTATTTGTGTAGTCAAAAGGATGCTCCACCGAGTGCCATTCTACTTTGTCCTCTTGTTGTCAAGTGTCGCTCTATGATTGATTTTTCATTTGTATCTTTGTTTATTTGTGACCAAAAATTCTTCTTCTTCTTCTTGAGATAAAATTAACACCCAAAACAGTCGGTGAATTCTTAATTACGTATTGTTGAAAATACCTTTTGACCCTTTAAACTGCTGAGACCCCTCAGACCTTTGACAACCCTTGACATCCCCCAAAACTTCTTTTTTTTTGTATACTAGATCGAGTATCTAGCCTGGTGTTGGCTGAGCGGTTAGGGTGCCGGCTTGGGATCCTAGGATCCTGGGTTCGAAATCCCGATCGATCGCTGAATTAACGCCAGGGGGGTTGACTCAGCCTGTCATCCTTCCGAGGTCGGCAAATTTGAGTACCAGCTTGCTGGGATGAATGATCACGGTGAGTAGACCGTATCCCTGCGCATCGTGTGAGCGTGACCAAGGGTTGGCGTCAGGAAGGGCATCCGGCCATAAAAACATTGCCTCAAACAGGGAACCATGATTGTCATGGGGCCCGCAAGGCTAACCCCCGCTCTAGCGGGGAAAATGGCCTTAAAACGATCATTCATTTCATATTCATTCATCGAGGATCGTATAAGAGCGATCACAAACACATCAATCACATCAACCACAAAAAAACAACAACGAACGGACACACAAAGCATACAAAAAAGGGAGCGGGAGACAAGATGGGGAGTAAGAGGGTAGCACACAAGTACAACAGCAGAGAACAGGAACAACGGAAGATCTGTGGGAGGGAGAGGACTTGGGGGGAGGAGGCATGGGAAGGCAGGTGGGTGGGAAAATATAAAACACATGGACATTGCTGGAACTTCCAGGAAGGAAAAAAGTTGGTATTTCCAAAAAAAAAAAAGTGGATTTGGGGAGAATTAACGGGGGTAGAAGAGATCAAGGTTTTGGATGGGGGAAGATAAGAGATGGTGGTGAACAGCTGTTTTAAAGACCTGGAGGGAGGAGTGGGATTGAAGAGAGTGAGGGAGTTTGTTCCAGAGGTGGGAAAATAAGAGGATTGAAAGAGTGAACGTGAGCAGAGAGTCTTGATTTTGGCAATTTCACCAGAAGAGGACCCTTAATACCACCAAGACCCCTGAAGAACCAAAAGACCCTTAAAGACTGCAAAGACCCAAAATACCACAAAGACCCAAAATACCACAAAGACACAAAAGACTTTGAAGACCCAAAATATCCTGGAAACCCAAAACACCCTGAAGACCCAAAAGACCCCAAAGACCCAAAATACCTCAGACACTTAAAGACAAAGAGGACCCAAAAGACCTTGAAGCTCCCAAAGACCCAAAGATCCTGGAGACCCCCAAGACCCTGAAGACCACTTTTACTTTTAAGAGCCTTTCAATACGTTAGTCACCTTTAGATATGTTCAACCTAACAACCTTTTATCACCTTTAAACCTTCACACCACTTAAGTCCCTTTTGACCCCTTCGACCTTAACACCATTTAAACCCTTACACCTTTCAGACCAATTAGACAGCTTGGACCCTTGACCATTTAGGGCTTTGCACCACTTTGATTACAATAAATTACAACGAAATAATATCACCAATATTACAAATAAATTTGTACAAAAGAAATGTTTGTATTATGATTGGTGGAAATCATGACAACACAGCAACTCAAGTTCAATCAGGTCATTATCCTCAGTTAAAGCAAGCCCGTGACTCTGCGGCGACTGTGGTGAGGCGAGCATAGCGAGAGCCAATCGACACGAGTGAATGTATATACAGTCATGGCCAAAAATATTGGCACCCTTGCACTTTTTTCAAATAACTAACAATTTTCTCCAAAAATAAGTTGAAATTGACAAAAGTATTTGGCCTCCACAATTCTTTATTTCACTGTTAATATTACAGAACCTTTGTTTTTGATTCAGAACTTGATATATCCTTTTAAATCAGAAAATAAAAAGAAATGTCTGACAAAATTATTGACACCCTAGACTTAATATTTGGTATCACGGCCTTTGCACAAAATAACTGCAGTCAAGCGCTTCCTATAGCCGTGAATGAGCTTCCTCCACCTCTCTACTGGAAGTTTGGCCCACTTTTCTTGTGCAAACTGCTCCAGTTCTCCCAGATTTGAAGGGTACCTTCTTCCAACTACTGTTTTCAGATCTCCCCACAGGTGTTCAATGGGATTTAGATCTGGACTCATTGCTGGCCACTTCAGAACAGTCCAGCGTTTTGTCTTGAACCATTCCTTGGTGCTTTTTGAAGTGTGTTTGGGGTCATTGTCCTGCTGCAAGACCCATGACCTTCGACGGAGACCCAGCTTTCTGACACTAGGTTGAACATTGCGGTCCAAAATGCCTTGGTAATCTCCTGATTTCATGACGCCATGCACACATTCAAGGCACCCAGTGCCAGAGGCAGCACAGCAACCCCAAAACATCACTGAAGCTCCTCCATGTTTGACTGTAGGGAAGATGTTCTTTTCTTTAAAGGCTTCATTTTGTTTTCTGTAAACAGAGATGATGTGCTTTACCAAAAAGCTCTAATTTGGTCTCATCTGTCCACAGGATATTCTCCCAGAAGGATTTTGGCTTGTTCAGGTGTGTTTTAGAAAACTCCAGTCAGGCTTTCTCAGCAGTGAGATCCTCCTGGGTCTCCTACCATAGAACTCCCTTTCATTGAGTTGGCGACGGATGGTGCGAGTTCAAACTGTCTTACCTTGTGTCTGAAAGTCAGCTTGAATCTGTTTGGCAGTTGATTGAGGTGCTTTCTCCGCCATGCCTATAAGTTTTCACTTGTGGCAATGTCCAGGAAGGTTGGCTACACTGCCATGGGCCTTAAACTTCCTGATAACATTGTATATGGTGGACACAGGAACATCAAGGTCTCTGGAGATGGACTTGTAGCCTTGAGATTGTCCTTGCTTGGCTACAATATTGTATCTGACCTCCTCAGACAATTCTCTGGTTTTCTTTCTTTTCTCCATGCTCATTGTGGTACACACAGTGACGCAAAACAGCAGAATGACTCCTTTTCTCGATTCAAACTGGTTGAATGAGCGATTTTTTATATTCCAGGCACCTGCAACTCACCACAGGTGAGTTCAATTCCAATGTAAAGGAGAATCACAAAAAAGGTGCAAAAACAGATCCTTGCAACTACAGACCAATCAGCCTGCTCCCAATTATCAGCAAAGTCATGGAATCCATCATTGCTTCGGATATGAAATCTTTCCTCTTCTCCAATGGCTTGATCTCTGATCATCAATTTGGTTTCAGACCAGGTCACTCTACTCTGGACATGCTGCTTCTGCTGTCTCAACAATGGATGGAGGTCCTCAATGCCAAACAGGAAATCAGAGCTGTCTCCCTTGACATATCACGTGCCTTCGATACGGTCTGGCACCCAGCTCTGCTCACCAAACTCTCCTCCTATGGTATCCATGGAAATCTCCATGCATGGCTTGCGGACTTCCTCTCTGGTCGTAGTCAACGTGTGGCCCTGAATGGATTTCTCTCATCTCCCCTTCCCGTTCAGGCTGGAGTTCCCCAAGGCAGTGTGCTGGGCCCTGTGCTTTTTCTGGTCTTTATCAATGATCTCTCCGACTCTCTGGAAAATCCTCTGTATCTCTTTGCTGATGACTCCACTCTCTGCCGCTCCATTCCTCTTCCCTCAGATCGGCAGTCTGCAGCCTCCTCACTCTCTGAAGACCTGGACAAAATCACAGACTGGTCAAACATGTGGAACATGTCTTTCAATCCTGACAAATCTCACACTCTTACTATGTCTCTCCGAAAAGATCGACTGGACAACCCTCCCATCTACTTTCTCAACAATCCTCTCCAAGAAGTTCTGTCGCTCAAGCTTTTGGGTCTCACCATCTGCCATGATCTTTCTTGGGAAAACCACATTTCCAAGCTGGCCTCCAAAGCCAGTCGCCGACTGGGCATCCTCCGTCGTGCGAAGTCCTTCCTAGGCACACCTGAGCTCCTCACCACATACAAGGCTTTCATCCGCAGCTCAATGGAATACTGTTCTCCCCTATGGGCTGGTGCTCCTGCCTCACACCTGGCTCGGCTTCACGCTGTTGAATCCAAAGCTTTCAGAATCATTGGAATCTCCCGTGATGAAGCTATCTCTGAGGGCCTTTCACTCACTCACCGCAGGCAGGTAGGTGGTCTTTCTGTCTTCTACCGACTCCTCTCCGGCCTTGCTCCCCCAGCTCTCTCTGTGCTCTGTCCCCCAAATATTCCTACAGGTCGCACAAGATCTGCCAGCCACCCTCTGATGGTTAAACTGCCGAAATCTCGGCTCTCTGCTCACCTTCACTCTTTCATTCCTCTTTTCTCCCGCCTCTGGAACAAACTCCCACACTCACTTCAATCACACTCCTCCCTCCAGGTCTTCAAAACAGCTGTTCACCACCATCTCTTATCTTCCCCCATCCAAAACCTTGATCTTTTCTACCCCCACTAATTCACCCCAGATCCACCTTGTTTGAAATTCCAACTTCTTTCCTGGAAGTCTTGGCAGTGTCCATATGTTTTATACCTCTCCCACCCCCCCCCACCCCCCTTCCCATGCCTCCCCCCCAAAGCCCTCTCCCTCCCACAGTTCTCTCGATGTCTCCATGTCTCTCGGTCCCTGCTCTCAAATGTTGTGTTTGTGTCCTTCCCCCTCTCTCCCCATCTTGTCTACCGCTCCCGATGTTATTTGTTTTGTGTGTCTGTTTGTCTTTCTGTGTGATTAATGTTCGCTCTTTCACGAGCCTCGATCTTGTATACAAAAAAAAAAAAACAACAAAAAAAAAATCACCTGCTTGAAATCTAATTATTTCTAACAACTTCTAAAAGGTACCAATAATATTGTCCGGACCATTTTAGAATTTCTGGGTGGAATAAGCTAAGATTTAGTAGTTTTTTGAGCTTTTTTTGTTTTGTTGCACTGTAAATCAAATAAATACAAATGTGGATACCAAAACATTTTTTAATTTAAACAATTTTCTGGAATAAATGGTGCATTATTTGAAAAAAGTGCAAGGTGGCAATATTTTTCGCCACGACAGTATATATATCGTCACGTGATTGCTATCAGTTAAGACCGAGAGTGATACACGGATGGAAACGAGCGTTAATGGAGGTGTTCCACTCAAATTGATGATACGCGAGGAGGAGGAAGAGTGCCGACTTACCTGGACGGCCTCGCTGATGTCTTCTCCCTGCGAAAATAACTCACACGAAAACCCGGGTTTTAAATGTACAGGGAAAGATAATGAAAGTATTTATTTACAGAACCCGACAACAAGGAAAACGCGACGCTGACCTAAAACCTAAATGGAGCGCTCCCTCACCAGACTTAAAAGCACAGACCCAGGGGAATATAAACTGGATAAAATAAAGGTGTGATTTTTATGTGTGTTTCGCTCAATCGGATGGTGTCGCCGCGATGGTCAGGCCCCGAGTGCGCAGTCCGGACTTGGCGGGAAGTCAGCCTCCTCCTGTGGCTTCCAGCGGGAGGCGAACAAGCAGGCGCGCAGCCGGCTCCCCTGGTGTGTCCGTCCTCAGGTGTCCGGCACAGGAACTGCGATGCACCCAAAGTCCGAATCAAAAAGGAGAGAGAGAGTCGAGGGTGAAAGAAGGCGTGAGGGCAAGAGGTCAAGGTAGAGGAATCGCAAGGGCAGTAGCGAACGAGGTCCAGGCACGAAGGGATACAAAACGAGAGAGACAAAATGCTGGCCAGCCGTGGTTTTGACGTTGGGTCCTGACATCCTAGGTGCCTCTCCTCCAATCCCTGCCGGCAAACACCACAGGCTTAGCTCTCCACCAATGGCCGCGTCGCTTCTCCCTCATGCCGTCGGTCCGTGGCCAATCAACGCGTCGCTTCTCCTCGCTCCTCCCTCCACCAATTGGCGGGCTTCGTCCTGCATCGTGTCTTCCTATTGGTCAACTCCCGCCCAATGAGGTCCTTCTGGGCATGGCTCTCAACCTGCCTGTTTCAATGTTGCCATACAAGCTGGTGATGTAGCTGGCCGCGGTTCCATCGGCAGTGCTTTGAACTGGCTTCCGGTGAGTTTTAATTCATGTGCTAGGGCCATTCTATTGTAATATGTCTAAAGTGCGGTGCCATAAAGGACAACGGCATGCGTTCCCCACGTCTACGCCAAACTCTCACGCTACCATCTGCCGTGGAAACACAGTATCGGCTTTCGTCTGAGAAAAGAACGGTTCTCCACTGCTGGTAACGCCAATTTTGATGCTGTGTGGCCCACTGTAGTCGCTCACGGCAGTGTCGAGCTGTAAGAATGGGGCCACGATACAGCCTGTGAAAACGGACATCCCTGTTCTTCAAACGTCGACGGACTGTATCACCACTAATGTGTCTCTGGTGGGTTCCAACTGTTTGTCTTGCGGTTTCTGTAGCCCTGGTAAAGCGATCTTGGATGGATGTGATGACGCACAATCTGTCGATCCTGTCGTGGTGTTGTTACCCTCGGTCTGCCACTGCGTGGGCGGTCATCAGTGCTGTTGGTGGCCTGGTATTGTTCCTGTAACCTGTAGATGGTTCTCACGTTGACATGGAAAGCATTGGCAACCATTCGTGCAGTCTGTCCAGCATGCAATCTTCCAATAGCCTGGTCTCTCTGAATCCTCGTAAGTCTGGGCATGGCGCTGGCATCGAAACACGAATGATGAACACACGTTTTGGGGTGCCTTTTATAGGGAAAGTCACAAGGAGACGCACGTGCATTTTGATTTCCATGGGAATCATGCACGACTTTGTACCATGGTCGTTTTCTTGCCTGCGTTTTGGTGACCTGTTTTTATCCACGTGTGCACCACTGTCGGTAGTTAGGATTAAATTTAGATACAGACTAATGTAAATAACGAGATATCTAAACGAAATGCATTGATATTTCTATGGGAAATGTTCAGGAATTATTTTTATGAAGTGACGTTTCTATTGCTGTTCAGTGTATATATATATATATACGGTGCCTATAGAAAGTCTACACCCCCAATTCAAAATTTTCACCTTTGTTACCGTATAGCCTGGAATTAAAATGTATTAAATCAGACTTTTTACACCATAATTTACACATCATAACCCACATTTCCCAAGTGAAAAACAAATTATACAAATTTGCGAAAATGAATTAAATATTGTTACGTGCTCCTCCCCAAACCCTGGTCACGGTGTACCTCCGAGCCCCGAGAGGAGTCACGGCAGAAACATGTGTTATTCTGTATGTCAAAGATCAATGGTGAAACCACACCAATTGTTACCAACCAACAAGTATTGTATTAAGATCACACCAGAATAACAGTACAACAACAATAGTAATCAATTGTACAACCAATATATATTTCCTATGATGGTACCATCAGGTTCGTACAATATAACTCACTGTGCTCCAAGTGAGCGAAAAGAAGAACATTCCCAATGTCTCTATTCCCGGCTTCAAGCCAAAGTCGATCCACTCCAGTGATCGTCCGTACGATGTCGTATCGAGACCAGAATCCCGTTGGGTTGACAGTCACAGTCCCGCTGCCAAAGCTGCGCAAAGGTGCCCTCAAGGCGACTGGGAAATCCCACCCTCGGGTATGGACGTTCCACGGCTCCCACTCGGCGAACCGCAGATTTCCAACTCAAAAGCCACGTTACACACACACACACACACACACACACACACACACACACACACACACACACACACACACACACACACACACACACACACACACACACACACACACCAGATTAACGTCTGAATGCGGTGAAAATGGTTTGAAGCTAATTGAAAAACCTTGAGCGAAGCGCAAAGCGCGTGAGTCAAGATGGCCGACGGCCCGTTCTCGAGGCGTAATGGCACTACGATGATTCTCCTCGGACTCAACCACAAAACCTGACACGCAGGTTGATCTGTCACAGCAATAACAACTCTGTCGCAGGAATCCCTTTCCTGGGAAACCCAAAGTTCACTCGTGACTCTCGTTCGCCAATCGTCCGCTCAAGACCTCGAATCAGCTAGGCTTCTTCTCCGACTCACTCGCTCTGCCTTTTTTCCTCCTCTTCCTCTTGGTCGTCGTTTGGTTCCGGTTTCATTTAAAACATTAACTTTTTTACCTTTTGGAAATAGTAATCTCTATCTCCCTTAAACGACAACAATAATAGTACATGGAATCAAAAATGTTTACAGTGGATGAAAACCACAACAACGGAAGTGACGAATCCGTAACAATACATAAAACTAGAATATCTTGGTTGGATCGGTGTCCACCCCCCTTATAATAGCAATTGTAAATTAGCTCAGGTGTAACCAATCACCTTCAAAATCACACAAGTTAATTGACCTTCACCTATGTTAAATTGTAGTGATTCTGATTATTTCAGAATAAAATCAGCTGTTCCTGTAGGTTTCATCTGTTGGGTAGTGCATTTCATTGTAAAGACTCAACCATGAGCACCAAGGAGGTTTCACAAGACCGGGATAAAGTTGTGGAAAGGCACAGATAAGGGGATGGGTATAAAAATATTTCAAAGGCCTTGAATATCCCTTGGAGCACAATCAAGACAATCATTAAGAAGTAGAAGGCGTATGGAACCACCAAGACCCTGCCTAGATCAGGCTGTCCCTCCAAAGTGGATGACCAATCAAGATCAGAGAGGTGACCAATAGTGGTAACTTTGAAAGAGTTTGGCCTCAAGGTAACTTTGAAAACGGAAACTTTATACACATACACTACCAGTCAAAAGTTTTAGAACACCTCAATTTTTCCTGTTTTTAATGAAATTTATGCAGTTTAATGTCCAGTGAATAACCTGAAATGGTACAAAGGTAGGCAGTAAACTGCTCGAGGTTAAAAAAAAAGTTTAGGTTAGCAAAAACCGGAAAATTATGTAAATTGCACAGTTATATTATTTTTAAAAAAGGCCTTCTTCAGGGAACAAGTAATGAGTTAACAACTTATAGCTGTTGTGCAGTAATGTAAGTAAATTAAGCCTTGAAAGTTGATGCAAACAATTCCTACAGGTGTCCCCACCTCTGCTGATTACTTGATTACAAACCCCCTCCCGGTCTGTATAAAAACAGTATTGGAACAGACTGTTATTACACCCTCTGAAGCATTATTTGGACAACTGGAGGAAACTCTGACAGGAAGAGGTCTGGCGGACCCAAAGCCACAACAGAATCAGAAGACAAGTTTCTGAGAGTCAACAGCGTGCGTGACAGGCGGCTCACAGGACAACAGCTTCAAGCACAGCTTAACACGGGTCGAAGTAAGCAAGTCTTAGTTTCAACTGTGAAGAGAGGACTTCGTGCTGCAGGTTTGACAGGTCGAGTGGCAGTAAGAAAGCCATTGCTAAGATGGCAAAATAAGAAAAAGAGGCTTGCCTGGGCCATGAAGCACCACCAGTGGACTACTGAAGACTAGAAGAAGGTCTTATGGACCGATGAATCAAAATTTGAAATCTTTGGTTCATCACGCAGGGTTTTTGTACGCCGACGAGTAGGCGAAAGGATAGTTCCTCAGTGTGTGACACCAACTGTCAAACATGGAGGAGGAAGCGTGATGGTCTTGGGCTCTTTGCTGGATCCAGAGTCCTTTTGCTGGACTGGCACCCTGAACCAAAAGGGCTACCACAGCATTTTGCAGCGCCTTGCAATACCCTCTGGTATACACCTAGTTGGTCAGGGATTCATCCTACAGCAAGGTAATGACCCTATACACACCTCCAGGCTATGTGAAAACTACCTTCGAGGAAAAGAACAAGACGGCAGGCTTCAAATCATGGAATGGCCAGCACAGTCTCCAGACTTAAATCCCATCGAGCTGGTTTGGGATGAACTGGACAGAAGGCTGAAAGCAAAGCAACCGACAAGTGCAACACATTTGTGGGAATTTCTGCAACAGTGTTGGGAAGAACTTCCCAAACAATATTTGATTTCCATTGCAGAAAGAATGCCACGAGTGTGTTCGGCGGTTATATCTGCACAAGGTGGCTACTTGCTGAGTAAAAAATGTAAATTAAATTTCGATAAACAAAATGATTCTATGATTTCTTTTTTACCTCCAATTGTTTATTTGTTCTATGCTTAATTTCAGAGTACATTGAGATATTAAACTGAGTAAAGTTCAATAAACCTGGAAAAATGAAGGTGTTCTAAAACTTTTGACCGGTAGTGTACATACATTGTGTGTGTGTGTGTGTGTGTGTGTGTGTGTGTGTGTGTGTGTGTGTGTGTGTGTGTGTGTGCAGCATATATAAAAAAACAGAATTATTGAATAAGGCAAGCCATTGCTTATGCTCAGTAGAGATCGTTCATTTTGATTTGAAATTTTATTCGTTGAAATAAAAACAATAAATAAACAATGGAAGTATTATTAAGTCACGTGACTCCCAAGAGTTAAGGTCACGAGCACGCGGACACGCGGACACGCGGTACGATGATCCCGCACGGCGCTCGGGGCAGTTTACTCATCGGGACAGATGACACAGACTTGAAGCTGACACCCGTCGTTCCCGCTGAAGGCACATGAAAGGGATCCCTTTATGAGTTGCTGTAAATCGAATCCCATTAAGTCATCCATTTTGAGGCATCTGTAAAGTGGGAATTACTGTATTTCAAAGAGAAAGTGTATAATTGCTCCCATCAGATTTCGTCCGCTCAGCTGAGATGATGGCGGAACATCTGACAGCGAAACCCCGATGGACGCAAACCACAAACAAGGATAAGTTTCGTGTTAATAACATTTATGATTCTTTATATGACCCTCGTGTATTTTTACTTTCAGTGATACAGTATCAAGATTTGCAGAAGTATTCTGTCTCTGTCTCCAATATACACAGACACAGAGACAGACAGACAGACAGAGACAGACCACACACACACACACACACACACACACACACACACACACACACACACACACACACACACACACACACACACACACACACACACACACACACACGACAGTGTCCTGTTAGCCATTAAGTATCCGCAGGCTCTTCCTGTCTACCTGATTGCCAAGCGATAGGTGGGAGACGCTTTTGATTGTGTTTGAGTCACTGGGAGGAGGAGACAGTTGACAGGTAATGGTGAGCATTTACCTTTTATGCTTTATTCCTGGTATTGCATCTTGTCTTGCTTGGTGTGTAGGCTACATGTAACTTGATAAAAGAACAACCTTCTCACCCTCCATGCCCTTCCTCCTTGAGCCAGTCCCAGTGGACATTCGAGACATAAAGGCTCTGTTCTTCTCACATTACAGATAGGCTGAGAGCAGCATGGCTGCAGAGGAGGGCGGGGGGGGGGGAGCAGGGGCTGAGAGCAGCGAGGCTGCAGAGGAGGGCGGAGGGGGGAAGCATGGGTTGAGAGCAGCGAGGCTGCAGAGGGGGGCGGGAGGGGGAGCAGGGACTGGGAGCAGCATGGCTGCAGTGGGGGGGGGGGGGGAGTAGGGGCTGAGAGCAGCGTGGCTGCAGAGGGGGCGGGGGGGGGAGCAGGGGTTGAGAGCAGCGAGGCTGCAGAGGGGGGCGGGAGGGGAGCAGGGGCTGGGAGCAGCATGGCTGCGGTGGGGGGGGGGGCAGCAGGGGCTGGGAGCAGCAAGGCTGCGGAGGGGGGAAGCAGGGAGCGCACGATCCCTAATACCTGTGGGAGGAAGTCTCAAGTTGCCCTGATGCTGAATGGAAACCGAGACCATGTCTCCGAGTCCTTTTTGTTACAAACAAAGAACGAACTTGTTTTTTTCATTCTTGTCGAGTTGAATAAGAAAAGAATAAAAGACGATTTGTGTTATTTTGGAGGATGATCAGGGAAATAAAATCAGAGGTGTGACGTGTGCATTGTCATTCATGAACAGGTACAGGTAGCGAAGGGTGCATGGTCATTCATGAACAGGTACAGGTAGCGAAGGGTGCATGGTCATTCATGAACAGGTACAGGTAGCGAAGGGTGCATGGTCATTCATGAACAGGTACAGATAGCGAAGGGTGCATGGTCATTCATGAACATGTACAGGTTGCGACGGGTGCATGGTCATTCATGAACATGTACAGGTAGCGAAGGGTGCATGGTCATTCATGAACAGGTACAGGTAGCAAAGGGTGCATGGTCATTCATGAACAGGTACAGGTTGCGAAGGGTGCATGGTCATTCATGAACAGGTACAGGTTGCGAAGGGTGCATGGTCATTCATGAACAGGTACAGGTTGCGATTCATGAACAGGTACAGGTTGCGAAGGGTGCATGGTCATTCATGAACAGGTACAGGTAGCGAAGGGTGCATGGTCATTCATGAACAGGTACAGGTAGCGAAGGGTGCATGGTCATTCATGAACAGGTACAGATGGAGAAGGGTGCACCTTTCACACAAAACAATAACTCTGTGCCCAGCTGTAGGAGTAATTTGTGTAAAGATTGTTGCTGCAAGAGTATCCAATTAGCATACATTGCTGCAGGCAGTGTCGCCATTGTGTGTAATGTGGTGGAAGGTCCTGGCTCTGTGCCGGCACGTCTCTGCTTACCATGGTGGCCCTCACATTCAAGCAGAGCCACAAAAGGACTACTTTGTGTTTGGAATACCGCAAAGCATTGTACTGTAACATTTGGAACTCGATAAAACTACAACTACTACGACTACTACAACTACAACTACAACTACAACTACAACTACAACTACAACTACAACTACAACAACAACAACAGCAACAACAACAACAACAACAAAGATCAATCAGAGATTGCAGAACATCGCCAGGAGATGTTTTTAGTGGTTTTTAAGGCTTTTGTGTTAAAACAAATTTGGCAGCCGAACTATGTGACCAAAGTCATCAATAAAAAAAAATCGACATCAATTTATACCGAGAAGATGCTCAAGAAATTTCATCCTGATCGGATAAAGTTTTTTTACTTGTCGAATTATGACGTCATAACGGCGGCACCTATGACATCATCATTAACATATGTTATTCCCCATGGAGAGTTCTTTACAATGAGCCATGTCTCAATTTTTTATATTCAGCGCTTTCGGAGATATAGAGGTGCAAAGTTTTTCGGTTTTTCCAAGATGGAGCCTGTACCACTTGACATATGACGTCATAATTATCATTTAAAAATTCTACAGGAGTTGCACATATGGTGAAAATTTCCTCTCAATCGGACCAATGGTTGCAGAGAAAATCATATTTATTCTGTGCGGACAGACAAATGCACTAAAATGCAATACCCTCTCCTCTGGCGAGGGTAACAACGACGACAATGACGTGGCTGGTATACACCCTCTCCTCCAACCCATCTTGTCTGGGTTAGAATCCCGACCGAGCTGAATTTGGTCTTTATTGTCAGCTCCATTCTAAAGGGTAAATGTAAAGGGTAATTCCGAAGGGTAATTCCGAAAGGTTATACCGAAGGGTAATTCCGAAGGGTAATTCTAAAGGGTAATTCTAAAAGGTAATTTCTAAAGCTTCCGGTTGACTTCCGCCTCCGGTTTTGCCGGCAAGGTTACGTTTTTTCGAAGCTCTCCACGCCATCCAAGTTAAGTAATTGTTCCCATTTGTATTTTTGTCAAAACTATTTTATTTTATGGTGTACCCACTTTGGAAGATTCTCGGTGTAAATCGTTCATACCTGTATATAATCATCGGTTATTTTGTGCCAGGTTTTTTGCGGCCTAGTACTTTAAGTTTCCTACCTTGAGGCTCTGTTTTCTCTCAGTGGTTGATTGTGGTCCATTTACTTTAGTTCTCTCAAATTTACCCAGTCTTTTCACCCAAACTCAAAAAATAAAAGAATAAAACTTCCTTCTTTGTTCTTGTTCTTTCTTCGACCACGTGTTTCAACCCCAATTCCCCAGATAGTTTTCACGGTTTCGTTTAAAAATGTTTAAAGTTTCCCCTGAAGTGCTGTATTCTGACGTGTATTATAACACATTTTTCTTCTTCTTCTTTAAAAGGCTGCTTTCGACTTGCTCACCAAATCTCTTCATTTCAAATAAAAATTCCATCTCTTACTGTTCCTCCTTCCTACATTCCCTAATAGGAAGGGAAACATATGAAAATCTGTTAACTAAATTGTTACCAAAAAATTTCTTCACCAATATGTTTGTAAAGGTGTGTAATAACATGTGTTAAAATGTTGAAGGTCAACTCCCGTGGGAAACCCAGAAAAAAAGCTGTTGAATTCGGGTACCGAAAAATTATTTTCGAGAATTTTTATTTTTTTTAATCGGCCCTTAAGTAACTTATGACTATGAGGGGTCAAATAAGGGTTTTTCATGATTCTGAGTTGATTGTTAACATTTATATTTCACCACAGACACTCCTTTGTGGAAAAATAATTTCTAAATATATCTCATTTTCTACTTTGCAGGACATGGAGTCTAGCAATATGGATGAAGACGTTACTCCACCTGTGCTCAATTGCTTCATCTGTGCACGCTCGGATACACCAGCTGAAAGGCTCATACAGGCAACTCCAAAGGGATACTCAACTTTATTGAAACAAGCAGAAACTGTCGAAAATGTTACTGTTGTGGAACGTATGAAGGAGGCTCAAAAGGAAGGAAAACTGAGGTACCACCAGAAGTGTAAAAATGATCTGTACAACAACTTTGTTGCAACCACCAAGAAGTCAGCTCAAGCATCAAAGGCAGAGAAAGAGTCATCAAAGTTGAAGAGAAGACGCACTACTTGCGAGTTCAGTTCATCAACTGGCTGCAGTTCTAGAAGATCACAGTCAGTTGACCTCCTGTATAAGGATGTATGCATTCTTTGCAACCAACCAGCCCAGCTCTACAAAAATAATCCAGCACAAGCTAGAAAGAAATACAGAGTGCCAGATAATTTGACTGCAGATACACTGAAGGCACGCTTGCTGAAGACAGCACGGAGTCGCGGGGATGACTGGGGCACTGAAGTCACTGGACGCCTGGAAGGGATCAACGACTTGGTAGCAGAAGAAACACTGTACCATTTGCGATGCAAACTTATGTTTGCGAGAGGTGACAGTTTGTCCAAGACTGATGAGGAAGGAAAAAGGAAGAGAGGACAGAGGAGTATTGATGAGGAGCGAGAGGCAGTTTTTATTGAATTCTGCGAATGGTTAGACTCAGAATTAGAGCATGGGGTAATGAACATGGACCAAGTCCATGAAAAGCTGCAGGAGTTTGATCAGTCACCAGAGAAGAGCCTTTCTTATTCAAAGCATTGGCTAAAGATAAAACTTCTAGAGAAATACGAAGACACCTTGTATTTCACAACACAGGAAAGAAGGGCAGATGTACTCTGTCTCAAAGATGGCACCGACAATATTCTGCGACAGCATCATGCTAATCTTGACCATGGAGATGAGAAGACTCAGATCATAAAGACGGCGCTCAAGTTCATATCCAATGATATTGCCTTGATTGATTTAGGTCCAAAGTCATACCCCACCACACACAGTATGACTGACATCGATAGTCAGCTGACACTTGTTCCTGCAAGCCTTCAGATGTTCTTGAGACCGATTGTCAAGACAGACGAAAGAGTTGCCGTTTGGGGGCAGAATTTTATTAAGGCCTGTCGACCTCGGTCTGGAGTATTGCCACACCAAATGGGGCTTGCCATACAACTTGATCATAGATTTGGGTCAAAATGGATGCTCAACAAGTTCCACCGGCTGGGATACACTGAGTCTTACACGGAGACACAAAACTACAAATACTGCTTCCTTAATAGTAGGAGTGGAGATGATGTTCCAGATACTTCTGGCACTCTTGACACCATTGTGGAGGAAACCGATGAACAGATCAATGATGAGGTTGCGGTTGATGCTGCGCTTGAGGATCAATCAGTGATGACAGCCAAAGTGCCAGCCAGTGAAAGTGAATTGTCAAGTAATGATCAGGTGGTCTTTATGGAGGTTGGGGAAACAAACAATGCAGTCACTCAGTTTGTTGGAGACAATATAGATTTAAACATTGTCTCTATTCACGGAAACACTCCCTTTCACTCAATGGGTTGGATCGAAGTCACCTCTCCGGCACCACCTTTGCCAGATCCACAGACAACAGCAGCTTTCCCCCGGGTGAAGTTGAAGGCACTCGACAAAGCCTGAGAGGAACTGAAGTAAAGATTATTCCATTTACGAACAGGAAACAGATAGGAACGAACGCGATCATGTTTCTCCCCCTCGCTGAGCTTTCCTCCTCCCTGGCTCATGATCAGCCACTCCTCACTCCAGGTGACACACTCTGGGCAGCGGGGTGGGTGATCAAAGCCAACGATCCTGAGTTCCCACACTCCAACTGGAATGGCTGGATGAAGAGAATCCATGCTAATGATGCAAAGCAGAGCACACAGATCGAGTTCCTCCCAGTTATTGAAGGAGACCCTAATGACCTCAACACCATCTTCACCACTCTGAAAGAGTGCATACGGTGCGCTGGGGTCGCTATAGTGACCTTTGATCTTCCGATTTGGCTGAAGGCTGTGAATATAATAAAGCAGGCAAATCTACCCGTCATTCCAAGGTTGGGTGGTTTTCACCTGCTGAAGTCTTATCTTGGATCAATGGGTAACATCATGGAAGATTCTGGACTACTAGATGTGATCCAGTTGATCTATCCTGGAAGTACGACAGCCAACCACATCATGGATGGAGGATGTTTTGACAAGGCAATCCGTGTTCACCTCCTCATCGATGCAGCCATCTATCAACACATCATGAAACTTGCCTTCACTGAGGAGGAGCATGGTGACATGAAGACCTTCATGGAGAAGGTGGCTGATGGGAAGATGGGAGCCAGACACTCAGACCCAGTAGTGCCAGTGTTTGAGCAAAGATTTGAAGAAACCTTCAAACGACTCGCAAAAGGAGGAAGAACACCTGCACTCTGGGTGGAGTACCACCACATGGTAGATGTGATCAAGGTCTTTATCAGAACCGAGCGACTTGCAGACCACAATGGGCATCTGTCCTGCATTGTTACCAAGATGCTTCACATCTTTGCCGCTGCAGGCCATCATCAGTATGCCAAGGGCGCACGGCTGTACTGTCAACTCATGAAGGAACTAGAAACTTTGCCTGCTTACAAAGACACCTTAGAACGTCTTACTGCCCACGGGAACCACGTTGTCCGTTACTCAAGTCATGAGTGGTCCGGCACATGGTGTGACATTTGCATTGAGCAGACATTAATGAAGGCAGCCAAGTCACAAGGTGGACTGAGCAGAGGAAGAATGAGAAACAGTTTTTCTGGCCACAAATGCTGGGTGCTCACCCTCAGTCACCTGTCTGATGTCAACCGGCGGATGGAGGACATCTTCCTTGACACAGAAGCCACCAAGGAAACAGTGATTCAGGCTGGTACTGCGATTTTCAAGTACATTTACCATGGATGAGATACTACATTGGGTGAAATTCGGTACAACATGTTCTCAAGGAAGGCAGCGGCAGGAGTGATCAAACCAGAGACTCTACCTCCAACAGAGGGTGCAGCTGCACAACATTCACTCCGTGCCTACCTGCAGACCCGGGACTGGATCCTTCTACAGAGCATGTCTCTGAACCCCAGTGACTATGGATGGACAATAGGTGTGCATGGGTATGAGCCAGTTCCAACACTGGACCCCACGGCTCCTGAGGAGCTATTGCAGTTCACGAGCTGTAATTGTCATGGAGATTGCAGCAACCGGCGATGCAGCTGCAAGAAGAATGGGGTCACGTGCATCTCGGCCTGTGGAGTCTGTAATGGCATTACATGCAGAAACTGCAGTCATGATGTTGTTGAGTCTGAAGAAGACATAGACAATGACTGTTGAAACTTCTGACATTGTGAATGAGAAATAACTCTTGAGTATTATATATGTATGTGAAATAAAAGCTACTTTGTGTGTAAATGTAAAAGTGAAAATATAAATGTTAACAATCAACTCAGAATCATGAAAAACCCTTATTTGACCCCTCATAAGTTACTTAAGGGCCGATTTAAAAAAAAAAAAATTCTCGAAAATAATTTTTCGGTACCCGAATTCAACAGCTTTTTTTCTGGGTTTCCCACGGGAGTTGAACTTCAACATTTTAACACATGTTATTACACACCTTTACAAACATATTGGTGAAGAAATTTTTTGGTAACAATTTAGTTAACAGATTTGTGAAATATCTCATAAAATGCCCTTACTATAAACTCACCTGCATTCTACCCCTCCACCAACGTTTGCAAACGGATCTCTGACTCGAAAATCACAAGAAACTCATTTTGCAATAAATGTTCATTTCCCATTAATTGTACAACACTTTATGAATCCAAACTCACCCATCCCCTCCTAATCTTCCCCATCACCCATCCCTTTCAAATCACCGCCCTTGCCACTTCCCTCCTAAAATCCCCCCTCTCCCCTTCCCTCCTAAACTCCCCCCTCACCCCTCCTAATCTCCCCCTCCCCTCCTAAACTCCCCCCTCACCCCTCCCCTCTTAATCCCCCACATCAACCATCCCCTCCTAAACTCCCCCTCACCCCTTCCCTCCTAAACTCCCCCTCACCCCTTCCCTCCTAAATTCCCCATTACCCATCCCCTCCTAAACTCCCCACTCCCCCCTCCCCTCCTAAACTCCCCCCTCCCCTCCTAAACTCCCCCCTCAACACTCCTCTCCTAAACTCCCCCTCACCCCTCTCCTCCCAAACTCCCCCCCTCCCCCCACCCCTCCCCTTCCCCTTCAAATCTCCCCACCCTCCTTTTTTCTCCAATTCTCCCCTCTCATCCCTCCTCCTCAAGGCGTCCTCCCTGCTTCTTCTCCCTTCCAACTCTCACCTCCATCTCCCCCAACCTTCTTCCTTGTTCTGCTCCTCGCCCTCAAACAACACCTCACTGTGCCTCACCCAATCACCATCAAAACTTTTGTCTGTCTCATCCTTCCCTTTCTCCTGGCTATTCTGAAATCTCTGACACATTATCAACAGCTCTCCCTACCTCTTCCTCCTCTTCCACATCACTGCGCCTCACCCAATCACCATCAAACCTTTTGTCCGCCCCATTCTTCCCTTTCTCCAAGCTATTCTGAAATCTCTGACACACCTTCAAAAGCTCTCCCTACCTCTTCCTCCTCTTCCACATCTTACCCTACCGCTCCCCCCTCCCCTGTTCTGTATCCGATGCTCCCCCTTCCTCTTCATTAACGGTATGGTCCGCAAACATCCGGGGCCTTCGCTCAAATTTGACTGATCTCTCCATACAGGTTGCTTCTGACAAACCAGACTTGATCTGCTTAACAGAAACTTTCCTCCTTCATGATGTCTCTGATTCCTTAATATCTCTCCTGGGTTGCTCCCTCCTCCAGTATGATAGACTTGAGCCTCCTCCTGGAGCTGGGGTTGCTATCTCCATCAAAAACTCTCTTCCTCACTCTCCCTGCACTGCCCTCTCTCCACCTCACCCCCAGGAGTACCTCTGGCTACGGCTTCCCCATTCGCTCCCACCTTTTGTTCATATGTGTGTTGTACCTCCACCAAACAGTGATGACACCATCTACATCTCGCTGTCTGATAATATGGACCAACTTCTATCTACTCATCCCAACTCTCTCTTCCTCATATGTGGTGATTTAAATTGTCATCATGCCAGTTCGCTGGGTGTGGGTACCTCTCTCACCAGGCAAGGCTCCACAGCAAAGGACTTCTGCGACTCATTGGGACTGACACAGTCTGTCAATTTCTCGACCCAGATCTCAGTCAACGGAGCATCTTCTCTTCTAGACTTAGTAATGACGAACTTTCCTGCAAATGTCTGCTGCTCTTCTTCTGCTCCAATCGGCTCATCTGATCATGTGCTGGTTAAAGTGGACATCTCTCTGGCCCTTCTCAGAGAGCCTCCTCAGCGTCGACAAGTCTGGCATTAAACTCAGGCCAACTGGCACGGTCTTCAAGCAGCCGTCAATCATCTGGACTGGTCTCCCATCTCTACCGCCTCTGACATCAACTCATCCAGGGAATTCTTCCAAAGTAAATTGCTCTCTCTCATGCACAGATTTATCCCATCTCGTCTTCAGTTGTCATACATTTCCTCCCATCCATGGTACACTGAAACGTGTGGTGAGGCAGTTGCCCTGAAAGACCTTGCCTTTGCCTCTTGGAAGGTTAATCCAACTGAAGGCAATCTCATTTCCTTTCACAAAGCCCGAAACAAGTGTTGTATGTCATTGTCCACCCTCAGGAGAGCCAGGAAACAATACCTCTCCACTCTCAACTGAACTCTCAAACCTGTCTCCCTCTTCCAAATCCTGGTGGCGTCTGGTCAAATATGTTTCTGGTGTTTGTTCCCCCCTCCATCCCCTGCCTAACCTCAAACGGCTAAAACAGCTGACTCTGCACGTGAAAAAGCTGAATGCATCAACTCTGTGTTTGCCTCAAAATCTTGTGTCCCAAATCCTTCCCTCTCTGTACCCACCATACCCAGTCATACCCAGCTGCTCCTAGACTCCATGTCCTTTTCTCCTGACAAGGTGAAGTTTCTGTCAATCCTCGACTCTGATTCTGCAATTGGACCAGACGGCATCAGCCAACGGGTCCTAAAATCCTACTAAGCCGCTCTTTCACTCCTTCTCTCTGTTCTCTTCACCCTCTCTTTTGCTCAAGGTCATCTGCCTTCAGCTTGGAAATCAGCCAACATCACCGCTTTACACAAAAAGGTGCAAAAACAGATCCTTGCAACTACAGACCAATCAGCCTTCCCCCAATTATCAGCAAAGTCATGGAATCCTTCATTTCTTTGGATATCAAATCTTTCCTCTTCTCCAATGGCTTTATCTCTGATCATCAATTTGGTTTCAGACCATGTCACTCTACTCTGGACATGCTGCTTCTGCCGTCTCAACAATGGATGGAGGTCCTCAATGCCAAACAGGAAATTAGAGCCGTCTCCCTTGACATATCATGTGCCTTCGATACGGTCTGGCACCCCGCTCTGCTCACCAAACTCTCCTCATATGGTATCCATGGAAATCTCCACGCATGGCTTGAGGACTTCCTCTGTAGTCGTCGTCAACGTGTGGCCCTGAATTGGTTTCTCTCATCTCCCCTTCCTGTTCAGGCTGGAGTTCCCCAACGCAGTGTTCTGGGCCTTGTGCCTTTTCTCGTCTTCATCAATGATCTCTTTGGCTCTCTTGAAAATCCTCTCTATCTCTTTGCTGATGACTCCACTCTCTGCCGCTCCATTCCTCATCCCTCAGATCGGCAGTATGCAGCCTCCTCACTCTCTGCAGTCCTGGATAAAATCACAGACTGGTCAAACAAGTGGCACATGTCTTTCAATCCTGACAAATGTCATTTCAATCCTGACAAATCTCAAATCTCAAATCTCTCCGAAAAGACCGACTAGACAACCCTCTCATATACTTTCTGAACAATCCTCTCCAAGAAGTTCTGTCACTCAAGCTTTTGGGTCTCACTATCTGCCATGATCTTTCCTGGGAAAACCACATTTCCAATCTGGCCACCAAAGCCTGTCGCCGACTGGGCATCCTCCGTTGTGCAAAGTCCTTCCTTGGCACACCTGAGCTCCTCACCACATACAAGACTTTCATCCGCAGCTCAATGGAATACTGTTCTCCCCTCTGGGCTGGTGCTCCTGCCTCACACCTAGCTCGTCTTCACGCTGTTGAAACTAAAGCTTTCAGAATCATTGGAATCTCCCGCGATGAACTTAACTCCGAGGGCCTTTCACTCATTCACCGCAGGCAGGTCAGTGGTCTTTCTGTCTTCCACCGACTCCTATCTGGCCTAGCTCCCCCAGCTCTATCTGTGCTCTGTCCCCCAAATATTCCTACAGGTCTCACAAGATCTGCCAGCAACCCTCTTTTGGTGAAATTGCCAAAATCAAGACTCTCTGCTCACCTTCACTGCTTCATTCCTCTTTACTCCGGCCTCTGGAACAAACTCCCTCACTCTCTTCAATCCCACTCCTCCCTCCAGGTCTTTAAAACAGCTGTTCACCGCCATCTCTTGTATTCCCCTTATCCAAAACCTTGATCTCTTCTACCCACGTTAATTCACCCCAGATCCGCTATTTTTTTTGAAATCCCGACTTCTTTTTTTCCTGGAAGTTCCAGCAGTGTCCATGTGTTTTATACCTTTCCCACCCCCCTCCCCCGCCTTCCCATGCTTCCTCCCCCCAAGCCCTCTTCCTCCCACGGATCTTCCGTTGTCCCTGTTCTCTGCTGTTGCACTTGTGTGCTTCCCTCTCTCTCCCCAACTTGTCTCCCGCTCCCTTTATTGTATGCTTTGTGTGTCCGTTTGTCCTTCTTTGTGATTGAGGTTAGCTCTTTCACGGGCCTCGATCTTGAATACAAAAAAAAAATACAAAAAAAAAGGTAATTATAAAGTGTAATTATAAAGGGTAATTCTAAAGGGTAATTACCCTGCGCTCGCGAAGCGAAAGGCAGGGTTAAGCATTTGGGTACGTACATACATACGTACGTGCGTGTCTGCATTTTAAAAATTCATTGTATCGGCAACCGTTGGTCCGATTGACATGACATTTTCACCATAGGAGGGCCTCCTCCTGCAGAATATTTTCGTGAAGATTATGACGTCACAGGTCACGTGGTACAGGCGCCATCTTGGAAAACCCCAAAAACGTTGCACCTCCACATCTCAAAAACCGCTGCACATAAATAATTGAGACAGGTCTCATTGCAAAGAACTCTCCATGCGGAATAACATATGTGAATGATGATGTCATAGGTGCCGCCGTTATGACGTCATAATTCGACAAGTAAAAAAACTTTATCCGATCAGGATGAAATTTCTTGAGCATCTTCTCGGTATAAATTGATGCAGAAATAAAATGATAATGACATCGTAGGTCACGTGGTTCGGACCCCATATTGTTTTGAGTGATAAGCCTGAAAAACCACTAAAATCCTATTTTCTCCAAAGTGACTGAACAGATCGAGGCCAAACTTTGCAGACAGGATCGCATACCAATGACGAACAAAAACGTCAATGAGCACGACATCATGCATCATATGGTTTTGGAGATATGCTGTTTTTAAGCATAAACTTTTAAAACCTAGCTCCTCCCTCATTTTTGATCCTATAGAGGGGAAACTTCACAGATGTGTTCAGCGTATCAGTGTACAAAAACGACATTTTGGAATTTGCGATAGGTGACGTGGTTTGGCAGATATGAATAATTAAACGAAAATATTTAAGAATTTATAACTATTGAACCACTTCATTCAACGACGTGAAACATTACATTTTAGTAGAGGTGATGAAGTGTAACTAGTGTGCAAAATTTCAAGATGATTGGATGTAGGGTCTGGAAGCTAGAAGTTGTTATTGTGTGAAGAAGAAGAGTCTTCTACTGTGGGCATGAAATTAATTATCACACTGCACATGACGAGCAGGCAAAGTACGGAGCGACCTCACGGGATCATTTTGACCTGAAATAAAATTCTGACTTCAGATTTGTCAATCGCTGCGGTATATTAACACACGACCAAACCAGATTTGGCGAAATTCCGACGATTTTTGATGAAAATATAACATTAATTGTGTCTGTATTGCAGTAAAGTAAAGTGTATGCCGTGTCAGCATTTTAAAAATTGAAACGTGGCTCATTGTAAATAACTCCATATGGGGAATAGGTGTTGTTCACGATGACATCATTGGTGCCATAATTACGACATCATAATTCGACAGGGACAACGCTTAGTCTGATCAGTTTGAAATTTAATTGAGCATGATCTATGCAACAATTATTTAGAGAATATAAATTTATGATGTCATCGCTCACGTGGTCTGGCAGCCATATTGGATCAAAAAAAAGAAGAAAGGTTCAAAAATAGAAGAGATGGCTTACACCAAGTTGACGACGCAGGGCAATTATTCCATGAATACCATCCAGTTCTAAATTGTAATTCTAAAGGGTAATTCTAAATTGTAATTCCAAAGGGTAATTCTAAAGGGTAATTCTAAAGTGTAATTCTAAAGTGTAATTCTAAAGGGTATTTCTAAAGGGTAATTCTAAAGGGTAATTCCAATGGGTAATTCCAATGGGTAATTCTAAAGGGTAATTCTAAAGGATAATTCCAAAGGATAATTCGAAAGGGTAATTCTAAAAGGTAATTCTAAAGGGTAATACTAAAGGGTAATTCCAATGGGTAATTCTAAAGGGTAATTCTAAAGGATAATTCCAAAGGATAATTCGAAAGGGTAATTCTAAAAGGTAATTCTAAAGGGTAATACTAAAGGGTATTTCTAAAGGGTAATTCTAAAGGGTAATACTAAAGGGTAATTCTGAAGGCTAATTCTAAAGGGTAATTCTAAAGGGTAATTCTAAAGGGTAATTCTAAAAGGTAATTCTGAAGGATAATTCTAAAGGGTAATTCTAAAGGGTAATTCTAAAAGGTAATTCTGAAGGGTAATTCTAAAGGGTAATACTAAAGGGTAATTCTGAAGGCTAATTCTAAAGGGTAATTCTAAAAGGTAAATCTAAAGGGTAATTTTACTGGGAAATTCTAAAAGGTAAATCTAAAGGGTAATTTTACTGGGAAATTCTGAAGGGTAATTCTAATGGGTATTTCTAAAGGGTAATTCCAATGGGTATTTCTAATGAGTAATTCTAATGGGTAATTCTAAAGGGTAATTCCAATGGGTAATTCTAATGGGTAATTCTAATGAGTAATTCCAAAGGGTAATTCTGAAGGGTAATTCTAAAGGGTAATTCTAAAGGGTAATTCCAAAGGGTAATTCTAAAGGGTAATTCTAAAGGGTAATTAGAAAAAGTAATTCCAAAGGGTAATTCTAAAGGGTAATTCTAATGGGTAATTCCAAAGGATATTTCGAAAGGGTGATGCTAAAGGGTGATTCTAAAGGGTAATTCCAAAGGGTAATTCTAAAGGATAATTCTAAAGGGTAATTAGAAAGGGTAATTCCAAAGGGTAATTCTAAAGGGTAATTCTAAAGGGTAATTCTAATGGGTAATTCCAAAGGATATTTCTAAAGGGTGATGCTAAAGGGTGATTCTAAAGGGTAATTCTAAAGGGTAATTCTAAAGGGTAATTCCAATGGGTAATTCCAAAGGATAATTCCAAAGGGTAATTCTAAAAGGTAATTCTAAAGGGTAATTCTAAAGGGTAATACTGAAGGGTAATTCTGAAGGCTAATTCTAAAGGGTAATTGTAAAGGGTAATTCTAAAAGGTAATTCTGAAGGGTAATTCTAAAGGATAATTCTAAAGGGTAATTCTAAAAGGTAATTCTGAAGGGTAATTCTAAAGGGTAATACTAAAGGGTAATTCTGAAGGGTAATTCTAAAGGGTAATTCTAAAAGGTAATTCTGAAGGGTAATTCTAAAGGGTAATACTAAAGGGTAATTCTGAAGGGTAATTCTAAAGGGTAATACTAAAGGGTAATTCTGAAGGGTAATTCTAAAGGGTAATACTAAAAGGTAATTCTGAAGGGTAATTCTAAAGGGTAATTCTAAAAGGTAATTCTGAAGGGTAATTCTAAAGGGTAATACTAAAGGGTAATTCTGAAGGCTAATTCTAAAGGGTAATTCTAAAAGGTAAATCTAAAGGGTAATTTTACTGGGAAATTCTGAAGGGTAATTCTAATGGGTATTTCTAAAGGGTAATTCCAATGGGTATTTCTAATGAGTAATTCTAATGGGTAATTCTAAAGGGTAATTCCAATGGGTAATTCTAATGGGTAATTCTAAAGGGTAATTCCAAAGGGTAATTCTAAAGGGTAATTCTAAAGGGTAATTAGAAAAAGTAATTCCAAAGGGTAATTCTAAAGGGTAATTCTAATGGGTAATTCCAAAGGATATTTCGAAAGGGTGATGCTAAAGGGTGATTCCAAAGGGTAATTCTAAAGGGTAATTCTAAAGGGTAATTAGAAAAAGTAATTCCAAAGGGTAATTCTAAAGGGTAATTCTAATGGGTAATTCCAAAGGATATTTCGAAAGGGTGATGCTAAAGGGTGATTCCAAAGGATATTTCGAAAGGGTGATGCTAAAGGGTGATTCTAAAGGGTAATTCCAAAGGGTAATTCTAAAGGATAATTCTAAAGGGTAATTAGAAAGGGTAATTCCAAAGGGTAATTCTAAAGGGTAATTCCAAAGGGTAATTCCAAAGGATATTTCGAAAGGGTGATGCTAAAGGGCGATTCCAAAGGATATTTTGAAAGGGTGATGCTAAAGGGTGATTCTAAAGGGTAATTCCAAAGGGTAATTCTAAAGGATAATTCTAAAGGGTAATTAGAAAGGGTAATTCCAAAGGGTAATTCTAAAGGGTAATTCCAAAGGGTAATTCCAAAGGATATTTCTAAAGGGTGATGCTAAAGGGTGATTCTAAAGGGTAATTCTAAAGGGTAATTCTAAACGGTAATTCTAAAGGGTAATTCTAAAGGGTAATTCTAAAGGGTAATTCTAAAGGGTAATTCTAAAGGGTAATTCTAAAGGGTAATTCTAAAGGGTAATTCTAAAGGGTAATTCTAAAGGGTAATTCTAAAGGGTAATTCCAATGGGTAATTCTAAAGGGTAATTCTGAAGGGTAATTCTGAAGGATAATTCCAAAGGATAATTCTAAAGGGTAATTCTAAAAGGTAATTCTGAAGGGTAATTCTAAAGGGTAATACTAAAGGGTAATTCTGAAGGCTAATTCTAAAGGCTAATTCTAAAAGGTAAATGTTAAGGGTAATTTTACTGGGAAATTCTGAAGGGTAATTCTAATGGGTATTTCTAAAGGGTAATTCCAATGGGTAATTCCAATGGGTATTTCTAATGAGTAATTCTAATGGGTAATTCTAATGGGTAATTCCAAAGGATAATTCTAAAGGGTAATTCTAAAGGGTAATTCCAATGGGTAATTGTAGTGGGTAATTCTAATGAGTAATCCTAATGGGTGATTCTAATGGGTGATTCTAATGGGTGATTCTAATGGGTAATTATAAAGGGTGATTCTAAGGGGTAATTTTAATGGGTAATTGCAATGGGTAATTGCAATGGGTAATTCTAATGGGTAATTCTAATGGGTAATTCTAATGTGTAATTCTAATGGGTAATTCTAATGGGTAATTCTAATGGTTAATTCTAATGGGTAATTCTAATGGGTAATTCTAATGGGTAATTCTAATGGGTAATTCTAATGGGTAATTCTAATGGGTGATTGTAATGGCTGATTGTAATGGCTAATTGTAAAGGGTAATTCTAATGGGTAATTCTAATGGGTAATTCTAATGGGTAATTCTAATGGGTAGTTCTAATGGGTAACTCTAATGGGTAATTCTAATGGGTAATTCTAATGGGTAATTCTAATGGGTAATTATAAATGGTGATTCTAAGGGGTAATTTTAATGGGTAATTTTAATGGGTAATTCTAATGGGTAATTGTAATGGGAAATTCTAATGGGTAATTATAAAGGGTGATTCCAATGCGTAATTATAAAGGGTGATTCTAAGGGGTAATTTTAATGGGTAATTGTAATGGGTAATTCTCATGGGTGATTGTTATGGGTAATTGTAAAGGGTAATTGCAATGGGTAAGTGTAATGGGTAATTCCAATGGGTAATTCTAATGGGTAATTCTAATGGGTAATTCTAATGGGTAATTATAATGGGTAATTCTAATGGGTAATTGTAATGGGTAATTCTCATGGGTAATTCACATGGGTAATTCTAATGGGTAATTGTAATGGGTATTTCTAATGGGTAATTATAAAGGGTGATTCTAAGGCTTAATTTTAATGGGTAATTCTAATGGGTAATTGTAATGGGTAATTCTCATGGGTAATTCACATGGGTAATTCTAATGGGTAATTGTAATGGGCAATTCTAATGGGTAATTATAAAGGGTGATTATAAAGGGTGATTCTAAGGGGTAATTTTAATGGGTAATTGTAATGGGTAATTGTCATGGCTAATTGTAATGGGTAATTGTAATGGGTAATTGTAATGGGTAATTGTAATGGGTAATTGTAATGGGTAATTGTAATGGGTAATTCTAATGGGTAATTCTAATGGGTAATTCTAATGGGTGATTCTAAGGGGTGATTCTAAGGGGTAATTCGAAGGGGTAATTGTTAACGGTAATTCTAAAAGATAATATTCAATGGTTCTAAAGTGTTCAGCAAAAGTTACACAAGCGTTACGCCTAGGTCCCCCGTCGTTGAAGTGATGAGAGTTGACAAAGTGGAAGACGCAAGGCGACCATCTTGGATTTTGACGTGGCGACCCAATTTTCAATAGCGTTCTCCCTTATGCATAGATACACCCACACACCAGATTAGACGTTAGTAGTTCGTTTATTTTTCAGGATATTCCACTCACAAGGTTCAGACATATATATGGTGGCGGCCATCTTGGATTTTGACGTGGCGACCCAATTTTCAATAGCGTTCTTCCTTATGCCTAGATACACCCACACACCAGATTAGAAGTTGGTACTTCGCTTATTTTTCAAGATATTCCGCTCACAAGGTTCAGACATACATGGCAGCGGCCATCTTGGATTTTGACGTGGCGACACAATTTTAAATAGCCTTCTTCCTTATGCCAAGATACACCCACACGCCAGATTAGAAGTTGGTACTTCGCTTATTTTCAAGATATTCCGCTCACAAGGTTCAGACATACATGGCATCAGACATACATGGCGGCGGCCATCTTGGATTTTGACGTGGCGACCTAATTTTGATTGGGTTCTTCCATATGCCTAGTTGCACCCACACAGCAAATTAGAATTCGGTCCTTCGCTTACGCACGCACGCACGCATGTCCGCACGCACGGACGGGAAAGACCATAGTCCTCCTTTCGCTCCGCGCTGCGACAAAAAGAAAAGAAGCGTTGTTCGGCTTAGGTTTTGTGTTAGGGTTAGGGTTTGGTTTAGGGTTAGGGTTAGGGTTTCGGTTTGCGTTAGGTTTCAGGAAAGTACCAGTTCCATTGTCAGCTCCGTTTTCTACCAGCAGTGACAAGATAAAGTCTGCACCGGCGCCTCTTATTCACGGATATTTCCTTTGACGTAACTTTTGTGACTGTTTTGTGATTTGTCCTGAGATAGTGACTGAGTTGCAGCAGTTTGCAAATTTTCAGCTTTCTACTTCAAAGGTTTTAAACATTGATGTGGTTAGAAAGAGCTTTGTGTATTAGATATGTAATGCCTTGTAGTCTTGCTCACTCATAACATTTCAATGCATTTCACACTTTGATCCCAATAATTCATTCTGCCACCTTCCTCAGGGGGAACACGCGTGGTGTGTGAAGAAGGTACTTGTTATGACACGTATGAAGTGTGTTGTTGATCTTGGGAAGGAGAGAGAGATAGAGAGAGAGGGAGAAAGGAAAAAAAATAATAAGAATGTGAGGCTATTACAAACTGTTCTTCACCCCGGTGGAAGTTGAACACCTGAGTTAGTGCCTCCCAGCATTTTGCTTCGCACAGTTTGCCCTGTGACTGCTTGGTGTCATTTTCCCTTGTGACTGTTTGCCCTGGGACTGCTTGGTGTCATTTTGCTTCACACAGTTTGCCCTGTGACTGTTTGCCCTGGGACTGCTTGGTGTCATTTTCCCTTGTGACTGTTTGCCCTGGGACTGCTTGGTGTCATTTTGCTTCACACAGTTTGCCCTGTGACTGCTTGGTGTCATTTTGCTTCGCACAGTTTGCCCTGTGACTGCTTGGTGTCATTTTGCTTTGCACAGTTTGCCCTGTGACTGTTTGCCCTGCGACTGCTTGGTGTCATTTTGCTTCGCACAGTTTGCCCTGTGACTGTTTGCCCTATGACTGCTTGGTGTCATTTTGCTTCGCACAGTTTGCCCTGTGACTGCTTGGTGTCATTTTGCTTCGCACAGTTTGCCCTGTGACTGCTTGGTGTCATTTTGCTTCGCACAGTTTGCCCTGTGACTGCTTGGTGTCATTTTGCTTTGCACAGTTTGTCCGGTGACTGCTTGGTGTCATTTTGCTTCGCACAGTTTGCCCTGTGACTGCTTGGTGTCATTTTGCTTCGCACAGTTTGCCCTGTGACTGCTTGGTGTCATTTTGCTTCGCACAGTTTGCCCTGTGACTGCTTGGTGTCATTTTGCTTCGCACAGTTTGCCCTGTGACTGCTTGGTGTCATTTTGCTTCGCACAGTTTGCCCTGTGACTGCTTGGTGTCATTTTGCTTCGCACAGTTTGCCCTGTGACTGCTTGGTGTCATTTTCCCTTGTGACTGTTTGCCCTGTGACTGCTTGGTGTCATTTTGCTTCGCACAGTTTGCCCTGTGACTGCTTGGTGTCATTTTGCTTTGCACAGTTTGTCCGGTGACTGCTTGATGTCATTTTGCTTCGCACAGTTTGCCCTGTGACTGCTTGGTGTCATTTTGCTTCGCACAGTTTGCCCTGTGACTGCTTGGTGTCATTTTGCTTCGCACAGTTTGCCCTGTGACTGCTTGGTGTCATTTTGCATCGCACAGTTTGCCCTGTGACTGCTTGGTGTCATTTTGCTTCGCACAGTTTGCCCTGTGACTGCTTGGTGTCATTTTGCTTCGCACAGTTTGCCCTGTGACTGCTTGGTGTCATTTTGCTTCGCACAGTTTGCCCTGTGACTGCTTGGTGTCATTTTGCTTTGCACAGTTTGCCCTGTGACTGCTTGGTGTCATTTTGCTTCGCACAGTTTGCCCTGTGACTGCTTGGTGTCATTTTGCTTCGCACAGTTTGCCCTGTGACTGCTTGGTGTCATTTTGCTTCGCACAGTTTGCCCTGTGACTGCTTGGTGTCATTTTGCTTCGCACAGTTTGCCCTGTGACTGCTTGGTGTCATTTTGCTTCACACAGTTTGACCTGTGACTGCTTGGTGTCATTTTGCTTCGCACAGTTTGCCCTGTGACTGCTTGGTGTCATTTTGCTTCGCACAGTTTGCCCTGTGACTGCTTGGTGTCATTTTGCATTGCACAGTTTGCCCTGTGACTGCTTGGTGTCATTTTGCTTCGCACAGTTTGTCCTGTGACTGCTTGGTGTCATTTTGCTTCGCACAGTTTGCCCTGTGACTGCTTGGTGTCATTTTGCTTCGCACAGTTTGCCCTGTGACTGCTTGGTGTCATTTTGCTTCGCACAGTTTGTCCTGTGACTGCTTGGTGTCATTTTGCTTCGCACAGTTTGTCCTGTGACTGCTTGGTGTCATTTTGCTTCGCACAGTTTGCCCTGTGACTGCTTGGTGTCATTTTGCTTCGCACAGTTTGTCCTGTGACTGCTTGGTGTCATTTTGCTTCGCACAGTTTGTCCTGTGACTGATTGGTGTCATTTTCAGCTGGAGACAAAAGCAAGTCGTTTATCTTTCATCCGTCTAATTGTACCACTTCCGGAACTTTCTTTTCACCCTGAAGATGATTCTTTCCTGTTTGCGGCATCACTTGTTGCCCGTCGCTCATGGCAAATTGTAGCACGAGTTGTCGGACGCAACACAAGCTGGGGCAATAGCAATCGGTGATGCTTCGCTCGTCACCGCGGCGCTTCCAAAGCAATCCCATATCGTCAGGATTTTCAACCTTTTTCTTTGCTTCTTCTTCTTTTATCAGCCAAAACCTCCGATATTGGGTGTTCAACGACCATCGGATTTGGAGGATCCAAACCATTCCTAGCGTCGCGATCGTTATCCTCGGTACCTTGGTTGCATTAGGTGTATCCAGGTTCGCATTTAGCCCGCAAAGCTGCTGACTGCCATGTGCAAAATGGATGCCTTGATTAATGGGAGTCTGTCACGGAAAGACTCGAGGCGCTATCCTGATTGATCGGACAGCTGGCACGACCTAACCTTTAGGGCCACAGAAGATTTCTGCTAAACATGTTTGTAACGTGCCGTGTTGTCCAGGCTCCCCTACCTTTTGCCTTGATGTCCGAGTCGCCTTCTCCTCAGGGGCATTTCCGAAGCTTATTTACACCCGGCACCTTATTGGACCTGAATGTAAAGGCAGGTGGTTTCATCACGGTTAAAGGTTCATTAAATCAAATTTGTTCCCTTGCTCTATCGAATTCTCATGAAGCACGAGGCCTCCTTCCAATCAGGTGTACATTATTGTCTCTTCGGAGCATCGTCCGGCATACAATTTCCAACGTGTTCAAAAAGAAAGAAAGAAAGAAAGAAAGAAAGAAAGAAACCTTTTCCTCATTTTTTCCCTTCGAATAAAACTCTTTATTCTGAAATTGCTGCCTTATTTATGAATATGATTTATCAGTCGATTTCAAATTTTGACCTTAACTCAGAGAAATGATTTCCATTTCATTTCAGTACGTGAAAGAACAGTCAACAAATAGCTGTCTGGTCTTTGCAGAGTTGTTATAAGGGCCAAAACCCCGTTCCCTGACTAGTTTATACCGGAGCATCGTGTGAGCCATCCTGCATTATACATCTGACATATTCTGACCAGGCCATTATATACTGTGGGGGTATCGTCTCGGCGAGTCCATAATACAGCAATGAATCCCGTTTAACATTAGAGAAGGGATGTCGTTGGTATAAGCGAATGTTCTCGGTGCGCTAGTCAACAGTATTCAAGTGTATAAACGGATCATGCAAAGGGTTTTGGCTGTTACACCTGCATGGAATGCACACAATCTATTTTGATGTATGTGTAGTATGGTATTGGTGCCGGACCTGGAGGGGACTATAGGTTTGCTCTCCATCTGTCTGTCCATCCATTCGTCTGTCTGTCGAACCCACCTGTGGTTTTCCAGACTTTTCCCCATACCCTTTAACATATTCATCTGAAACTTGGAACTTGGCTTTATTATGATACGTTACAGAACAAGTTTGAGTTTCAGGGAGTTTCCCCAATTTCTCACGGAGTTATGGCCTTTTTGAACTTAAAATATCACATCATAGTACATGGGTCAGTTTGCAGCTGCTCTGACTCCACCCCACTGTTTTACACCCATTGGCTGGACAGCTGGCCTGACTCCACCCCACTGTTTTATACCCATTGGCTGGACAGCTGGCCTGACTCCACCCCACTGCTTTACACACATTGGCTAGACAGCTGGTCTGACTCCACCCCACTGCTTTACACACATTGGCTGGACAGCTGGTCTGACTCCACCCCACTGCTTTGGTATTGAACAGAAACTTGAGGAAAAAAATTGAGGATTTTAGAAATTTGAAAATAGTGGTTGACCTTTGTCCTATGTTGACCTTATGACCAATGTTGATCTCAAAAATAGTTGGTGGTTGAATTCAGTTCGCCGATATGAAAATCCTATTCAAATTTCAGGTCAATCAGATGAAAATTGAGGATTTTAGAAATTTGAAAAAAGTGGTTGACCTTGTGACCCATGTTGATCAAAAAAAATGTTGGTGGTTGAATTCAGTTAGCTGACATGAAAATCCTATTCAAATTTCAGGTCAATCAGATGAAAATTGAGGATTTTAGAAATTTGAAAAAAGTGGTTGACCTTGTGACCCATGTTGATCAAAAAAAATGTTGGTGGTTGAATTCAGTTAGCTGACATGAAAATCCTATTTAAATTTCAACTCAATCGGATGAAAATTGAGGATTTTAGAAATTTGAAAAAAAGTGGTTGACCGTTGGCCTATGTTGACCTTTTAGCCTATGTTTATCTCAAAAATAGTTGGAGTTTGAATTCAGTTCGGTGATATGAAAATGCCATTCAAATTCCAAGTCAATCAGATGAAAATTGAGCATTTTAGAAATTTGAAATTGTTATGGCCTTTGGCCTATGTTGACCTTTTGACCTATACTGATCTCAAAAATAGTTGGTGGTTGATTCAGTTCGCCGATATGAAAATCCCATTCAAATTTCAAGTCAATCGGATGAAAATTGAGGATTTTAGAAATCTGAAAGGGTTGTTGACCTTTGGCCAATGTTGATCTCCAAAATAGTAGGTGGTTGAATTCAGTTAGCAGATATGTAAATCCTATTGAAATTTCAAGTCCATAGGGTGAAAATTAAGGATTTTAGAAGGTTGAAAAAAGTGGTTGACCTTTGGCCTATGTTGACCTTTTGGCCTATGCTGATCTCAATAATAGTTGGTGGTTGAATTCATTTAGCTGAAATGTAAATCCGATTGAAATTTCAAGTCAATAGGATGAAAATTGAAAATTTTACAAATCTGAAAAAAAAGTAGTTGACCTTTGGCCAATGTTGACCATGTGACCAACATTGATCTCAAAAATAGTTGGTGGTTGAATTCAATTCGCTGATATGCAAATCCTATTCAGATTTCAAGTCAATCGGATTAAAATTGAGGATTTTAGAAGTTTGAAGAAAGTGGTTGACCTTTTGGCCTATGTTGACCTTTTGGTCTATGTTGATCTCAAAAATAGTTGGTGGTTGAATGCAGTAAGCCGATATGTAAATCCCATTCAAATTTCAAGTCAATCACATGAAAATTGAGGATTTTAGAAATTAAAAAAAGTGGTTGACCTTTTTTCCTGTGTTGACCTTTTGACCTCAAAATACATAGGATTTTGTTGGACCACTAACTCTACTATTTGGTGATGTTTTGTGAAGATCAGTTTAAAATTGTGACCTGTAGGCAAGTATAAGTGAGCGGACAGACAAACACACAAACCGGAGTGATCAACGTACTTGACAAAAAAAATAAATTTGGCCAAGTTACAAACGGACTCAAATGCAATACCCTCTCCACTGGTGAGGGTAATGATGACGTCATAGGTGCCACCATTACGACGTCATAATTCGATAAGTACAAAACTTCATGGTCACGTGGTTCGGCCGCCATGTTTGTTTTAACACAAAGCCTTTTTTTAAAAACACTAAAAACACATGCTGGCGAGGGTCTGCAATCTCTGATTGCACTTTCTAGTTGTAAATGTTTTGGTTGAGTTCATTTTTCCAGATTAGTTTCATCTGTTGCAGACTGCCTTTTGTTTTCTTTTTTCAAAGCACAAGATTAACTAGTGGATTGAATCTGTATGTTTTTGAAGGCTCCTGAAGCATCTACAAAAAGGTTGTTGTCTGCAAAAAAATCTGCAAAGAAGCTTGTCGTACATCTCAAAGTTTATATAATCAAGGAAGTTTCTCGTAGTGATTGATGTTCTGCAGGTACAGTTCGTTTTGTATCCCATTGAGAGGACGGATCTGGATCTGGACATGAACGAAACTCTAATCGCTTCTTGTTGCCGAACCAACTCATCCAACAAGTTTGGTCATAATCGGTTCACAACTTTTTGAAATATCGTGCTATGTATCGTTTTGGCCCTATCTCTCAATGGTGAAGAATCACTTAGAATTTTTTTTTAATTCTCGTATCCGGACCCGGATTCGGATATTCACCAAAATTGAAACAATTCTTCCATGTCAAACACTTAACCTCTCCACCAAGTTTCGTCCAAATCCGACTACGACTTTTTGAGATATCCTGTTCACAAACAGACAGATAAACAGACAAGAAGGCATCAGGCGGCAGGCAGCCTGACAGGTCTGACGAAAATCGATATCAATGAAAAATATATATAATATTGTCGCGCAACCGCTTTTGATTAATATCAGGCGGTCACGGATGCCGATCGCGAAGGCCTTAGCCCCCGATGCGAAAACTCAATGGCGGATTCCAAAACCAAAAGCTACCCCAAGCCCGTGGGATGGAGGGGAGCGGCGAGACCCCCGCAGCCTTATCTATTAAATCAATCACCCGGAAAACTGCGTTCAAGTCATGTAATGGTGAACACGCAACTCGGTCTTATCTGGTCTTTGTCGTTGGCTTTGGCCGCCGTCCAACACACGGCTCCTTTCATCCCGTGGCACGCCTCGCTACAAGTTCCAAAGCACCGAGCACCACGCACCAAGCACCGATCACCACGAGGTCGACCCTCGTACACAGTCGACAAGCCAACTCGGATCTCACCGGGACGGCCAACTCAGGCTGTGAATCTTCCAGGAATCTGCCAGGAATCTGCTAGGAATCTCACTGGAATCTGCGAGGCAACGCAACCAGGGATCTCACGAAACTGCCAGGGCCAGGAATCTCACAAGTGCGCAACTGCTCAACTCGTGCATAACTCACTCGGGATATCTGAACGACTCTCAAATGAACTGCCCTCTCAACTCGGGATCCAACTCACAACTCTCTCGACAATTGCAACTCGTCTGCCAGTCCTCCCGCTCAACTGCGCAAAATGGCGTCCGGCCTCGTTAATATCTACTGGCCCGTGACATCAGCCTTGGCGCGCTCCCAACCAATCAGAGCCTCGTAACTTCCCGCCCTCTGTCGACCCGCTTCACGCCTCTCGCGTCCATTCGCGTCAAACCAAATTCCAAAGCTTTCAGAATCATTGGAATCTCCTGCGATGAAGTTAACTCCGAGGGCCTTTCACTCACTCACCGCAGGCAGGTTGGTGGTCTTTCTGTCTTCTACAGACTCCTCTCTGGCCTTGCTCCCCCAGCTCTCTCTGTGCTCTGTCCCCCCAATATTCCTTCAGGTCACACAAGATCTGCCTGCAACCCTCTTATGGTTAAACTGCCAAAATCTAGGCTCTCTGCTCACCTTCACTCTTTCATTCCCCTTTTCTCCCGCCTCTGGAACAAACTCCCCCACTCCCTTCAATCCCACTCCCCCCTCCAGGTCTTTAAAACAGCTGTTCACCACCATCTCTTATCTTCCCCCATCCAAAACCTTGATATTTTCTACCCCCGCTAATTCACCCCAGAGTCCTTGCAGTGTTCATATGTTTTATACCTCTCCCACCTCCCCCCAAGCCCTCCCCCACCCACATTTCTCCCGATGTCCCTGCTCTCAAATGTTGTGTTTGTGTCCTTCCCCCTCTCTCCCTCTCCTCCTCTCCTCTCCCCCTCTCTCCCTCTCTCCCCATCTTGTCTGCCGCTCCCCTTGTTTTTTGTGTTTTGTGTGTTGGCTTGACTTTTTGTGTGATTAATGTTAGCTCTTTCACGAGCCTCGATCTTGTATACAAAAAAAACAAAAAAAAAAAACGAGCACAACCCTCCTGGGCGTGGTACTCAAGGTGGATAGGCCTGTCCGGAGATGTAGGTGGCGGCGGCCATTATCGGCGGTGTCCTGACCTGGTCTCTTCCCAAGTCATGTCAGGGGAGGGCATTACTTAGTGTTGTACTAAAGGTCCTAACTAACGTCTAAGTGGTGTGCAGTGCCAAAAGGGACAAAGGTTTGGCTAACCAAGTGAGACATACAAGGGTGCTACTCCTTAATCCCTACACTACTTATCACTCGAACCTCCTGGTAGATTCACAATTATACTCTTAACCGACAAAACGCCTACACATGAAATTACAGGGTAGTTTTCCTTACCACGACACCTCGAAGCATGTTACCTACGCAGCTCTATCTGCTCTACATATCACTACCCGCCAGACATAACAATATCAATGAAAATTATTTTGTGAAATGTGAGACAATTCTGAAATATTTTCCCTTTGGCAGTATTTTGCTGACCACCACATCTCGCTACACCAAATATTTATCCCGATAGAGCCGAAAACATTTTAAGCAAATGATGTCACTGTCACCTTGACCTTTGACCTATATAGTCAATTAACATTGACATCCTCACTTTTGTCCTTCGGAATCCTCTGGTAAAGTTTGACGAAGATATCTAAAAGCGTTCGAGTTATCGCAATCACAGGCCAACTTACATGTGTCAGGGACAATTTCCATCAATGAGATTTATTTATCCCTAAATTTTCAATTTTCAAATAATTAATCGATTAATTGATTAATCAATGAATCAAAAATACCCTTTATATCCAAATCACTTGGTCACTGCCGTAACCAAATACCAGCTTCCTAGCTCAAAAGGTGCCTGAGATATTGCCCAGATGAGAAAGAAACGAAACAAGTGATTAGAAATCGATTATATAGATATATACAGTATATATTGTTTTTTTGGAATACGAAGTCGAGACTCATGTAAGACGTAACACTCATGTAAGAACATATAATAAAGGGAGCGGGAACAAAGAGGGGAGAAAGAGAGGAAAGCACATCAACAGCGGAAGAACAGGCACATCGGGAGATCTGTGGAGGGGAGAGGGCTTGGGGGAGGGGTACACTGTAGAAACAAGATGGACGCGATTAGGACTTTCAGGAAAGAAAACGGAATTTGAAGAATGTGGATTTGGGGTGTATTAATGGGGGTAAAACAGATCAAGGTTTTGGATGGGGTTGATAAGAGATGGTAGTGAACAGCTGTATTGAACACCTAGAGGGAGGAGAGGGATTGAAGAGAGTGATGGAGATTGTTCCAGAGGTGGGAGAAAAGAAGAATGAAAGAGTGAAGGTGAGCAGAGAGTCTTGATTTTGGCAGTTTCACCAGAAGAGGGTTTCTAGCAGATCTTGTGAGACCTGTAGGAATATTTGGAGGACAGAGCACAGATAGAGCTGGGGGAGCTCGGCCAGATAGGAGTCAGTAGAAGACAGATAAAACACCAACCTGCCTGTGATAAGAGAGTGAAAGGCCTTCACAATCAGCTTCATCACGGGAGATTCCAATGATTCTGAACGCTTTGGTTTCTACAGCGTGAAGCCGGGCTAGGTGTGAGGCAGGAGCACCTGCCCTGAGGGGAGAGCAGTATTCCATTGAGCTGCGGATGAAAGTTTTGTATGTGTTGAGCAGCGAGGAAGTGGCCAGAAAGGACTTCACACAACGGAGGATGCCCAGTCAGCGACTGGCTTTGGAGGCCAGCTTGGAAATGTGGTTTTCCCAGGAAAGATCATGGCAGATAGTGAGACCCAAAAGCTTTCGATTACACCAGCTTAGCTCTTACACGAGCCTCGATCTTGTACACAACAAAAAAAAACAAAAAAAAAAACCCTAAATCACTTGAGGAGCAAATTATTTGTTTAAAATGTTACAAAACAAGTGTGATAGGTTTTACCTGTATGTAATCAGTGGTTTCACTTAAAAAATTAATCTTCCCCACTTATCTAAGGGTTATAAGGAGTAACTCACTTGTTCAAATAACAAGGTAAACATGAAGACCAAGGAGCTTTCCAAAGAAGTCAGACATAAAGTGGTGGAGAAGCACCATTCTGGAGAGGGATATAGGAAGACTTCAAAGTCATTCATTATCCCTCTGAGTGGGTGAAATCCAACATTATGAAGTGGAAGATGTATCATTCCACCCAGACTCAACATCCGGGCAAGCAGGAAACTGGTTTGGGATGTCACTGTAAATCCAACAATGACTTTGAAAGATCTGCACGGCTCGATGTCAGAGATGGGGGTCAGTGTTCGTCAGTCAACTATATACCGTTTCCTTCACAAAGATGGCCTCTATGGACAGGTGGCAATAAAGAATCCATTACTGAAAAGACGCATCTAAAAGCTCATATGGAGTTTGTGAAAACCATCTTAATGATATTGCAGGCATGTGGAGAAAGTTTTGTGGCCAGACGAGACAGAAATTCAACTTTTTGGTATAATTTCAAAGCGTTCACGTCTGACGCAAGCCTAACACTGCACGTCATCCAGTCTACAGTCTACACCATCCCTACTACCAAGCATAGTGGCGACATGGTGGTGGCAGCATCATGTTATGGAGCTGCTTTTCATCAGCAAGGACTGGCAAGCTTGTCAGGATAGAAGGGACAATGGACAGTGCCCATTACAGGAGAATCTTTGATGAAAATCTGCTCGAGTCAGCCATGAATCTGAAGCAGGATAGGAGATTCACATTCCAGCAGGTGAGTCGGCCATGAATCTGAAACTGGGTAGGGGATTCACATTTCAGCAGGTGAGTCGGCCATGAATCTGAAACTGGACAGGGATCGATTCACATTCCAGCAGGTGAGTCGGCCATTAATCTGAAACTGGGTAGGGTATTCACATTTCAGAAGGACAATGATCCGAAACACAAAGCTAAAGCCATATGGGAGTGGCTGAATAAGAGGAAAATAAATGTTCTTGAGGGCCCGGTCAAAGTCCTGATTTGAACCGAAATAAATATTTAATAAGCGAGACGACGATTCCCGTCTATCGACGATCCCCATGAAACTCGGCAGAACTAGAGCAATTTTCACATGAAGAATGGGTAAAGATTTCACCACCTCACTGTGAAAACCTGGTAGAGACAGACCTACCCAAAAAGACTGGGAGCAGTCATTGCTGCAAACGGTGCTTCCACCAAGTGTTGACCTAAGGGGCTGGATACTTTTGCAACCAGTGCATTTTGATTTCTACATGTTTTTTGCAGGTATTCCTGACATGTAACCTCCAACCATAACAGTGTTTAGTTTGATCTCTTCAGTTATAAATAAAAAAGTTCATTTGGCAAAGTGTTTCCATATAATTAGTAATTCATCAAAACGTGGCATTATTGGTAGGGGGTGAATACTCTTGCAGGCCGCTGTATGTCTATCCACATTTACATACTGTTATGTCGGGGAGGGGGGAGGGGTGTAGAGGAATATATAGCTCCAGGTAGATCTGCATAGATAGGTACTCGACTGTCGTGATAGGGAATCTACCTGTAATAAGTTATATGTCGCGTGACAATATACATTACGTACGTACGTACATACATACATTATATACCCTCACACAAACATTACGGGTTGCAACTTGTTCCACACTTTTGGATCATGTGGCTGCCTCCTTCTTTGGTGTGGCCAATTTGGCCATTTGATTGTGCACGTGTGTCATGACCATTGAGCAAAATGTATTATATACTGACGGACCCCGCTATTCGCGGTTCTGCGTATTTGCGGGTGATAAAATGCGACCCGTTTCTCTATTCACGGAAAAGTGTTCCGCAAAATCGTGGGTTTTTTTCCTATTGGCGGCCGTGTTCCACGAATTCATGAGGGGGGGGGGGGGTTCTATTTGCGGCCGTGTTCTGCGAATTCGCGGTTTTTCTGGGGCGCAAAAAAAATAATTTCACGAGCTGTTAGCTTCACATACGGTATTTAAAAATCCTTCGTGGATTATCATCGACATTATTTGTAATCCGACCAAAGATGGCCGACTGGCGGGCCTTACTCCGTTCCGTAGAATTACAAAAACCATGGGGACCATGACATTTTATGTCTTTTTCTCCTTATTAGTGGAAGGGTGGATATTGGATGTGAGTGGTGGGGAATGAGGAGCTGGGGTAAAGGGAGAGTAATGTGGAGTCTGGTAGTGTATGGGTGGTGGGAGGGGGTGGGGAATGAGGAGCTAGGGTAAAGGGAGGGTAATGTGGGGTCTGGTAGTGTGTGGATGATGGGATGGGTGGGGATTTGACAAGAGGTGGGCATGGTGTTACGACCTAGCCCTTGTGTAGAGGGCTCGGGGTACAGCCTATTGCTCCGGAGGTCCTAATTTACGTACTCGGGAGGTCAATACGTTCCCCGTTCGTGCGTCTCGCCGTTTAAGCAGTCAGATATAACCGAGAGAGATTATCTGAGTGCTTACGCAACCTAACACCCCCCACTCAGCGATACACAGTATGCAAATGAATCCCAATCCAGCAATGCAATGCAAGTTCAGAAATTAATGCAAATCCTTTACTCAGGCCAAATCAAAACACAGATCAGCCCTGCTCAACAATACACTATATGCAAATATACGCTGATCCAGCAATGCAATGCAAGTTCAAAAATGAATACTGTAACGAATTTGAGAAGTGTAACGGTTTTGAAAAGTGTAACAATTTTGGAGGAAGTGTAACGAATGTGAAAAGTATGGTTTTGTTGTGTGTAACACCCTCGTAATGTAAATAATGGTTGCAGCCGTCCTCCTAGTTAATTCCATGAAACTTACACACAGGCCACGATATATCTTTTTAAATAGTTTATTTCCTTATTCTATGTAGCCTAAATATGTGTTTCCCACTAGCTGGACTCTGCATTGCATCAAACGAAATAAAGCGTAGGCCCTTCCGATGATCCATGGCAGCTCAACTGCCAGGGATCCCCCCACTTGAGCTTTCACAGCAACCGTTTATTGCAGTACTGAACTGATGAGCAAAGTGACGGCGCCTTACCTGCAGCTGCTGACCGGTTTTCGCCATTTGCGGCCATTACGAACAAGGGGAGTGGCTAGAGAAGACGGGTCGCCCCCCTCGTCATAGGGGGGAGGAGTAAGTCGGCCCCGCTCATCCAACCCAGAACAAGGGGTTTGGCTAAGAGAGGGCGGAGCGGGAACCCCCGAGAAAGTGCGCGAAGGTTCGGTGAGGAAACCAATATACGCCGCCGCGGGACGCACTCCACCTTCTTGCCCCTCCAGCTCTTGCTCCTCTTGCTCCTCTTGCTCTTGCTCTGACCCGGTCCTCGTGCTTGTGGTCCCTCGTTGTTGCTGGGGAGAAGGAAGACGCCTGAACGAGCAGGTGTGTGCGAGCCATCGTGCGACCAGCTGCGCTGCAGCTAAGGGGGCAGCTAAGGGGCCGCAGGCCACGAAAAGGACGCGCCAGGCAGCAATCCACGCTGGACCCTCCATTGCCTCCCAAAAACAACCATCCATCCTCAAGCCATACCTGCCTGCAATATCCCCCGTGTAAGTGTGAACGTCGTCTGTCCTAATCGTTGTCCTGGGGTTAAGTAAATTGACTAGTATAAGCTAACGATGCAGTGTGACTGCTTCTTCCATCCATTGCTTGTAAATAATTTTGATCGCTCCTTCTTTTTGCTTGTGTGTATAATAAATCCTGTTATTCCTCCGTACTCTGTCTTCTTCTCTCTTCCTTCTCTTTCGGTCGCTTTAGAGGTTTCCCGATTGAATATCTGTGGTGCGATCTGGTCAACGTTGGGGGAGTCGGGCCAATTGGGGATCCTGTAACGGTCGCGGTGGACCATCCGCTCGGCCCAAAGTAACATCTAAACCGCGTCCGTAACAATTGGTGTCAGGAGTGTCGGATTCGGACCTGGGACTAAATTTGTTAGGCCCAAATTTTGGAACACCAATTGTGTTATTACCGTAACAATTGGTGTTGGGAGTGAGATACGGACCCGAAGCGCGCTTAAAAGTTAACGCGCTCAAAATTACAAAGTGCTGGAAATTTGTGTTGTTGTAAAGGAAAACCCGAATTTTGAAATCACGCCATGGCTGGTCAAGGCGATCGGATGCCGGTGGGGGAGCTAGAGGAGGGGTTAGGAGTAACCCAGGATCAAATGGAGGGGAGCAATGAGGAGGCGGTTGAGGGAGTATCAGACGCACAAAATGGCGCTCTCGCGCACGTGGTATCAGACGCACAAAATGGCGTCCTCGCGCACGAGGCTTCAGGCGCGCAAAATGGCGTCCTCGCGCACGTGGGTGTAGCGGCACCAAATTTTGCCGCGCCCGTGACCGTAGCAGCGGCCGCAGCACCAATGAACTGGGGCCTATTCATGCAGCAGATGCAGGCCTTCATGGTCAAGGCGGATGAGGAGAGGGAAGAGAACAGGGGGATGAGAAACCAAATTTTAGGAATGGGGAACCGGATGGATGCTCAGAGTGAGCAATTGGGGGTAATGAGGGACGAAGCGAGGGGTACTGGTGAGGGGTTAGACAAGAAATTTAGGAAGTTAGACAATAATTTTGAGGAGTTAGACAAGAAATTTGGGAAGTTAGACAATAATTTTGAGGAGTTAGACAAGAAATTTGGGAAGTTAGACAATAATTTTGAGGGGTTAGACAACGGGATAAAAGAGGTGAAAAATGGGTTAATGGGGTTAGAAAATAGGATGGAGGACAAATTGCGGGAAATAAAACGAATGGGGAACCAGATAGAGGAGGTGCAAATCGGGTTAGAAAGTAAACTGGATGCTCAGAGGGATGAATTGGGACAGATGAGGGTGGCATCTACAAAAGAGATGGAGGAGATGAAAGAGGGGATACGACGAGGTGTAAGTGAGGAGGTTTCGGGGCTACGCGAGGAGGTAAAGCGAGGTGAGAAGCGTATGGAGAAAGAGGTGAGGAATAATACGGCTAGGTTACAGGGGGGCATAGAGGGTCTGACGAAGGGAGTAGAACAGCTGACAGTCGGACAAAGGGAACTAGCGGACTAAGTGGAAAAGAACACTGCAATCATCGGGGGTTTAAAAGCGACACAAAAGGACATTAAAAACGAATTAATAGCAACACAAAAGGAATGTCAGATGGTACATGAGGGGTTGACGAAGAAGTTGGAGGAGGTGACAGAAGTAATGGAGACGAAGGACCGAGAGGTGAGGACGCACATAGAAACGGTTAAGGTGGCGTTAGAGGAAGAGATAGAGGGGCGCACCGGGAGATGAAGGAGGTAAAGGAAAAATTAGAGGAGGTGGAAGAGGGGGTGAGTGAAATTAAGAAGAGACAGAGGGAAACTAAGAGGGAGATAAAGGAGGAAGTCATGGAATATGTACAAGGTCTGTGTTCAAATCATGATGAGGTGCTCACTAACCAAATAAAAAGTTTGCAGGTGGCAGAGGAGGTGCGACGACGAGGTACGGAGGTGAGTGGCAATGTATATGATGTGAGGGGAGATTCAGTCGGCTTGGGGGGTGGTGTAGACCCGGGTGTTCGTGAGGGACCAATGGTAAGATGTATGACTGGTCCGGAGTGGATGGACAGGGCAGGTGTGCAAGGAGGTTTGGCTATGGGGAGTGAGGGGGGTGCTGGTGAGCAAGGATGTGGGGGTATGGCGTGGGTAGCGGGTTGCGGAGGGCGACCCAGGCATCGACACCAGGAGGGGTAGTGTTTGGAGGGACGGGGGACGCGCGGGAGCCCCCCGGGAATAGCGTACTGTGGGAGCCCGAACGGGTTGGTCCCGCGTTGATCCCGCAAGGAGTGACGCGCGGGGTCCGACCTTCGGGCGCCCACAAGGTCCCACTCGCGCCGTATGACGGCAAGAGTGATTTGAGGGCGTACCTGGCGCAGTTTGAGTACGTGTGTAAAGGCAACGGTTGGAATCCGGACGAAGGTGGAGTACACCTGGTGGGGGCACTGCGCGGTGCGGCGGCGGAGGTGCTGACGGCTTTACCACCGGGTGCTCTCACCCTGTCAGCCCTCCGTGCGGCATTAATTAATCGGTTCGGCATTGAACAGCAAAGCGAGCTTGTTAAAGCTCAACTTGCGCAGCGAAAACGCAAGCCCCAGGAGACCATCGGGGAACTTGCTCACGATATTCGCCGCGCGGTCGGGATTGCACACGCGGACATGGCAGCGAGTTCCCAGGAAAGCCTGGCTCTGGATCACTTTATTCAGGCCCTTCCGGATCTGGAGCTCCGGCAACAGCTCGCCATGTGGCGCCCGCAAACCATGAGTCAGGCGGCCGACGCTGCAGCCCGTTGGGAAGCAGCGAGGCCCCTGGCCTGGGGAGGCGAGCGCCACGCAGTGGCGGTGCGTCAGATGGGGCCCGTGATGGGGGCCCTGACCTGGAGAGCATGGTCTGGAGGTTAGTGGATCGGCGCCTGGCGGGACCTGGACCATGGCAGGCGGCCCCAGCGGTGGCACCCGGTAGTCCCCGACAGAGTACCCCAATTCGGACATACAGGGGGGGGAATTTGGAATACCGGAGGCAAGCACCTTACCAGGTGAGGTGCTATAATTGTGCTCGGATGGGTCACCGTGCATGGGAGTGTCGAGCTCCGCGCCGGGACGTTTCCCGCCAACCGATGCCCTCAACTCCGCCCCGTATAGATCGGCCTAGCCGACCTCAGACACCCCCCCGCCAGGGCCCGGGAAACTAGAACGTGCCGGGCATGCAGGGCGGTGTTCGGCAGTAGGGGATGGAGAGAAGCCCTCGTTGACGCGACAGGTCATTCATTGTGGCCGAATTGGGACGGGTAGTTTGACAATTCGGTGCAAAATTGCCGGCGTGGGGGTAGACGCCGTGGTGGACACGGGAGCCAGCGCCACGATCATCAGCCCCGTGGTCCTTAATTCGAGTGCAGACGGCTGGGGTAAAATCCAGCGTCTGGAAAATCATAGTTTGCAGTTGGCTACCGGGGCAACGGCTCCGATCATAGGGCGTGGTTTTGTGACCCTCAAGTTGGGATCGGTAAAGCAAGAGATAGAGGTTTGGGTGGCGGAGGTGTGCGACCCATGCTTAATAGGGTTGGATTTGTTGACTGCCAGCGGGTGTAAAATCGACTTGAGTCGGGGGATCCTGCGATGGGGAGTGGAAGAGCTACCATTGGAGGGGGTGAGCACGGCCGAGAGGGTGGAGCTGGAGGCTCCTGAGGCCGTGACCATCCCTCCGGGGGCCGAGGCCATAGTGCCGGCCCGATGGTCAGCTCGCCCGACATGGCAGGAATCCTGCGGCCTGGTCGAACCGGTGGCAGCGCTATCCATACCTGGTTTAATCGTGGGCCGTACCCTTGTAAAAACGGACAGGCCGGTGGTGGCCGTCCGAGTAATTAATATTAGCACAGAACCACGCACTATAGTGAGGGGCACGAAGGTAGCTGGCTGCACCCCAGTTAGAGAAGTCGCGTCAGTGAGGGGCGAGAACGTCCAGCCGAGCCGGCCCCAGGGGGAGCCTTCAATAAGTTCTAGGAATTGGCCCGATCCCATTTGCGAGATGGTAAATCGTAGTAGTGTAGAGTTGGGAGGTACCCAGAGGGAGGCCTTACACAAACTGGTTGGGTCCCATTTGGACCTCTTCTCCTTGTCCACCGAGGATATTGGACGTACGGGCCTGGTGAAACATCAGATCCACACCGGTGAGGCCCGGCCTATTCGTCAGGCCGCCCGACGGCTCCCTTGGAGCAAGAGGGCGGAAGCTGACGAGCAGGTTGAAAAAATGCTCGACGCAGGTGTGATCGAGCCCTCAGGAAGTCCTTGGATGTCACCTGTTGTGCTGGTCAAAAAGAAGGATGGGACCACGCGGTTCTGCGTAGACTATCGCCAGCTAAACAACGTGACACTCAAGGACTCATATCCCCTGCCAAGGATTGATGACACCCTCGATGCCGTTGCGGGCTCAAATTGGTTCTCAACTTTGGACCTCAAGAGTGGGTATTGGCAGGTGGAGATGGATAGGGCAGGGAAGGAGAAAACGGCATTTTCCACAGGTAAGGGACTGTATCAGTTTACGGTGATGCCGTTTGGTTTGTGTAACGCCCCCGCCACCTTTGAAAGATTGATGGAACATGTACTAGGCGGCATGCCATGGCAATCATGCCTGGTGTACCTGGATGACGTCCTAGTACATGCCAAAACGTTCCCCCAGGCAGTAGCTAATTTGGACCAGGTGTTCGGGTGCCTCAGACAGGCAGGGTTGAAGCTGAACCCGAGTAAGTGCACTTTGTTTGCAAGAGAGGTGGCCTATCTAGGTCACGTGATCGGCCGCGAGGGGGTAAAAACGGACCCAGACAAAATTAAAGCGGTAGAGGAGTGGCCCGCACCACGTACCATCAAGGAGGTGCGGGGATTTTTGGGACTCTGCTCCTACTACCGGCGCTTTGTGGCGAAATTTGCGGAGTTGGCCCGTCCCCTCCACCGGCTTACGGAGAAGGGGACGCGATTTAATTGGACACGGGAGTGCCACGAGGCCTTCCAAAAATTGAAGGGGTGTCTAACATCCGCACCCCTTCTAGCTTACCCCACTAGCAACGGGGCATTTACCCTGGACACGGATGCGAGCCAGGAAGGATTGGGCGCAGTTTTGTCTCAGACACAGGAGGGCGTGGAGAGAGTGATTGGTTACTATAGTCAGGCCTTCAGTAGGCCCGAGCGAAATTATTGTGTCACTCGCAAAGAGTTATTGGCTATGCTGGCTGCCATGAACCATTTCCACCCGTACCTGTACGGGCGGAAATTTTTGGTTAGAACTGACCATTCCTCCTTGCAATGGCTCCTTCGGTTCAAGGAACCGGAGGGCCAAATTGCAAGGTGGTTGGAAAAGTTGCAGCAGTACGATTTTGATGTGGCCCATAGGGCCGGGAAGGCCCATGGTAATGCGGACGCACTCTCTCGGCGTCCTTGTCTGGGGGCAAACTGTAAATTTTGTGCGAGACACGAGGAGAGGGAGCAATTGGGCGATTCCGCCCCGATTCTCGTCGTCCGGGCAACCCGGGTGAGAGGGCCAATTTTGCCACTAACCGCGGACGAGGAATTTGGAGAGTTGGCTTGGAGCACGACCCAGCAGGAGGATCCTGTTCTGGGGCCGGTGTTCCAATGGGTCAAATTGGGGCAAAGACCAAAGGGGGAAGAGGTCACCCCCCTCGGGGCGCAAACAAAGGCGTATTGGGCTCAGTGGCAGACCCTGGAATTGAAAGGCAACATCTTGTATCGCAAGTGGGTGGAGGTTCCCTCTGATAGAACTTCCTGGCTGGTGATAGTCCCTGACAAATTTAAGACCGTCATATTGCAACAGGTGCATGGTACCCGCTCCGGCGGCCATTTGGGCAGGACAAAGACAATATCTCGGGTCCGCCGGAGGTTCTATTGGGTGAATATGGGGCGCGACATACAGGACTGGTGTCGGAGATGCGACGCCTGTTCTGCCAAAAAGGGACCAGCACGGAGGATGAGGGCCCCCCTCCAATTACATCAGGTGGGGGCCCCCCTTGAGCTGGTGGCTATGGATATTCTAGGACCGCTGCCCCGCACCCGCCAAGGTAATAAGTATATCCTCGTTGTAATGGACTATTTCACCAAGTGGCCGGAGGCCTATGCCCTCCCCAACCAAGAAGCAGGGGTGGTAGCACAGGCCTTCGTAGAAGGATTTGTATGTCGGCACGGGATTCCACAGGAGCTGCACACCGATCAGGGTCGAAATTTTGAAAGTCAATTGCTAAAAGATGTGTGCAGACTCCTGTCAATTCGGAAAACCAGGACCACGCCCTTGCGGCCACAATCTGACAGGATGGTGGAAAGGTTCAATCGAACATTGATCCAACAACTGGCATTGTTCACCACCACCCGTCAGGATGACTGGGACGAACATCTCCCGTACATGTTGATGGCCTACCGAACTAGCCAGCACGGGGCCACCGCATGCAGTCCAGCGTTGCTTATGTATGGGCGGGAGTTACGGGCTCCCGCCGACTTGCTATGCGGTCCCGTGCCAGACACCACGGATACACCGCCGAGGGAGGGTTACGCACGTCACCTGGAGGAAGGCATGGAGCGGGTCCATGCCTTCGCCCGCCGCCAGCTCCATCTGGCGGGGGCCAAGATGAAGCGTAGGTACGACGACCGGAGCCAGGGGAGTCAATACGCTCCGGGGATGAAGATTTGGTTCTTTAATCCCCGGAGGCGGAAGGGCAGGTGCCCAAAACTCACCTCCCCCTGGCAAGGCCCGGGAGTCGTCCTGTCGCAAATCTGTGACGTGGTCATTAAAATCAAAATGGGGCCACGGGCCCCCCTCGGATCGTCCATGCCGACCGGATAAGACCTTATGCTGGCGAGCAGGCGCCCTCATGGATCGCCTCGGCTCTAGATGCCGAGGCAGGACCCAGTACCTCTTGCGACAGGGGCTCGTAGCGTCAGAGGACTGGGGGGGATGATAGTGGGAACGCCCCTCATGTGGTGGGATGGCAACTCTGTCATCCCTCACAGGGGGGGGGGGGGCAAAGGAGCACTAGCTTATGGGGTTGATGGCAGTGAAAACTAGCCCGGGTGGGTTAGGATATCGTGTGTAGGGACCTAGAAGATGACATTAGGTGACGTTAAGGTTAGTTAGTGACAAGGATACCTGTAGTGGGGACGCAGGTAGATTAGCGTGGATGATAATGACGTGGGAGCGCAATAGTTTAAAGGGGCGACTGGGAAGCGCAAGTTTCAGAGGGGAGTAGTTAGATGAGATGATGCCGTGTGTTTGAGGATTGAACAGGTGTGATTGCACAGGTGTGCAACTGAACAGGTGGATGGAGCAGTGTATGAGTGAGTGATGGTGATGTGTATTGTGATGACCAAATGGTCCAGGAAGAAAGGAGGGTGCAGGTGGCACCAGGTGTGAGGGCACAGGTGTGCAACAACAGGTATGGAGAATGGTAGTGTGGAATAAATGGAGTATTGGAATGGATGGTCGTGGAGTGAGTATGGTGGAAATTGTGGAGTGGAGTGGATGGTGCGAAGGTGTGAATGGGGGAAGAGTGGACCCCCATCACGGATACCCGGGGCGGGTAGAGTAAGTGTTAGGTAGAGGGTATAGGTAAATTGTGGTTGGATATTGGCATCTGTGGTGCGGGTGGAAGAATGGTATTTGGATGGGTGCATTAGGGTTGTGGAAATGGCTGGGCGTGTAGCCTGTTAGTGTGTGTAGTTGGTTGGGCACTCCACCACTGTGAGGATGTCAGCCAGGTGAGGCCGCAGGTGGGCTCTGGGAGCCGGTAGTTGTTGTGGATGGGGCCCGAGGATCCGGAGGACGGACCCGGGTAGCCCAGTGCCAGAGGGCACCAAGGGGTGACAGAGCCAGGAGGGGCTTTCCCCAGTTAGATAGGTTAGGGTGAGGAGCAGGTAAGCTCGGGTGGCAACTACAGTGGTGGAGGTGTGCAGGTGGGTAGACCTGCTGGGAGAGCTACACGCCACAGCCCAGAAATTGTGCGAGGGCACCGGGAGATGAATCGGGGGAGTGAGACCCCAAATTGAGAAGCACCACAGTTTGGTCAATGGGAATTTGGTTTTTAGAACCCATAGTGTAAGTGGCCAATGGATTGGCAGGGAAAGACCCCGGGTAGTGTAAAGGGTGTTAAAGTAATTTAGATGATAGTTAGGATTGAAGTCTCCTCGCACCATCTACATGCACTCACCTGAAGTAAAGATGATGTACCTCCACACCATGCCATGTTTTGAGTATTTTTTATGATGCAAATGTTTGGATTGTGAGACGCATCATGACGTGGGTGTGACATTGTGCTTTGTTGTTCCATCTCTTCCTCCTTATGAGGATTGATGATGAATTGGGTGATGGCAAATTTTGGTTAGAGGGATTGTGGTGACGAATTTGGTATTGGAGAAATATGGGGAGACGAGACATTAGTGACGAATTTGTAAAGGTGTAAATTCTTGTAAATATGGGGTAAGGGCAAGGGTAGTGTAGGTGACAGGGGGTATGACGTACGGTAGGGACGAGTTTTTCTCACTTCGCTCTCCGTACGCACTTCACCCTGCATTGCCTTTATTGACGTGTACCCTTGTGACCTTACCCCTCGCTCATTTGTCTTCCCCCCTTTTGTCTCCCACTTGAGGACCTGTGCGCCATTGGGTGCCGAGGGGAGCGTGCGTGAGATGGCCATTGTGCGCACGAGATTCTCAGAACCAGCATGCATTGCGTTGATGTACCACTTTATGGACCGCTGTTCTGCGGCCAAGTACCACTTGATGGACCCCAGGTTCTGGGGCAGGGCACCTCTGTTGGAGACCGGCCATAGTGGCCAGGGAATCTTGCTTGCGGACCTCGGTAAGGCGGCACCTATGCCAAACAGGTGGACCACCCTTAGTTGGCCCCTGAGGCCCTAAATAAAAATGAACACAAGTTGTGCTTTTTATTATTTCCAAGTAGGCCGCATGAAGCCAGAAGACGTCGGGAAGAACATCGGCCCAGCAGAGAAAGAGAAGACCACCACCAGTTGTTTTGTTGTGTTTATTATGAACCGTGGTGACTGTGCACCGAGTGGTGCTTTTGGTGCTTTGTGGTGCTTTTGGTGTTTTTGGGTGCTTTGGTGGTATTGGTACGGGTGCATCGATGCAATGCGTGCTGTCTCCTCCCTCCCAACAGGAATTTCTTTTTCTTGTTCCCTAAAAAGAAAAAAAAACACAGGTCCTGGGTTGCGTTGTAAATAAGAAATAACGTCACTGTAAATAATGCTCCCCACTGTAAATGTATAGTTTGAGAACAATTCCGTAATTCGGTTAGCTGTGGGCTTGAGTCTGTTAGACAGGGTGCAATGCAATAGGGGGACATACTTATTTGTGTTTTAAGATTGTCACACTCAGGGTCAGGTTAATTGTAGAGGGAATTACACCTACGTGTCACACTAAGTTAAAGTTTTGTAGGCCCGAGACGGGCCTGAAGAAAGGAGGGTGCAGTGTAACGAATTTGAGAAGTGTAACGGTTTTGAAAAGTGTAACAATTTTGGAGGAAGTGTAACGAATGTGAAAAGTATGGTTTTGTTGTGTGTAACACCCTCGTAATGTAAATAATGGTCGCAGCCGTCCTCCTAGTTAATTCCATGAAACTTACACACAGGCCACGATATATCTTTTTAAATAGTTTATTTCCTTATTCTATGTAGGCTAAATATGTGTTTCCCACTAGATTGACTCTGCATTGCATCAAACAAAATAAAGCGTAGGCCCCTCCGATGATCCATGGCAGCTCAAGTGCCAGGGATTCCCCCACTTGAGCTTTCACAGCAACCGTTTATTGCAGTACTGAACTGATGAGCAAAGTGACGGCAGCAAAGTGACGGCAGCGGCGCCTTACCTGCAGCTGCTGACCGGTTTTCGCCATTTGCGGCCATTACGAACAAGGGGAGTGGCTAGAGAAGACGGGTCGCCCCCCTCGTCATAGGGGGGAGGAGTAAGTCGGCCCCGCTCATCCAACCCAGAACAAGGGGTTTGGCTAAGAGAGGGCGGAGCGGGAACCCCCGAGAAAGTGCGCGAAGGTTCGGTGAGGAAACCAATATAAGCCGCCGTGGGACGCACTCCACCCTCTTGCCCCTCCAGCTCTTGCTCCTCTTGCTCCTCTTGCTCTGACCCGGTCCTCGTGCTTGCGGTCCCTCGTTGTTGCTGGGGAGAAGGAAGACGCCTGAACGAGCAGGTGTGTGCGAGCCATCGTGCGACCAGCTGCGCTGCAGCTGCTCAAGTGCCAGGGATTCCCCCACTTGAGCTTTCACAGCAACCGTTTATTGCAGTACTGAACTGATGAGCAAAGTGACGGCGCCTTACCTGCAGCTGCTGACCGGTTTTCGCCATTTGCGGCCATTACGAACAAGGGGAGTGGCTAGAGAAGACGGGTCGCCCCCCTCGTCATAGGGGGGAGGAGTAAGTCGGCCCCGCTCATCCAACCCAGAACAAGGGGTTTGGCTAAGAGAGGGCGGAGCGGGAACCCCCGAGAAAGTGCGCGAAGGTTCGGTGAGGAAACCAATATAAGCCGCCGCGGGACGCACTCCACCCTCTTGCCCCTCCAGCTCTTGCTCCTCTTGCTCCTCTTGCTCTGACCCGGTCCTCGTGCTTGCGGTCCCTCGTTGTTGCTGGGGAGAAGGAAGACGCCTGAACGAGCAGGTGTGTGCGAGCCATCGTGCGACCAGCTGCGCTGCAGCTAAGGGGGCAGCTAAGGGGCCGCAGGCCACGAAAAGGACGCGCCAGGCAGCAATCCACGCTGGACCCTCCATTGCCTCCCAAAAACAACCATCCATCCTCAAGCCATACCTGCCTGCAATATCCCCCGTGTAAGTGTGAACGTCGTCTGTCCTAATCGTTGTCCTGGGGTTAAGTAAATTGACTGGTATAAGCTAACGATGCACTGTGTGACTGCTTCTTCCATCCATTGCTTGTAAATAATTTTGATCGCTCCTTCTTTTTGCTTGTGTGTATAATAAATCCTGTTATTCCTCCGTACTCTGTCTTCTTCTCTCTTCCTTCTCTTTCAGTCGCTTTAGAGGTTTCCCGATTGAATATCTGTGGTGCGATCTGGTCAACGTTGGGGGAGTCGGGCCAATCGGGGATCCTGTAACGGTCGCGGTGGACCATCCGCTCGGCCCAAAGTAACATCTAAACCGCGTCCGTAACAATACAAAGGTTTCACTCAGGATAAATCAATCTGCAACATATACGACCAAGCCATACAAAAAACAAGACCAAAAGTCTAACAGCGGCGTAGCTGGGTTTGTAAAATATTATAAACCACAAACACATATGTTTAGCTTTTCAAACAGTCGCCAATGCTGCTTATAACATTAAACAAATAAATTTAGAGGAATCCCGATATCCGTGAGGTAAGTTTTACTTAGAGAACTGAGGGAAGATCTACTGTAATCTATGTACCCCACAAAGGTTGTTGGTGTGCTCATTTACCAAGCAGCTAGCTAGTGCTTGCCAAGCCAGCCGTTCCTTAACGGTTTTGATTGGAGTGCTTGCTCGAATGCTTAAACCCCTTGGCGATCTCTGCACAAGAAACATGGTAAATGAACACATACCCAATGTTCTTGAGACCGGACCAAAGACAGACTGTAACCTATATACCCCAAAGAGGAATGACCCTTCCTGCCACTCCCGTAGTGAGCGGGTGTAGGCCTAATAGTAAATTAAAATGTTGGTCAGTGGACTCGGCGGTCATAATGACATCATAGACGTAATGACGTAACGGACACAAAACTGATATATTTTAACTTCAAGTAAGTTTGCAGTCACTACAAAGGGATTAGTGTTACGATTAGATTTACTATAATATTAACGTTATATTATCATTATTTCGAAAATGATATTACAGGCAGTCCCCGGGTTACGAACGCCCGACTTACGAATGCCCGTACTTAGTACCGACCTCCGTAAAGCCTATTATATTTAAAAAATCGAGTTACATACAATGGTTCGTACTAACGAACGGGCGGACTACTTTCCGTGAAGCTCAAAACACCGCGTTTTCAGCGGTTCGTCGGCCCGAGGGAGAACAACGCCACGCCGTCGTCGCCATTTAAAGTCGGATCGCGTAAACACTGTTGTGTGCATTGTGTTTTGACTTGAATTTTTCGTGTGTTTACCCTCGTAATCATGGCTCCAAAGCGTAAATCTGATGCAAGTGATGGTGATGCATCGAAGAAAAGGAAAACGATCACGATTGAAACGAAAGTGGAAATAATAAAGCGATCGGAGAGAAGTGAAACACCAACAAACATTGGAAAAGTGTTAGGCTACAGTCAGTCAACGATCGGGACATGGAGCATGTAAAAGGCTCTGTCCCGATGAAAGCGACAATTATCACTAAGCAACGCAGTGGTTTAATTATCGAAATGGAAAGGCTATTGGTAATTTGGTTAGAGGATCAAAAAAAGCACTAGGTCCATCCTCTCCAGCACCAGGTCCATCCTCTCTAGCACCAGGTCCATCATCTCCAGCAACAGGTCCATCCTCTCCAACACCAGGCCCATCATCTCGGAGAGATAGGTATGATCGTTTCAAGGTATGCAAGACATCAATTGGAACGAGATTAAGTGTTAACCTTTCATCATTATATTTTCTTTTCTATCTAAACAGTTTAAGAAATGTTTATTTAATGTTTTTTAATACCTATAGATGTTTTAGATAAAATATATACTACTAGCAGAAGTACCCGGCATTGCCGGGCGGGGGAGGGGAGGGAAGGGGAAGGGGAGGGGAACAGGGGGGAGGGGAGGAGAGGGGGGAGGGGAGAGGGAGGGGGGAGGGGGAGGGGGAGGAGGGGGCAGGGAGGGAGGAGGGGGGCAGGGGGAGGGGGGAGGGGGAGGAGAGGGGGAGGGGGGAGGAGAGGGGGAGGGGAGGGGGAGGGATGGGAGGGGGAGCGGAGTGGGAGGGTGGGGGGAGGGAGGAGTGGGAGGGTGGGGGGAGGGAGGAGTGGGAGGGTGGGGGGAGCGAGGAGTGGGAGGGTGGGGGGAGGGGGAGGGAGGAGTGGGAGGGTGGGGGGGAGGAGGAGGTGGAGGGAAGGGTGAGGGGGTGGGGGAGGTGGAGGGGGAGGTGGAGGGTGAGGGGAGGGGGAGGGGGGAGGGGGAGAGGGGTGGGGAAGGGGTAGGACAGAAAGGAAGGGGTAGGGGGGAAAGGGAGGAGCATGAGGGAAAGGGAGGGGGATGGGGAAGGGGTAGGGCAGAAAGGAAGGGGTAGGGGGGAAAGGGAGGGGCATGGGGGAAAGGGAGGGGGAGGGGAGGGGAGGGGGAGAGGAGGGGAGAGGGAGGGGGGAAGGGGAGAGGGTAGGGTGGAGGGAGAAGAGAGGGGGAGGGGAGGGGGAAGGGGAGGGGGGAAAGCGAGGAGTGGGAGGGTGGGGGGAGGGAGGAGTGGAGGGTGGGGGAGGGAGGAGTGGGAGGGTGGGGGGAGGAGGAGGTGGAGGGGGAGGGGGGAGGGGGAGAGGGGTAGGACAGAAAGGAAGGGGTAGGGGGAAAGGGAGGAGCATGAGGGAAAGGGAGGGGGATGGGGAAGGGGTAGGGCAGAAAGGAAGGGGTAGGGGGGAAAGGGAGGGGCATGGGGGAAAGGGAGGGGGAGGGGAGGGGGAGGGGAGGGGGAGGGGAGGGAGGGGAGGGGGAGAGGAGGGGAAAGGGGAGGGGGGAAGGGGAGAGGGTAGGGAGAAGGGAGAGGGAGGGTAGGGGGAGGGGGAGGGGGGAAAGGGAGGGGGAGCGGGAGGGAGGGGGGAGGGGGAGGGGGAGGGGGATGGGAGGGGAGGGGAACGGGGGGAGGGGAGGAGAGGGGGGAGGGGAGGAGAGGGGGGAGGGGGAGGGGGAGGGGAGGAGAGGGGGGAGGGAGAGGGATGGGAGGGGGAGAGGAGTGGGAGGGTGGGGGAGGGGAGGGGGGAGGGGAGGGGAGGGGGAGGGGAGGGGAGGGGGAGGGGAGGAGAGGGGGAGGGGGAGAGGAGTGGAGGGAGGGTGGGGGGGAGGGAGGAGGGGAGGTGGCGGTGGAGGGAGGAGGGGGAGGGGAGGGGTCGGGGGAGGGGGTGGGGGTGGGGGAGGGGGGTCGGGGGAGGGGGAGGGGAAGGGGTAGGTCAGAAAGAAGGGGTAGGGGGAAAGGGAGGAGCATGGGGGAAAGGGAGGGGAAAGGAGGGGGAGGGGAGGGGAGGGGAGGGGAGGGGGGAGGGGGATGGGGAAGGGGTAGGGCAGAAAGGAAGGGGTAGGGGGGAAGGGAGGGGCATGGGGGAAAGGGGAGGGGAGGGGAAAGGGGAGGGGGGAAGGGGAGAGGGTAGGGTGGAGGGGGAAGGGAGGGGAGGGAAGGGGAAGGTAGGGGAGGGGGAGGGGGAAGGGAGGGGGAGGGAAGGGGAGGGAGGGATATAGATGGTTCTGGCAATTGATCACATCCAGAAATGATGTAATCCACACAATTTATGTACTTTACATAACGTTAATAGGAATACATGGCCGTGTAGATGGGAAATACAGTTTGTTTGAAATAAATCACAAATATCAGATGAAAGTGAAAAAAACCTATGTGGTGTGAATGGCAATGTTCCTCGCTGAAATGTGAAAAAACTGAATTACGTGTGAACGCATAACTGTGAGATTATGGCGGCAAAGTTGGAACATCACGTGATCCTAGCAGAAGTACCCGGCATTGCCGGGTGGGGGAGGGGAGACCCGTACATTCCCAACCCGGACATTCGCCCTCTCGACTCAAGCTCGTATTCGATTCGTATTCAAAATCGAAAGGGGAAAGGGGAAATCCTTCGTATTCGAAAACATGAAATATGAATTAAAATTTAATTCATATCGCACAAAATCGACACAAAACACGGTCGCATAAAGGTGAAAAACGCAATGGCTTTTCGCCCTGAATCACGTGCAAACGTGTGACGGGATGGAACATCACGTGATCGCTCTGAGCGAATCAGAGAGCTGCTCGCACTGGCTGAGATTAGCGGGTACTTCGCTGAAATGCGCCGAGATAAATATGAATAAAAAATATGGATCTCGTCAAACATGGTCTCCGCCATGTTCGTCCCAGGCTCAATGGCATGTCTATGCCAAATATCAAGCACGTAAGCCTCTCCGTTTTGGAGTCTATCGGTAACATCACTCACACACACACACACACACACACACACACACACACACACACACACACACACACACACACACACACACACACACACACACACACACACACACACACACACACACACACACACACACACACACACAAACACTGTTTTATATATATATAGATACCAAAACAAACATTTGACTAATTGACGCTAGATGTGAACCGTACGTAACTGTTCTGACTTGCATACAAATTCGACTTACAGACAGACTTAAAAACAGAACTCGTTCGTAACCCGGGGACTGCCTGTACAATCAAAAAACCGAGGCCAATTCCTTATGTCCTCGGTTATTAATACGAGTGAGATACCCGTGCTATGCACGGGTAGGAGGCCAGAAGCAAACAGGCAATGCAGATACGGCAAATGCTAAAGCATGAAACCAATAAATTCCACATTCCTGTAGCACCCTCAGTCGCACGTCAGCATGGACAGCAAGTTCGTGAAGGACTTCCATGAAAAACGTACCCGTTTGCTTGTTCACGTATAGAAACATCGATTGTGGGTCCGTGGCGAATCTGCATATGGTGATCCGTGAAGTTCACGTTTAGAAAGTAGAAACCATCACGGCATGTCGTCATTTACTTGAACTCGATATCTCGTTTTTTCATTCCAAACAACATATCTCGAATCACAAAATAAACTTTTAACAACATTGTTAATGTTTCCTTCATTGTAAAAACTACCAAGTCAACAGTTAAAAGGATTTTGAGCCGATAGGTGTTACGGCCTTGGCAAGATCGAGGGAGACAGTGATCTGTTAGCGTATACGCCACCCAAATAGCTATATGGATTTCTCTCATGTAGAGATTAAACTCACGTCGTTTGAACTTTGGCCGAGGTCATTATTTACTTTTAATGATGTTTATATACGAATCAAAAATAAGATAATTGGTTTTGGGTCGTCCTTTCCGCATATCTCGTGGGATTGTGAGTTGGAGAGACCGTGATGGCGGGGAGGGGGTTGGCATTCTCTCAAGCAGGGATTCAACCCATGTCCTTATAAAAGGTGTTTGTCCGAGGTCACCGAGTCCGATCGGTGCAGCCGTGCAGCGATCGGTGCAGCCGTTTGTGCGGCACCCGGGAAAATAACGTTATGCGGGAGTCCAAACCTGAAAATGCTGGAGGTCAAAGCTGAAATTGGAAAAACAATATACCCTATTTTACTCCAGGAGATCCCAGGATTACCCACCCAAAATATTGTTGCGATCGGTTCAGCCGTTTTTGCGGTACCTTCGAACGGATGGGCAGACAGACAGACGGACAGACATTTGCTGAATTATAGTAAGATTAGTGTCGAACAACACTCATTATTGATCATGAACAATAAAACGCTTCAAACCATTAACTTTCCATTCACGACATTGGGATTAAATTGTTATTGTCATATTTACAATATTATTATTACTATTACGAAAACGATACTACTGAAACGATACACTACTGTATTAAGAAACCTGGGCTTAATTTGTCTGAAGCGGTCCGAAGATTAGGCAAAAAGCCTAAGGCTATATACGTACCGCATTGTTGGAAGAGCCGTAACGTCTATGCTTTCGATATTTGATGATCATTTTAACAATCGGTTTGTTTGTTTCACACTGAATGAAAAACATAAAGGTAGAGCATGGCGATTGTGATATATGACAGGTTTGACGATATGTTCGGCATGAACGGCATAAAAATCGGCATAAACGGCATAAAAATCAAAATGGCGGTGTGTGGAGAGTCCGCCGCCGTACTGCCATAATGACATCAGACGTAATCACATCACCCTGTCATGTGACCAGATCCTCAGCTCTGATTGGTATGAGGGGACACACATACATACATAGTTATGTCTGGCGGGTAGTGATATGTAGAGCAGACAGAGTGAGTAGGTAACATGCTTCGAGGTGTCGCGGTAAGGAATCTGACCTTTAATAAGTTCTTCATGTGTAGGCGTTTTTTGTTTTTTGTTTGTTTGTTTTTTTTCGGTTTTTTTTCTTTCTTTCTTTTTTTTTTGTATACTGAATCGAGGCTCGTGAAAGAGCTAACATTTACTTCACAAACAAATCAACCAGACAAACAAAATATATAAAAAGAGGGAGCGGAAGACAAGATGGGGAGAGAAGGGGAAGCACACAAACACAACATTTGAGAGCAGGGAGATGTGTGGAAGGGAGAGGGCTTGGGGGGAGGAGGCGTGAGAAGGGGGGGGGGGTGGGGGGGAGAAGTATAAAACACAAGGACACCAAGGACTTCCAGGACAGAAGTTGGTATTTCAAAAAAGTGGAATTTGGGGGAAATTAGCAGGGGTAGAAAAGATCAAGGTTTTGGATGGGGGAAGATAAGAGATAGTGGTGAACAGCTGTTTTAAAGACCTGGAGGGTGGAGTGGGATTGAAGAGAGTGAGGGAGTTTGTTCCAGAGGCGGGAGAAAAGAGGAATGAAGGAGTGAAGGTGAGCAGAGAGTCTTGATTTTGGCAGTTTAACCATAAGAGGGTTGCAGGCAGATCTTGTGCGACCTGTAGGAATATTTGCGGGACAGAGCCCAGAGAGAGCTGGGGGCGCAAGGCCAGAGAGGAGTCGGTAGAAGACGGAAAGACCACCAACCTGCCTGCGGTGAGTGAGAGGCCCTTGGACTTAGCTTCATCGCGGGAGATTCCAATGACTCTGAATGCTTTGGTTTCAACAGCGTGAAGACGAGCTAGGTGTGAGGCAGGAGCACCAGTCTGTCAGGTTAAGTTGTATAATTGTGAATCTACCAGGAGGTTCGAGTGATAAGTAGTGTAGGGATTAAGGAGTAGTGCCCCTGTGTGTCCTCACCTGGTTGGCCAAACCTTTGTCCCTTTTGGCACTGCACACCACATAGACATTCCGACAGATCCTTAGCGCAACACTAAATAACGCCCCCCCCCCCCCCCCCCCCGACATGACTTAGGAAGAAACCAGGCCAGGACACCACTGATAATGGTCGCCGCCACCTACACCTCCGGAGAGGCCTATCCACTTCGGATAGCACGTGCTTTACACCAGGAGCAGGGAGCGGGAGTGAGAGTGACGCAGTGGGCGTGCACCTGGGTGAGCCGGCGAGTCGGTGGAGGAGACTGATTGGTTGGCAGTGCGCCAAGGCTGACGTCACGGGCCGGCAGATATTAACGAGCACTGAACGCCATGGGGCAGTCCAGTTGAGCAGGAGGACGGGGAGTGAGTCTGAGGGCAGTTTGTTTGAGAGTTGAGAGTTTAGTTTGGTTGAGTGCGCAGAGTTGAGTTGCGCAGAGTTGGGTTCGCACAGCAGTTAGTTGGACTTTTCTTGGAGAGAGTTGGGTTGAGTTCGCAGAGACGAGGACTTTGGTTGGAAAGAGTTCATTTTGAGCAGTTGGGTTTGAGACGCGGCAGGACGTTGGTCCGAGTGAGTGAGTTGCACGCAGATCCCTGGCCCTGGCAGTCTCTGGCGGCGCTGGGTTTTCTTCGTCTGCCTAGCCCGAGTGGAGTTCGCTGCTTCAGACACGTTCCTTTGTTTCGCTTGAACGTCCTTTTGCTTGGCTGGTAGTGTGCAGTCACACCTGCGTTCTCTCTGTTCCTGTCTTTTGGTGCTTCGTGTGGAGATCGACCTCGTGTGGAGCCGCTGGCCTGCGTTGGACGCGTGGCACTTGGAGCGAGGGACCTCGTGGTGTGCGATCGGGGCTTGTGGAGCTTGGAGCGAGGCCTCGTGGGTACATCGGGGCCGAACGGAGCTGTGTTGGACGGCAGCCAAGAACAGGACGACAAAGACGAGATAAGGCCGCATCCGCGATTACATTTTACACAACGAACGTGTTTCTTTTCCTTAGTTTGCAGTCCCTCGTTTGTATCTGAAGTGTGAGTGGGGACGTCCCGATTAGGATATTTTATTACCGGCGCGTGCTTTTTCCTGTCCTTGCCTTTTTACTTGAATAAATCCTTCTATTATTTTCTGTACATACTTGAACGCAGTTTCCGAGTGATTAATTTAATAGATAAGGCTGCAGGGCTCTCGCCGCTCCCCTCCATCCCGCACGCTTGGTGTAGCTTTTTGGAATACGCCATTGAGTTTTCGCCTCAGGGATTAAGGCCTTCGCGATCGGCATCCGTGACCGCCTGATATTAATCAAAGGCAGTTGCGCGACAATACATACATACGGACGGACAAACACTGTTCTAGACAGCTTCGCCCGATGGGCTACGCCGTAAAAAACAAAAGGAAAATTCCACGGACATGTGGAGATAAAGAAATAAGTAATTAAAGAGGAACAGACACTGACAGGCGCAGGGACAAGACAGACACCACAATCAAACACCCCAACAGATATCCCTATCTAAAAGACTAATCCAAAGGGGGTAGGGGGAAGCAAACGAACCGTGCCTCCAACTGACAGCCCTCAGGAGAGATCACCGAACTTCTCCACAGATGGTGGAGTTCCACACCGCAAAAAACCGGGCGCTCCTCCCTCTCTGTGTTTCCGCCTTTCACTTTTCCCACTGTCATTCTCGCCGGCAAAATCGCCACACCAGCTTCACACGCTTCTTCTTCCCCCCTCCTCTCTTCTCTCAATTTCCTCCTCCAGCCATGCACAAAGTTCTGCCACATGAAATTATGCAGAGACCTCGTAGAGTTGAAAGAATGTAGATAAGGAAGTTCTTTTAATAGAAGATTCAAAATAAAACTTCAAGGAAATAAATAAAAAGGAGAAATTCTGGATCCACAGCCAAGCTGGCAGACCATTAATATACACCTCGAGTGTCACCTCTTTATTGCGCAATATTTCTACAATATTATTGAGTAATATCGAACACAATAAACCCCGTGAACATAACAATGGACACTCACCTGTGTTAAGGTGATGCACGTTCGATGTTTTTTCCAACTGTGGCCCTGGTAAGGACTGAAGGAATGAAACGTTCTTATTGATGTAAATGACGTCGTTTGCTCATTTGACACTATTATTAGGCGTTTCTGTTTCATTAGTTTTGTCACGACCAGATTAAACCTGACTCGATTACGAATACCTTAGCATGCGAGTTGTGTAGCTACCCGAATTATTATTTTACAAAAATGTTAAAGATAACTTTACAATGTAAGGAATTGTTGTTTTTAGGTGTTTGGTGTTGGATATAAACAAAGGATCCTGCGCCAACCGCTTACAATGGCCCAATGGAAGAAGCACAAGCTGAGTACAGTGTTCCGAGTCGTTACTAAAACCCAAACGTTATACTCGAAGTGCGATACAAGCACCAGGATTACAGGGAGCCGAACGTCCGGATGCCCAGTGTACTCGCACGTTGCATTAAACCTTTGATTTATGTAGGAAATGAGAAGCAGAGAGGAGACCCTTTGGGCCAAGGTGTAATATACAGGCAGTCATTACCTGTCATCCGATAGCACAACGCAGCTGACACGCAATCCTTGTGTGCGCTCCGAGCCCCCGACAGGGGCTTCGCTTTAACCCACTTCATGACTCTGGGGTCCGGGGCCTGCGAATGGAATGTCCCATTTACACAGCCTTGCTTCATCGGAAACCTCATGGAAATGAATCCAACTCGATGTCACCGCCTAATATATGCCATTGTTCAGTTTCTGCTTCATAAATGGAAAAATTCTCAAAAATATTTCGGAAGGCCTGTTTGAGAAAGTACCTGGGAATACATATATATATATATATGGGATATGCACTGTTGGGATTCTATCCAGCCAGGCAGGAAATATCTGCAATGAGGGAGTCTCTGTTTTATCCCTTTGGAAACGTGACTAAAGTTTTGGGGAATTTGTATTATCAGCACTTGTGGTTTCACTTGAACGAATTCCAAAACGGTTCTGGGCTTTTTTTAGTTGTCGAGACATGAATTAACATGAACAAAATTGTCTATTTGATATGTGCTCCATTATAGACATACATATATATATACATATATATATATACTGTATTGTAATTATTCGGACTTTACAAAAATTTTGTAAAGAATAATACAGCGCTCTCCATAAGTGTTGGAACAGCGAAGTACAATGTCGAATTATTGTTATATACTCAAGAAATTTAGATTTGAGATGAAAAGATGAATAATAAGAGTACATAAGGTCATCTTTTGTTTATTGGTATGTTGATGTATCTATTGTTGTACAATGGTAACATATTGGTACTTTAGCATTGTAAAACAATAGATTTTTTTGGTCTAAAACAATCGATTTTTTTTGTCTAAAACAATAGATGTTTTTGCTCTAAAACAATAGATTTTTTTTGTCTAAAACAATAGATTTTTTTGTCTAAAACAATAGATTTTTTTGGTCTAAAACAATAGATTTTTTTGGTCTAAAACAATAGATTTTTTTGGTCTAAAACAATAGATTTTTTTTGTCTAAAACAATAGATTTTTTTGGTCCAGTCCTCCCATTTTAGATAAGCGTAGGTATTGGAACATGTGACCGTAAAGTGTTCATTGGTGCATTAATTGCTCTCACACATGAAAGGGCTGTGAATGTGTAATCTTGTTTTTTTTTTAGCCTTTCCTTTTGCTTCACGAGTCTGTCTTTAGACCAAAGATCGTAAAGCGGAGCTCCCGCTTTACGATCTTGAAGACCAGATAACTGTCTATGAAAGAAAAGCAAGCAATTTGGAAGCTAAAAGAACAGAATAATTCAATTAGAACCATCGGACAAAAACTGGACATAGCAAATACAACAATTTGGAATAACTTGAAAAAACTAAAACAACAATTAGACGTCACAACGTGGACCGATATGCCTCCGCCCACATTATTACATCGTTATAATACATGTACCAAGTTTGATTTAAATCCATTCAGCTGTCCTCAATTATCACATCATTACCTGACTTGACCTTTGACCTCTTCACCCCAAAATTAAATCAGTTCTTACTTACATCATTATACATACCTGTACCAAATTTTAATTTTAATCCCTTCAGATGTTCATAAGCTATCACATTTTTACCTGACATGTCCTCTGACCTTTGACCACACGACCACAAAATAGAATCAGTTAATATTTACATCATTATACACATCTGTACCAAGTTTGACTAAGGTCACTTCACCCGTTCTCAAGTTATAGACCTATTACAGACTTTGACCTTTAACCTTTCACCTCTTGACCACAAAATCTAATCAGTTCATCATTACATCATCATACATACCTGTATCAAATTTGAATTAGATCACTTCACCTGTTCTCAAGTTATAGACCTATTACAGACTTTGACATTTGACCTTTGACCTCTTGACCCCCAAAATATAATCAGTTCATCTTTACCTCATTGTACATACCTGCACCAAGTTTGACTAAAATCCCTTCAGCCGTCTTCAAGTTATCGCGGTAACGAAAACCTATCACGGACGGACGGACGGACAACCTGAAAACATAATGCCTCCGGCAATGAACAACAACTGAAAATGACTGCAGTAAAGACTTGACAAAGCATCTCAAAGGAGTTTTGGTGACGGTACCAAGAGTTTGGTGACGTCACTGAGTCACTGGCTCGATGTAGTTATTACATGCAAGAGATATGCAAACAAATACGAACTATTATACAACTTTAATTTATTTTAAGTTAACCTGTTACAATACTTATGCTTACCTAAAATGGGGGGACTGAACATAAAAAGTGCTATCGTTCTGAATTAGTAAAACATATATATTGTTACGGTTCTCCACCGCCCTTCTTCCCTTTACAAAGGGGGGGATTCATCCCCTTGTTCTTTCTGGGCTTGACGGAACCGAGAGACTTGAAACGCCTCTTCCGGGCAAAACGCAAAGTAGGGTTTCGGGACCAAGTCTCGCTCGTACCTAAATCCCTGCGCCGCCACGGAAGCGAGGAAGCAAGCCTCGCACGAGCCACGTGCGATCTGGGTACACCGAGCGGATTGAGTACCACGTGGTCCGTGCAGTCTTAGTCGTGGAACCCGATTTGAGCGGTTATATTCGTACCACGCTTAGCCAATGAGGAAATCACAGGAACGATCGAATGGAAAAGGAAGAACACAGGTTTAATTATGATTCCCACATGTATGTACAATGATCGGGATGCAGAGACACAGAGCAGCACTTAAACAGTCTTATCTTCCCTCCCAGACTCGGGCCCATCACACTCACACAGGGAATTGCAGATGGGTTGATGTTCCAGCCAAACGCATCGACGTGGTCTTCCACGAATGGCCCCATCCAGCTCTCCACGGTCCCAGCACGTCCCGCGAAGATGGCGAGCAGGCGGTGGAAAGAACCTCGTGCCGTGTCTCCCGAACAAAGGCAGCCGATGAGGTATAACGGAAATTGCGCATCTCTGAGCGCGGCTGGCGATTACACAGCCATTATCACTTGGGTGACTTAATGCACTGTACGCGGCTCGGCCTCCAGCTCAACCGAGCGTCACTTTATAATAGCGCGTATTCCGGTTCATGCGTGTCTTTCTTCACCCGCGTATCTCTCAAAGTTCTTTGACGCTCTCAACTCCTGCTCGTCAATGATTCCTCCTGGTTGGTCAGTGCCGCCGAGTCCTCTGACACTCAGTCCTTTCGGGCAGTCCTCTGATGCTCAGTCCTCCCGCGCTGGTCCTCCTGGGGGCTTTGCGCGATGGGTTATATAGATACGTCCCGAACCTTCTTGAACCCTCTCCAACCTTCCAACCACACCCTGTGACGCAGTGCTGCCGCCACAACCTCTGAGCCCTGATTGGCGGCTCGTGCTTACCGTCAGCTCCTCTGCCGCCCCTCATTCGGCTCCGCCCCGACCCTCCTGGGCCTGCCTCGTGTTAATTCGCCCAAAATGAACCAAAGTCAGCGCAAAGGGACATGAGGCTAGGGAGGCTGGAAAGTCGGTAGAAGTAGGACCTATTCTCCTGACTCTACTCAACGCAGAACTAACATAGGAAAGGGACTAGGCTCACAGATACTAAGAGATAACTACACTATCGCGAGGCTACATGTTGCTTGTGTGACTAACTATGAGGGGGAAATATTAACCTTTATTATACTGACTGTACAAAACTCAAAACCGCAACAGTATATATATATATATATATATATATATATATATATATATATATATTGTTACGGTACGCGGACAAGATGTTACTTTGGGCCGAGCGGATGGTCAACCGCGACCGTTACAGGATCCCCGATTAGCCCGACTCCCCCAACGTTGACCAAATCGCGCCACAGATATTCAATATGGAAACCTCTAAAGCGACCGAAAGAGAAGGAAGAGAGAAGAAGACAGAGTTCGGAGGAATAACAGGATTTATTATACACACAAGCAAAAAGAAGGAGCGATCAAAGTTATTTACAAGCAATGGATGGAAGAAGCAGTCACACAGTGAATCGTTAGCTTATCTATGCAGTTTACTTAACCCCAGGACAACGATTAGGACAGACGACGTTTACACTTACACGGGGGAAATTGCAGGCAGGAATGGCGGAGGTGGGTTGCTGGAGAGGGAGGCAGGGTCAGGTCCCTGCAACCGGCAGGGCTGGAGGTAGCAGCTCCCACTCTTTGCGTTTTTGGCGGGAAAACCCTCGGTCGCGTCGACGCTGCTGATGCTGTGGATGTCACGCGCTGGCTCGGTCACACCTGCGCCTCTCCTGATGGAGCCGTCTCCCTCCTCTCAGCGCGTCTCTCCAAAGCTTGTTTCATCTCCAAGTACCTCTCCTTTTTGGAGCGTCTCTCATCTCTCATCTCACAGCTCATCTCTCATCTCACCTCATCTCACAGCTCACCTCTCATCTCACCTCTCATCTCATCTGCCGAAGCAGTCCCTTCCAGTCGCTTTTATTACTCGGGTCGGAATCAAGCCGCCGGCTGCGAGGGCACGCCTACCGGGTCGCTCACCGCAGTGCTGGTTGGCTGTTAGGGCTGTCCGATTCCCCCTTTGATCATGACGACGTGCCACGCCCGTGAGTTGGCGGCTCCTACCCCCCTCTTCTCCGAGATTAGCACATGGGCAATGGCGGCTTGCGGGATTGAACACCACTCGCACCGCTTTTGAAAGGAACTTTGGAGAGCGGAGATGATTGGGGAAATTGAAGGGGGCCTACGCTTATTTCGTTTGATACAATGCAGAGTCAATCTAGTGGGAAACACATATTTAGCCTACATAGAATAAGGAAATAAGCTATTTAAAAAGATATATCGTGGCCTGTCTGTAGGTTCATGGAATTAACTAGGGGGACGTCCTTCGACCTTATTTACTCTACGAGGGTCAGTTAAAACACAGCAAACCAGTTCTCACATTCTTTACACTTTCCAAATTCGTTACAATATATATATATATATATATACCAAAAAATAAAATCTGAACTTCTGTGCTCTTGCCTCATATTCATATTTTGATTTCAAATTCAAATTTATTGTTGTGAACCAGTAATAACAAATTCGTTTTTACTGTTCCAATACTTATGGAGGGGAATGTATATATCTGATATACAACAACAACAACAACAGGCATTTTATGGCCATTTTCCCTGCTAGAGCGGGGGCTAGCCTTGCGGTCCCCATGACAATCTTCTCCATTTTGCCCTATTTTCTGCATCTCTCCTTGTTAACCCCCTTGCCCGCATTTCTTCTTCCACCATCTTTAGCCCTTCTTCCACCATCTTTAGCCAAGTCTTTCTCGGTATTCCCCGTCCTCTACTTCCTTCTACATTCATTTCCATCACTCTTCTCAACCAGTCACTTTCATCCTTCCTCAACACATGACCAAACCATCTCAACCTGTTCCTCTTCACAGCATCAATCACAGGCTCTATTCCCATCATCTTTCGCAATTCATCATTTGTCTTCCTCTCTCTCAACGATACTCCGCACATCCACCGAACCATTCGCATTTCCACCCTTTCCAGCCTTCGTTGCTGCTCTACGTTCATTACCATTGTCTCGCTCCCATAAATCATAACACTTCTCACACATGCAGCATACACCTTTCCCTTCAGCTTCAACGACACTCCCCTCCTCATCAGCACGCCACTCAGTTCCCGAAACTTCTTCCATGCACATCTCACTCCAGCAACCGTTGCCGAGTCTGATCCACCTTCTCCATTCAGCATGTCTCCGAGGTAGCAAAATGTTTTCACACCTTCCAGCTCCATGCCGTATCTGATATCATGTGCCATATTCTGTTACAGAGGATCGGTGCTGCTAAAGCAGTTTCGTGGTTACACTGGGTGGTTTGACGTTGCTTTCCTCGCAGTAGTTGGGGCAGGAATTTGTAATTTATTCAGGCTGCCGGCGATAGCTCACCGACTCTTCGCGAAGGCCTCCGTGGGAACTAATCCCAGCAGATGGGACCCTAGTTAAAGTCCATCAAAGGGACGGCACACACATTGATGAATCACCCTGCCTGTGAAACACCAGCATGACAGTTGATACCTGGGTCAGGATTCAAACCCAGGCTAGACAGCTTGGAGGCAAGTGTGTGTAATTCTAGGCCATTCATTGACCCTCCCCTCCACACACACACACACACACACACACACACACACACACACACACACACACACACAATATGTATATATGTGTGTCTATACATATATACAGATACTCGTACATACCTGTATATATATATATATATATATATATATATATATATATATATATATATATATATATATATATATATATATATATATACTGTATATATATATATATATATATATATATATATATATATAAATTATATATATATACAGTATATATATATATATATATATATAGATATATATATATATAGATATATATATATATATATATATATATATATATATATATATATATATATATATATATATATAAATAAATTATATATATATATCTATCTATAATTCCAGTAATCTCTGTGTGTATGTGTGTGTGTCTGTGTGTTTGTCTGTGACCGCTGTTTCTCGACAACCACGGGTCCGATATACTTGAAACTTGCCAGGTATATTGCTGGGGACCCGAGGATGTGCCTTTTCAAGGTTTGAAATTAATCGGACAAGTGGTTCCCAAGGTATGGTCACCGTACTCGCAAGCCGTTCGCTTTGGCTTTGCGAATGAACCAAACCATTTCATGTAAATACAGGGGGGGGTTCTACCGTACTCGCAAGCCGTTCGCTTTGGCTTTGCGAATGGACCAAACCATTTCATGTAAATATAGGGGGGGGTTCTGTGGTCGTTACTGCCACGTGGTTTCAAAGTTTTTTTTGTTGTTGTTGTTTGCACGCATGTTTTTTTGCACCCACGTACGGGCACGCCCTAGTATATATAATACTAGCAAGGTACCCGCACGGGGTGCGTAGCCGAAAGCAAGCAGACAATGAGGAAACAGTGAATGCTAAACCATGGAACCAGTAAATTCCACATTCCTGTGCCACCTTGAGTCACACGTCAGGCATGGACAGCAGGTTCGTGAAAGCCTTGCTCGAAAAACGTACCCAGTCTGAATGGTTCTATACACAGTCAATGGCGAATGTGCATATAGTGTGAATGTCACGGTTAGAAAGTTGAAACCCTCACTTCATTTCCTCATTAATTTCAACTCCATATCTCTATTTTCATTCCAAACAGCATAACTCCAATGACAAATTAAATAGGATTAATATGAAAAATAGACTTTTACCAACACTCGTGACATAAACAAATATTTAAATCTGTGCTGACGTTACATCTGGATATGGAGGAGTTCCGTACGGGTGGAAATTCAAAATCATAATTGTATACTCTCAATTCCAAACAGCATAACTCCAATCATAAATTGATACTATAACAAAATATTGTGTTAAATAACGATTGTGTTGAGATATTATCAAACCCGCTCATTATCGTCATCTGTTCACTTCTGGATTCAGAGCAGCTCGGTGTCGAGCCAATTTCAAAATCATAATTTTATGGAGGAACTTGTGAAACCTCCTCCCTAACTTAAAACATCCGCTGGGACCCCAAAACCTTCTACAGGAGGTTTGGTGAGGCTAGCCCCAAAACTGAGGGAGTAGTTTTGGGACGGACAGACGGACAGACTGATGGACAGACAGATATACACTCCTGTTTTATAATATATATATTGTCGTGTCACCCTGCGATTAAGACCACTGGGTGACGAATGACCGATCGTTTTTACTCCCGAGACGAACTCCGAATTATTGGCGGTTATTTTTTGCATGCACGGGAATTAAGGTAGCGAGGTGCTTACCTGAACGAAGTACATGGGATGATTCCAGGACCCCCGAACAAAGAAACACGACACAACAAATGAAATGCAACACAATAATTTAATGAAAATAAATGTAACACAAAAATGGTGAAATAGAAACTAAAATTCTACTTTGAGACGTCTCCGCTCAGTCACAAATACGACACAGGGGAAGAATAAAGTAAAAATAAAATCCCTTTAGCCGGCCGGCACTTAGCTTTGGTCCAAAAGGCTTTTAGCGGCTTGGTGGCCGTTGCAACCGGTGAAGCCACTTGTATGGGTAGCACTCCAAAAATGGCGCAGAAAACGTGCGTCAAACGCCCAGACTCGAAGCAGGCAGCCAGGACGGCCGCCTTTCGCTCTCCACTGTCAAGTGCCACACGGACCCCGGCTCCTTGATGAGCCCAAATGCTGCCCGCCACTGTCGAGATTCTGCCAGTGCAGCAAAAGCTCCACGCTCCTTCAAAAGCGCACCCAATCCTAGCACACCAAACCCACCAACAATGGCGAGCTTCTTGTTCGTGCCAAGAGACTAAGCGACTCTTCTTCCTCCTGCTCAAAACTTCTCTCCTCTAACGTCATCCTGACCAATCATCGAGTTCCACCAAACCTCCACGTGTCTCCATGACCAATCACGAAGCTCAGGGCATGGCCTGCCAGTCTGGAGATCTCCTCTGGAGGTGGGGCTTAGTTGCCGATTGGGAATGTTCTGAGCTTTGTCGGCAATTATGTCAGTTATTGTTGGTTAATGGATCGTTTTATGGCTGGCCCTGTCGCAACTGCAAAAACGTAGGGAAAAACCACCGAGGGAAATCACATACTGGGGGAAACTAACCTTAACCACTATCTAATTACCATAACTTCACCCCTCGTGTGAAGACACATAAACAACTTAAGCTCCAGTTTCCCTTCTTAATACATCGAGATGTCTCCTACTTGTCCTCACGGTCCATGCTCTACCTATACGATCCTATCTTTACAATGGTATTCCATCGTCTACCCCCACAAATGTAACAATATATACGTGTGTGTGTGTGTGTGTGTGTGTGTGTGTGTGTGTGTGTGTGTGTGTGTGTGTGTGTGTGTGTGTGTGTGTGTCCACTATACATGTGTAAAATCCACTATACAGTTTCGCATATATTTATATGTTTATTCTTGGTTGATGTGATTTTAATGTGTTTGTTAAACTACATTTATATGATATTTTATGTTTGTTCAACTACATTAAAAAGCATGAAAACCACAAAAAATATAATTAATTGCACAGTAACGGCTAGATGTTACAAGTTAAAATAAACTAAAGAATTAATAACATGTAAAACCTCAAATATAGTTTACCTATTGACCTGAAGCAAATGTGCGATGCAATATGTTGGTGCATTGATGGGTTGACTGACTGCCTGGACGCAACTGAGGTTGTGGATCTACTGATGTACCATCTATTGATGTGGATCCATGATCGAGGTTGTGGATCCGCCGTTTGGAGAGGTCCTGGGCTGAAAGGATCGAAACCTCGAGGAAGAACGGTGCCCAGCTGATGATCCATGCAGTCGGGAAACTAGTCAGTTGCTTACGGGTTAAGGTTCTTGGTTTAGGTGGAGAAACTATGTTTGAGGTTTACAATTTAAATAAAGTTCAATATGGGATGTTGTGAAATTAACATCATTTACAACAATCCTTTAAATTATTTAAGTTTAAGTTTAGGAACAACCGATACTGTACAATTAATTAAGTGTGTGTGGTGTGTGGTGTGTGGTGTGTGGTGTGTAGGTGTGTGTGTGTGTGTGTGTGTGTGTGTGTGTGTGTGTGTGTGTGTGTGTGTGTGTGTGTGTGTGTGTGTGTGTGTGTGTGTGTGAATAAAAGAGAGAGAATTGTGAGGAACAGAAATGAAAAAACGAGATGTGTGTGTGTGTGTGTGTGTGTGTGTGTGTGTGTGTGTGTGTGTGTGTGTGTGTGTGTGTGTGTGTGTGTGTGTGTTTAATTGCAGGGAGTAGTCAAATAAACAACTACCCAAGGTGACGAGGATTTTTAAGTACTCTGATGCTCTTCCAGCCAAATAAATATATATGCACAAAACAACCATGAAAAGCTACACATGGTAAACCCTTTGCTGTTTCAAATCCTACACAGGTTCCTCTACAGCTGCAGACATTCAAAGGTGTACATGCATGAGAATCCCCCTCATCTATCGGACTGGTTTCATCACTTGTTGCTGAATCATGAGCAAAAGTGTAGACTCAGACCATGTGCGTGGACCTGGACTCACCCCGTGTGTGCATAGCGAGGGATGTCGGTCTTCTCTTCTCTCTCTGTCTCATCCACTCTCCCTCTCCTCATCCTCCTTGTCTCATCCACTCTCCCTCTCCTCATCCTCCTTGTCTCATACACTCTCCCTCTCCTCATCCTCCTTGTCTCATCCACTCTCCCTCTCCTCATCCTCCTTGTCTCATCCACTCTCCCTCTCCTCATCCTCCTCGTCTCATCCACTCTCCCTCTCCTCATCCTCCTCGTCTCATCCACTCTCCCTCTCCTCATCCTCCTCGTCTCATCCACTCTCCCTCTCCTCATCCTCCTCGTCTCATCCACTCTCCCTCTCCTCATCCTCCTCGTCTCATCCACTCTCCCTCTCCTCATCCTCCTCGTCTCATCCACTCTCCCTCGCCTCATCCTCCTTGTCTCATCCACTCTCCCTCTCCTCATCCTCCTTGTCTCATCCACTCTCCCTCTCCTCATCCTCCTTGTCTCATCCACTCTCCCTCTCCTCATCCTCCTTGTCTCATCCACTCTCCCTCTCCTCATCCTCCTTGTCTCATCTACTCTCCCTCTCCTCATCCTCCTTGTCTCATTCACTCTCCCTCTCCTCATCCTCCTTGTCTCATCCACTCTCCCTCTCCTAATCCTCCTCGTCTCATCTACTCTCTCTCTCCTCCTTGTCTCATCTACTCTCTCTCTCTCTCCTCCTCCTCCTTGTCTCATCTACTCTCTCTCTCTCCTCCTCCTCCTTCTCATCTACTCTCTCTCTCCTCATCCTCCTCGTCTCATCCACTCTCCCTCTCCTAATCCTCCTCGTCTCATCTACTCTTCTCTCTCTCTCTCTCTCTCTCTCTCTCTCTCTCTCTCTCTCTCCTCATCCTCCTTGTCTCATCTACTCTCTCTCTCCTCATCCTCCTCGTCTCATCACTCTCCCTCTCCTCATCCTCCTTGTCTCATCCACTCTCCCTCTCCTCATCCTCCTCGTCTCATCTACTCTCTCTCTCTCTCCTCCTTCTCGTCTCATCCACTCTCCCTCTCCTCATCCTCCTCGTCTTATCTACTCTCTCTCTCTCCTCCTCCTCCTTGTCTCATCATCCATTCTCTCTCTGTCAAATCTGTCGAAGTCCCGTGGGCAAGTGGGTTATTGATCAGTTTTGTATCTCCAGTTCATGGCAGTTTCTTCTTCTACCCCAACCGATTTTGTTGCAGTAAATCCTTTGTTAAATGAGAACTTGTGTGGTGATCACCTGCAGGGCTCCATATCGCATAGCAAAATGGTAAATAAATCCATTAGATGGGCAGGTTTGGGACGACGCACTAAAACACCTCCATTATTAGAGGGTTGCTATACGACTCGCTCGGACAATTCTGGCAGACAAATTTACCAATGGCTGTGTGTCTGAAACGCCGATTCTCGCCTAACTTACCCAACAAGATGTTGGAGGTTTTCTCGTCCCCTACCTGCCCAGCAATGCAACAGTCTTGAAGACCTACGACTGTTACAATACATGTAAGTACATACAGGTAGTGGACAAAAAATGGAAACACCAATGTAAAGTCATTTAATAGGTTGTTGGGCCACCATGTCCGGCCAGTATGGCCTGCACATGCCATGGCATAGGGTCCATCAATGTCTGGAAATCTGCAGGAAGGTTGTGGTACCATTCTTCCACGAGATAGTCAATCAACTCACACATGTTTGATGGAGGTGGAAAACGCTGTCTCAGGCATCATTCTAGAATATCATACGAAAATACGCAATTTGGTGTCTGTCTGTCTGCCTGACAATTTTTGACCATGATACATTCGGTCATTACTTATCCAATCTCAACCAAACTTGACAAGGAGGCTAAGGGTCTCACAAATGAGGTTGTAGCGATTCAACTTACCCTCCAGCCTAAAGGGGGTTTCCCCACCAAGGGGGTTGTGTGTTGAGGTGTATATCCGTGTTAAGACAGCTTGTTAAGATAGTCTTTCGTGTTAAGATAGTCTTTCCAAAGCCGCTTCTAATAGCAAAATAACAACAAAACGCATGATAGTGATAATAGCATAATATTAATGTTATGACAAATCAATATTAATACTTATAATATTCCCCCTTCCCCAAGGGGTTTTGTGACTTTCAATATTGCCTCCTCCCTCCCCCCCACCTCGACATCCTCACGGAAGTAAATGTTACTACATGGAATTTAGAATGGTGAGGTACGTCTGAGCTTTTCAGTCACCTGATCTCACATAGGTTATAGTAAAAAATAATTGGCAATAATAAGGATAACAAGAAATATGTCGTGCATAGCACGATACTTACTAAATCCCTGAAATAAGTTGTTGGCCTATGCTGACCTCAAAAATAATTGGTGGTTGGATTTGTTGACCTGGTGTGCAAATCCTCTTCAAATTTCAAGTCAATCGGATGATAATTGAATATTTTAGAAATTTGACAAAGTTGGTGACCTTTGGCCGACGTTGACCTTTTGATCCAAAAAACAAAAAGGTTCTTGCTTATGACCAACTCTACCATTTAGTGAAGTTTCATGAAGATTGGTTGAAAATTGTGACCTGTAGGTGACTGACATACAGACAAAAAGACAGACAGAATGAAAAATCACTCATAGAGCGACAGTTGAATTCAGTTAGCTGATATGCAAATCGTCTTCAAATTTTAAGTTAATTGGATGAAAATTCACAATTTTAGAAATTTGGCCTATGTTGACGTTTTGGCCTATGTTGACCTCACAAATAGTCGGTGGTGGGTTCAGTAAGCTGATATGCAAATCCTATTCAGATTTGAAGTCAATCGGATGAAAATTGAGCATTTTAGCAATTTGTAAGGGGTGGTTGACCTAAAGCCGATGTTGACCTTTTGGTCGATGTAGATCTCAAAAATAGTTGGTGATATACAACAACAACAACAACAACAACAACAACGCTGATATGAAAATCCTATTCAAATTTCAAGTCAATCGGATGAAAATTGAGGATTTTAGAAACTCTAGAAAGTGGTTGACCTAAGGCCTATGTTGACCTTGTGACCGAGGGTGATCTCCAAAATAGTTGGCGGTTGATTTCAGTTAACTGATATGAAAGTCCTATTCAAATTTCAAGTCAATCGGATGAAAATTGAAGATTTTCGAAATTTGAAAAAAAATTCTAATTCTTTTCTTAGGCCTTTTATTAAATAAAAAAGAGGTTGACCTTTGGCCAATGTTGTCCTTTTGACCTCAAAAATATATAGGATTTTGTCTGAAATATATAGTTTCGTGAAGATCGGTTTATAATTGTGAGCTGTAGCCAAGTATAAGTGAGTTGAAAGACACAAACACATACAAACAAACACACACACAAACAAACACACACAAACAAACACACACAAACAAACACACACAAAGAAACATACACAAACACACACACACACAAACACACACACAAACAAACACACAAACAAATAATGAAACACACACACAAACTGGTCCCTTTTTTCTGGTCTTCATCAATGATCTCGCTGACTCTTGAAAATCCTCTCTATCTCTTTGCTGATGACTCTACTCTCTGTCGCTCCATGCTTCATCCCTCAGATCGGCAGTCTGCAGCCTCCTCACTCTCTGCAGACCTGGACAAAATAACAGACTGGGCAAACAAGTGGAACATGTCTTTCAATCCTGACAAATCTCACACTCTTACGATGTCTCTCCGAAAAGACCGACTGGACAACCCTCCCATCCACTTTCTGAATAATCCTCTCCAAGAAGTTCTGTCACTCAAGCTTTTGGGTCTCACTATCTGCCATGATCTTTCCTGGGAAAACCACATTTCAAATCTGGCCTCCAAAGCCAGTCGCCGACTGGGCATCCTCCGTCGTGCGAAGTCCTTCCTTGGCACACCTGAGCTCCTCACCACATACAAGGCTTTCATCCGCAGCTCAATGGAGTACTGCTCTCCCCTCTGGGCTGGTGCTCCTGCCTCACACCTAGCTCGTCTTCACGCTGTTGAAACCAAAGCGTTCAGAATCATTGGAATCTCCCGCGATGAAGCTAACTCCGAGAGCCTTTCACTCACTCACCGCAGGCAGGTTGGTGGTCTTTCCGTCTTCTACCGACTCCTCTCTGGCCTTGCCCCCCCCCCCCCAGCTCTCTCTGGGCTCTGTCCCCCAAATATTCCTACAGGTCGCACAAGATCTGCCTGCAGCCCTCTTATGGTTAAACTGCCAAAATCAAGACTCTCTGCTCACCTTCACTCCTTCATTCCTCTTTTCTCCCTCCTCTGGAACAAACTCCCTCACTCTCTTCAATCCCACTCCTCGCTCCATGTCTTTAAAACAGCTGTTCACCACCATCTCTTATCTTCCCCCATCCAAAACCTTGATCTTTTCTACCCCCGCTAATTTCACCCCAAATCCACTTTTTGGAAATACCAACTTCTGTCCTGGAAGTCCTTGGTGTCCTTGTGTTTTGTACTTCTCCCACCCACCCCCCCCCCTTCCCACGCCTCCTCCCCCCAAGCCCTCTCCCTCCCACACATCTCCCTGCTCTCAAATGTTGTGTTTGTGTGCTTCCCCTTCTCTCCCCATCTTGTCTTCCGCTCCCTCTTTTTATATATTTAGTTTGTCTGTTTGATTTGTTTGTGAAATAAATGTTAGCTCTTTCACGAGCCTCGATTATGTATACAAAAACAAACAAACAAACAAAGAAAAACTAGAACGGCACTCAGCAGAGAGCATACCTCCGCCTGGTTGGTGATATCACTCAATGGTGAAGAAACACTTCAAAAATTCTACCAGCTGGATCTGGATCCGGATCTTCACCAAAATCGCATCGAATCGTCCTTGTCACACACCCAACCAGTCCACCAAGTTTCGTCCAAATCCGTCCACAACTTTTTGAGATATCCTGCTATGTATCGTTTTTGGCCCTAACACTCAATGGTGAAGAATCACTTTAAATTTAAATAATTTACAAATTCGTTTGTCTGAATTAAATAATTCAGACAAACGAATGTCTGAATTCGTTTGTCTGAATAATAATATTCAGACAATTATAATATAATATTCAGAATTATAATATTCAGACAGCGCCCTCTAAGTGAGAATTAAATAATTCAGACAAACGGACAGTGGTGAAAACATAACCTCCATCCACCTTTGGTGACGGAGGAAATACATGCACGCACGCACGCACGCACGCACACACACACAAACCGGAGTGATCAACATACTTGTCAAAAAAAAAAATTGCCAAATAATAACGCACAAGACCAACCAATGTATTTGAAAATTTTTACGATTTTCGCAATTAATAACATGACCCCCCCTGCTGCTACCCTAGTGAGCGCTCGTACTAGTCTCATAAATGCTCAATTGGGTACAGATCTGGTGACGGAGAAGACCATGACATGTGGATAACATCAGTGCCGGGCTCAAACCATTGAGCGACCACACGTGCTCTGTGGATGTGGGCATTGGGGTCTTTTCTTGCAGCCATGCCATAATTATAGGCAACCAGGCCTGTGCAGCATTTTTATACATGACCCTAAGCATGCTGGGATATTATTTGCCTAATTAACACATGGGCCACACCTTTGTGGAAGCAGTTGCTTGGTGTCCCTCATTCACCCAGGTGTTTCCATGTTTTTCTCTACCACCTGTGCATGTATGTATGTATGTATGTATGTATGTATGTATATATACATATAATCCATATATATATATATATATATATATATATATATATATATATATATATATATATATATATACATATATATATATATATATGTGTGTGTGTCCGTGTGGCAGATGTCACTTGTTCGCAGATCATGCAGCAATAGCTGTGAAGGGACTTAATCCGGCGCTCTCTAAACTGGCTGTTAGTGGTCTATCCATTACTCGAATAAAAGGCCCAAAGTTTTCCAAATCACAAGTAGATGAAGCAGCGATGAGTTGTTCTGATGAGGCGGAAACCAATACTCCGGAAGGCCTCACCTGCTAACCATGCACAAGTCTTGACTGATTGCCCATCTGCATTTATTTGTCCCCTTGTTGTCATGATTGTGGAATTATCTCCGGTGCCCATTGTCTCGTCTTCCTCACTTTGTCCTTCAAAGGCATTGTCCATCACTACCTCATGCACTCACTCATTTACACCCCGATCTCTCCTAAGCATGCTCGTTTTTTCCCATTCTGTTTCTCTCTTGACCATTGTTTCTCAATTTTGTGTGATTCCTCCTCGTCCACCTGGTGTACGTCGATGTCCCTGTGGTCGTCCGTCATAATTAAGTATCCGAATTATCAAACCTGAATCTCAATTCTCTGCAAATATTTCAAATCCTAAGGTCATCATTTAATTCTGACTCATGAAATAATATTTGTTATTGCAATCATCTGTTTATGGATGTTTGTTATACAACTTTACATCAAATTATTGTGGTTGAATAGTGACCCCTTGTGGTGAGCAAAAGCATCAGCTTCAAATCAAGAGGTTTGCGCTCATTTGCAGCGAGGAACCGGAAGCGGAAGTTACAATCAACTGAACAGATACAGGCAAAAAGAATGCAATGTCATGTTGAGATATTTTATAATCACAGTAAAGTCCGTTTCCAAAACAATGTAGAGCTATGTTTGTTTACCTCGGTAACTGACCAGTTTTACCTCGGTAACGGACCAGTTTTACCTCGGTAACGGACCAGTTTAACTCAGTAACTTATCAGTTGTACTTGGTAACGGACCAGTTTAACTCAGTAACTGACCAGTTTAACTCAGTAACTGACCAGTTTAACTCGATAACTGATCAGTTTAACTCTGTAACGGACCAGTTTAACTCGGTAACTGACCAGTTTTACTCAGTAACGGACCAGTTTAACTCAGTAACTGACCAGTTTTACTCAGTAACGAACCAGTTTAAGTCGGTAACGGATCAGTTTAATTCGGTAACTGACAAGTTTAACTCGGTAATGGACCAGTTTAACTCAGTAACTGACCAGTTTAATTTGATAACTGACCAGTTTAACTCGGTAACGGACCAGTTTAACTCGGTAACTGACCAGTCTAAGTCGGTAACTGACCAGTCTAACTCGGTAACGGACCAGTTTAACTCAGTAACTGCCGAGTTTAACTCGGTAACTGACCAGTTTAACTCGGTAACTGACCAGTTTAACTCAGCAGACCCGTTCCGCCTGATACCCGCCATCGCCCGTATTGGTTGTTATTAGTTTAGTACATAGGATGTGACGTCATCTAGTGCCGTCCCGCGCATGCTCTGTTTTGCCTTTTGTCACATTCATGATCTTCTTCCTCTTGGCTCCTTGTTTTCCTTGAGCCCGGTGTGCAGCCTCGGCGTCAGAACAAATCTAATCGGGGGGCATTAGGGTAACCGCGGGGGGGCACAAACTGCCGTTCGAGAACTCAATCGATGATGTAAATGCTTGAAATAAGAGTTTGCCGTCAACAACCAACACACCAACCCAGTTCGAATTTAAAAACATGCTGCAAAGTCTCTCTCTTTCACACACACACACACACACACACACACACACACACACACACACACACACACACACACCCCACAAAATATAGCCTACGTGCAAGCCACGTCTTTCTCTTTCTCTCTGTCGCTCTCTCCCTCTCTCACACACACTGCACTGTGCACGTCATTAGAACATCATTTGAAATAGACTGTATAGTGTATACTCCACTCTTAAAAAGCAGACAGACCCAAAAATCATTCAACATTTTGCGTAATAATCATGAAAAACAAGGCCGGCAAAGTTTGGCACCAAAGGCTTGACCTGGGGATGGGGGAGGGGGGGCACAATAATCCATTTGGGGGGGCAAGGCCCGCGAATGCCCCCCCCCCCATGACGCCGACCCTGCTGGTGTGTTTGAGCTCCCAATAAAGCTCCATCAATTCACAGAAACGGCGTGCTGTGTGTGATCCGATGGAGTGAGAACACGATGAGGTCTATCTCAGCTAACTGGAGCAGCACGATGCACGACCGCAGCCATGATAGCCCCACAAGCACCCGGAGCATCGTGGCCATGGTTCGGACAATCAGGGTGAGCTTCAGCAGGTATGTGTCTGTGCCTGCAGAAAGGTGACATCGATCGCCCAACGCGATTCTCGGGGTCGGCGTGACGTCGGTCACGTGCGTGCAATGTTAGGTTAGGGTTAGGGTTAGGGTTAGGGTTAGGGTCACAGTCACGTGATTTTGCTTGGATACGCGACCGCCATATTGGCAAAGGGGAAAACAACAGCCATTGCATGCACTATCGCACGTATTATCGCTGTTCACTTGTGCACAACGACTTTCGCTTTCGGAAATGTGTACTTGCTCGTCTGTCGCTTTATATTTGTTCAATAATTATTGATACATTTAGTTCAACCAGCTGTTTGCAATGTCCTATCAGTATTAGTGGGGGCGCCGTGCATGGGTAATTTTTTCTTTTCATTTCAAATTGATGCAAAAGTTTCGTTTTCAGTACCAATTTGAAGGTAAGGTCCTATAGAACAATTTTGGTTCGAGTATCAAGCACTCAGATCAAAAATGGGGCTACTGGGGACGTGGGGGGTTCCCGGCCCCCCACCGGCCTATGCGAAATATGGAAACTGTTATAACTTTTGATTGGATGATCCGATCTGAACATATGAGGTATGCATGGATTCAGGATCAGGAGTAGTAACTTGTACTTCAAGCATATTGTCCATAGAAGCAATAATTTTGCCGGTATCAGCGCATATCCACAAAAAAAGACCAAGGGTCCTCGGCCCAGTAAACTGAAACATGTTTTTTTTTTAAATAAACTGGACAATTATACTCGGACCCAATGATGTAGTGACATTTTTATTTATGTTTTAACTGTGCTACAACATGGTGGTGAGTAACTGCTTAGACAATAATTGCTTGAATAACTCCTTGAACAATAGTTTTAATAAGAAAGTTGCTAACAAATCGACCATATATACATGTCAGTATTGGAACTTGTTCTGGTCCAGCTACTTCTCGCATTTGCACAGACGTGTGCACTTCAACTTTGCCCTCATGCACTTGCACAGAGCGCAGGTACTTGTGCAAGTGCACTTCACATCCAGGTGGAATACATCCTTGGTGAGGGGCAGCGAGGTCCAAATGGGAAGCAGCTTGCCATCCTCTTCCTTCCACCCATGATTAGTGGGGTTGTCATCATGGACCCTTGGGCTGTTGTCCAGATGCTCTCTTGGAAGACACTCCTTTTGAGATGTTGATCCAAAGCATCACTTGTTGAGGGAATTCTCTCCACGTCCCGGGTCTTCTGTGAGGACACCCTCATTCGGACGAGGTCAACGTCATTGTCCTCGGTTGACTCATTGGAGTACAGCCTACAGACAAAGTTAGTTGCCACTTCTTTCAGCCTTGGCGATGTTTGCAATGGAGTGTCGACGATAGTTGCAAATTTCTCCATGAGGGATGGCACTTCGTGCATCAACTTGCAGCAGTATCACTTATGCTTAAACTTGAAGGAAGACGTGCTGTCTGATCCAGTGAATGCGTGGAAGAGGGCCATGGCTTTGCACGTTGTCGTGCCCAAGTTTGTGGCGATGGTGTTCAGGGAGATCGTTCTGGTTGTCTTTCCCGCTTTGAAGGAGATCCAGATTTCTGCGGCCGGATTCAGAGCCTTGATGTGATGGACATTACTCAGAAGGATTACGACAACATCTGTGTCTCCAGTATGAACCATCCCAAGTGACGATGTTTGGAGGGCGTGGAGGAGATGTACCAGGACACGAGTGTCAGCTTCGTCATGGTTGCATTGATCCATTGGTGGAATGTTTCCAACATGGTGGACTTGATCACCTGCAGTGATGTAGACATCCTTGTCATCTGGGAACTGTCCTTCTGTTATCTTTTTGACAGGAATGAGAACAGTTCCTTCTTGTTATCAACGTTCGCCAGAAATCTCTGCCAATTTCCTGGGATTTTGGCAGTACCAGATATGCGTTGTCGGGTGCCTGTTCCTCGTTTTTCCCTTGTGCCTCCTTTGATTGTCAGTGCACGACACTGGTCCCAGACAGTCTACTCTTGTCGATCTTTTCAAGTCGTGGCGAACTCTTGGGCAGAATACCTTGTCGAAATATGAATCAAAGGTGTTTCCTTGGACAGTTGTACCAGGAAGTGATTGTATCAGTACTCCACCGTCAATAACAATGAAGTCGTAAACATCTGGCACAACTAGCTCCTCGTCGACAGAAATGGCGCCACCCGTACTGGCTTCCACGATGTATACCAACAAATCTGACTTGGTATAAGAGTTGAGGGACCCTTCGGATGACAACGCAGGTGGGTATGGGGAAGATTCGTGACGAAAAAAATGAGTTTATATGAGTATATAAACTTGAGAAAATGTTCTTTTGTGTCCAAACATATATGAGTAAAAAAAAAAAAAAAAAAAAAAAAAAAAAAAATCAAACCTGTTCGTAACGTCTCTTCCTTCATTGGCCTAGCATCGTGCGAAACCGAATTCGACTAGTCAATCAGGCCCATCAATCACGGAAGATAACGCCGCGACCCACACCGTGCGATCCGCTCGGCACACCATAAGATGTGGGAACGTGAGGGTTCAATACCCGGACTTTCTGGCCACGTGTCTCGAAGGTAATTGGGTTCAGTGACCAGGAACCCTTCGGCGTGTGGCTGGAAGACTGGTGATTGAAGTTGCTTCGCAACCCGTTGACCACGAGTTTAGTCGCGGCCGGTGGCCTGTGGACTCGGAGTCTGAGGGGGAAACGGGGTCATAAACCCCCCCTTAGTACGTCGACAGACCCGGGATCCGCAACAATATATATATATATATACTGTACATACAGACTTGGAATTTAATATGGAATATATTTTTTTGTGGGGGTGAACTTACTTTTCAAGATGTCTTAGAACCAAAAGTTCATTGGAATTATGTTGAAATTATTCTAGATTTTGTTAATGTGACCTTTAAAAGAAACAAAAACCACATTTGACGTTTCGAAACAAATAAATTGATCCTTGAAAGTGATGTAAACTGATATCGAACTCAATTCACGGACAGTACTGGGTTAAACTTCTGTACGTTTTCCAGAAGTATCTCTTTATTTTGCACATTAGCCAAAAATTTTTTAACAAAAACAAAAGTTAAATTACGACTGGGATAACGGACAGTAAAATTACAGTTCAGTACTTCATGTAACCGCCACGAGCATTCAGGAGAGTACGTAAACGTTGAGGCATGCTGTTCACGAGATTTTCCAAGGGTTGGACAGGAATCGCT